>NC_060149.1:477260004-477885004 GCF_021461385.2 Schistocerca piceifrons | reverse complement strand
CTACAGACTGATACGTGTTTGTGACCGTAATGAGTCCGCAGCTTGTGGTCGTGCGGTAGCGTTCTCGCTTCCCACGCCCGGGTTCCCAGGTTCGATTCCCGGCGTGGTCAGGGATTTTCTCTGCCTCGTGATGACTGGGTGTTGTGTGATGTCCTTAGGTTAGTTAGGTTTAAGTAGTTCTAAGTTCTAGGGAACTGATGACCATAGATGTTAAGTCCCACAGTGCTCAGAGCCGTGACCGCAATGAGGGTTTACCATTGGCACAGCTGATGGTTAAACTGGTACAGCTGTAAATGAAAGACTTATTTAAGGACCAAACGAGGAGGGAACATTACGAAAGCAACTAACATGCTAGTTAGTAAGCGTTGTATGTATAGATCTCAAAGTGAAATGCATATGAAAGCGGAGAATTGCACAGTGCCCATATTTACAGTTTGGTTTCTATGTTTGCGAACATAATTTTCAGTATCTTCTCTTCCGAATCGAATAATTAGTTTCTGCATTTCTTCTTACTTCCATCACAAATAACACACTTCTGTATTCTCATGGTAGTCGCGGAATTCTATTCGTATGTGGCACAAGACTGCACGTAGTCACAGGCAATTTCGAAGTGCAAAGTGTTTGTCATCTTACTGTTTCGTGACGAGTGGGGAAAGGTTTATTCCTAGTTACTTTTTATTACATTGAAATACGTTTTCGTTGCAAACTGTCAGTGAAAGTATTTTATTCGTTTATAATTTTAGGAAACTATAGTCGTGATGGAAAATTACGTCTTCAGTATTTCACATGCCGTATGTTGCACGAGTGAGATCTTGTATCACTAGCTTTGCTATCCCTGCAACGCCGCTAACAGCGCCCTGTCACGACGGAAAGCTTAAAAAATGAGGAACTGTTGATTATATCTAATCGAATGCCTTAACTATAGTTAGCCTAAAAGGCGACGTTAGAAATTAGCAAGAGGTAACGTTGCATAAAAACCAAACGTGCCCTAGTCTCCCCTCTTAGAGGGAGTGTAGCGTAGCATGTCGCTACAAAGCTGTTCCTAGCAAAGCTAAGACCTGGCAACCTGGCAACGTGGTTGCAAATAATTGGGAACCCTGTGACAGTGCATTTACTTCCGCATGTGGTCCTGAACTGCTCCACTGGATTCACTTGGCGTTTCCTTTCCAGTTCGGTGAAATGTGCTACATAATCGTCACGTAAGATAAGACACTGAGGCAGAAAATTGAATCTTTGGGCTCCAGAAATGCCGTACTGCACATACGTAACGACGTTTCTTACCTTTAACGTTGCGTTATGATGCTCAGCGACATATATTACGATGAGAGGGACGAACTGCCAGCAGCATCTCATTAGCTCACTAGTCTGCCGCCCGCAGAGCTACAGAGCGGTCACGCGCCAATGCTCCGCTAGCGAGGCACGTGTCGCATCTTAGATTGTACTTCGGCCCCGTGCTAACAAGGGAAGTCTCTCGGCTCGAATAGAAATTCTGTGTTACAATTATATTTAGAAGCTTTACGTACCGCAGTGATTAGGATGGTGAAAGCATTCAACTGTGTTACTCTCAGTTTGCCCACTATCGGATTTCAAAAATGTATTTGACATTCCTCAACAAAATACATGAAATACAATCAGAATAACAATGGAATTTGGCAAAAGCAATATCTGAACAATCCTCAGGCTCACATCCCTGAGCTGCAAAATCAAATGTCACTTGCATCGCCGGCCAGAGTGGACGTGCGGTTCTAGGCGCTACAGTCTGGAGCCGAGCGACCGCTACGGTCGCAGGTTCAAATCCTGCCTCGGGCATGGATGTGTGTGATGTCCTTAGGTTAGTTAGGTTTAATTAGTTCTAAGTTCTAGGCGACTGATGACCTCAGAAGTTAAGTCGCATAGTACTCAGAGCCATCTGAACCACTTACGTCACATTGTTTAATTCAGAAAAATGTGTGGGAGTATTGTACTCAGCCGCTTGGCAGGAATGTTGAAGCTTAGACTGATACACTGCAGCAGACAACTGGATATGAATAGTACCGGGGCGTTATAATTAAAATTTCCCTATTTAACACGTTATAACATGGAAACTAATTACCTTACGAGTACCAAACTTGGTAGCTTTAATGTCCGCACTAAGGGGTGCATGATTTCCATGCGTCACAGCGCTACCGTCCAGTTCCAATTATGGCCATCAAGTGCCGGGATCAGTCATCGTGATTCATAGTCCCATACACCTGACCAGTCATAGTGCGCTTGTTCACGTGTCAACATGAGCTTGGACAAAAGCGGCTGAGTGTTATTGGTGAAGCTCTATTATCAAAACAACAGTAATGTTGCAGCTGAACTTCGAGAATATAGCCGGCTGAAAGCACTACGGAAGGGTCCTCTTCCTCCACTTGCTGTGCGGAGCATGATGAAGAAGTTAGAATCAACTGGAGAAAAAATGGCTCTGAGCACTATGGGACTTAACTTCTCAGGTCATCAGTCCCCTAGAACTTAGAACTACTGAAACCTAACTAACCTAAGGACATCACACACATACATGCCCGAGGCAGGACTCGAACCTGCGACCGTAGTGGTCGCGCGGTTTCAGACTGTAGCGCCTAGAACCGCTCAGCCACTCCGGCCGGCCTCATCTGGAGAACTGGGCGTCGCTCCGGGAAGAGGCTGACGACCGGCTGCACCGCAGGTGGTTGATGAAACCACTGTTGCTGTGGCAGACAACGCAGCGCGCTATTCCCGATCGTCAGGTAGTGCGCGTACTGTGTCACGACAGTTGAACATTCCGTGGTTCACTGTACAGAAGGTGCTTCGAACTATTCTCCGTACACGATCCATATCGTACAGCAGCTTGCACCACAGGACGCTCAACGGCGTGTTGACATCGCTCTCCACTTTCTCGCAAGGACTAAAGTTGACGAAGGCTGAAGTTCATTTTTCTCTGACGAGTAAGGTGAACACAGAGAACTGCCGAGTGTGGGGACCTTCCCCTCCAGTCACTATGCATGAAGTTCCACTGTATGGTGAACGTGCCACCGTATAGTGTGGCTTCACGGCTACGTTCATCACTGGCCCATTCTTTTTCGAACAGGTTAGCGCTCAAGGACCAGAGACGTGCAGGGTGACTGGTCAGTGTTACTGCAATATACTTCGTCAGCACGTCATACCCGCCCTACAGGAGAGAGAAGCATTGAAGTCAACAGTTTTCATGCAAGATGGGGCCCCACCGCACATCTTTCGTGAAGTTTACCTGCTTCTCCGAAACACATTTGGAAACTATCGAAGTATCAGCCGATCGTTTCCAAATGTTTGGCCGGCACAATCACGTGACCTCACTCTCTGTGATTTCTGGTTGCGGGCCTACCTAAAGGATAGGGTTTACGAGAGGAACATTCACACATTTGGTTATCTGAAGTGCAGCTTATCAAGAGATGTAGCCAGCATACCTACCGACATGTTTGACATGTTTCCTTCTGCTGTGCACAATACAAACCTGCGCTTCAGATTCCTCTGGACACTGATGGGCGCCATATTGAGCCCCTTTTGTACCAGTAATGGTACCAGTATGTAACGGTATGGTGTGCCATAGCACACATTAAAAGTATGAGGGCTGGGACCTTATGGTGGCAACTATTTATTTACACCTCGTAAAAAATAGACACGTGTTTCAAAGTTTTACTGACCTTCCAAGTAGTCACCAGCATTGTGTATAACCCGTTGCCAGCCCAGAAATGTGGAAGTCGTAGGATACTCTTAGCAGTACCAGTTGTGTTGACCGTTCGAGCGGCGCGGTCTATTGCCCGACGAATTTGTAGTAGTTATGAAACGAATGCCGTGAAGTGTTTCCTTCAGTTTAGAAATAGTGTTTAACTCCAGAGGGCTTAAGTCAGGGAAGTGCAGTATGTGCTATAGCACTTAGCAGCACCAACAGGCAAACAAATCAGTAACAGCTTGTACTGCACCTGCTTGAGCGTTATCCTGCAAAATGATGGTCACGTCCTGCAGAAAGTGTCATCACTTCTATCTCTAAGCTGGTCGTAGGTTGTGTTACAAAAATTAACAACACAGAGACACAAGTGATGACACTTTCTGCAGGACCTGACCATCATTTTGCAGGACAATGCTCAAGCACGTATAGTGCAAGCTGTTACTGATTTTATAATTAAATGTTTCTTTGAGACATTTAAGTCTCTTTTTAATATCTACGATAATGATCGAAGCAGACGAAATGAATTAAAATTTGTGCTGCGGCCGGGTTCGAGTCCCGCCGCAGCACAAATTTTAAATCATTTCGTCTGCTTCGATGTTACTGATTTTTTTGACTGATGGGACTGCTAAGTGCCACACTACCTACTGCACTCCCCTGACTTAAGCTCTCTAGCTCTCTAGAGTTCAACTCGATTCCTAAACTGAAGGAAACACTTTTTCCTGAAGACAAGTATACAATTTTTTTGTTAGGAGTCCATTCATTGAAAGTGCACCAACTATTGTGTAGCTATGAGTTGTACTGTATGCAGACTGGACGAAGGAAACAGTTGATGTTTCCCCCTTTTTAGATAAGGCGGCAGCAGAAGTTGATTCATAATTAAATCCACTTTGATCACTGTTCCAAATGCAGTTTGACTGTATCGGGGAACATACGGTTTTCTGGTTTACTTCTTTGACAAAACGCGCCCATACTAGTCAATATCTTGGTATCCCTGTACATCTCTAGCTGTCATGAAAGCATTGATGTGTCTACGGCACATTCTGCATTCTTTCTTTAGACGTACTATGAAAGCTGCAGCACGTTTAAACTTTGTGTGCCCAATTTCTCTTCTTTTTCGCATCTACCAAAATTTCAGGTGTCAGCAAGGGACACATTTTCCCTCATTCCTTGCTATTTCAGATTGAGATAGAATGTGTTGTTTTATCTGCAGCTCTTTGATTGCCTTGTTTCCTGCAAACGAATGTTCATTATGTCTTTTTACCTCCACGTAATCAAATATTACGTTGATGTTCGACATGCTTTTTCTAGACGGATGTTTATTCAGTGACGAGCTGCAAGTCGCAACTTTACGCGGAGATGTAGGATAATCACCATAAATGCATTCAAGACGTTCGTCCGTAAATTTCGTTAAAATGCTAACAATATTGGATTTCTTCCCTGGTGAAGGTTCGTTGTCATCAGAGCTGTTACCTTATCTCGGAGGAATACTGTTCCCGCCACCGCATCTAGCACTACAATTTGAACATTATTAATCGCGTTATCGTCTATAAAGTCTTTTTCGTCTTCCTCTGTCCCATCCAATGTAACTTTAGTTGCGCAGTCAAATGAATATTCATGTTTCTGAATAATCAGATCCACAAAAAACATTGCGAAAGTGTCATCATACTGTCTTACACCATCTACCGTTGGATAGAGCCTTCTTAACGCGGATGTTACAATATTTAAATCTTTTCTAACATTAATAGTTTCGTTCATTTTTTATGTATGTGTGTGTCAATACTGACACACACATACTGAAACCGTCAACGTCTTGCTGAGGTAACTGATTGACTGGCGTGTTAACCTCCCCTTCTCCAAGACTGCAAGCGCTGTTCTGTACAAACCAAGAGAAACACAATCACACGCCGTTGCAGGCGTGGTTAAAAATGTGAGATGGGTCTGTGTACAAATTTTTAAATACAAATTCCTGTCGAGCCAAGAGACGTCAATTGTTATGTGCCGTCTGCCTTACAGATCAACATCGAACACAGCTATCACAAAACGATTTTACGTTTTACCTTTTCTTTAGACTTCTCCCGTTCCAAAGCGATTGACATTGAACAGTTTCTTCGCGACGACGTTAAAATACCATCATAAGACCTCACGGGAATCCACCTGTCCCTATTTAGTATTACCATGTACCTCAAGATGATTAACGACACGGCGTGCAGCAGGGTCCTACAAGAGGCCTAACGTGAACTACGTTCTGTCATTTCGAGGGCAACGTAGGGCCCGTTTCCGTCGATCACGCCGGTCTCGGCGTACGAACGATTCTAATATTCGGACTACAGTTCGAACTACCTGCGGATGCCGTCACTGCGGCGCTCCGACCCTACGGCAACGTCCTGAAATATTTCGCCTAATGATGGGTACAATCCAGAAACTATCCCGTTTTAAACAGCGTCAGGCAGGTTTGTGTCGATCTGCAGATTCACTTTCCCTTCTACCTTCGTACCGGAGGCTGCCGTGCCATCATATTGTATGATGGTCAGCCCCGCACCTGTTGCGGTTGCGAGAAGGAGGGCCATTTGCGGTCTGACAGCTCCCATTGTCAGCGTCTGCGCCACCCACTCTACGGCCTCAGTTGATCTGGGATAACAGAGGGTTCTGGCAGCTCAACATTTCCCTACTTGGAGACCCTCATGGTCGACAACATATTGCCACTACAAGGGTGTCCTGAAAAAAGCATCTCCTACGTACGCATCCACTTTGCACTGGTGGCTCAAATATGTGAAACTACAATCATAAAGATCTTCATGCAGTGTGGCAAGGAAGCAATGACATGGGATCAGGACACCACCAGTTTTCGCTACACCATCCTTCATGAGCTCGATACTTTCCCCCTGTCATCTGATGTCCTAGGGAACGCCTCACCCTCCAACGCGATAAATTGTACGGCACTGCGGTGCGTTCGCGATGGCAGGACCTTCTACACAAGTAATCGAGGTTCAAGCAGCAACTGGCCATCGTCGTCGACGTCAGCTCCATGTTCGCTACTTTAAAGCTCTCTCAAGGATGGAGATGATTCACAAAACTCTTTACTCTGTCCTTCCAGATACCCATGACGCTGTCACTGTCGTTCCTCTACCAGAGCATAAGCCATTAGTTGGGACCAATGTCTCTGCATACCACACCCTTACAGTAATGAATGAGGATTATAAGTCTCTTAGCGATGCACATATGCACGGTCTAACCTACGGTCCTTTCACCGGAACATACTGCTCATGGTTATGGGACTTCCCATAAAATGGGTTTGGGAGTACTTTACGACCTTATCAAAAAACCTGCAATCTCTTAGCTCCATGCAGCGCTGCTCTCCATTGATCTTACAAGTGCTTTGATCACGTCCGACACCCATTCCTCCTCACGGTCGCCATGTGTATACAGTTCCCGCCACTCTTTGTGGATGTCATTTGCCGGTTACTGCTTCCCGCTGTCTCCATGGTCCAGGTCAATGGACGACTTGTAGGGTCGATTCTCATATGCCGCTGTGTGTGTGTGTCAAGAATGCCAATGTCCGCTCTACTGTATGCCATCGCATTGGAACTCCTCATTGCTGGTCTTACGAATCGCCTACAGGGTCTCACCCTGCGCGATCATACCTGTCACTGCATGGTGTACGCAGATCATCTCCTACTTCTCGCCCGCTCCATACCAGAACTCGATGATGCCGTATGGACATATTTCAGGGAGCATCCCTAACGTCCGCAAGTTGGTGACGATGCATATCAGTCGTGGACTCGAGGTTGTGGCGCTGGACGCGTTTCCCGTCGGTACCACCCTTTGTTACCTAGTGATCGGTTTCACAGGCTCCACACAATGCTCCATAGCATTGGCTTACCACCAGTTTTTACTGTCCATACGGCTGTAGCACTGGTGGAGATCCTTCCCATCTTTAATCTTTTGGAGATCCATCGACCAGCTTCTGTCCAACCACTGATCGAGATAGCACGTATCTCCCTGCTGTTGTACCATATCACAACGTACTTCGTCGGACTCAGCTATGTTCGGAACAATAGACCAGTCACCCGCCCTCCGTGTTTATCCTTTGTTTACATCGTCCACCACTTGAAATCTCATGGAGATACCAAAGAACGTGTCTGCACCCTAGTATGACGTTATCAATTTCCGATCAAGCGTCGACTTCACCGTACAGGGCTGGCTACGTCGCCACTTTGCTCTGACTACTAAATTGTCGAGCATTGTCATATGGGCCTCCTGAAATGGGACGTTCGGCTCCTCATCCAATAAACCTTTGTGCTCAGCCAACGACGGCTACCCTGGAGTTCCTGCTGGTGTCCCAGATTACACACTAGCTTCTTGTAAAACGCCAGGCCCTCATCTGGTTTCGTGAACTAGCTTATAATACCTCTTTCACAACGGTCCTCATACGCCTCGTGGAATTGGATTATGATCGCGCACAGTGCGATCGCCCAGTACCCCATTACGGACGGAACTTCGCGGGATACGTCCACAGCGTTTGAAACGTCCCCTTTCAACAATTATACATGACTGTGCTTAAACTGACATAAAATATTTTTAGCGCAACGCAATCTGACTATCAAAGATCCCTGCAAAAGAATGGCCCTGACTAACATTAAACTATACCTTCCAGAAATCACTTACCTCACAAAAATCTTCGCTGCTCAAGCTACTGCAATACAGCGAGCGCCACTACTGCCAGCTAAATAAAAGATTCAAACTACTGAAGGCACTAACTACTGATAGGGATAGTTAGCAAATGAAAAATATTAATAGAGAACAAACAATGTATTTACCTTGATATCATCATATATAAATATAGCAGTTCATGACAAATTTCAAAACTCCGCCATCTCTCTCCCCACATCCACCACTGCTGGTGGCTCACCTCCAACTGCGCAACGCTACGCGCTGTTAACATCCAGCTGCCCCTCTACAATGGCAGACAACAATGCAAACTAGCCACAGACTGCACACAGCACAGCCAGTGATTTCATTTTCATACAGAGAGCGCTACGTGGCGGCGGCGTTACCAATATAAGAACCTAAACAGCCTACTTACATAAAGAAAACATAAACAGCCTACTTACATAGCCCCCATGCTCCCCACAAAAAATTTTTGCAAATGGTGTTGGGCACTGGCCAATACAGATTTGACAAAAATTTTTCACAATTACAGTAACAAAGATATAAAATGCACACACTTATTGATACAATGTTGGTCAAAAGCTAAAATTTTCTCACAGTCCATAAAGATAGTCCTGATCATTCATCATAATAGTAATTACAGTTTCTCATTAGTAAAAGAAATTGCACATAGAAGTAGTGGATTTCCATACAGTCTTGAAGAAGTAGTGTTGTCCTTCCAACGGAAAGACAGTGCTGACTCTTGACATGCTGACAGGTAATGGGCCACAATGGAGCAAACCCACAGCAGAGTCATTCGAAGTTTTGAAGAATATTGGTAGGTAGGTCATCACAGAGCAGACCCACTGGAGTCCTGGTAGAGATTGTGGTATTGGTGGGCCACCAGAGGTGCAGACCCACTTCAGTCCTTGTAGAAATAATGGTATTGATGGATCATCAAAGATGTAGACCCACTGTAGTCCTTGTAGAGATAATGGTACTGGTGAGTCATCAAAGATGCAGACCCACTGTAGTCCTTGTAGAGATAGCCAGCAGCCATCTGTTGTGACTGTGCAGGTGCACAATCAGCATTGAAGAGTCTTGCGGATAATATAGCAAGTCCATAACCACCACTTGTGCACTCACAAAGTTTTTGGAATTGTCCTTAGAACCAGCAATGCTGTTATCCAGTCCCTTGCTGAATTATTAACACACGTGCAAACACTAACAGTCCCAACTTCTCACATATTGTCCATATACTATGACCAACAGAAACGTGTGCAGTGAAATGTAACTAACAAGTTAATAATATCATGAACTGGTGACAATTACAATTTTATAACATAAGAATACAATAAAGGTACAAAATACATCATTAAAAACATAACAATATAGATAACATTTGTAGTACAGGTTTTACAAAAGAATAGAAATAGACATATACGTCAGTGTTACAGGAATTATGACATGAGTACATACATAAAAGATCACAATAACTTTTGAAACATCAATTTCACACATGAGCATTAACACAAAACAGAATAAATAATGTCTAAACATCTTTACAAAGTAAATAACACATTATTAATGCCAATTGTATTTGAGGATAACAGTATTCCTCATCATAGTGAATGTAACTTAGTATTAGAAGAGAAAAAAGTTCTATGAAACAGTACACAGAGACACGAAGAAAACAAATACACAAGGGTACACAAACATATAGTGGGCTAACACAAAAGGGAAAGGACAGGGTTTGTTTTACTGCAGTATTTTGCATGGAGATCTCCCTTTGTTCATCATTATTCCCAAAAAGTCCTATCTAAGCCTGCTTTCTGTATTTATATGTTCACACATTTCTCACCTCAACATTTATTTCTAAGAAAATCCTACCTAAACCTGTTTTCTGTACTTTTTTTTGTATAACTTCTCAATGCATTCTTTACCTATTCTCCATAGTCAGTTTCTTATATAGTCTACCCCCTCTTAAGCTAACTTAAATCTACTGAGCTCAGATGCTAAACTAAGGGACGAGGCAATGCAGCAGCACATAAAACAATTAATATAAACAGCAATGGAAAAAAATGGAAAATAGCAAAGCAAGCTACAGTAAATCTAAATTACCAAGCAATTCAACATTACAACTAATATGAGGCAATGCGCAGCAAACAAAAAAATAAATCTGGCTTAGCAGAGTAACACAAATTAAAGTTCAGTAGCACTATGCCTGGCAAACAGCAGCTTATATCTAAACATGACATAGCTCAAGCAAAAAAAATAGTACACTAAAGATAACAATGCAGATAAGGGAAATGTATAATCACATCTTAATGTCTAAGTAATTAAAGTGGTGCACCACAACAACTTATTGTAAAAGAAATATTACCATGTACTTGAAAAGAATATTATGTATGCAGTTACTGTTACTAGTCCCTTCTTATTGTTCTTTCCTTTCCAAGTGCTCCTTTTTGAAGAATGTGGATCACAAAATTATTATTTAATAGATCTGTTGACAGAAAGTGTTCACATTAGCAAATGCATTTAATTTTATTTTATGAAACCAATGCTGCAACACAGCTGAAAAATGAAATAAGCAATTACGCAAACCAAAGCATAAAAACATCATTCAATAGCTATGTGGCATTTCGTAAGTCAGTAGCTCTCAACTCTCATAGAAAGACACTTGTCATAATCAGGTGTGCAGATGTACGAATATTTCCCATCAATTCATAAGCATTGCAGTAATTAGCACAAAGTACGAGTAATCATATGTTTTCAGGTAATGAGCGTGTAATATCTGCGATGCTTTCTACAAAGGAATGTCAATAGCAAGGTTAATGGAAGTAATGAGGGTGTCGCATTTGCAATATTTTCTCTAAAGGAATGTCAATGGCGAGGATAAAGGCCTGCCTTTTTTCCTTTTTTTTTATTTTCTACCTGTGCTTCCGGAAAGGCACACCCTAATGGCTTGTTCTCCAGGTGTTTGACACAGCTGCGTGCCCACAACGCATTACGTGCAGGTGGTCACTTAACTTTCTTACGGAAATATTTACGACACCAGTTTCCGCTACAGTGACAGTCTCACATAAAAATATTTTACAGGTCAAGAATTAGCGTTGCAAATCTGTAGAAAGAAAATCCTATAAATATAAGTGTTCAAATAAAATATTCGTCAGTATTGTGATACAGTCACGCATTTACGCACATTTCATAAGTCTTAAAGTACGATTCTTGGTTTCCAACGTACTTCTTATTCCTCATATACGGAAGCATCATCTTATTGATCATAAACATATCTCAACAGCATAGTACACATCGTCGTCGTAATAATAACATCATAACACCTCAGTCAAATCTCAAAAACGTCGTAGCTTTCTGCAATACTTTCAAAACCTAAAAAAAATTCTCTGCTCATTTCAATAGTGTCATCTACCTCAAACGTACTTTAAAATCATGCTCCCTTACCAAATATATCATTCAAAGCTCTCATAGTATCACAATGGTTCCGAAAAAATATGAACAGATCACACAGTACAGACAAAATACAATTTCGTAAGTGTGAAGTAATCCAACTCTGTAATTGCGTAAACATATGTCACTGATGTAATAAAAAAAGTTTATCTCTCAGTTACATGATCAGATAGCTGTGTAATTTGTGTGTTAGAGAAATATGGTACCGATGTGTAAAGTTGTATAAGCAAATACCATAATAGCTAGGGTTCCTTGTGGTTGCCACACACACATGGTACACAAACTAAGTGTGTACCCCCCTGAGGATTAATGTAATTATACCCTCAGGTGTTACAGATTACAGCAATGAAATGAAATGTATCACGGAAAACTTTCTTTGTAATTCAAAAATCTTTAAAAATAAATGTTTTAAGTACAAAATTAGTCACTCAAATACGTGTCCTGTAGCGCTAAATATGCGTCTTGCTGTAAGATAATCTCTGTGGAAGTGTCGTAGTTATCGTCCTCCAAAAGCTAAGTTCTGCAGAAGTCAATGTACTGACCTCATGATAAACAAAGTGAAATGCTTTACGCATAGATATCATACTTATTACGCTTATTGCCGTGATGAAGAAATTACTGTGCTGTAACGTATTGTTGTGCTACAGAAAAGGCTGTCTCCTTGTAGCTATACCACAAAAGTTACTACTAAAACATGTTTTTCTTTCCAGAAGAATTCAGAAAACTGTGCAGATATAAAACAGAGTCTATGTTATTTTTCTCTGAGCCAGCCGGCGCACGTGGGTGCCTGCGGCGCTAGTCATTGTCTGCCTCTTTGTTGGCGCGCGTTGTTATTGGGATTAGGAGACCTAACTTCTACAAATTCACGTTGTCGAAAGTGCCCTGCTCTGTTTGAATCCCGCCAGTTCTGATGCAATTCAGGTCTGTCGTTACGAATATATCGTCTGTCGTCATGTCGGTAGATTCCGTAGTTTCTTCCTTGTCCGTCACGTGGTGGAGAGTTTCTCCCTGAATCGTAACTGTGCGCCGAACTGTTGCGTCTGAAGTTATTCTGTCTCCCTTGATGATAATTGTTTTGGTTCCCATATTGTCTGTTTCTCTGATTGTCTCTGTGATAGTCGTTACTACGGAAATGCGATCTTTCTCTGTAACTATTATTACTCTGCCAGCGGTTGTCATATGGGTGGTGTCTGTTTTGGTCACGATATGTGTTGTGAGAATAGCCTTGTCGCGTCCAGTTATTATTTCTTTCATCGCGGAATTGCGACTGATGTGATCTGTAATTGTTGTGCTCCTGCGTTCCGCGATTGTCAGTGTCACTTTCCAGTTCTTGTAACAGTCCCTGAAAAGCTTCAATGTCGTCTTTGCAACGTCCTGCTAAAATAATATGTCGTAAATGTTCAGGCAGTTTGATTAAGCAAATGCGTATGAGTTCTGAGGGGCTGTATGGGTCTGAAAGATACTGATTCTTATGCAACATGTCTTCAAAATATTTCATAAGACTGGAAAATTCAGATTGTTCGAAACGTTTCATCATTATGATGCTATGTTTTACTCGGTCTTGTGTGGCTTGAGACCAATATGCTGAGAGGAAGGCATGGTAAAACTCTCCTTCACTGTGGCAATCGTGAATTACCGATCGCATTCTTACAGCTGGTTCATTCTCCAAGTAGCCACACATAAATTCTAATCTGTGTTCTAACGACCAGTTGGGAGGAAAACAATGCGAGAATTGATGGAGCCATGCTTGTGGATGAATGTCGTTGCCAGAATTTTTAAATGTTTTGAATTTACGTGTAGTCATGAACAGCTTATAGTCAAAATTATCATGTCGGCGAGTCGCATATCGGTCATTGTTAGGTCGTGTCGGCCGTTCCATATCAAAATTCGGTGCACATTGCCAATTTCTTTCACAACTTCCGAAATGCCCTGTGTTATTATTTTGTGGCTGTTCCGTATTTCTGTGTCCCTTTTCCTGTATTGGGGCACGAGTATCCTCTGAGATACGTAATTCTTGTATTACCTGTGTCAGCTGATCTTGTACTTCCCGGATTTCTCTTTTGTACTGTGTATTGATTTGATTTTGATTCTGTTTGAATTTTCTAATTTGTTCATACTCTTCTGTGTCAGTGAAGGCTACAGGTCTTGTGCCATTCAGATCATCATCTACCTTTGTAGATAAGTTAGTGACCTGATCCGAAAGTTTGGCTACTTTCTCCGATAGTGAACACATTTCCTCAGTGTGTTTTTCTGAACCAAGTTTCAGAGTGTCCATTTGTGTTGAAATCGAATCTACTGTGTCCTTTAAATTTTCCTGAGTTTTTGCAAGTTGCGTAACCGAATCGGTAGATGCAACTGAGTCAATTTTAGCCCACAAGGTCTCATGATTTTCATGAACAATGGTTTGCAGTTCTTTTATGGCTGCTTCGTGATTCTGTAATGCATTTTCATGCCGCGAAAAAATAGGTTGAAAATGCTCACAAATTTGTGTTTTTACGTCATTACAGACTTTTTGACATTTCGATTCAATGTTATGTAACTCAGTAGTTAAATCTTCACCTGTTTGTTCAAGTGTTTGTTCCAATGAGTCTAATTTTTTAAGATTTTGTTCCATTGTGTCTAACTTTTGCAGCTTTTGCTGTGTTTGTCTCTGATTTTGTTCCATTTGTTGCATTAGTTGTAATAACAATGCATAAGTGTCTGGAATCTGTTCCTATACTCTTTTCGGCAGTGCATTTGCACCGGCAACATTCACATTTTGACAAGCTGAAAATGTGTCTTGAATTATTTGAGAAAACGGTGAGGACGCAAAACCTGAATCTACAGTATTTGTAAAACTGTGTCCTGTCATTTTGGATTCCTGAGGCGAGCTGTTGCCGACCGATCGATCGATAATGCTTCCCTGTTCACTACCTGTTTCACTGTCTACACCATTATTTACCGCCCGCTCCATTTCCCTATGCATAGTTACCAAATTACTACTTGGAACGTCTGTTAATTCACTACACAGTGGTGCTGATAAGCCACGCTCGTCGTCACTATTATTTCTCAGTTTACTTTGCAGCCTAGTGTTACGTTTTTCACACGCCATTATTGTCACAGTATTTCACACGACAACACAGAAGAACACAATTTGAAGAGCAAAAATAGGGGAACACATTAACATAGCACTGAAAATAATATCTAGTTAATTGCAGCTGCGAAATACTTGGTGCAAATCTACATGCATGCCACAACTGTTTTACTGTACAACAATGAAAGACTGCAACTACAAAGGAGATTTTCTCTACAATTACGCGCTAGCAATAAACAAAATCTACACTAATTACACAAACTACAAGAAAAAAAAATCAGAAGATTCCAGTGAGGTATCCTGGCAGGGTCGCCATATGAAACGTCCCCTTTCAACAATTATACATGACTGTGCTTAAACTGACATAAAATATTTTTAGCGCAACGCAATCTGACTATCAAAGATCCCTGCAAAAGAATGGCCCTGACTAACATTAAACTATACCTTCCAGAAATCACTTACCTCACAAAAATCTTCGCTGCTCAAGCTACTGCAATACAGCGAGCGCCACTACTGCCAGCTAAATAAAAGATTCAAACTACTGAAGGCACTAACTACTGATAGGGATAGTTAGCAAATGAAAAATATTAATAGAGAACAAACAATGTATTTACCTTGATATCATCATATATAAATATAGCAGTTCATGACAAATTTCAAAACTCCGCCATCTCTCTCCCCACATCCACCACTGCTGGTGGCTCACCTCCAACTGCGCAATGCTACGCGCTGTTAACATCCAGCTGCCCCTCTACAATGGCAGACAACAATGCAAACTAGCCACAGACTGCACACAGCACAGCCAGTGATTTCATTTTCATACAGAGAGCGCTACGTGGCGGCGGCGTTACCAATATAAGAACCTAAACAACCTACTTACATAAAGAAAACATAAACAGCCTACTTACACGTTTTCCATGACCCTACTACAGTTGGGATGTGACCCGTCTCCCCATTTCATGTCGCATCCGTGTTCACCTTCCACGGTAATATGCACCAACATGTTCAGGACAATGAAAGGATATAGTGTGAACAGAAAATTAAGAACATGAAAAATAATAAATACCTTGTTTCATGGTTACTGGGCTCTGTAATCCGTCATTCCTTTCGTCGTTAAGAATTGGCAATAGAACAATAGAACGATTGCCCCATTTTCATTATCGTAGTTTCCTTAGCGAGCGGGGGGAAATAGGTTCCCGTGTCCGGTGTAATTACAATGGCAACGCCTGAAGAGGGATCAGATCATCTTTTGTTTGGTAGGGTCGCAAGTGGCGGTGCCCCGTGAATTTAGTCCTGCTTTTTTGCTTTCTTTTGCTAGGTACCTGCTCCAATAAAATAAACGGTACACTCTATGTTTTTATTTTCCTTTTTTTTAATGGAGCTGAAAATTGTTAGAATAAATTCTTTAACAAAATGTGAAGAAAATCTTCACACATTACGTCTTCTCACAAGCTCGACCTAGTAAGCTGTGTTAATGGTCATAAATGTGTGCTTTGTGAATATGAAGCTTCTTCACTAAGCAAATGTCTCTGAAGAGCTTCGGTTCGACCGTCAGTGACACGAATTTGAGTTTTGTTCGTCGTGTAGGTCCTATACGTCAGGGGAATAGTTTTTAAGCGAACGTAGTTCCTCAGTGCTAAATCTGTGTAATAGGAATTACTCACACCTATAGACACTCGCTGATACCAGCATTAGCTACTTCCTTTTACTTTGTATAGCTTCTAAAATGGGTAATTTGTTTGGTTTAAATTTAATTCAACAATTCAAATATCACATTCGATCTGCGTTAAGTTGTCTACACTACTGGCCATTAAAATTGCTACACCACGAAGGTGACGCGCTACAGACGCGAAATTTAACCGACAGGAAGAAGATGATGTGATATGCAAATGATTAGCTTTTCACAACATTCACACAAGGTTGGCGCCGGTGGCGACACCTACAACGTGCTGACATGATGAAAGTTTCCAATCGATTTCTCATACACATACAGCAGTTTTCAGGCGTTGAAACTTCCTGACAGATTAAAATTGTGTGCCGGACCGAGACTCGAACTCGGGACCTTTTACATGCGTTGCCTGGTGAGACGTTGTTGTGATGCCTCGTGTAAGGAGGAGAAATGCGTACCATCACGTTTCCGACTTTGATAAAGGTCGGATTGCAGCCTATCGCGATTGCGGTTTATCGTATCACGACATTGCTGCTCGCGTTGGTCTAGATCGAATGACTATTATCAGAATATGGAATCGGTGGGTTCAAGAGGGAATGCCGTGCTGGATCCCAACGGCCTCGTATCACTAGCAGTCGAGATGACAGGCATCTTATCCGCATGGCTGTAACGGATCGTGCAGCCACGTCTCGATCCCTAAGTCAACAGATGGGGACGTTTTCAAGACAACAACCATCTGCACGAACAGTTCGACGACGTTTGCAGCAGCATGGACTATCAGCTCGGAGACCATGGCTGCAGTTACCCTTGACGCTGAATCACAGACAGGAGCGCCTGCGATGGTGTACTCAACGACGAACCTCGGTGCACTAATGGCAAAACGTCATTTTTTCGGATGAATCCACCGTTTGTTTACAGCATCATGGTGGTCGCATCCGTGTTTGGCGACATCGCGGTAAACGCACATTGAAAGTGTGTATTCGTCACCGCCATACTGGCGTATCATCCGGCGTGATGGTATGGGGTGCCATTGGTTACACGTTTCGGTCACCTCTTGGTTGCATTGACGGCACTTTGAACAGTGGACGTTACATTTCAGATGTGTTACGACCCGTGGCTCTACCCTTCATTCGATCCCTGCGAAACCCTACATTTCACCAGGATAATGCACGACCGCACGTTGCAGGTCCTGTACGGGCCTTTCTGGATACAGAAAATGTTCGACTGCTGCCCTGGCCAGCACATTCTCCAGATCTCTGACCAATTGACAACGTGTGGTCAATGGTGACCGAGCAACAGGCTCGTCACAATACGCCAGATGAACTGTGGTATCGTGTTGAAGCTGCACGGGCAGCTGTACCTGTACACGCCATCCAAGCTCTGTTTCACTCAATGCCCAGGGGTATCAAAGCCGTTATTATGGCCAGAGGTGGTTGTTCTGGGTACTGATTTCTCAGAATCTATGTACCCAAATTGCGTGAAAATGTAATCACATGTCAGTTCTAGTATAATATATATGTCCAATGAATACCCGTTTATCATTTGCATTTCTTCTTGGTGTAGCAATTTTAATGGCCAGTAGTGTACATACGTGGAGCTCAAAACGTGCAGTATGTCTCTGTTTCTACAGAGCATGCGCTACGAGACAGTCACACAGTTCATCACATATATTTATCGTAGTAAATCAAACAACGACAGTAAAACTCGTTACGCCCCAGTTACTCACTGTGGCTTGACGAAAGCATATGAATTCCTGACGAAAAAATTTCACGAAGAATCGCTTCTAGAAGGAAAGGAAACGAAATGTAAATCATTAGTAATAACATTAAACAATATTATGAGGCATTTTGAGCGGATCACCAACTATAAAATTAATTTTGATCCATCTTCGTTCTCAGCACCAAATATTTGATGCTGGCTACTCAGATGCACTGAAATTTGTGTTCTGTCACTCGTGTAAGGAGAAAAATAATTCGCTACCTTTCTTAAGATTCCTTGTAATACCTGTAGTCATAGTGCTCACCACAGTCTTATGATCACTTACTCTTTCTTCTACGTTAACTGATTCGATAAGTTCAAGAAAATTACTAATGATATTCAGCGAGTCCCTCTGAAGCTCTCTACAACTACACCTGCTGACCCAGACTGTCTATAAAAGTATCTGATCACCATTTTACACCGAACTTTGATACTTTACTTCACCCAGATTAATTCACAGTCAAAATTCGTGAAAATCTCGCTAGGTATTATACCGTTCCTTACTACAATAAATATGCCTCCATCATATGAACCGAGCGAGGTGGCGCAGTGGTTAGCACACTGGACTCGCATTCGGGAGGACGACGGTTCAAACCCGTCTCCGGCCATCCTGATTTAGGTTTTCCGTGATTTCCCTAAATCGCTTTAGGCAAATGCCGGGATGGTTCCTTTGAAAGGGCACGGCCGATTTCCATCCCCATCCTACCCTCACCCGAGCTTGCGCTCCGTCTCTAATGATCTCGTTGTCGACGGGACGTTAAACACTAATCTCCTCCTCCCTCCCCTCCACCATATGAATCTAACCTATCCGTCCGTTAAGTATTCCAATCTGAATTTAGGATTTAGTTGCTATTCACTGCCAGTTTGAACCAACATTCTGTTCGTAATACTATCTGGGCGTTATAGCCTTCAACAAGCGATAATAATTCTGGAACCTTTCGTTGGACGCTCCTGTAGTCCATTAATGTCATATTAATCTTATCTATATCCGATATGCGCGGACGAGGATTCTCGGAGAACATTGTGGCTGGTGTAACTTAGAATTTCGCAGACAGTTCGTCTCTGATCCCATGGAGGGGTGAGGGGATTTCTGTAACCTAAAAGATCCTCGTAAGCACGTCACATGCCCCTGCTATCCTAGTGGCTGCTACCTACTTGTAGTGTGTGCCTGACATATTAAGAAGAACTCTACAATTCTCCACCCTGCACCGGAGGTCTGTTAATTCGCATCTGATATCGTCGCAGAATCGTCTGAACCTCTGATTTAGACCTTGCACTCTGCTCCAAAATATGGGCCCCCGATCGACCCTGGATATGATGCTACATATAATCAGCTTATCCTGTACCACGTGTGCGAGGCTAGTTGCCTTCACCAAATCAGCCGTCGGCCGAAAGAAACAGAGGCTGGGCTCCGAACCCCTAGAAGTAGGTGTCATTCGTTCCGACATGTGGAATTATTTTTGCAGCTGGTTGCATCCAGTGTGCTAGATTGTCGCCAGCAGGGCCTCCACGTCACAGATATGACCCTTTGGCAAATATACTGAGTGCACACCGTCATTCTTTACCGCCATTCATGCTGTCTCCCTGTGGTGCTTCGTTACCCGCCTAACGATGGAGCTCCCAATTACTAGCATACGCGCTCTTTGCTCTTGTACTGACTGGGCAGAAAAATTGGCCCCTGGAGCAACAGGAGAGGCATCCCGTGCTAGCTCAAATGTATTATCAGCAATTGCTAGCACCTTGTACGTGTTGCTACGGCATAAGAAGCCAACCGAGCGGCCCATTCCATCGCAGGTCGCGTCACTGGTACCTCGATACGCAGAATATCACGAGCGAAATAAAAGAAAAAAAAAACACTAGACTCAGCTCTGCAGAGTTCTCACTATCTCTGAGACCACAAGATACGCAAGCTCTTAAAACAGAAATAAATTTCCCTACCGAAAATGGATATGTCAACATTTACTTTTCAATAGAAACTCTGCTTACACAGAAGCTACTGTGGAAAATAAATATTCAAATTCTAAAGCAAAGATATAAATTATACGCTGTGTACCAACACTAGATCTCAAATTGTCACGTGGCGTGGCGCTTCTGGTGACGGAAAAATTACGCAAGGTAGCAGCCTCACACAAGGATATGCATTAAGATTTAAACAAAAACAAAAGCAAAAACTTGAAGTATGTTGGTAAACACTAGTCTACACCATAAAATCCACAAGTACTGTTCACTTCTTCAAAGAAGTGCGTGAAAAGAACACAAACTAAACTATATTAAAGAGTTTCAGCTAACTGCTTCAGCTGCTACAGCTACAGCGGCGTCCCTCTCGTCATCGAGTCTGCAACTACACTGACTGACCGGGCCCCGTATTCAACGGTCACTGACTCTAAGTATCCTCAGTCGCGTTTAGGCAAGCATGTAACGTACTCGCAATAAATACACACAAACATAGCAACTATTTGTATTCTTTTTTTCCAATGTATTTTTATCAAATTTTTAGGGAATCTGGTGAACGTAAGTTTCAATTCATGTACTGGTCTGAAGTTGTATTCATTCTGCTCTTTTTTTCTTTTACTTAAATTTGAGGCAGCACAAATGTGTACAAATGTAGAAATACAGAGTGATCAGAAACAGTCTGAAAAGCTTGAAGGGTCTTACAGTGCAGGTTGTGCTATGAAATAATTGTTAAGAAAAAATTCGGTACGCAGCTCCGTTTCCAAATTAATTAGCATTGAAGACCGTTCCGCACGCAAAGTGAAGTGGCCCACCAGATACACTAAGTGCCAGTTATTGTCATAACGTAGATGATAGTGTACGAGACCTCTCAACTTTTGGGTCGGGATCGAGCCTCTATACTCTATAGCGTCCCATGTCCAATTTTTGTATCGCTCTCTTGTTCGTGTTGTGATCTCGAGAAATTCCTCACTCCCTGCCGTTGAACATGAAATGACGAGCAGATGACTGATGAGATTGCCCCAAGTTAGGAGCCAAGAGTTAATTGATATCAATAATTAAATGAAATCAAACACAAATGGTTCGAAATTAAGGTGTTCATATATGAATGTATAAGATTGCTTATATGATCAAACCACGAAAGAAATGTATTCATTTTCGTGCTGTTTACACAAACCAAAACAAAATTACAAATATCAGGTCCGACTTGACTGGGAGTGGACAGGACTCAGTTATTAAGGGGAAGGAGGAGGAAACGAATCGCCTCACCATTCTTCGTTATCGTTCGTCGTATACTGATGTCGGCTGCAGGCACTGCGTCGGTTCGGCCCGTCGCTTCGGAACTGTGCTGCGCGAGTCGGCTGCCCTCATTAGCAGCATTGTGGCGGGGCCCAGGTACAATATCCGGGTTGTCTGATAGTTGTCGGTCGCTTGGCCGAAGCTGTCCTATCTCGATGTCGGAAGGCGGATGTTGGCGATGGGTGGAGGAGCGCCCACGTCCTCTCGCTTCCGCGGAGTCTCCATTTACTCCCTTCCCACTTCTCATCCGTCTCTCAGCCCAACTCCTCTTCGAAATATTCTTTCTTTCGTCGTCGTCATTGGCGGATAAAATTTTCAGTGCAGCCCATGAATTGGCATCTTTCTCACGATTTCACATTGTTAAGATGTTTTCCTACATTCCGAGGCTGTTGGCAGAGCAGCTACACAACACTTCTTTACAACCGCTCCCTCTATGTGAGCTCTGGACAGACTCATGTTTGGGCTCAGTCTCAATATCTGCCGGAACCCGTGATTTATAAGGGATGTCCTCACTGTCGAGAAAAACATCTTCTTAAGAGTGCTGCCTTTTTTCACACGCCTCCCTGTGCCAATTCTCCACGCTTTTTGCACGCTCCCCCTTGTGCCCGTGGGCTGCTGGAATTGTCAGCACATCCTTTATTTCTAAGGCAGGTAAAATGACTGCGACCAAGCCAGAAGAACTCAGATGCTTTCGCACTTACATTTTTTGCCTTACGCCCTAATGGCTGCAGGTGTCTATCAGTTCTCGGCACGCTTCTCGTTGTCAGACAGGCCCTTCGGAATGTGTCCCTCCTTGAGCAAGGTGAGGTTGTCCACCCGGCTTCCCGCGGGTGCTTGCAGAATGACTGCAGCGTCCTCCCTTCGGGGGCTCGCCCCAGGATGTCCGGATCACTGCTCCTCCTCGGCCACTCGCGCCGAGTTGGTGAATGTGGCCGCGGTCGGACGTTTTACACAGCTCCTTGTCATGACTATTAAGCTTCTGTTACGGAAGGTTGAAAGTTGTGGCAATTTGGCCCATCTATGTTGTCTTGGCCTGTCGCACACACACTTCAAAAGAAAACAAAAATCTTCACTCCCTAAAAGTCACACTAACACTTCAGTCATTGATGTGGGATACTTTGGGGATGTTACGTTTTCAGTTATGCCCTAGTGTGTCAAGCCCAGTCGATCATTTACATATATGGTTGCTCTTAGCAAAGAGGTACAAGACAAGTACAGATAGATAAATTTCCTGACAAGTAAACTGTTCATGAAGAACACCGTTACATTGAACGTGATGACAGTGTCGCATATGTACATTAGACAACACATGCACAAATAAATGAAGATCAAAACAAGCAAAAAATACATGAGTAATACAAATCACATTAAACACAATGAACATGATGATAAAGTCACATATGTGCTCAAGATGTATGCAAAATAAACATGTATTCAAGACGAGTGTAAATCAAAAATAAAACGTTCAAATAATACTGTTCATCACGTTACAGATGAGAATACTATACATCTAGATGACACATAGACTTAATATATCTGAAACAAAAGTGCACTTTACACAGCAATAATGTTTATAACAGACTTAATTGTCAGTAATGCCAACATGGAAATTACACAAGACAGAATTAAGGCAAGTGACATAAGAGTTGACCTTTAGTGGCATTGTTCACCGAAGAACTCTATAAGATCGATACAGAAGAGATGTCAGATCAAAAATCTGGTGACACAAGACAAAAGATTTTCCGACAACACACTTTATTGAACTGATAAGGATATGATAGATGGGATGAGACGGGTAGCACCTTCACGTTTTCGTCAACTGCGCACGTTTTGTTACCTTATAAGAAATACATAAATAAGATTTGTACCTTTTCTTCTTCCGTAGAATCCACAATTATTATGTATAAAGTACTCCTCACGGATCTTTTGGAGGCCTTCTTCTCATTTACTAGGTTGCGAAGTGTCAGCTGTGCTAGCCGCGTCGACTGACTCTAATATCAAGAAAAAAAATTGTTCGTGTACTTAACTTCCTATTTCCTTAACTTAGCAATGCAATTTTTTTAAACTAAATTCAATAGTGTCAGCTGTGCGAGCCGTGCCGACGATTAGAATGTCAATAATGTAAAAACAAATCTTCTGTGAACATGCAAAACAATACATGAAGGTAGCATCTGTTTCCGAAAGAACAGATACCACTGATAACCGTGCAGCTTGTCTAGAATGAGATGATAATTAAATCGACACGCTAGCTGCTAACAGGCATTGATATACATCATTGGGAACATGTTGAAAATGTGTGCCCCGACCAGGACTCGAAGCTGGGATCTCCTGTTTAGATGGCAGACGCTCTATCCATATGTGCCACCGAGAGCACAGAGGACAGCGCGCCTGCAGGAACATATCCCTTGCACGCTTCCCGTGAAACCCACATTCCCAGCATGACCACACCACTATATTCGTAGTGTGCCTAAAAGATGTTCGCCCATCACACTCATTACTCGTGGAAGATTAATCTACCAAGTCCTGTAAGAGTTGGGGCATAGTGTGTGCATTCGCACAAGAAGGTCAATGGTCAGGTAGCCATATTTTAATTGTGTATGAAGGTAGTATCTGTTCCCGAAAGAACAGATACCATTGATAACCGTGCAGTTTCTCTAGAATGAGATGATAATTAAATCGACATCCTAGCTGCAAACAGGCGTTGATATACATCATTGGGGACATGTTGAAAATGTGTGACCCGACCGGGACTCGAACCCGGGATCTCCTGCTTACATGGCCTCCCTCCCATCGGTATGATGAAGAAGGTATCGGGATTCATCAGACTATGTAACGCTCTGCCACAGCACCAATGTCTAGTGCCGATGGTCACGTACCAATTTTAGTCGTAGTTGCCGACGTCGTGGTGTTAACATTGGCACATGCATGGGTCTCCAGCTGCGGAGGCCCATATTGACGAATGTTCGGTGCACTGTGTGTTCAAACACACTTGTACTCTGCCCAGCGTTAAAGTCTGATGTTAGTTCCACCACAGTTCGCCGCCTATCTTGTTTTACCAGTCTGTCCATCCCACGACGTCCAACATCTGTAATGAGGAGTAGGCGCACAACCCCGCGACACCTGGACGTGGTTTCAGCTTTGTTTCGCCACATGTTGAAGACACTCGCCACAGCACTCCTCGTACACACAACTCAGACAGATCGCGTGCCTTCCCCATTCTGGACACCGACAGCATGCCCACTAATAATGCATGCTCCGTGTGTGTGTGTCTTAATTAGCAGTCATACCTCACCAGGTGACACTGCTATCGCCTGGACGGGTTCATATCGATAGCAGGTTCGTGGTCATGATGTTCTGGCTGTTCAGTGTACATCTTCAGCTATAGTAAATGTGATCGTTTCACTGCATGTTGGAGCTCATGCAAGTTTCAAAAAAGCACACACATCATTAATAAGATGATGAGTGTTGTTGACTGGAATGTCTAAGAGCCTGCATAAAAGAACAATAACTCAGTTAAGTTTTACAGTTATAATTGAAGTATTGTATGGTTTTATTACTCAGTTATTGGAAACGTGCGTCTTGAGTTTTGCATGACTGCTACCATTATTGATGACAGAAAGGCTTAAGCTTTCTTTATAGTCAGCTACTTTAATTATTTTTGTAGTCATTTACGTTCAGCTTTGCAAGTAAATACAGTGTGTTACTACTTTGCCAAGTACGTACAGAAAGATAATTTCAAATTTAGACTGTATTAGTAACAGCTCACAACTTCCGTCAGGTTTAATGAATTTTAATACAAAATTTTTTAAAAGATTTCAGAGCTAATGCTTACAAACTATACTCACTTCGGACAAAGTTTTCAAACTAAAGCTTTAACAATAATTTTAAAAATCACATAACATTTAGATGAGTAGTTTTATGTTAACTACCATCTTCTGTCTTAGCGATGTGTACTGGACTGGAACAAACTTTGCTGATGTGGAAAAAGAATAAGCAGGTAAGAAGTGATGTTGTTTATTAACGACCATGGTTGAGTGTGTCATTGTGTCTTTGGATACTGATTTGTCTTTTATGTTAAATTGGTCACGGTTTAGGCATACTGTGACTGTTTCAGAGATTAGCAGGTTAGGTAGTGCTCGAAAGAGACAGAAATTGTTATTTCCCTCTATAATCTGTAGTTACTAAGTAAATTCTTTTCTTAGGTAAAGCTATTTCATCAGAACAACTTTGTAAGGCGATCTAATGTTAGTTAACAGTCTGTCAATCAATTACACAGTATGAACTGCATAGGCAACCTTGAGAAGTTATTGCACTGTAAACGCAAATTGACGTTGAAGAATAGTTGGAAGAGAGCGAGTTGTCGTTATGATAAAACAAAGATGTTAGGCAGAGGAAGATCATTGCATTGGCCCTCAGTGACAATACTAAGTTATACAACATAGAATATCTTAAAGGATCACACACACACACACACACACACACACACACACACACACACACACACATACATATATACACTCGCCCCATTACCAAACTGACGTTCCTTGAAGCATCAGGATGTGTTCTGTAAACTGATTCCTTCTTTTCGTCGTGTTGTGCACAAATTTATTTCTGCCGCCAATCGATTTACAAACACATCATTAGTTTTTCTATCTGGCCAAATAATCTTCAGCATTCTTCTGTAGCACCGTATTTCAAAAACCTCTGTTCTCGTCTTGACTTAACTATTTACACTCTACATTAAACATCTGTACAAGGTTACGTTTCAAAGAAATGCTATAAGAAAATACATCCTAACATTTAAATTTATATTCGGTGTTAAGAAATTTCTGTTTTTCAGAAACACTTTTCTTGCTGTTGCCAGTCTGCATTTTATGATCTCTCTACTTCGGCCATCATCGGTCACTATGCCACCCAAATAGCAAAACTCATCCATTGATTTTAGTGTGCAATTTCCTAATCTAATTCTATCATCGACCCCTGATTTAATTAAACTAATTCCAGCCGGCCGGAGTGGCCGTGCGGTTCTAGGCGCTACAGTCTGGAGCCGCGTGACCGCTACGGTCGCAGGTTCGAATCTTGCTTCGGGCATGGATGTGTGTGATGTCCTTAGGTTAGTTCGGTTGAAGTAGTTCTACGTTCTAGGGGACTGATGACCACAGCAGTTAAGTCCCATAGTGCTCAGAGCCATTTACTTTCGTTAATTTTCATTTTGCCATTTCAGGCAGAAATACAATGGCAACGACAAACGTTATAGCGGTGCCATGGTAGGTATACATTATCTTGCAGTACAAAATTTTCCATCCTCTGCCGATAATACTAAACATTACAGTAACTATCAAATTATAGTATTAATTTCATCTTGCAGTACAAACAGGGGTTTCTGTGCTCTCTACTCCCTACTTTTAGGGGCTTTTCAAGGTCACCCGACAATCTGCTTCCAGTTACTCTGCACTCTGCAAGGCTACCAACTAAAGGACACGTATTGATCATCATTAACAGGGGATATTTTAATATTTTTTGTTTGGTGTTATTTTAATAACATGTATCTTAGATTTTAACTTATAATTAAAATGTACATCTAGACGATCTAATCCATATTCCAACCAGTAATTTGAAAAAATGAAGAAGATATGCTCACAAATTGAAATAGATACCTAATCTTTTCCTATAAACCATCTCTTAACAAGTAACTCCAATTCATCTTGCAATTCCTCTTTTATAAGTGGTCTTGTTGCTCTGTAGGCTTGTACCAAGGGAGCAAGGAGAGGATGATGTTTGGTGGCCGCTATCCTCTTTCTGTAACACAAACTGCATGCATATATTAACTGGGATCTTTATTCTTAAGAACAGAAAATTACTTAACTCTAGATAGTCGTCGTAGTACAATTTCTTCCCTTCTAGTCCACATTAGCCTCAACGCTGGGGAAGCAAAAGTCCTATTAGTCTGTCGCTGAATTCTTCTATCGATCTTCTCGCAACCTCTCTGCTGCCTGGTGTGCTAGCACCAGCTTATGCCACCACAATCCTCTTCCTCCCCCTCCCCCTCCCCCTCAAATAAAAATGGCGCACTGTCGTCGTGTATGAAATGACAACGGGGATCTGGGGGGGTGCGGGGGGAGGCAGGACGCTGGACGTAGAGATGGGCTGGGAGCTGTGACATACCCCGCCATATGGCTTGCGAGGTAACAGAAACATCCTCTGGAAGACTGCTGCCAGGGCACATGTCCAGGCCTGAGGGCGTGTCCTGGGGCGATGAGACCGACGGCGACGGCGACGGCGACGGCGATGGCGATGGCGCGTCCAGATCCATGGAGACGGCGAATGGGGACTGCGGGGACGAGGGCCAAGGCGCAGCGTCAGTCCATCCGCTCCTCCTAAGGTGCCCTGGTGGCACCAGCGGGCGGCTGCGAAGGCCGTGAGGCCGTGAATCTGGGGGAAGAAAAGCAGTTGAATCTCAGGGCGAATGACATGCGCGAATATGGTTCTGGTGGCGGCCCTACAAACCATCGGGACCTGCAATCAGATACATAGATACATAGAAGAGCCAATGTGTTCCTTGATTACGCCGTTTCCCAGCGCCCATTGTTGCCATAAACCCTGGAAAGAACAAGATGACGCAGCGCAAAGCGATACTTGCGGACCACTGGTAGCGCCGGATGCTGTGGTGGTTGTAATTAACGTAGCAGCATCCGACAGCGGCGGCCATGCAGAAGTTCCTCCGGTGATGCTCCGTCTCGTGGGTGGGAGCGATAGGAGGCAAGAAAGAGTTGCAGCGCCTCTTCCAATGTGTGGGTGGTGCGAAGCTTGGTCATCTGTTGCTCGAAGGTGCGTACGAAGGGTTGTACTTCTCTGTTGGACTGCGGCTGAAACAGAGCAATTATTAGGTGACGAGTGCCATTGCACTGACAAAACTTTTCAAAGTCACGTGAAGTGAATAGTGGTCCATTTTCTGATACAAGTACTTCAGGCAAACCTTCCATGCAAGATACTGAGGACAACACTTTAATGTCGCTACGTGATGTGGTAGAAGAGTCTACCACTAGGAGCCAACAAGTGGTCCAAAATGGTCCTGCAAAGCCAGTGTGCACTCGTTGCCATGGTGATTGAGTCTTAGGCCAAGCTGAGAATGTCTGCGGCGGAGCAGATTGGTTTTCTGCTCATGTGCGTCAGTGTGACGTCACCTGTTCAATGTGGGCGTCCATGTCCTGCCAAGAACAGTGCCGGCGCGCTAACTGTTTAGTGCGAGCAATTCCCCAATGTCCTTAGTGGAGCAACCGCAACACATTCTTTTGCAACACATTGGAAATAAGCAAACGGAATTGTCTGTTGTCATTTTGAACTAGAATCACACTGAATCACACTGGAAGGCTATGCCGACGTGCAAAATATCAGCGCACAACTGAATTCTGGATACTGTTCAATGAACGAGGCGAAGACCTGCGAATATCATGCAACAAAATCTTGAGATCTTGGTCTGATTTCGTGGCCTGTGCTATTTTTCTGTAGTGCAAGGGAAAAGTTTTCAGCAATTCAGAGTCCTGCGCATCGATTTGACAACGAGATGCGGCAGATGTATCAAAATCCTAGTCTGGGCCAATTGGGAGGCGAGATAGGGCATCAGCAATGTCATGGTTTGCCGTAGGTCTGTACACAATTTCATACTGATACTGCGAAAGCAACAAAGCCCATTATTGCAGTTTTTGAGCAGTGTGCGTAGGAATCGGCTGTGACGGATGAAGTAATGCCTGCAAAGGCTTGGAGTCTGTCACTAAATAGAACTGCGACCATACAAATAGTGATGGAATTCTGTCACACATTACACAATAGCGAGAGCCTGTTTTTATATTTGAGAATAATTGCACTGAGCTTGAGTTAACAACTTCGATGCAAAAGCAGTAGGTCTGTCTTGTGCACCAACTCTGTTTGAAAGCACGTCGCCAGTTCCGTAGGAAGAAGTGTTGACTTGCAAAATTACCAGCTTGGCAGTGTCAAAATGCACTGAACATCTTCAACAAGCAAAGCGTTTTCGAGTTTCTGAAATGAGTCTTGACAGTCTTCAGACCACACAAATGGCATATGTTTGCGACGCAAGCGATGTAATGGAGCCGCGATCTATGCGGCATTCCGTATGAACCGAATGTAGTATGTTATTTTGCCAAGTAGTAACTGAAGTTTAGATACATTGCGAGGAACAGGCAGATCACGGATGGCAAGTAGATGAGATTGAAGGGGGTGCACACCCTGAATGTTTATCACATGACGTAAGATGTAATTCCTGTTTCTGACAACACTCGAAAAAGAGTATGGAAATCGGCAATGTGTTCCTATGGTGTTCGACCTGGCACAACAATATCATCAAGACAGTTTGGACAAAATGGCACTTTTGCAGTCAGCTGTTCCAAGTAATGACTGCCACAGGACAAACGCAAATACTCGAACAGTCCTAAGTGTGTATTTACAAAACACTTTATATGATGCTTCATCGAATGGAATTTGCAAATAGGCACCACGAAAATCTGTCTTAGAAAACTAACGTCCTGCACCAAGCCTGTTCATAAGTTCCTTAGGGCGAGGTAACGAATAAATGTCAACTACTGTCTGTGGGTTGACTATAAACTTGAAGTCAATGCAGATGCGACCAGAAGGCTTAGGCAACAAAACGAGAGGACTTAACCATTGACTAGCTTGAATGGGAGCTATTATGCCACTGTCTTGCAATTCTTTCAATTCACTGGCTACTTTGTCTCTTAAAGCAATTCGAACGGGGCGGGTCCGAAAAATAAGCTGAGCATTGTGTTTTAATGCAACATGCACTACAAAGTTATTTGATTTTCCCATTCCTTCTGAAAATAATTCAGTAAATTCTTTAAGCAAGCTAGCGACACTGTATTTTGGATCCTGTTCTCACTGTCTATTGATTTCAACACAGTAAAATTCACTGTCATAGTGTGAGATTTGTAAGTGGCAGGCAAACGACACTGTCCAAGTACTGGTATTTCCTGTCCGTTGGAAGCAGTGAGGTGCTTGCGAGATTTAAAAAGGCGTGGTGAGCCTAACTGTTCATACGTGGAACGATTTAGAAAGTTTACTGAGGCACCTGTGTCCAACTGAAAGTTCACACAACTGCCAGCTATTCGTAAGCAGACAAATAGTTCGTTAGAACGTCGTTGCACAGCACTAGGGCGAGAAGGACGCACAACCTTAAACTTACTTTAGTGAGAACCTGTTGTAAGCTTGGAAAACACAACATTCGCTGCATGTGCACCAGCCTGCTTTTTTCTGGGAGCGGGCAAAATTGGTGTTTTTGTGCCGTTGCAAGAAAACTGCTTGGACACGCCATTTTTTTCCACACGGGTAAAACGTTGCGTTACGTGATGGGCAGTTCTGTCTGTTACGGCGTGAAAAACACCTAGGGCAAGACTTCACTAAATTCACAGGTCTGTTTACCTGTCTACGTGACTGTCCGCACGGCTGTGTATGCCCTTGTTGTGGCTACTAGGGACGGTAGCGAGTGAGGGGTGACTCGACCTGACAAATCTGTGACTGGTCAAACTTATCAGCTGCCATGGCACCCGTATCATATTGCTCTAATATTTGCAACACTTGAGGAAATGATGGATCAGAGTACGTTAAGATCTGCTCCCGTATCCTGTTATCTGGGACACTGAATGTTATTGCATTCCTAATCACCAAGCCACTGTGAAAGTTGCTACAAAAAGACTTCAATTTACACTTCCTAGTCATGCCCATTAGTTCTGTATATCACTGGCGGTACATCTGTTCCGGCTTTTTCTGCAAGCAAAAGAACAGATATCCAGCATCATCTACTTGGTCTTGTTGGTCGTAGTACTGAGTTAGTGCAGTGATTACTTCGTCATAACTGCGTTCGTCCAGAGACTCAGTTGGGAATAATTATTGTATTAACCTGAACTATGGGGACCCCGCAATCGAAAGAAAGTATTGTAGCTTCACAGTACCTTGAACTCTACGAACTTCAAAATGTGCTTGAAACTGTGTCCAGTATTCGAGCCATTCGTCTTCTGTGTCGTTAAATTGCCAAAACATTGGTATGCTAGTCAGCAACACTTGTTTGGCTAGTTGGTTGGTTGGTTGTTGTTCTGCAGTCGTCAGCAAAGCAGTAATTTGTTAGTTCTGAAACGGAAAAATTTGTGTTAGATTCATCACATTGGCTGTCTGCGGATGAGGCGAGGGGACAAGTGGTGGAGAGGGCGGGGTAGTCATGGTTTACGAAATACGTTATAGCAAAAAGCAAGCAAAGCCTCTGAAAAGAGAAACAAGCAAAATCTTTGCTGAACTATACTCGTCGCCATCTTTTATGTCGTCTCGTTGTCTCTGTAGGCTTCTAGCAAGGGAGCAAGGAGAGAATGGTGGCCGCTATCCTCTTTCCATAACACAAATTGCGTGCATATATTAACTGGGTTCTTTATTCCTAAGAACAGAAAATTGCTTAACTCTAGATAGTCGTTGTGGTACAAGGTCTTCCTTTCTAGTCTACGTTAGCCTCACTGCTGGTGAAGTCCAAGTCCGCTATGTACACTGTTCTGGTCGCTATGTGCTACCTGTTTCTGAGATAAAGGCTGGGACTGCGACTCAGGCTGAGCGACTCGCTGTATAACAAACTGGAACCCACTGGGTGCGACAGACTGGCCCTCCGGTCCGCTGCGGTGATCTAAATACTGGCGGCCGAGAGGGCGTTGGCGACGAGTTTCCTGCAAGTCTGTCATTGGCCTCTAACGATCTTCTCACAACGTCTTTGCTGCCTCGTGGCGCCTGTTGGCGCCAGCTTATGCCAACACACCTACAGCTGAGAGCGTTTGGGGGTTTTAACTTTTATTTTATTTCTTGCATTACATTGTTGTCCAAGCTTTCTGTATATTCTTGGACGTTCACTAGTAACTCTTCTCCATCACAATCTTGCGGAATTCGCCCCGCCCCCCCCTCAAATAAAAAAAACTTTATCAGCTTACTCTGTAACTATAGTAACTTTCTCCCCAAAACAATGTCAACTAGTTGATAAGAATGGCCAACATGTCAGTCTTGGGGCAAATGTTTGCAGGTTTAGGTCAAGTTGATACAGTTTCATTGTAAGTTGATACAGTTTTCGGGTGGGTTGATAATTATCTAAGCTGTTCCAACCAAATTTAGACTCGTTTGTTCACTTGGAAACACTTTAATGTGAAGGAGAATAGTCCCCCAGAGTGTTCTGAAAATCGGAATGATTTTCCTTCCCTTTCATACGCTTCTTCCTTCGAATCGTAGTTTTTTTCATCTTCACAAACGACTATACGGGAACAAAAACACAGAGACATCCACAGCACAAGTGAGTACTGACGTGTGGTGTATTTACTCGTAAAGGATGAAGCGCTAGTGCAGACTTCTGCTGGTGATCCACGAAATTTTCGAACTACCCTCACCAGCAAAAATTCCATCTCTCCCTTCTGCTGGTTGGCACGAATTCCCTAATTAATAGCGAATGCGGATCGATTAGCTTTGAAAGTCGATTTCGAGAGGGACTGTGGCGGCAGGCGGCACTGGCAGTTGGTCAGACGACTTCGTCATAACAGCAATGTACGTGTGTGGCGAGGTCTTAGATACAGCGATATACAGGGGGTCCGTTCGTTACTTGAAAAGCCTGCAAAGTCCGCTATCTTTGGAACCACTACAGGAATTCCTTATCCACTGGTTCCTACGAGGAGCCGAAAGGAATGTAGTGTGGACTTCAATGGTATGTGGACGTGAACTTGTATCCTAAGCTAGTATTGTTGGACCGATTTGAAGGTGTAGCGAAGATGTGTTCCCGAGCACGATAATTCTGAGGATGCTAGTTCACCATTATTTTTACGCTTGAGCAGTGTTAGCCGGCTTATCAGGGTCTTTAGTGGATGTGACTTTCACGCTGCCTTGGTTCGGCATTCGTGAAATTCGTTTGAGCATAGGAGCGGTATGCTCTGATATATCCATGTGTCGGGGAATGGTATTGTGATTACGTGCTTGTTGTCATTGAGTTTCAGGTAGTTACACCGTGCGGTTTATATACAGATGGGTCTTGCGGTCCTCTTAAGCTGTCCTAAGTTAGACAGGGGAGCAGATGTACAGTGTGCACATGTTGCAAATCAGACTTGTGACAGAAGATTGTCGCAGTGGATACATATTTCACCAGACCAGTTACATTGACGACTGAGTTATTTATACTGTGCTTACACCAATTTGGTTGATGGAACTGTTGTAACAACCTGCACCGTCACTCAGAACATAATTTCTTCTGTATTCATTTGAGAGTAGCAGAGGTATGATCTGAAATATCCATGTGAGAGGGCTCGATATTTTGATTACCTGCTTTCTGGCACTTGGTTACGTAGTTAAGTCGTACGTGTCTCGCGGTCCTCCTAAACTTCACTAAGTAAGACGGGGAGCAGATGTACATCGTGCGTATGTTGCAAATCAAAGTTGTAGTAGAAGATTGTTGCAGTGGATATACATTGATGAACCAAATCATTATGACCATTGTCCACCGCGAAAGTGAATGTCACCTGTTCACACTGCAGGCACGTGATTCGATAAAGAAAGTGTAAAGAAGGAACACAGACGTATTGAGAATGATTCTAGCCACCAAACGGGCCGCATATGGTGAAATGTTCTGACATAAGTACCTTTGACTAAGGCCTGATTCTTATTGCCCAGCGTGGCCTAGAGGTTCTAGGCGCTTCAGTCCGGAACTACGCGCCCCTGCCGAACTACCACTACATTACTAGATTGTGTGATGTCACAGTAAAATTCTGATTGCTCCAACTGAAGATACCGTATATGAAGCCCAGCGTTACAAAAAACAGGCACCTAGAGAGGTGATCAGTAACTGCAACCAACCGTCGTGATACCAGGTTGTCTGTAGGATAGCCCGAACCTCGATTTCCGACACGTAGGGTGCAGTCGCGGACACAGCGCTGGCAGTGGCCGAGAGAAGACACATAATTATAGACGTAATAATTTCCGGCTTGGTGGCTGACACATCCGGTTGACCAAGGTATCTCCCACCCACGTCAATACTGGATAACAGATCCCTACACTTTAGTGGAAAAGTCAAAGACTGCTACAAATTCACACTGGATTACGAGGAACTCTCCGCAGCATACGCAGGGCGAACGAGCGAAGTGAGAAGCTACTGAGGAATGGAATTCCTCGAGCGGCAGCAGCCGCCACCGAATCCATGGTCGCGAACGACAAACCTCTACATGTCTGCCCAACCTGCCCAACACTAGTCAGACCATCTACCTAGGCATGGTAGATATAGTTTCACAATTATACACAGTGTTTCCGTTAGAGGATGCAAAATTTTAACAGTACATAGGGGATGCTGCCGGCCGCTGTGGCTTAGCGGTTCTAGGCGCTTCAGTCCGGAACCGCGCTGCTGCTACGGACACAGGTTCGAATCCTGCCTCGGGCATGGATGTGTGTGATGTCCTTAGGTTAATTAGGTTTACTTAGTTCTAAGTCTAGGGGACTGATGACCTCAGATGTTAAGACCCGTAATGCTTAGAGCCATTTGAACCAATTTATTGCCCAGCGCTTGGTAACGAACATCTAGGAGACGTTGAAGTCGGTCAGATGTTCTCGTGCTACAGTCGTGAACATATGTGGAAAATGGTGGAAGAATGGTGAAACCACGAGTGAGACACAAAGTGTTAGGGCTTCCACAGAACGTGGTAGTCGGTCGCTTACCCACTCTATAAAGCACGATAGACGGCGGTCAGTGGCATATCTGACGATAGAGCACAATGCTAGTGCAGCACAAGTATTTCACAGCACACTGTTAAGCGCACATTACTCAACATCAGGCTTCACAACAGTCAACATCTTTGTCTTCCCATATTGATTCGACGACATCAAGGTTTATGATTCCAGTTGGCACCAGATAATCAAGTTTGGAGCGTGGATCAATGGATACGTGTCGCCTGGTCGGATAAATCACGTTTCTTGTTACACCAGGCCGATGGTCGTGTTCGGTTACGTCATCATCCAGGCTAGTATCTTCTCAAAGCACGCACCATGCCATGGACACAGGTCGGTGGGTACAGTGTTATGTTATGGGAAAATTTCACCTCGCTTTCATGGGACCTGTGTTAGTAATCGAAGGCACCCTGAAAGCTATGGACTACGTGAATATTATTGCAGACCACCTGCATCCCTTCACGCTCGATATCTTCCTCGTCGGCGATGGCATCTTCCAAGAGGATAACCGCCCACGTAACGAGGCGAGAAGCGTGCTACAGTGACTTGAAGTGCATGGTAGTGAAGTGACGTTAGAGTCTTGGCCACTATATTACCCTGAAGTGGAACAGAAGGAACACGTAGAGTCAGCTTCGAGTTCACAAACCACTGACCCGTAATTTATGCTGATTGGCTAGTGCCACATACATCCAGAAACCTGCGGCGGACTTGTAGAATCCATGACACATAGAAACACTGTTGTATTGCATTTTATATCTGGACTAATAGTATTAGGCAGGCGGTCATAATGTTTTGGCTTATCAGCGTATATTTACCCAGAATATTTATACTAGTGATTGCTTTATATATCGTGTGCTTTCACAGTTTTGGGTAATGGAACTGTTAAATCAAACTGTATTTTCAGTCAGAACACAGCTTCTTCTGTATGGTGTTGGGGTAGGAAGGGCCTTACACGCAGTCAGCTGGCGTGTGGTATGCGTCTCTGTTGCAGACGAGCCCTCTTCTATTGATACACTCTAGCTCTCTCTCAGGAACGTTGGGACAGGAATGGCGACTAGTTTGGTATTACGAGTGAAGTAGTAGGGCTGTCGGCAGACTAATGAGTACTGGGCTTCAAGGAAAGCTGGAAACGTGTTTACCTGGGGACACTACTCTGAGATAATACAAGCAGCACCGTGCTGGCGTAATAACATGAGACTTGGGGGTGCGCTGATGACAGAAAGCATGGGTCACATTTCAGTGGTGCCGGTGGAGTCTATCAGTAGGACGGGTTTCACTAGACATGGCCTGCACCTCAACAGGTATGGGAAGGGGAGGTCGGCAAAGCTTATAGGTGACAGCATAGGTGGGGTTGGTGGGATCACTCATGGGAAAATTCCTGCTGTAGTGGTTGGTTGGTTGGTTGGTTTGGGGAAGGAGACCAGACAGCGAGGTCATCGGTCTCGTCAGATTAGGGAAGGACGGGGAAGGAAGTCGGCCGTGCCCTTTGAAAGGAACCATCCCGGGATTTGCCTGGAGCGATTTAGGGAAATCACCTGCTGTAGTGGGTGTTAGAGCTGCACCTTTTTTAGATTGAAATCAGCTGATAGGTATTCCTGCTTAAGGGAAGTCTCTCTAACAAAGGAATCACTTTTGACAAAGCTCAGGTATCCGAGTAATGAGGGAATTAGTATATTTCATCAAAATGTACAAGGTATTAAAGATAAAGTTAGTGAACTGCTTATAGATGTTGACTCTGAAATTATTGGTATATCTGAACACATCTTATATAAGGAGATAATTCAGAGGCTTCCTTTACCGGGATACAGGTTGGCTGGCAGCTTTTCGAGGAGCTCTTTGCGGTGTGGGGGAGTAGCCATGTATGTGAAAAACGGCATCCCATTTGAGTCCATTGATGTTTCAAAGTACTACACTGAGAAGGTGTTTGAATGTTGTGCTGGTGTGGTTAAATTTAATGGAGCTAAACTTCTAACTCTTGTTATTTATAGATCCCCAGACTCCGATTTCACTACATTTTTGCTAAAGCTAGAGGAGGTTATTGGTTCACTTTATAGGAAATACAAAAAGTTAGTTATATGTGGTGACTTCAATATTAATTGTATAAGTGATTGTGCAAGGAAGGGGATGCTGGTAGACCTCCTTAATTCATATAATCTTATGCAAACCGTATTCTTTCCAACGAGAGTGCAAGGGAACAGTAGAACAACCATAGACAACATTTTTGTTCACTCCTCATTACTAGAAGGGCATTCTGTTAGCAAAAAGGTGAATGGCCTTTCAGATCATGATGCACAAATTTTAACTCTAAAAGATTTTTGTGCTGCAACACGTGTTAAATACAGTCATCAGCTGTTTAGGAAAGCTAATCCAGTTGCTGTAGAGACCTTTGTAAACCTTATCAAGGAACAAGAGTGGCAAGATGTTTATAGCGCTGATACAGTAGACGATAAATATAATGCTTTTCTCAAGACTTTTCTCGTGCTCTTTGAAAGTTGCTTTCCGTTAGAACGTTCAAAACAGGGTACTAGCACAAACAGGCAGCCTGGGTGGCTGACTGGAGGGATAAGAATATCTTGTAGAACAAAGTGGCAATTATATCAAAACGTTAGAAACAGTCAAAATCTAAATGCAGCAGCCCATTACAAACAGTATTGTAAGGTGCTTAAAAATGTTATTAGGAAGGCAAAAAGTATGTGGTATGCAGATAGAATAGCTAAGTCTCAGGATAAAATTAAAACCATATGGTCAATCGTAAAGGAAGTGGCTGGTCTGCAGAGACAGGTCGAGGATATAGAATCAGTGCGCAGTGGGAATGTCCGTGTTACTGATAGGTAGCATATATGTACAGTATTTAATAATCACTTTCTGAATATAGCAGGTGAACTAAATAGAAACCTAGTCCCAACAGGGAATCATATAGCGCTCCTAGAAAAAAGTGTTCCGAGACTGTTACCTGAAATGCTCCTCCATGATACTGACAAGAGGGAGATTGAGTTAATAATTAAATCACTAAAGACCAAGAACTCTCATGGATATGACGGGGTATCTAGTAGAATACTGAAGTATTGTTCTATGTATGTTAGCCCAGTACTTAGCCATATCTGTAACTTTTCCTTTAGGAGTGGTCGGTTTCCTGACCGATTAAAGTACTCGGTAGTGAAGCCACTTTATCAAAAGGGAGACACTGATAATGTTGACAATTTTAGACCTATTTCTATGCCATCGGTGTTTGCTAAAGTTATCGAGAAGGTTGTATATACAAGGTTACTGGAGCATTTAAATTCACATAATTTGCTGTCAAATGTTCAGTTTGGTTTTAGAAATGGCTTAACAACTGAAAATGGTATATTCTCTTTTCTCTGTGAGGTTTTGGACGGATTAAATAAAAGGTTGCGAACGCTAGGTCTTTTCTTTGATTTAACGAAGGCTTTTGACTGTGTTGACCACAAAATATTACTGCAGAAGTTGGACCATTATGGAGTAAGGGGAGTAGCTTACAATTGGTTCGCCTCCTACTTTAAGAACAGAAAGCAGAAGGTAATTCTCCGGAATATTGAGAGTGGTAGTGATGTTCAGTCCCAATGGGGCACTGTTAACTGGGGCGTTCCCCAAGGGTCGGTGCTGGGGCCACTGCTGTTTCTTATTTATATCAATGATATGCCTTCTAGTGTTACAGGTGATTCAAAAATATTTCTGTTTGCTGATGACACCAGCTTGGTACCGAAGGATCTTGTGTGTAATATTGAAACACTATCAAATAATGTAGTTCATGAAATAAGTTCGTGGCTTGTGGAAAATAATTTGATGCTAAATCACAGTAATACTCAGTTTTTACAGTTTCTAACTCACAATTCAACAAGAACCGATATTTTGATCAGACAGAATGGGCATATTATAAGCGAGACGGAACAGTTCAAGTTCTTAGGCGTTCGAATAGATAGTAAGCTGTTGTGGAAAGCCCATGTTCAGGATCTTGTTCAGAAACTAAATGCTGCTTTATTTACCATTAGAACAGTATCTGAAATAAGTGACACTACAACACGAAAAGTAGTCTACTTCGTATATTTTCATACGCTTATGTCGTATGGTATTATTTTTTGGGGTAATTCTTCTGATTCAAAAAGGGTATTTTTGGCTCAAAAACGGGCTGTTCGAGCTATATGTGGTGTAAGTTCGAGAACCTCTTGTCGACCCCTATTCAATAGTCTGGGAATTCTGACATTGCCCTCACAGTATATATTTTCTTTAATGTCGTTTGTTGTTAGCAATATTAGACTATTCCCAAGAGTTAGCAGCTTTCACTCAGTTAATACTAGGCAGAAATCCAATCTGCATGTGGAATGCACTTCCTTGACTCGTGTGCAGAAAAGAGTGCAGTATTCTGCTGCATCCATTTTCAATAAGCTACCACAAGAACTCAAAAATCTTAGCAGTAGCCCAAACACTTTTAAGTCTAAACTGAAGAGTTTCCTCATGGCTCACTCCTTCTATTCTGTCGAGGAGCTCCGGGAAGAGCTAAAAAATTAAGCAAATTCCAGTGTTGTATTGTTGATTTTCTTTATTTGAACTTACGACTTGTCACCTGAATATGTTTTTTTTATATTTCATTTTATCTGTTTCTAATATCGTGTTATAATTTCATGTATTGACTCGTTCCATGACCATGGAGACTTCTCCTTAATTTGATCCCACGGAACAATAAATAAATAAATTAATTAATATATTACGCTAAAAACTCATTATACTGTGTTTGATTTAGTGTGGTTTCTTGAATGGTTAATGAATGTGTGTCTTTAATATGATTAATGAAATTAAGTTTTGTGGAAGTGTGACCTCTGGTAGTTAGGTTTGGCAAGCGGTAAGAATTAAGGCAGGATGGCTCTGAAGGATTATCTGTCACATTCATTCAAATAGTTGACTAGTTAGTAGGATATGAACTGACTGTGTCAGAAATCTACTCCAAAAATACTTAAGCATTGTTAAACTGAGGGGACTACCGTTGTTTTCTTTTCTGTTTTTGGGTTATTAATGTACTCTGGTGTAAAAATTTAATATTTTTCTTTTGGGTAAGTAAGTGTTCAGAGAAGTGCACGTTAACCAGAGCCTATGAACCTTATAAAGATCTGGTTACTATGGAGTAACAATCAGTCTAAGAGGCTCAATTTTAAATAAATGTTGTTATGTTTCTGGATGTGAGAATGATTTTTAAGAGTTTAATAAATGTCACTGTGCACTCATTTCCTTGGTTTCAATTGAAGAGTATCTTTAATTCCACGGCACAAGTGGTAGCAGAGAGCAACTTTAGGCAAATCGGTGCACATTGACGATATTAATATTGTACTTCTTAACTGGAAATTTGTGGATTTTGCAGATTCCCCTGCTTATCTGGGAAAGAATGAGCTGGAGTGTGAATCGCGGGCAGGAGGTGTAGGAGGTGTACACGCCCATGGAATTGTGAGTAAATTACGATAAAATTGAGCCAGAGAACTGAAATACATGTTCAATACGGAGTAAAAGTTTTCTGTAATCCCGAAAGGCGAAGAACAGGTGAGTATGACTGACACTGCTCTTAGCACTAGGCTCGTGGAATTAAATCAGGCAAGGGAATTATTTACCTATTAGAGGCCCACATCGTCTCAGCTTCGAAAATTACAAGTGCAAGTAGAGTACTATTTTCAGGGAGTTGAGAATTTGGTGGAATTACCTGCTGAACAGATGAAGTTATTCCAAAAGCGAATAGTGGAGTAGGAGAAATGGAATAATATGATGTCCGCATTGGCGGAGGGAATGAGCGTTGCTCTTGAAACAAGCAGGCCACAAACACTGTATTAACCCGCGGAATCACAAATGAGTGTGCATGCAAATCGTCTAATCCTTTAGCGCAGCTCTTATTAGGTTACGAGGTGATTTCATGCGATACAGTATCTGAGATAATCCGTCTTCTATAGCTGACAGTAAAAGTAGAAAATCGGATCAAAGCAATCGGGGTATAACTAAAAGAGTTGAAACTTTTAGCAGTCTGAGAGAATAGCATTTGTCAGCAATACATTCGGAAAGTAGTGCAAGGGGATTTATACACTGGAGGAACTAAGGATAACGTTATGTAACGAAACACAATCACAGAGAATTTGGCAAGAGTTGACGTATTCCATATGCCGCCGTGAGCAGGGAGTAGCTGAGAGAATCTCAGATTATGTAGACAGGGTAAAGCAGAGCACGATGGCCCAATGCTTGCCATATACGTAAGCGGAAGTTGCACACCTCAGTATACAAGCTTTGAGACCCGAAAGTAGAGAGAGGTGGGGGGGGGGACATTTAGCAAGGGACTGTAACAAGCAGTGGTCATTACGTTACAATACGAAAGTGAATTTACGTTGCTTTAGATGCAACGGAACAGGCCACATCGCACGTGACTGTAATACGCAAAGGAAGGCCCCAGCATTTATGGAATAAGCGAAATGGAAGGATTCCAGTGTTTGGGATGTTGGGAGCAAGGCCATAGGTGACACGTATACACGGAACTGACACGAGAGAGAAGGGGAATGGCGATATGGGACAGAGGGGGCGCATTAAAGGATTCAAACAGTGTTCTCCTAATTAAAGGTATACATGGCATGATATATACCAAGGTGATCACGTTTAGTTTAATATGTTGCAGCACCAGTGAAGAACCTAAACGTGAATTGTTGGATTCAGGAAGTCTGGTTCGATGAAAAGTGAACAGTAGTTTCAAGATAATCAGAGTCATTGTCAACGTCACCGGTACGGCAACAAGTAGAGGTATACCAATTACCCAATAAAACTTCTATCAGTAATAAAAGACCTCTAGTGGTCAAGTTCTTACGAACGCCGCTGCCTACCTGACATCCTGGCGGCCGAGCCAACAAAGGGCCTAACCTAACCTAACCTAACCTAACCTAACCTCGCCGATCATTGTTTTGTCTTGCTACAGGCAATGTATTACGTATATTTTATTTTTGACCGTAAATCCACCACTAAAGTGTCAGACCTATTATCTTTATATATTTTCTTTTTAATAATGTTATTTGGGTAACTGTATTCGTCTTTCAGTTTATCACAACCGTTTTCTATAATAGTTATCAAAATTTAAAAGTCTGCTGCATGTATTTTACCTAATGTGTTTATATCAGATTATGGTTCTTCCGTAAATGATGACTGCATCTAAGCCGACAGTAGTGACATCTATGAAGGATGTAGGCAAACAGTTTTCTGGTAGCTACTGCACCTCAGTGGATATTGTACAAAAACGCCAGTAGCAAAATGACTGTGTGAACGATGTGGCCTATTTTACACCATATTTTAGGTTTATATGGCGATACTGTGCTAAGTATATTTATGTTTTGACGATGCCATTACGGCTTTATCACATTAGGACATGGTGTAGAACAGATACGCTTTACCTTATTTTATCTGAACATTTCCAAGGCTATATGATACTATCTTGTGATATGAAATGCTGTATTGTGTTGAAAGATAGGAGCAACATTTCCCAGGTTATATGATACTATCTTGTGATATGAAATGCTGTATTGTGTTGAAAGATAGGTGGATATATATATTTCTTTATATTGTAGATCTGAAGATGGTGATTACTGACTGAAACCGGTCATCGTCAAAGGAATTTATATTGTGATCAAAGACTGGAATAAAAAAAAAAAATTGAATAATAAAAGTTATTTATGGGTATAGCTTGGAACTGGGCCATATACTTGGAAAATGAAAGCCAAGGTAATGACCTGTTTTCCTTCGACTTCATAGTTAGGGTTGGTGTGATCTCGGATTGACCAGGGGGAATTTGATTTCAAACTTAATCAAGCAAGAATATTTTTGTTCTGTAAACCTAACGAAATAAATACAACCATTGAGATTTCGAAAAAAAACAAAGGGTAAAGGAGGTAGGAGCAGAAGATAGATAATCAGTGAATTTACCATTTACAAGAAAAGCACAGCTATGTACAGGATTTGCGGATGTATCAACAACTAAATTGAGGGGGATGTCGTTATTAGACTACAATATGGAATTGACAGACAATGTATCCGCGAAGAAACCACCATACCGGTTACCACATACCAGAATGAAAATGTTTTTCATGCTCCTGCGGATATGTAAAAAAAGGACATTATAAGACCATTCACGTCACCATAAGCAACACATGTATTTTTAGTACCTAAATCAGGTGGGCAATATAGACCAGTGGTTGACTGCTGTAAATTGAATAAAAAACTTATACTTAGATTGGTATCCCTTTCTGATATACATTCGTTATATGTGCTTCAGGGGAGCCACAGTGTTCACAGCTTTAGATCTCAATCAAGCATATAACCAGATTTCTCTGGCCAATGAATCGAAACCAACAATGACGTTTTCCATAGATTGGAACATTTACGAATACCAACGACTACCATATGGATTAGCGACAGAAGCTGCGGTTTTATCACTGTCAGTGGACTATATATTTGGAGATATGAAATTTAAATACTTATACCATTATCTGTATAATCTCGTCATTTATAGCGCGATACGTGAAGAACATGTAGGACATCTTATAGAAGTGTTTTTTCAAGCGGCTGCGAAGGGCCGTCTTAAGGGTTAATCCAAAAAAATAGAAGATGGCACTTGTAAGATGCAATCCTTGGGGCACATAGTATCAGCAGATGTGGCGTTATGGACCATGCTTCTCTCAGATGTTTACTAGGGTTAAAGGAACCATCAAGCCGATTGGCGAGATGGGCACTGAAATTAAGTGAATTTGATTATGAAGTGATTTATAAATCGGGAGCTTCAAATAAAAATGCTGACGCATTAAACAGAAAGGTTGCAGCTTTACAAGTAATAGGTTTTGATAGGAAAGACTGGATAAAGGCACAACTACCTGACAGAGAGTGCACATTGTTTCATACGCAGCCACAGTTGAAATACAAGATGGCTTCCTATGCAGAACTACAAAGTGTCGTTCCTGCAGCACCGATACAGGTAGTGGTATGTCAGGTTCACGACCATGTTTTATTAAGTCACAGAGGTAGACATGCAACAGATCGACGAGTAGCTGAAAGATTCTGGTGGAAGACACATCACAATGACCTAGCGCAATATGTAGAAAACTGTGTTCCGTGCAAGCAACGATCGGATTTAAGTCATCAGAATATTGAGTTACAACGACTACCTGAAGCAGATAGACCATTATCGTTTTTAGGATTATCCAATTGTGTTTTAACAATTTTGGACAATTTTTTCACTTTATTTGGTTATGGTAGTCATTCCTGATCAGAAGGCTAGAACAGCAGCACAAGCAATGGTGAAAAATTGGCTACTGAAGTACGGTATATCTTAAATAATTATTACAGACCAGGAAAAAATTTTGTGTATCAACTACTGAATCAACTATGTCAGTTATTATAAATTAAGAAGTTATGTACCAGCCCATTTCATCCTCAAGCAAATGGCCAAACTGAACGAGTTCACCATATATTATCTAAGGTGTTGAGCCACATTGACTCACAGTATTTAAACTGAGATATCTATTTGAACCAGTGCAAAAGTTCATTCTGGAACGAGTCTTTCGCCATACGAAGTTCTATATGATAGGAAAATAGCATCACCTTTCGATGTGCTCCAACGTAAACTGGGTCCACAAGGTGTACCAGTGAAAGAATTTGCAAAAAATTAAAAGAAATTTGGAAAATGGTGAAACGTGCCTATATAAAAGAGTTAGAAAAACAGGAGCGTATTGGGCAAAGGGCAAGTACACTACTACAGTATAGAATAGGATAATGGGTACTGCTAACTAATCCTTATACTTCGATAGGCAAAACCAAGCAAATTTTGACAAAGTATCAAGAACCATACCAAGTTGTTGAAACGACTTCACCAGTCAACGTAAAACTGAAGTTAGCCACAAGGACTTCGATAGTGCATGTCAGTCAAGTCAAACCATTTAAGGGCGTAGTTGACACACTGCCACAAATCTCTTCAATCAATCCCGAAAGATCAGAAGGACAAAAGAAGCAACTACCTAAGAAGGATATACCTTACTCACTTAGATATAGGAGTAAGTAATGTAGGATTCTCCAGTGTAATCCTGGTTATATTACGATCATTTTCTCTTCTTGAATATTGTTTTGTCTTTAGTTAGTTCTTTAAAGGACGGAGGGGAGTGATGATGTTTACCTATCTCTCAGGTTACGTGCCGAGATGCTGGCTAGAAAAATTCTTCTGTGTGTAGCACTGCTATATTGTTGCAAAGGAGATATAATGCTGAATCAATCACTGCACAATGGTGCCCTGTTCGTTAGAAAAGCATATGTCCTGCTAATAAGCCACAATTGGATAACTGAGTTTGCATTTGATGTTTGGGAAGTGAGAAATTAAGTAAGAAGGCTACAAGACAGGTTTTTAGCATTACAAAAACGGGTTGACACAGGAGGACTGTTGGAGGATATGAAAAGTGAGTACCAGGAATTGAAACTCTCATATGACAAACTGAAGACTCACTTGCAACAAGTAACCGAAATTGTACCGCGAGCATCACTACGAAGAAAGCAAGGTTGGTTAGATGAAGGAAGAAAGCTATTAAAAACGGTATCTGGGACAGCAGATAATGAGAATATTGAGAACATCCACAGTAAGATTCAGAGTGTACAAGCATTAGAGGAGGATACGAGAACAAAAGCGGAATGGCACACGACAAAAATAGGGAATATGGAGCAAGGAATATTCGATGTGAATAGTACAGTAAGAAATTTAACAGCGGAATTAGAGCAGTATGCACTTAGAACCAGATATGTTTTGAATAGTGATTAAGAGAAGATTCAAACTCGTTTGAGTAGTTTAGAGGATAAAATGCTAGTAGCCGCATCACTACATACTTTGCCGAACAAATTAGACGACGCAAGAGTAAAGGCAGAGACATTACATGAGGCATCACAACTTGCTACTCATGGGCAGTTGAGTTCAACATTAGTAAGTGCACAGCAAATTCTCGTAGCATTACAACAAGCACAAGGAGACTTTCCCGATGGGTTGCAGCATATCGTATCCACAACAAGTAGGGATAAAGCTTAATTTTATAGTATATTTAGTGTAGAAGTAACCACTGATAAAGCTAAGATACAAGTTAGAGTTAAATTTTCAGTAGTAGGAATGAATGCACAATACCAGTGTTACATGGTACGTCCATATCAAATAAATTGGAGTACAATTCAGAAATGAGTACGGTTACAAACACGAGATTTATTATTAGATTCTAACAAAAAAGATGCTCATGTTGTCATGCCCGTAGCGGATTTCAACGACTGCGTCCAGGAAAGAATTATTATTTGTCCAGCAAGGGCGATACAAACCAACCAAAAGTCATGTGAAATGTAATTGTTTTTAAGGGAGCTAGAAGCGGCAGAGTGTGAGAAAAAAGCTTTAGTGCCACAAACGGAATTCCAGCGAATCGGAGACCACTAGATTTATTCTATGTTTACGTCAGAAACAGTCATCATTACCTATTACGAAAAAGGAAAACCTACAGGAATTATGCGATTGGAATTACAGGTTAACGGATTGGTAATAAATGGGACTAGGCGCGAGATAGTAGGAAGACAGTTTCACTTTCCAGATACCATTACGGGTACAACACTAATTAACGTATCCAGACCAATGTAGTACTGGCCAGAGAACAGTTCCTTGGATTCAGCTTTATTACAGTCGGTAGACAACTTGATAAATTCCGAAAACCAACAAATCTTAGTAAACCAAATATTGCACCATCTAAAGCGGTATCATGAAAAGCGTGGGCAGAAGACAATCTTTAGTTAGTCAGCCATGAGAGTAATCTTGGTTCTGATACTTATATATGCAATCTACTTCTGTCTGAAACTTAAGGTAGTACATTCAAGTGAAATAGCAAACCACCAAATGCTAGTAAAATGGATACAACCTAGTCATAAGATGGAAGCAGAAAACACAACATTGTAATTAGATAAGCATACCAGAAACAACTAAGATTCAATATTCCATTGTAACTTAACACAAGTAGAAATGTAAATTAGTGTTTAAGAATGTATAGGTAAACTACTGTACGAACAAGTGAAGCTGAAAATTCGGGACGAATTTTAACAAAGGGGAGGGATGTGATACAGTACAGAGTAATACGGATTCCAAGTTGTAAAATTATCAACGAAGTTCAACCACGTTGATGTGAGGTAGGCTGGTTAAGCCACGATTAGTGTCGGACCAAGAAGCACGGTGATGCAATACAGACGGGCAGCACAGTCTGCAGCTCTGCAGTAGCTGGTGAGAGAGAGCACGCGCAGCGGGAAAACAGAAAAGGACAGTGACTAACCCAAATGACACGCAAGCTCGTTCGTGCGGAGGGGTGCCGCAAGAAGCAATAGACACGGCTAGGGAAACACTCATAGACCAATTTAACTAGCTGCTAAGAGAGAATTAAAGCAAGGGTAGCAGAATAACGAGGCCACATGCGGTCATCGCTAGTAAACCTCACGTCACAGAACTACAGAGAGCTCTTTAAATACCGGAGCCACAGTTCCAAGTAGAGTAAAACGGTTCAGGTCAATGGGAACGATGGAGTCCATGTTGACGACATTCCGTTCCATGACGATGTTGATTTAGTAAGTCTTGTCTCAGATGGAGTGCCTCAGAGCTGAACTCCACTGACGATCTTCATGCTGTGTCACACCAACCACTACCGGTGAGAGACCTGATGAGCTACCAGCATCAATGCAGTACCAGGTGCCGTACTCTCCGAGTGTGGGACGGAAGACGACGACCAGGGTTCCTGGTGGACGGCCGTCTTGTACGCCTAAGCGCATCCGCATGCGGGGCCTACCAGGCCGGCAGTACTGGGTTCAACAACTGCCACTTACACCACACCACAGGTGGGGTGGTCCAGGGAAGAGTGGGATAGAATACACTCTCTCAGCCGGTGGCAGCTATCCATGCAGTACCACGCTTGGCTGAGCATCCGTATCGACGTAAGAGATACAACATTTTGGTAGAATGCAGGCGCAAAGACTGCCGCAGAATCCTACACAGATAGTCTGTCCGTGACCAGGGCAGTAGGCAACTACGGCCAACAGAGCTCCACCGTTTGTAAAAGGTAACGATTCACTGAATAATCGTATTTTCATAGCTCCATGAGCACTTTCAGACGATTCCTGACATTTCAAATGAAAATCGCTGCCTGGTCCGGAACAAACCGTCTTCGGTTTTGCCACATTACTAGTTGGGAAAATAATGATTTGATTTGGGTGTAGGTTAAATTATTAGTTTAAACTAGATTTTATTAAAATTACACTAAACAAAAATAAAGAAAAAATTGTTGTCTGTATGTATTTGTATATGCATAAGTAACAAGATTTTCTATCAGAAGATTTGTTTTCATATTTGTTAGCCTGCAAAAATACTAAAACTTTCCTATTAATGATGGTAAACACTTGCCCTTGACCGAGCGAGGTGGCGCAGTGGTTAGCACACTGGACTCGCATTCGGGAGGACAACGGTTCAATCCCGTCTCCGGCCATCCTGATTTAGGTTTTCCGTGATTTCCCTAAATCGCTTCAGGCAAATGCCGGGATGGTTCCTGTGAAAGGGCACGGCCGATTTCCTTCCCCATCCTTTCCTCACCCGAGTTTGCGCTCCGTCTCTAATGACCTCGTTGTCGACGGGACGTTAAACACTAATCTCCTCCTCCTCCACTTGCCCTTTGATTAGTGATCTTGCAAAGTAACTGAAAGTAGCTTGTTCAGTGACGGTGAGAACCAGTTAAAAGAAGGTAGTATCAGTCACATCAGCTCTTCTTTCTACTACAATATAAAATGAATACCGTAACATGACGGTTACTGTAGTGGTAGGCATTATCAGCGGAAGATGGAAAGCTTTTGTACTGCAAGAATATGTTAATTATCTAGCATAGAATCGCTATATTGTCTGGGTGGTTTTGAAAATATAGTAACCATCGTGTTTACCTATACGAACGTGTATTACTACTATTCAGTGTGATGCTTCACCACAGGGTCACGTAGTTTCCACTGTATAATAGCAGAAGGTGACAAAGTTTTGAACTACAAGGTGAACTTAACACCCTTACTTAGGGTCACCATAATGTTTGACTGACTTTGATTTTGGTTTTCGAGAAGAGTTTTTGATATGGGAATAACTTCGTTTAGTTTGCCGTTTGTCGTCGACAAGTGCACTTTAAACTGTAAGTTACTGTAGATCAGCAATAGTGTCCATGTGTATTCTGAAATGATATAGAACTAATTTTTAAAAGTTTTGTTGAATTTAATGCCTAGTACAAAGATCGAACTATTGTGGTCTACTAATGTGTAATTTGAGTAGTGTCGGTTAGTGCATTGCATGTATTTTAATAAGTAATCCAGACAACTTAAATGTGGAAATATTTAATTTGAAGATGCATTGTGTTTTCGAAGTGTGGTACAATAATCAAACTTTGAGAATGAGTAATGCTTACCCATAAGATTTTGTCAATGCGCAAACGCTATTTATTTTCTGTTAAATCTAACAGACCAGTTAATTTAGAACAGAACTGCCACGTGTGACTTGTGTTAAAAATTTTACGTGTTTTGTTTTGAGAAATAATGCACATTTATTTTGCTGCGAAGCTTGAATCTTTCTGTCTATCAGAGATCCACAATTATTCTTGAGTATAACGTTAAGCAGTTTGTATGTGTTTTGTACTAGTATCTTTACTTATTCTGATAAATAAATTAATATCTGTGGTAAAGGTGTATTTTCTTGATATCAACTTTTCACCTCTGTCTTATTTCACCATTGTCTTTGGCTACGTTTCATCTTCTTGATTCTAGCACCAACTCTGGTGATCGTGTGTTGAATGTAAAAATAGGAAAAGTTATTGTATTACAAAAATATGAAGTGTAAGTGACTCTCTGCATTCGAAAACTTGCCAAAACACATACTTACGTCGTTCCAAAAAACCTGTTAGCTCAGCTCATTTGTCTTTTGTCTATATTTTGTATGTGTATGTGTGCATGTGCGTGTGTGTGTGTGTGTGTGTGTGTGTGTGTGTGTGTGTGCGTGTTTTATTCGCGTATTTTCATTAGATTTTTATGTTAGTTAGTAGTTTGTTAGAAAGCTGTAATACCTTTGTTCCATTTGCTAAATGCTGTAGCTTTGCTCTAATTTCCATTTGTACTCAACTTACTCTAGGCCACATTTAAATGAAGATAAAAAACAATGTCCCTTGTTAATAGGAATGATTCTACATTTACAGAGTAGAACTTGATACATTATGTTTAGCCCTCCTGAAATGGTACTTTCTATGACAAAACAGTACAAAAAAGCTTGTTAAAACTTTGCTTTGGCTAATTTAGAGAAACTGAGTGAGAGTCCAAAACATTGTTAACTTTATATGAATGATTTTGATAATTTTTGTTGTGGTATTATGTTGGATGGTTTTGAACCTAGTAAAGCTGAAGATAACATTCTTGAAAAAAGAGTCTCTTTTAATGTAAAAATTGATTATTATGTTACTTTTTGTACTAAGAATGCTCAATCATATTGTGTGTAATTTCAGAAATAAATGACTGCAAGAGATTTCTTCGAGTCCAATTGGACATTATTGAATTTTCACCTGTCATCCGTGACGCCCTCCTGAATCCCAATCAACCCAATTTCAGAAGTTGAGGTCGTATTGTAACACTTTACACTCATAAAACAATTCAGATGTGCCATATTAAATTTGAAAATCGACTAAGCTTTACACCAAAAGTAGGCGTAAAGTGTAGATGCTTAGATCTGTCTTTAGGCACAAGTGTTTCGGCATGAAAACAGCATTGCTACACTTGAGAGTTCACGGTCATGTTTTAGGCACCAGTTTCATGGATATGTGTGCGTGTGGAAAACAACTAGTGACATTGAGTAGACATTCTATAGTCTGTATTGCTGACGTAATCTTACAGACTTATTGGAAACTGTACTAACTACGTGACACTTGACAAGATCATGAAACTATTCAGATAGAGAAAATAATTTATTTTTTATTTCTGTTGTGCTTTACGCCTTGTGTTATTCGGTAATCGAGCTATTAACGCTGCTTTCTGTTGGCGATTAAAAGTAACAAGAGAATTAAGCAGCAATTGATTTTCTTTTGGATTTTGAAATTTTGTGGATCTTTGGCAACTATGTATGTCTAATTTGATAAATAGATTCTGCAAGTGAAATTCCATTTTTAACTGTTATAGAGAGTATATTTTATCGTTGTTTCTAGAGTACATAGCCAATGCAATATAGTTTCCAATGAAATTTAAAGATGTGAGATGTAATTTTCTGACAAGATTATACAGAATGTGATGAAAACAATTTTTTGTAGTGAAGAATGAAAACAGCTGGTAATTTTTTTAACGTCGTAGCGTTTCACACAATTCAGGTGAAGGATACATATTTTTAAAGTACACACACACACACACATACGTATATATATATATATATATATATATATATATATATATATATATATATATATATATATATATATATATACAGGGTGTTTCAAAAATGACCGGTATATTTGAAACGGCAATAAAAACTAAACGAGCACCGATAGAAATACACCGTTTGTTGCAATATGCTTGGGACAACAGTACATTTTCAGGAAGACAAACTTTCGAAATTACAGTAGTTACAATTTTCAACAACAGATGGCGCTGCGGTCTGGGAAACTCTATAGTACGATATTTTCCACATATCCACCATGCGTAGCAATAATATGGCGTAGTCTCTGAATCAAATTACCCGAAACCTTTGACAACGTGTCTGGCGGAATGGCTTCACATGCAGATGAGATGTACTGCTTCAGCTGTTCAATTGTTTCTGGATTCTGGCGGTACACCTGCTCTTTCACGTGCCCCCACAGAAAGAAGTCACAGGGGTTCATGTCTGGCGAATAGGGAGGCCAATCCACGCCGCCTCCTGTATGTTTCGGATAGCCCAAAGCAATCACACGATCATCGAAATATTCATTCAGGAAATTAAAGACGTCGGCCGTGCGATGTGGCCGGGCACCACCTTGCATAAACCACGAGGTGTTCGCAGTGTCGTCTAAGGCAGTTTGTACCGCCACAAATTCACGAAGAATGTCCAGATAGCGAGATGCAGTAATCGTTTCGGATCTGAAAAATGGGCCAATGATTCCTTTGGAAGAAATGGCGGCCCAGACCAGTACTTTTTGAGGATGCAGGGACGATGGGACTGCAACATGGGGCTTTTCGGTTCCCCATATGCGCCAGTTCTGTTTATTGACGAAGCCGTCCAGGTAAAAATAAGCTTCGTCAGTAAACCAAATGCTGCCCACATGCATATCGCCGTCATCAATCCTGTGCACTATATCGTTAGCGAATGTCTCTCGTGCAGCAATGGTAGCGGCGCTGAGGGGTTGCCGCGTTTGAATTTTGTATGGATACAGGTGTAAACTCTGGCGCATGAGACGATATGTGGACGTTGGCGTCATTTGGACCGCTGTTGGATCACCTGCTGCACTAGCTGCGCGTTGCCCTCTGTGGTTGCCGTACGCGGTCGCCCTACCTTTCCAGCACGTTCATCCGTCACTTTCCCAGTCCGTTGAAATTTTTCAAACAGATCCTTTATTGTATCGCTTTGCGGTCCTTTGGTTACATTAAACCTCCGTTGAAAACTTCGTCTTGTTGCAACAACACTGTGTTCTAGGCGGTGGAATTCCAACACCAGAAAAATCCTCTGTTCTAAGGAATAAACCATGTTGTCTGCAGCACACTTGCACGTTGTGAACAGCACACGCTTACAGCAGAAAGACGACGTACAAAATGGCGCACCCACAGACTGCGTTGTCTCCTATATCTTTCACATCACTTGCAGCGCCATCTGTTGTTGAAAATTGTAACTACTGTAATTTCTAAAGTTTGTCCGCCTGAAAATGTACTGTTGTCCCAAGCATATTGCAACAAACGGTGTATTTCTATCGCTGCTCGTTTAGTTTTTATTGCCGTTTCAAATATACCGGTCATTTTTGAAACACCGTATATATATATATATATATATATATATATATATATATATATATATATATATATATATATACACTCCTGGAAATTGAAATAAGAACACCGTGAATTCATTGTCGCAGGAAGGGGAAACTTTATTGACACATTCCTGAGGTCAAATACATCACATGATCACACTGACAGAACCACAGGCACATAGACACAGGCAACAGAGCATGCACAATGTCGGCACTAGTACAGTGTATATCCACCTTTCGCAGCAATGCAGGCTGCTATTCTCCCGTGGAGACGATCGTAGACATGCTGGATGTAGTCCTGTGGAACGGCTTGCCATGCCATTTCCACCTGGCGCCTCAGTTGGACCAGCGTTCGTGCTGGACGTGCAGACCGCGTGAGACGACGCTTCATCCAGTCCCAAACATGCTCAATGGGGGACAGATCCGGAGATCTTGCTGGCCAGGGTAGTTGACTTACACCTTCTAGAGCACGTTGGGTGGCACGGGATACATGCGGACGTGCATTGTCCTGTTGGAACAGCAAGTTCCCTTGCCGGTCTAGGAATGGTAGAACGATGGGTTCGATGACGGTTTGGATGTACCGTGCACTATTCAGTGTCCCCTCGACGATCACCAGTGGTGTACGGCCAGTGTAGGAGATCGCTCCCTACACCATGATGCCGGGTGTTGGCCCTGTGTGCCTCGGTCGTATGCAGTCCTGATTGTGGCGCTCACCTGCACGGCGCCAAACACGCATACGACCATCATTGGCACCAAGGCAGAAGCGACTCTCATCGCTGAAGACGACACGTCTCCAATCGTCCCTCTATTCACACCTGTCGCGACACCACTGGAGACGGGCTGCACGATGTTGGGGCGTGAGCGGAAGACGGCCTAACGGTGTGCGGGACCGTAGCCCAGCTTCATGGAGACGGTTGCGAATGGTCCTCGCCGATACCCCAGGAGCAACAGTGTCCCTAATTTGCTGGGAAGTGGCGGTGCGGTCCCCTACGGCACTGCATAGGATCCTACGGTCTTGGCGTGCATCCGTGCGTCGCTGCGGTCCGGTCCCAGGTCGACGGGCACGTGCACCTTCCGCCGACCACTGGCGACAACATCGATGTACTGTGGAGACCTCACGCCCCACGTGTTGAGCAATTCGGCGGTACGTCCACCCGGCCTCCCGCATGCCCACTATACGCCCTCGCTCAAAGTCCGTCAACTGCACATACGGTTCACGTCCACGCTGTCGCGGCATGCTACCAGTGTTAAAGACTGCGATGGAGCTCCGTATGCCACGGCAAACTGGCTGACACTGACGGCGGCGGTGCACAAATGCTGCGCAGCTAGCGCCATTCGACGGCCAACACCGCGGTTCCTGGTGTGTCCGCTGTGCCGTGCGTGTGATCATTGCTTGTACAGCCCTCTCGCAGTGTTCGGAGCAAGTATGGTGCGTCTGAGACACCGGTGTCAATGTGTTCTTTTTTCCATTTCCAGGAGTGTATATATATATATATATATATATATATATATATATATATATATATATATATACAGGGTGAGTCACCTAACGTTACCGCTGGATAGATTTCGTGAATCACATCAAATACTGACGAACCGATTCCACAGACCGAACGTGAGGAGAGGGGCTAGTGTAATTGTTTAATACAAACCATACAAAAATGCACGGAAGTATGTTTTTTAACACAAACCTACGGTTTTTTTAAATGGAACCACGTTAGTTTTGTTAGCACATCTGAACATATAAACAAATACGTAATCAGTGCCGTTTGTTGCATTGTAAAATGTTAATTACATCCGGAGATATTGTAACCTAAAGTTGACGCTTGAAACCTCCGACGTTCAGTTGCGTGTTGTAACAAACACGAGCCACGGTCGGCGAGCAGCATCTGCAGGGACATTTTTACGATGACGACCGTGTTTACGAGTGTGGCTGTAGTGCACTGTTGTGGTTTGGTCTAGCCGTCGCAGTGTCCGCATGTAGCGCTTGCTGCTATTGTTATTCTGCATTCGTCTCCGCACGCAGACCAACTGTAGTACACCGTGTTACCAGACGTCTGTGATAGTGTAGTGTTGTAGGAACTGTGACTATGGTGTATTCGAACTCTGAAAAGGCGGAGATGATACTCATCTATGGCGAGTGTCGACGAAATGCAGCTGAAGCCTGCAGGGTGTATGCAGAACGGTACCCGGACAGAGAGCATCCAACGTGCCGCACATTGCTAAACATCTACCGCCAACAGTATGCAACAGGTATGGTCGTAGCACGCAAACGGGTCCGTAACAGGCCCGTCACAGGAGAAGCGGGTGCAGTTGGTGTGTTAGCTGCTGTTGCCATGAACCCACACATGAGTACACGGGACATTGCGAGAGCCGGTGGACTGAGTCAAAGTAGTGTCATGCGCATACTGCATCGTCACCGCTTTCACCCGTTTCATGTGTCGCTACATCAGCAATTACATGGTGATGACTTTAATCATCGAGTGCAATTCTGTCAATGGGCATTAACAGAGAATGCGTTGCAGTTCTACCTGTTTACCGATGAAGCGGGTTTCACAAACCACGGGGCAGTGAATCTACGGAACATGCATTACTGGTCCATGGACAATCCTCGCTGGCTCAGACAGGTAGAGCGACAGCGACCGTGGACTGTAAATGTATGGTGCGGAATCATTGGCGATCACCTCATTGGTCCTCACTTCATTGCAGGCGCCCAAACAGCTGCAACATACATCGCGTTTCTACAGAATGATCTGCCAACGTTGCTCGAAAATGTCCCACTGGAAACGCGTCGACGTATGTGGTATCAGCATGATGGTGCACCTGCACATTCCGCAGTTAACACTAGGCTGACCCTTGACAGGATGTTCTACGGGCGTTTCATAGGACGTGGAGGACGCATAAATTGGCCAGCCCGTTCTCCTGATCTTACACCTGTGGACTTTTTTCTGTGGGGTACGTTAAAGGTCAACGTGTACCGTGATGTGCCTACAACCCCAGAGGATATGAAACAACGTATTGTGGCAGCCTGCGGCGACATTACACCAGATGTACTGCGGCGTGTACGACATTCATTACGCCAGAGATTGCAATTGTGTGCAGCAAATGATGGCCACCACATTGAACATCTGTTGGTCTGACATGTCGGGACACACTCTATTCCACTCCGTAATTGAAAACGGAAACCACGTGTGTACGTGTACCTCACCCCTCATGGTAATGTACATGTGCGTCAGTGTAAAAGACCAATAAAAAGGTGTTAGCATGTGGACGTAATGTGCTGTTCCAGTTTCTTCTGTACCTAAGGCCCATCACCGTTCCCTTTGGATCCCTACGTAATTCGGTGCTCTCCGATACACACGATCGAACAGCGGAGGAGTGGTACTCAAGCGTCAACTTTAGGTTACAATATCTCCGGATGTAATTAACATTTTACAATGCAACAAACGGCACTGATTACGTATTTGTTTATATGTTCAGATGTGCTAACAAAACTAACGTGATTCCATTTAAAAAAACGTAGGTGTCTGTTAAAAAACATACTTCCGTGCATTTTTGTATGGTTTGTGTTAACCAATTACACTAGCCCCTCTCCTCACGTTCGGTCTGTGGAATCGATTCGTCAGTATTTGATGTGGTTTACGAAATATATCCAGCGGTAATGTTAGGTGACTCACCCTGTATATAATGTGTGTGTGTGTTTATGACATTTTTTACATGAAATGTGAAAATATACATCCTTTATGTAATTTTTTAGAGGGATACTTTTGAACATGGTCAGAAAATCAGATCGTTCAGATATCTTTGAGCACAGCCAGAATAAATACTCTGTGGCTACACTGTGATATGATTATAATACCTGCTAAAATAGTACACAGCGACTGAGTGTTTCGCTTTAATACTGGGATTGATGTTTTGCTTTAATACTACATCGATACTACCTAGAGAGCATAGCTTGAGGGGGAGGAGGGACAAGGTACTGGGAGAGTGTATTGCTTGTCATGTGATGATGATGATGTCGTTGATTAGGATGATAACGTTGGAAGGTCAAGTTCAAATGTCATTGATAGTTTCATAGCTCTCACTTGTAGGCAAGCCACGCAATATTTGGTCCAGAATGCCCATAGCACTCTTACAATTCGCTTCAACACGATGGCTCCCGAGCTTATAAGACATGGAATGTAACATTATGTCTTGAACCATTGTTTGCTGACCGCTGGATTGTGTGAAGTGAACTTCTGGGCTCACCAGGGAGTACTTGCAAATTGACACAGCTAGTTTTTTTTTCCTGTGGTAGTAGGTTAAGGGCTAATCGTTACAGAAATAATCAGATGACAAATACCTGACATTTCCAGTGGGAGATCGGTCATGAATTCAATGTAAAAAAAGCTTCAGATTGAAGTTTTTATTGCCTTCGGTGTATGTACACCGGATGACTAGTTCCGGCAGATCAAAGCAGCCGTCTTTAGATCCTCAGAATACAGCTCTTGAAATCAAACTGTGCGATAAACCGTACGTTTGTTTTTGTACCTTCGTAACGGACTCCTGATGGAAGAAGAGTAAAACATTAAAAAATATAACTGTGTCCTCATGGCACTTCTTGATGTGCCACACCTTTATGACTCTGTGTTGCCATGAGATATTGTGTCACTGGCTATTCTACTGGGAAGGACATCACTGTGGTGTCTAATGACGATATTTCAAGAATTATTTTCAATTAGATCGTATAAAAATCTCCAATGCATTGCTAGTTAGCTTCACTACGAGTTTTGAAACAAAAGTAGCCAAATTTCTATTTATTAAATGTACATGTGACTTAATTGTAGTTATTTTCCATCACCGATTTGTTCAATATGACATTGTGAGCCCCTGTATGTGCTTCTATTCTGTGAAAAAGAAGCATAACGCATAACGTTTCGTGAAGATTCGAGATGGTACTCTCTTATTATTCATCTTGTATAATCCCAAAATCGTTGTAAATGTGGATTACTTCCAATAATTGTTCTACTCTCCCTTTCATGTTTACACGTGTAATAAGTGCAATACCTGAATGCCTGCATACTTGACCTTATTCATCTTCTTTTAACTTTACACGAAATCGCGACTTTGCATTGGAAGAGTTTCATATGTTATCTTTTGCATTTGGTGCAGCAGGGCCGTTGTTTGTGTGTCTTCTTCCGCTGCTGGATAGACAGTGGTTTGCAGCACTGTTATCGGGTTACTATTTGATAAAGTTCAAAGCATGTTTTGTTGTTGAAGTCCACTTCGAAGGTTCTTCCAATACCACAGAAAAAAAACTGTGTAGTCCAATTAAAAAAAAAGAAAAAAAAGAAGACGGCGTCATATGTTTTACGACAGTAACCAATGTTAAAAATCAGTTACCTATCTCAGAAAATTGTCAACATTACTCTCTGTAAATTAGCGTAAACCACATAGAGATCAACGGTATATGTGCTCGTTTTTGGCATATTTAGCCTTACTCTGTACAGTTATTAAGGGAATTCATCTAACGTCGCTTTTCTAGAACAGCCTTACTGTTACCTCAATGATTCTTATTTATAAAGACTAATAGGAAAAAATGAAATGTCGTGTGGCTAGGGCCTCCCGTCGGGTAGACCGGTAGCCTGATGCAAGTGTTTTGACTTGACGCCACTTCGGTGACTTCCGCATTCACGGAGATGAGATGATGATCATGAAGACAACACTTACCCAGTCCCAGCCGGGAATCGAATCCGGCTTCCTTAGCATAGCATTTCGTCGATCTGACAACTCAGTTATCAAGGCGGATGCGGTGCTAGAAATGCTAAGAACAGAGCAGTTAACACAACCTGAGTGCAAGTATTCTTTGTGAAAAGCAGGAACGAGCGATGAAGGGCAAGACTTTGTCCACCGTGAGTGTACTTCGGTTACTAGCTCACTCTGCAGTGACACCAAGATAAATTTTTCAATACTTCATAATCTCGAATGAGACAGATGTCCTCGCGCCATGTGACTGACTTTAGTGAATGAAAAACAATTCTTTCGTTTGGGCTGGGGACTACTTCCCGTGTTTGATACTCCAGATATTACAAGAGGCTAAAAGTGTACAAAGCATTATGCTGAAGTTTTAATGCTCGCTAGAAAAAAGACTGTGTTCGTTTTTGAAAGGAACTCAACACGGATTGCTATACCTATTGACGCTAAAATAGATCTAGTGTCTTCGCAATTATTTAGATTGAAAACAAGAAGAAAATATGTTAATAAATTCAAATAGGCGCAGTATCTACAGACAAATGTAGGCCCTGTGATTTAGCAATTATTTAGAGGTTAAACAAGAGGCAAATATGTTGTTATTAATCCCCTTCGCTGATTAGTGTTTCTTCAGAGATTTGTACTCAACCTTACGCAGTAATTTCATATATCAGAAAGCTTGAATTATCTTTAGCTGCCAGTAAACTCTGAACCCAAATAAATTTTGCTTATGTGCCCAAGTAGGAATTAGAAACACATACTCGCTTAGTATTAACTCTGGTACAGATTCCAATTAAAATTGCAGACAGCCGAAATCTACGTTAATAAAGAATTGACTTACACTAGCAGGCCAACATCACACAAAATCAGCAACCTCACTATGTCATAGAAAAAGTACTTGATTTTCCAGCTACGTGAGTGGACAAATTACGTACTTCTAGAGTCTGTTTCGAAACCATGGTATTTCCATTTTAACATTCATTAAAAACGCTTCTGCATGCATTTTGGCTTAATATTATGCGTATTTACTTACCTGAGGCGCTAGCTTTGGAAGTGATGTTAAAGCTATCTTTTAGCTTCTCGCAACTGTTTTACACCTGGCCGAATACCCGACGTCGGCAGGGTATTTATATATTCTCGTCTTTTATTAGTCTCTCTCTGCCTCTATCGTCACTCAATCTCCCTGCACTCTCACTGCCCATGCGCTCTTCTCCCTCTCTCTATCAGGCTCCTCCTCCCTCCTTCTCTCTATCCATCACTCCTGTTTCCGCCCATCTCCTCCTCCTCCTCTTCCTCTCACTGTACATCCCTTCCTCCCCCTCTCTGTCCATCTCTTTCTCTTTTCTCTCTGTCCATCCTCCTCTCTCTCTGTCTGTCCATTTCTTCATTCCCCGCTCTCTGTCCACTTTGGTCAACACCTTCTCCGTCCATCACCACGTCATCACTCCCACCTCTACCTCAGTAGCAGGTTGATGGTTCTTACCTCCACAATACATATTTACAGATGTGTTGCCTGTCCAGGATTATGTGCACGAGCTGTCCTCTCGATTATGTCTCTTAAATGTTTGATGGGCAGCCAAATCATTCGCTCGAATTGTCCAGAATGTTCTTCAAACCAATCGCGAACAACTATGGCCCACTGATATGATGCATTCCTTCGTGTTTTGGCGACATGAAGTCCATGAATGACTGCAGATGGTCTTCAGATAGCCGAAAATGACCATTTCCATTCAATTATCGGTTCAGTTTAACCAGAGGAACCAGTTCATTCCTTGTTAACACAGCCAACATCCTTATGAAGCCACCAACGGCTTGCACAGTGCCTTGTCAACAATTTTGGTCGATGGCTTCGTTGGATCTGCACTACACACGAACTCTAACATCAGCTCTTACCAACTGATATAGGGACTAGTCTGAACATGCAATGTATTTCTACTCGTCTAAGGCACAGCCGACATGGTCAGGAAGCCAGGAGAGGTGATGCGGGCGATATCGTGCTGTTAGCTAAGGTACTCTCATCGGTCGTCTGCTGCCACAGGCCATTAACGCCGTTTCGTCGCAAAGTATTGACGGGTACGTTCGTAGTACGTCCCACAATGATTTCTGCAGTTGTTTCAAGCAGTGTTGCTTGTCTGTTAGCTATGTCTATTGGCAATGCCTGTAATTTGCTATTCTCGACACACTCTTGACACGATGGATCTCGGAATACTGCATTCCCTAATGATTTCCGAAATGGAATGCCCCACGTTCCGCGTTCAAAGTCCGTTCCGTCGTGTAGACATAATCACGTCGGAAACTTTTTCACACGACATGAATTACCTGAATAAAAATGGCAGCTCCGCCAGGTCTGGTCTACGCAATTCTACAGCCATTTGTATGTACAAATTCCATTACATTTGTCACCTTAGTGTATATGACATATATTGATCACACGTCACACATGATTGTGTTTGTGTGTGTGTGTGTGTGTGTGTGTGTGATTATCTGCTATTTTATACCATACGATTCCACAGGGGTATGGTATTCAGCTGTGTAGCGTGCTCTTAGGTCCTGAGACACGATGACAAAATTATTGGCTCCCTGCAGTGCTCATTCTTGCGACGTGGGTAATACACTGTACAGCACAAATAACAGAAAAACTGCACTTCATACTTTAGATATACTCATAGTCAGTTGAATACTAGTTGTTTTCTAAAATTTTTGCATCAGCCCTTCTCATTCACACTTCCATCTTTAGCAGTAGACCTTACTCCCGTAGTACTTTTATGCAAATAATACGTTATGTACGGAACAAATTTGGTTGAAATTGCTCCAGGTGTTCCTGAGTTATACTTAAATGTCACTCCATTTTCATTCACACCCCTATGGGATGTAGGTGGTTCTTAAACCCACACTGCTTCTTTCCAGATAGCGAGTAACCAGTAAACCTCCGATTCCTTAAAAAATGGAACTACATTGCCTAAAATAGCTTAAAAGTTGTAGCAAATGATTTTATCTGTTAAATATTTGACATTGAGCATGTAAGCGAGAAAAAGCTTAGAAAAGTTTTGAAATTGTATTTAGTGTTCGGTGGGCGTTCGCCAAGTTCTCTCATTATCAACAACTGGATTAATATAGAATGGGTAATTTGTGCTCCGTTTTAAGACAAACTAATTTTTCACCGATCTCTGTGTTTATGACGTCATATATCCTGAAATAAGTGTCATATAATGATATTTTGCTGGTAGATTTAGCAGTATATGTGGATAAAGTCTGCAAAATATGTTGCGAATAGAATAAATAGTAATAAAGTAATAAATTTGAACGTCATCTCTGATGCAGCAGTCTTACTGCATGAACAGCGAAAATATAGTGAGTGATTAATTTTTTCCTTTCGTCATTGTGTGGTGGGGGGTTGGGGAGGGGTGGGGGTCGCTTGTCAGCGAGATGAAGTTTTGTAAAGGTTAAAAAATACGTGTACAGTTCGTTGCAAGTCGCTAAGTGCTCTCATTCTCAAATATTTTATAGTCTCGGTATTTGCAGTCGGTGAGTTAAGCTACTATTTCACTCCCATCCCCACCCTTTCAGAGCTACGTAGTTCTTATCCCTACAGTGCTCTTTCCAGACAGTAAGTGATATGCACGCCAGGTTTGGTTGAAATAGATTCAGTGAGTTAGTAAGACAGGTAGGAACATAAATGAACCAATCAACAAAAGTAAAGTATCACCCCGTCATTTCAAAATTCATGGTGTAGAAAACAATCGTTAGCTCTGAGGCATGTGTTTGTATTAATTTACAATGAAATCATAAGGCTACACCAAGCCCAAATTCTTCTCTCTTAATCGGTGATTCTGCCTAAATCGCTCAGAGTACAAGATCGTTTTCAACGTCCAAAATCAGCTCACTTTAGTCGATCCCACACATGTTCGACTTGGGTCATGGCCAGGGAAGAGACCGGCCATCACTCCATCAACACTTCGTTGCATATGTGGGAGACAGTGGTGGTAAGTTCCTATGGTACTACACAGCTGAAGTCATCGGCCCCTAAGCTTACACACTATTTAATCTAAAATCCTCAATACTATCTGTAAATTGATTTACGCTAAGGACAACACACACACCCATGCCCGAAGGAGGACTCGAAACTCCGACGGGGGGAGCAGCACGAACCGTGACAAGGCGTCTGAGATCAAGTGGCTAGCCCGCGAGGCTGTGGGAGACAGTATCATAGGCATTTGATATAACTGGGTTGTCTCCAAACACGTTGTCTACGAGTATCAGGGTCAGAATCAGATCCGTGTTTTAAGCGTAAACCACACCCGATGTCAATCCTGGGGCATCTATTCTACATAACCTTTTAGCCACGTTTAACGGAGTCCATGGTATTGTGGCATATGACGTGGGGTGCTAGCTATGATCGATGGAAAGATGGGCTTTATGCAACCGTCTCTTAAGAGTTTGATGCAGTGCGTGACGTCCTGTAATCTCTAAGAACGTCGAATTCCGTTCTAGAGCACTCATCCCACGCTTCCTTCGGCTTAAAAGTAGTAGCTAACTATGGTCCTTTGCAAATGTCGGAAACGGACGGCTATTGCGGTGCAGTCTTCGACACTATCTGTAAATAGGAACCGATTCCATGTCCTCGCTGCATCACTTCTACTCCGGTGCATATGGCGATCAATTTCGCTACTTGACTGCCTTTCTGCGCGTAACGACACGATCATTAGTCTCGTTTGTCTTTCGTGGCATGATGGAAGTTCACTCCACCGTTACACATACGTCTCTAATCCTTCCCTACTGGTACTTTACCTTCAACTGAAATTCTGCATTCCTAGCAATCTGCAATCATAGTATGGCGCCCTACACGTAGGTTGTCCTCTTGGTAACTGTGTGTATGTTTACAAACAATGTCAGAGGTGTCCTTCCGATGTTACAAATACAGTTACAATAGCAACACGCTTGGACAATGTGTTGGGATGATGCAACACTTTTCGTGAAGTGTGAAGCAATGAGCATGTCTGGTGAGCGCACTAGGGGTCTAACAGTCGCACTCCTTTTTTCTGAAACCAGAGACATTTTCTCGAGGGCAAATAACAGACGGTAGGCCGTAATAAATAAGAGCAAACATATATCCATAAAAATATAAACCAAAAATTCTAGATCATGGAATTCAATGCAGTTAATTTTTACATTTCTTCATTCCCTTGTATCTCAGTTTACTATGTCTTTCTTCAAAACAGTTATAATCGTAACCACTAACTTATTTATTATCTCTGTTTGGTAAAATAATGTTTAACTCGTTATTGAGCTCAATACAAGGTTTCTCCCCATATGTGGTATTCAGATGGGTATGAAAATCAAATCACCATGCCTTCAACTACCCAGTTTCAACTACTTTTGAAAACTACTAAATTTTATGAATATTCTCTTGTTTTAACCTTCTAAATTCTAACTAATTTTGCGCAAATCTAATGTTTTTTCTGTATAAATGGAAGCTGAAAGCAAATGTATATATAAAAAAAGAATATTCTAAAACAGAACTACATGGTTATAAAGTAAATCCCACCAATGGAAGATTGGGTTACAGGTACTTGCAGAGAATCGCATTCTGGAATTTGTATATTAATAATCTTGTTACAAATACTGGAGAAACCTATACAAAAGGAGAACAAAAATTAGAAGAATTTATTGCAATTACAGAATCTTTCAGATACAACTTTATGATTATGAAAACAACAGATTTTATTGGGTGTTAAGAAGAAGTGAAAAATGGAAAATTTCTTGTAATGAAACAGGCACTTGTAGTTTAAACAGTTATTTATGATATAGATTTTCTAATATAAATTTGGTCAGACATTCAAATGTACAAACAATTAATGGTATTAAACAAATTATTAAAGAAGATATAAAGATTATTAAAAAAACATAAAAAATCCAATTGCCATTCCTTTTATGATAGAATTAGTAGATGTTAAATTAAATACATTATTAAAATAATTACTAGATATTTTAAAAGAGCTTTGAAACAAACATTATTATTTATAGGATTTAGATACAACACATGATTTTGTTGGAATTTTTAATAAAGAAGGAATGACCAAAATTAATTTAGATTTCTGTATACAAGGAGAAATATTTATGCTTCTTCTAGACACAAATGTAATAATATTATTTGCTTTTATTAATCCTAATTCTTTGAAATTTATCTCTTCGAGTATAAAAGAAAGCAAGCTATGGTATTTACAGAAATACATTACTCCGTATTTTATAAAACATGATTGTTTTACAGCAGGTATGTTATTTGTCTCTTTGGAAATTTCCATATAGTTAATCAACAACAAGTTAAAACTTGTTTTCTTTCCTCTTCATTTTCTGTCAATTCTTCTGTAGTCCTGTTAGTTTTTAATACTTTTGTTACCCCAATATACATATTGTAATATATTGCTATAAATAAGACAACAACTATTTCACAACGAATCTGTTAATTTTTCCTTCATTTTAGCTACTGGAACCCTGTAAAAAGGGGCTTTCTCATAATAGTTTCTGTTATTTTTTGTTATAAATAAATAATATGTTATGGATCAAAATCCTGTTATTTTTGAGAATCTGTGTTAATATAAGAGTAAATTGTAATTTCTACTCTTGTAATTTCATATTCTGTAGCTAATTTAGAGGAGAACATTTCTTTAATTTTTTGTTTACTGCTGGATTTGTTAGTTAGCAAATAAATTTATTATAGATATGCTCGAGAATTTGAATTTATCGATGTTAAACCGGTTTCTCATACAGAGTTATAGTTGTTTACTATTACACTGCAATCTTTTAATATTCTCCTTGTTTGTAGAAATTAAAATTATTTTTGTTCATTACTTCTTTATTAAAAATTCCAACAAAATTTTGTGTTGTGTCTAAACACAATAAATACTAATGTTCATGTGTAAGTTCTTTTAAAGTATCTAGTAATTATTTTGATAATGTATGTAATTTAACATCTACTAATTCTACTGTAAAAGGAATGGCAATCAGATTTTTTATATTTTTACTTAATAATCTTTATGTCTTTATTAATAATTTTTTATTATCATTAATTCTTTGTACGTTAGAATATAATAAATAAGGAAAATTTGCTTTAACTCTGTGTCTGACCAAATTTATATTAGAGAATCTAGATCTCAAAACCTGTTGAAACTACAAGTGCCACTTTCATTACAAGAAATTTTCCATTTTTCGCTTCTTCTTCACAGTCAATAAAATATGTCGTTTTTATAATAATGATGTTGCAGCTAAAGGGTTCGGTGATTGGAATAAATTCTTCTTAATTTTGTGTTCCTTTTCTATAGATATCTCCAGTATTTGTAACAAGATAATTACCATTTAAATATTTTGCAAATAACTGTAACCCAAATCATTTCTTGCGTTGATTTACTTCATTACTAAGTACTTCTGTTCTAGAATATTATTTATTTTTGTATACATTTTACTTTCAACTTCCATTTATACAGAAAAAACATTAGATTTGTGCAAAATTAGTTAGAATTTAGAAGGTTAAAACAAGAGAATATTCGTAAAACTTAGTAGTTTTAGAAAGCAGTTGAAACTTGGTGGCTGAAGGCATGGTGATTTGATTTTCATACCTATCTGAATACCACATACTGGGAGAAAACTTGTATTGAGCTCAATAACGAGTTTAGCATTATTTTACCAAACAGAGAAAACAAATTAATTATGGTTATGATTAATTATTTTAAGGAAGGAAATAGTAAACTGAGATACAAGGGAATGAAGAAACCTAAAAATAATTGTAATGAATTTCATGACCTAGAGTTTTTGGTTTAACTTTTTATGGATACATGTTTGCTCTTATTTACTACAGGCTACCGATTGTTATTTGCCCTCTTGAAAATGTGTCTGGAGTCATAAAAAAAGAATGAGGATGACTGATGTCTAGACCCCTAGAGTGCTAACCAGGCCCACTTACAACTTACATTGAGCCATTTGAATAACATACTACCCGAGAAACCCGGTGTTTCTCTGGTGTTTACTTACTTGAGTCTTCAGTTAGTCCATCTACTACTAACTCTCCTCTATCTCCATCTGCTTGTCCTGCCTCTCTCTATCCTTCCCCCTTGTCTCAGAGTCCATACCTTCTATTTCTGTGCCTCTCATCCCCCTCTACCTCTGTCCATCTACTGAAGTCCTCTTTCTGTGCATTGGCTGCTTCCTCCCCTCTCCTGTAAATTATCCCTTTCACCCTCTCTCTGTCCATTTCTTTCCCCCTCTCTATCCACCTCCTCATCCTTTTTCTATTCATCCCCCTCCCTCTGTGCATCCCCTACTCTCATTCCTCTGTCAATCTCCTCTTGCGCCCTTCTCAATCCATCTGCTCCACCTCCCTCTCTCCATCTATCTCGTCCTCACCCCACTAACTGCCCATGACCTCCTCCCTCTCTCTCTCTGTCCTTCTCCTCTTTCTCTTCTCACCATCAATTTTCACATCCGCCCTCTCCCCCATTTACGTCCATTTCCTCTGTCCCTCTCTGTATATCGCTTGTCCCCCCCCCCCCGCCCCCCCGCTCACTGCCCATCTTCTCTTTCCTCCTCTCTCTGTCCATATCCTACCGTCTTTGCCTATTTCCCTCTCATAATTCACACTCTCTGGTCCACCTGCTCCTCCCCTTCTCTGTCCATCACACCGTTATCACACCCATCCCAGTTTTCACCTCCACAGTATTCATTTCCATATAATAAGTTATATGTGTGCCAAGACTGGCTGAAATCGAGGAAGGGGTAACGAGCAGATGTTGTTAATGTACAGTCTTAGACATAAAAACTGGCCGCCGGCCGGCCGCCACAGAGACTATGTCCGAATCCGTTCACTTAAGGTGGCCAATAAAACTGGCCGCCCCTGACGACTGTAAGTCCGGCCATCTGCACAATCTGGCAACACCGTAAGATGCGGAAGTGTTAGGAAGAAGTGTTGTCTACTTCCGATGTGTGCTCACAATGTGTGAGCCCGTGGTCTAGCGGTAATAGTAGCGCATTCTAAACTGATAGTCGCCTGTTCGCGTCCACCTATATGTATACATTTTTTTTTTACTACATTTCGGCCCTCGTATAAAGTTATGAGTCTGATTGAACATCGAAGATAATTCGCTTGACATTCTACCCACCAGCAATAACAAGTATTCCAGAAACAATTCTGCAGGACAGCTCGTGGCTGCGTCGCGATCATAACAGCTTACGCTCGAGCGTTTCCTCGCGCTGCAGCGGCTACCGGCCACCGGCCAGACGCCACCCGCCGCCTGAAATCCGGCGCCGCCCATGTGAACGCGGCGCGACGCTGTCAGTATATGTTTTAACTGTCATTTTCGAATTTGAAGTTCTAGTTATCATCTTGCAGTTAAGCATTGCATTTTGCATACTTGAAAATCATGAACTACGGTTAAGCATTGTAAAATTGAGTCGCAAGTGGAAGAAGGTGTAACATCTGCAACACAACGTTTACTTTTGGTATAACAGAGGGGTGAATGCAGAGGAGGCAACTAGAAAGATTTGAACTGTGTGTGGAGCGAGTGCTTTTGGGAAAAATACGCCAGAAAAAGATATTCTTGTTTCAACAAAGATCGTTCTGGCATGAATGACTTTCCACATTAAGGAAGTCTCGACTACTGATACATGTGATAGATTACCATTTCACCATCATGTGACATTTGCAATCAACAGGCAAAGTTCAGAAGTCTGGCGTAGGAGTACTGCATGCTCTAATTCGAAACAACAAAAATCATGGAGTGACAATTATTGAACGTCATCAGGTCGCTCATTGAGCATTCGTATGCAGTACTGTTGTTGGTGACGTGTTATGATGTCTTTATCGTTAACTTCCTAAGAAGAAATGAAAGGCTGAGCCCCACCAAAAGACGTAAACTCGAGCAAAGAGTAGTGTGAACATAATATTTTACATCTGATGGCTCCAAAAGTGTGTTTTGGGCTACGAATTCTGCCCCACGGGGTGTGTGCAACACAGCTGTAATTTGTTGCCAACAACTAAGACACCTTTTGGTGGCAGTGTAAGGAAATCGAGCAACAAAACTACATCACCTGTGCTACTGCATGATGACGCACTCTGTTCATTTGAGAAACAAAACGGTCCAGGAGATTGATAGTAAAGTCGTCTCTCAGGCATTTGTATTGATAGGGAAGTCCTCTCTCAAGCACATGTCCCTTTCGTCATATATTCGTAAAAATTTACCTTTCCCGCTCTTGATCGATCATCCGTCAAGGCTATTCATTTCTAGACGAAAATACTCTTAAAACTACACTGGTATAATGACATCGTTAGAACTAGTGGGTTTCTACGGGCGTAGAATTTGTAAACAACATTAGCATTGTCAGATTGTTTTAGATATCGTGAAAGAAAATTGTGCTCCTGATTAATTTCTCTTTGGCGGTTACTGATGCATTTAGTAAACTAATGGAAAATTTAATTAAAATATTCACTGTACTAATACAAATTAAATTCAGCTTACTACAGTAACAACACGACGGCAGTCTATCTTAATAAAACATCAAGTGTCTATAAGACGATTGATCCTATTTTAACGCTAATTAGTAGGATATTACCGACTTTTGACATCGAAAAGATCTGTATTTACTTCATTTCGTGTATCATTCGCAAGTATTATGAAAATGTGTCATTTCATAGATAAAATTATGTATTCACAACAACAAAAAATATGTAGGTAGAAAACAAAAGTGGCATTATGAATTTGGCAGTACCGTAAGGTTTTCGTTCTGACACTAACAAGGGGAGGCCGCCAATTGTGAAATTCAGACTCGATTCATACTGTGCATAATAAAAGCTCATGGCCAGAGGTGTAATGTGGCAAAGCACCAAGATGCACTTCTCAGCCGTTGTCGAGAAAATCGACAGTTAATAGAAACCGTTGCGGTGAAATACTCTCTACGATGTATGAGTTGCTATAGCGTCGTGGCGCAGCGGTAAGTGCCTGGGTTCGTAAGTCAAAGGTCGCCGGATAGAATCTCGCGCCATGCAATTTTTTTTTAGTATTTGATTTTTGTAATTCAAATATATATATATATATATATATATATATATATATATATATATCATGGGGTCTCTAATTCGAACGTTTGACTTACACTATACGTATTCGTTTCGGAATATCGTTTCTACGTCTTCCGTTAACTACACGTGTAAACATTATGAAGCCAATTAATAACATTTGTGAAATACAACTTTGTTTGCAGAAAACATAATCATGTTCGAAGTCGCCAGTATTTCCACGACAAACGACTTTCAACAACTTATTATATGCATAATTGTTGCAACTGATTGCCGGGAATTTTATATATATATATATATATATATATATACATATATATATATAAAAATTACAAATAACAAATACTAAAAAGAAAGTTTCATGGCGCGAGATTCGATCGGGCGACTTTCGGATTACGAACCCGAGCGCTTACCGCTGCGCCCCGACGCTGTAGGAGGTTACAAATCGTAGAAAGTATTTCACCTCAACGGTTTCTTTTAACTGTCGATTTTCTCGACAACGGCTGAGAAGTGCATCTTGGTGCTTTGCCACATTACACCTCTGGCTATGAGCTTTTATTATGCGCAATATGAATCGAATCTGAATTTCACAATTGGTGGCCTCCCCTTGTAAGGGTTCCTGAAAGTAGCAAGACGAATTTTGCTCGAGCGTTGTCTTACGATTCCCTTATTGAGTTTGTATCTGCCTGCTTGTAGCTCTGCTACAAAAGAATTAAAAATCTGGCTTTCAGCGAGTCTCGAAAGGCGAACGAAAGCAGCTTGCACCTGGTAGCCAAGCATGTTACCGCAGAACTGGTTTTTTCCTAAAGTGGGAAGACATCTTTTTGAGGTTCAATTGTTGGCAAATGTCAGACATGTGCCGTTGGTCTAAACGTTTCGGTGTGTTGAATTTGTACCAATGATTTTTCTACAGGTTTTTTCTGTCCCAAATAGAGAGTTGAAGTCTCCCATTAGTATTTTCACGTCATCTTGGTGAATTTTGCTCATAGTATTTTGAGTGTGTTCCAGAATTTTTCGACATTTTCGGTGTTTTTCTTATTTTCGATGTTGGTGGGGACATGTGCATTGATGAGTTTATATTTTTTACTGGGGCTCTTAATGGGCATAGTCATAAGTCGGTTGTTGATGGGCAGGCCGCGGTGGCCGAGCGGTTCTAGGCGCTTCAGTCCGGAACCGCGCGACTGCTACGGTCGCAGGTTCGAATCCTGCTTCGGGCATGGATGTGTGTGATGTCCTTAGGTTAGTTAGGTTTAAGTTCTAGGGGACTGATGACCTCCACTGTTAAGTCCCATAGTGCTCAGAGCCATTTGAACCATTTCATTGTTGATGGGTGTGATTTCTTTGACAGAGTTGATGATAGATCTGTGTTCGAGAAATTCAGTGCCAAAGATTGGTACGCCTTTCGCTACCTTTTGTTGTATTCAATGGTTTCCGTAATGCAAGGATTCACTGTCAGTTAGTCGTGGTTCTTGAAGAGCAAGGGTGAGAATTTTTTGTCGGTCGATTTCTTATGTGAGATTATTTAGTTTTCGTGTTTTGATCAATGTATCGATGTTTAGTTTTCAAGTGCATGTTTTCTGCTAGTAGGGAATTTATCAGAGATCTTCGATATTCTCTGCCGTGCTAACCTGGACTCCCCAGAATCCGAAAATCCGATTGCCGCTTGTCGACAGGGGGGTTGTGTACCACCTGGGGTAGTGTTGACTTTGCTTGCATAGTTCATGTTTGTTTGTGTCTCATTGGTTTGGCCTGGGTGATTTCAGGACCGGACAGGACCATAGGGTGTTGAAGCCTTTGCAACCAAATATTTTCAGCTGAGCTCATTGAGCTGACAGACGGTGACCAGAGTAGCGGTGATTTTCACTCAGACGTGTCTGGATTTTGGGTTCAACGGATTGAGTAGCCGTTGAGGATTGTGTTAGTATTTGGTTCACCCCAAGTATTTGATTTCCTCGGTACCATCTATATAGGGGAGGGTTTCCCCTATCCGCGACACTGGATAATTTTTATTATTATTATTATCATTATGTAATCAGCAAATCAGATATGGTGTATCTTCGAACCACTGAAATAGATGTGTATTGTTCGATTCAGTATTTCCATCACATAAATATGGGTTATAATTACGTTACATTGCTGCTAGTAGACATATTTCTCACTTTACCTTAGACAGTTGCTACCTGTTACTCCATCATAGGAATTTATGTGCGCAGCATTGTTGCAATACAGTCGTTCAAATTATACGATTTCTGTAGTTTCATTTCGATACCAGATCGTTCTAATCGGATTCAGTCAGTCACTCTTAATGTGGATATTCGACTACGACCCTCATCATATGATAGGCTGGGTAAACGACATTCTTAATCGGACTGTTGAATCTAGATCACTTATCTATGACAGGGTCTGAATTCTTAAACACTGTGGAAAATAATAATCCAATGTGCTTATTACAAACACTTTATTTAAATATAAATATATGAACTGACGAGATAACAGTTTGTTTACAGGAGCAGAGCCCCATCCATCATAGCAGAGCAGTGCGAGATTGGTTTCAGGGCCAAGAGAGGATAAAGCTGTTGCCGTTTGTTGCACGATCGCCGAATATCAGCCAGATAGAGAATATGTTGGTAGAAGTAACAAGGTCATTGCCATGTGGACCTACAAATGCAAGCGACCTTTGGACGAATATAGAAATCGTATGGTGGGAAATAAACCATCATGCTACACTGTCGACAACTTAATGAAATCAATGCCCCTACGCCTGCGAGAAATCTTACGTAATGGCCGTTGGTCGGTTGGTTACTAAAAGTATTGTCCACAAAACCCATGTGGACAATTTTCTGATAATCGGTCAATCTTTGCCGTGTCGCAGCTCTTTAGCATAAAAGTCCATTTACTTTCAGTCTCCTCCTTACAATTCTTGCAATGCAAGGTAATTGAAAAATCTCATCCACTCGACGCCAACTGGGGAATTGACTGGTGCATGTGTTGTTCAACACACAGTAGTTGTCACCCTCACTGGAATCAATGACTGTTTGTGCGTGTGTGTGTGTGTGTGTGTTTTCGTGTTCACTCACAATCTGAATCAATACTACTAACATTAGAGAGACAACCAACAATAAATATTGCATCAAATATGACTGTAAAGTATTTTAATGCGATGAAACTGAATTTTTTCCCAACCCACGTCCTGCGTATTACGTTAAGTAGGATGTATTAACTCCACAGTATCGTTAGCAGAGACAGTGCGCTCTTGTTGTCGAGGCTCGCGACAAGTACAGCGATTAGCAGTGCCCAATGCCGCCGCGCTTTGTTTATGCTGGCTGAGCGTGGACACTGCAGCAGACGCTTCGCCATAAACACAAGGAAATGACCTCGGCTCTGACAGCAGTGAGCGGATATCACTGCCTGCGTGTTCTTATAGTAACCAACGTGAGACTTTACTCACAGGTGCCATGGAGCAATTGCAACGGGTATCATGTCATTAGTCATCAGAATATCAACCAGTGATGAAATGTCCACTCTATTTGAATCCCACGAAAACAGGAACCTTATCAGAAAGGAATGTGAGGTGGTATTAAAATTTATCCAACATACAAAAATTAACTGCAGGGTTTTCATGTATGCAGTAGTAGCACACAAGGAAATATTATGTCTTGGAAGCGTATATTTCATTTCCTCTTCTCATATTAACGCCCTTGTTTTAGTATGAAGTGAGAAAATAAACACGAAAAACTAAAGTTCCTGAGAAGTATTTAAGTCATTATCTCTTCTCATATCACAACGTTTGTTTTAGTATGAAGTAAAAAAATAAATAGTTTAGGGTTCTGAAGCATAGTATGACACCAGATTCTTATCTTGGGCGCTATCGGAAACGCAAAAACAGGGAGCTGTCCATCCTTTTGTCCAACAGGCTATTTCCTTTCATGCCTTACTCTCGCTAGGAGATTCTTATTTAAGGACTTGTGGGCATCAAGTTCTTCAGCAGAATAAGCCTTATCTTATTGTGCTAGTTACGGTACGGAAAAAAATGCAACAAAGACGAGTTGCCCTGAAGCAGTGAGGATATTTGCACATGTCTGTATTCAGCAATGACTGCCAGCTGCCACAACGCTTCACAGAAACCACGAGGGAGGCAACACAACTGTGCGTGCGCTTCAGACTTCATTCAGTAAGCCGTCAGGAGATGGATGGAAACGTCAAATTAACGTCGCTTTCCGAGTCGTACTCAATCCAGAATGAGGTGTTATTAAGGTAGTTGAGCGTTCTAGCAATTACACTTTCATAATTCGAATATGAGTATCCCGACAGCCAAAAGAACCCGTTAGTGTGAAACCATCGGGAACTGCATTAATAGCAAACTGCAAGAACTTGAGGCAATACGTCGACTCTTTTCTTCGCTGGGTGACCTATTACTGTTATTTAGGATTCTCTGTGTCCTAGTCGTAATGCAAATGGAACTTCAGAGGCGCTTTCCGCTATTCTTGACAAACATCAGCAACTTGTAATCACTGCGAGTTACAACTGCGTGATGATAATGGTTCAGGTTGTCAGTAGTTGTGGTGGTGTTATGCTGTCAAACTGCTTACAGTAACGTTAATGTTGGCGCACATAATTTAGCGCTGACTACCTACTTAAGTAAAGATAGTGTTGTAGCGTCGTCGCTTCTCTTTATTTATCCTCAGCTTGAGTAATACAATTTTACGAACACACTACACCATTCGCGAGCTGCTAATGATACAGTATGACTACAGAGGTCATCGTGCGGGTATTACATTAATTCTGCAATGAACTGCTTAGCAAATATTACCCTCAGCTATGCAGCTGGAATGACTCATTACACAGGTACTCTATGTTGCAATTGGTTAAGTGACCAGTTCGCTGCAATCCTGCTTCTGCTGTTCGTAAATACTACTATATACTTAAAAAATGGTTCAAATGGCTCTGAGCACTATGGGACTTAACTTCTGAGGTTATCAGTCCTCTAGAACTTAGAACTACTTAAACCTAACTAACCTAAGGACATCAGACACACCCATGCCCGAGACAGGATTCGAATCTGCGACCGTAACGGTCACGCGGTTCCAGACTGTAGCGCCTAGAAACACTCGGCCACCCCGGTCGGCATACTTGTATGCTGACCATCCGTTATTTGACTAAATATGAACTACAATCTGATTCGCATATATATGACATGGGTTATCGCCGGCACAAAATAATGACTAAGGGTTGGATGCCGTTGAAGTCCCGTTACATTGATGGCAAAGACAAATGTTCGCAAATCTCCTGTTCTGCCTCAAAAAGCAATTGCATCTTAAATATCGAAGGACCGACGTCCACACTGTCACAGCGCGTTGAAATACAGCAACGATGGCAGATGAAAATTTGTGACCGACTGGGCTTCGAACCTGGACCTCCTAGTAACTAGACAGACGTGCTGATCACTGCACTATTATTAATTTTTTGTTATAGTTTGAGAAGACTTTCAGCACCAGGTAGGCGGAGGCAAAGAAGGCAGGTGTCGCAGATCCGGGGCCTCGCCGCAATGCTTCCCTCGTACCTGTCACTGAGCAGCTGCATTAATCCCATGTATTCCATGTTTGCGCCCATATATTCCTTTAAATTGGAGAACAAAATTGAAGTAGTAATTAAGGTAAAATAAATTACAGTTGCCGCCTCCAACGGCTTGCATTCCTTGTGGAAAATAACTTATAACAGTGAAAAAGGTGACGGAAAAATACATGACAAATATTCATTCTGAAATATATTCACAATTTAGGTTATTATGCACTGGATGCATATGAGGTCTGTAATGAAGACATATATTTATCAGCAAATGAAAAACGTTTCGGAGCCGGAGGGGTTTTGCCAAATTAGAACAGTTCTAATTTTAGGACCAACGTAAAAGAATATTCCGGGAATAAAAAAGTGAAAGAACAGTATTCTGCTTCTAATAAAGAACTGTCCCCCTTTTTGTAGCTCACTTAAAGCAATAGATAAAAAATTGATAGCATTCCTTATATTTATTATTCTTCTTCAGCTTAAAATGTTCTTCTGCAATATAAAGCATGTACTCTTCTTAGTTCTAAGTTTTGCTTGTTACGACATAAAACCCAAACGATCCCAGATGTCACGAATAACTGTTATTCTTTGCGGACGGGCAACATTTCCAGTCGGATTGTAAAGCTTCAGTTATCGGTATCTGACTTCTTGCTGTTCTGTGCTAATTTCTTCTCAGTCCAGTTCCAAATTCTGATTCTATTTTCACATAAGAACATGAGCGCTACAGTTTCTACCAGCCGACATTTGTGGCAGTATGGAGATGGTCTCAATTTGATTTTCCATAATAGTTCCGCTTACAACGTCGCACCATACGGCATTGACTCTAGCTGGTAGAATTTTATTGTTGATATTTTTCCTGACGTTCCTCCAGTCTTTTGTAGGTTAATTTACCGTAATTAGTTTGTGAAGACGATGTCTGGTAATATAATAATCATAGACGGTTCTAGTGTTGGTTTGTGCTGGCGGAAGTCTTATACAGCTCCAATCGCCATAGTACTTTCGGACGTAACCTAGGCTGGCACGCTACATTAACAGGAGCGTTCCTATCCCCAGGATCTAACTAGAGGAACAAAAGTTTCGTGACGCCTGTCTTAGTAGCATGTATTAGTTTAAAAGCACGTCTTCAATTCCAAGTCCTCTGCCTCTGCAAGTCATTGCCTCTGCAATGTCGCCGTGTGGAAGGATACTTTGAAGATATTTTGTTTCCACACATACCAAGAGGCTACAGCTAATATTTTATGTGCAGTGACCTGCAGTATCCGTAAGACTGCTGCGACATGATACATTTTGCTAAGTATGTATGTATTTATAAACTGAACTTTCTGCAGTCGGTCTAACGATCGCATGTCGTTGTCCTTCAACAAGGTTCCAATGACATTTAGTTTCCGCTCACAATTGTTCGTGGCCATGCGCTTGGGAATCGCCTTTAACCACAATCCGAGTTGGAGTCTCTCTTCAGTTACATCTAGCCAGGGCGCACCTAATGCAATATTGTAAGAACCGAGATGCAGTATTTTGGATTTACAGTTTTGCAAATTTGTGGTAAGAACTTATGAGACCAAGCTGCTTTAATTCATCGGTCCCTAAGCTTACTCACTACTTAATCTAACTTAAACTATCTTACTCTATGGACAACACACACACCCATGCCAGAGGAAGGACTCGAACCTCCGACGGTGGACACTGTCGGGACACAGCAGCCAACCTCACTGCAGCACCTATCAACACGCGCTCCTAGTCAGACGCAAATTCCCCCGGTCCATTATTCCACTCTCTCGAGGCCACACTGTATTCCCACGAGGTTTCGGACGATGACGGGTGGTTAGCACTGAAAACTTTTGATGACCCGTCGAGACCTGAGTAATTATACAGGATGTTTCAGGAGGAATAGATAATCTTGTAGGAGATGGTAGTATAGACAAATTGCAGAAAAAATACCTTATAGCACGCGTCCAATTTTTATTGCGTACATGTAGCTGGGTTCACTGCATTTTCGTTTCGTATGTTGGTCCTTACAGGACCCAGTTGTCTACACTTCCTTGAAAATGAGCTTCCAGCGTTATTGGAAAGGTTTCATTTGGCTACAAGGATGCGTATGTTCCTCCAGCATGACGGGGCTACTGCACATTCTAGTCGTCAGGTGACACAGTATCCAAACCTAACATTTCCCGGAAGATGGATCAGTAGATACGGGCACTTTTCTTGGCCTTGAAGGTCCCCGAACCTTATCTCTTTGGATTTTTGCTTGCGGGGATGATTAAAGGCGAAGTCTACAAAGAAAAAGTAAACCCAAGAGCCGATTTCGTCGTACGGATGATGAATAGTGCAGCCCTCATAAAAGAACGCAAAGACGACCTCAGAAGAGCTACGCGTGGTGTTATCAAGAGAAGTCAAATGTGCATTGAAGTTGGTGGGGGAAGTTTTGAAAATCAACTCTGAACGTCCTCATTTGCCTTTGCTTTGAGTTTGTTAGTGTTACGTACTAACAACTGTATCTCTGTACTCAATAAAAAAATGGTCAAATGGCTCTGAGCACTATGGGACTCAACTGCTGTGGTCATTAGTCCCCTAGAACTTAAACCTAACTAAGCTAAGGACAGCACACACATCCATGCCCGAGGCAGGATTCGAACCTGCGACCGTAGCAGTCGCACGGTTCCGGACTGCGCGCCTAGAACCGCGAGACCACCGCGGCCGGCTTACTCAATAAAAAGTGGACGCATTTATATGGAATTTTTTATGCAATTCGTCTGCACTACCACCTGCTAAAATATCTACTATTCCTCCTGAAACACCCTGTATATCGATATATATATATATATATATATATATATATATATATATATATATATATATATATATATATGTGGTGTCTGTTCTTTCGGACATGTCCGAAAGAAAATGCTTCATGGCATTCTGCAACGACCTTCGATCTAGTTGCAGGGGCTGATAGATATTTCAGAGCTTCTTGTCTGCCTGAATAAAAGTAGATGTTACGATTTTTGTAGGGTCTACTCTAAGTCTCCTCCGTGCACATGCTGATAGAAGATACCGTGTAGTACTGTGGCCATCATCCCTAAAGAGATTCTAGGCAGTACGCCAGATCTGGTACTTTCATCTGTTTTCGACCTGTCAGTAAACCACTATATCATGTCTCCTGCACGGTGTTGTGGTTCGTTCTTCCACTGCTCCCTGCTTCCAACTATTACATGGCAATATTTATTGAAACAGCTATAAGCTATTGTATACTTAGTCGGCATTTCCCCAGCCATAGCAATACTGATTTGGGATTCCGTATATTCTAACTATATCCAGTTATTTCCAATTTTTAGCCTTTATGTCCCTGCCGCTGCCTCCATTTTAAGCCACAGGTGTATTGGAGGCACGTCTAGCATAATATCCATTTTAAGAGGGCTGCTAATCCCATCTGTTTGTGAAAGAACGGCAGTCTCTGTAGTTTGTCAGACTCCCTAGCAGCCACCTTCTGTTCAACTTTGTTCTTATTGTAGGCCAACAAATTATCATTGGTCTTTTTGCAGAGGTGTATATCCAGTACGTACTGGGTTTAGACCCCAGTTTACCCTACAGCAGCTTCTAGTGCTTATACGATTATCTTTCGCAATGGAACATATTCTTTATGTGAGGTTTCATAATAGTTTTCCATCCAGGGCTACCGCTAGATGCACTACAAGTCTCTCTACAGATTCATCGAGAGACATAATTTCTCAGTACGTGTGCTGGACATGCTTCTCCATAAATAATACTACACCAATTTTCGTGGGGTTCGTCTTTAAATACTTTTCCATAATCTTCAGTGCACATAGGTTTAACAGTACTAGCAAATTTTCTGAGTCTTACTGTGAATAAATCGTCTGCTTATTCTTTTCAAGAGTAGTCTCTCGCATTCAGCTCATCTATGAGTTCATTCACTACTAGCTTCTGCGTCTCTAACCACTTACTCGAAGATCGTATTACTAGAACCCCCTCGACATCCAGGAAGATACAGAGAGCATCCAGAAAGGGTAGTGCTTTTTCCACCTTCCCAACAAGTTGGTGAAGTGTTACTTCACATGATTTGCTTCGCAAGTATTGTGAAAATGTGGCAGTTCATAGATAAAATTACGTATTCACAACAACAAAAAATATATCGGCAGAAAACAAGAGTGGCATTATGAGTTTGGCAGTACCGTAAGGTTTTTGCTTTGACACTAAGATTTACTAAAAGTAGCAAGGCGAATTTTGCAAGAGCGTTGTCTTACGATTCCCACACTGAATTTGTATCTGTCTGCTTGTAGTTCTGCTACAAAAGAATTAAAAAATCTGGTTTTCAGCGAGTCTTGAAAGGCGAACAAAGGCAGCGTGCACCTGACAGGCAAGCACTTTACCTAGGAGCTAGCGAACAGGTGCGGGCCTTTGTTGTACTTACAGGCTCAGTAGACGCTATGGCAGATAAATCGCAACATAAGATACGAGAGTAGTTGTATTTCCCGTGTGGAACCACTTTCGTTGACTCAAAAGCATTAACTGATCTCCTTATGTCACATCTCAAGAGAAAATCACTCACAGTATTCAATTGAAATTACACGATAATATCAAGTGAATTTAGCAGGATAGTTCTATGCCATCAAGGAAGTAACTCGTCGGTCACAGAGTTGCCAAACATATTCTGCGCTGTTGCCAAGTATCAGTTATACTGCCAGGAAGGATACCAGCTGATGTGTTCTGTGAGTGACCTCAGAAGTGACTGTAGCTTCGTCTCAAAGTTGCGAGTGGCTAGGGCCGCAAGACCCTCATTATATGTCAATGAGTCTTATTCACATTCTGTAACAAGGTTTTGGAGCTAGAATGCAATTACTTGTAATACATCGATGTACTGAATGCAAACTAAATGTCATAAATTAATACTGCGACAATTATTTGTGTTTTACTGTCTTCATCGGACCGAAACCTTGATAGCGTATTCACCAGACGCGATTCACAATTTTGGAGCTTCTCCAGTGGTTGAGTTGGCAATGTCTCTTTGCTGTACAATATTGTTATTGAGATCACTGTCATTGGCATATCCCCCAGAAGACAGGCATGGCCTTGTTTATTGTTGTCAGCTTTCCTGACGGATATTCTGCCTTTGCTCGAAACGTGAAGACTTAAGGTGAATTCGACCATTCCATATGGCGAAAATTTGATGCTTCTATTCTTCCAGTTCTAACATTCAAATAACAGTTACAATTAGCGGCAGAAAAGCGCCTGTAAACTAACAGTTAATGATGCAATCAGAATTAGTGGAATCTGACAAATTCCATCTGTCATCTGATAATTGTGAAAAACTACTTTTTCCATCTTCACAGCACCGCAATATGAACTCAAGGGTTTCATAGGATACCTATACTTAATTTCGTTGTGATCGTTTTCAATGACAAAGGGGAGGAGCAAAACCATCTGACGTGAAACATACTTATCCAGCGGGATTTGAATCTTTGGCTACAGTTGCAGTAGCACGTCCAGTGAGGTATCAAGAATGTGAGCAATCACTCATTGCTATAGTATAGGCTAGGGCAGAAAGAAGCAGGTTTCCGACAAAGTAAACGATGAGAGGCACTGTCGCTGTCATTTTTTAAACAGGAATTGTTCAGAAAATTACAACTATATCTAGTGAAATGAGTAGGCTGATGCAGCTCCAGTCCGGCACTATCACTGAATTGCCGAACATTAAGATAAAAATGTGTGTGTGTATGTGTGTGTGTGTCTGTTGTTTCGGACATTTCCGAAAGAACAGACACTACGAATCGAAATAGACAGCCTTGTTAAACAATTAAAGATTGAAAGACAGATGTCCAGGCTGTCATGGGCATTAAAATAGAACAACGGCGTCAGATGAAAATTTGTTTCTGACCAGGTTCGAACCCGGATTCGTAGTGTCTTTTCTTTCGGACATGTACGAAAGAACAGACAACACACATATATCCATATACAGGGTGTTTCAGGAGGAACAATAGATATTTTAGCAGGTGGTAATACAGACGAATTTCATAAAAAATTCCAAATAAATGCGTCCTCTTTTTATTGAGTACAGGGATACAGCTATTAGTACGTAACCCTAACAAACTCAAAGCAAAGGCAAATGAGGACGTTCAGAGTTGATTTTCAAAACTTCCCCCACCAACTTCAATGCACATTTGAGTTCTCTTGATAACACCATGTGTAGTTCTTCTGAGGTCGTCTTTGCGTTCTTTTATGAGGACTGCACTATTCATAATCCGAACGATCAAATCGGCTCTTGGGTTTACTTTTTCTTTGTAGACTTCGCATTTAACCATCCCCGCAGGCAAAAATCCAAAGCGATAAGGCCCAGCGACCTTGAAGGCCAAGAAAAGTGCCCATATCTACTGATCCATCTTACAGGAAATATTAGGTTTGGATACTGTGTCACCTGACGACTAGAATGTGCTGGAGCCCCCTCATGTTGAAGGAACATACGCATCCTTGAAGCCAAATGAAACTCTTCCAATAACGCTGAAAGCTCATTTTCAAGGAAGTGTAGACAACAGGGTGCCGTAAGGACCAACATACGAAACGAAAATGCGTTGAACCCAGCTATATGTACGCAATAAAAATTGGTCACATGTTATAGGGCTTTTTTCTGCAATTTGTCTATACTACCACCTCCTACAATATTTACTATTCCTCCTGAAACATCCTGTATGATTATTTGGGTCTCGACGGGTAATCGAAAGTTTTCAGTGCTAGACGCCCGTCATCGTCCGAACCATCGCGGGAATACAATGTATCCGCGAGCGAGTAGAGACTCGAACTCGGATTGTGGTTAAGGGCGAATCCCAAGCGCATGGTTACGAACAATTGGAAGCGCAAACTTAATGTCATCGGAACCTTGTTGAAGGACAACGACATGCGATCGTTAGACCGACCACAGAAAGTTCAGTTTATAAATACATACATACTTAGCAAAATATATCATGTCGCAGCAGTCTTACGGATACCGCAGGTCACTGCACATAAAATATTAGCTGTAGCCTCTTGGTATGTGTGGAAACAAAATATCTTCAAAGTATCCTTCCACACGGCGACATTGCAGAGGCAATGACTTGCAGAGGCAGAGGACTTGGAATTGAAGACGTGCTTTTAAACTAATACATGCTACTAAGACAGGCGTCACGAAACTTCTGTTCCTCTAGTTAGATCCTGGGGATAGGAACGCTCCTGTTAATGTAGCGTGCCAGCCTAGATTACGTCCGAAAGTACTATGGCGATGGGAGCTGTATAAGACTTCCGCCAGCACAAACCAACACTAGAACCGTCTATGATTATTACATTACCAGACATCGTCTTCACAAACTAATTACGGTAAATTAACCTACAAAAGACTGGAGGAACGTCAGGAAAAATATCAACAATAAAATTCTACCAACTAGAGTCAGTGCGGTATGGTGCGACGTTGTAAACGAAACCATACCCATAGCGGAACGATTATCGAAAATCAAATTAGACTATCTCCATACTGCCACAAATGTCGGCTGGTAGAAACTGTAGCGCACATCTTCTTATGCAAAAATAGAATCAGAATTTGGAACTGGACTAGGAAGAAATTAGCACTATCAACAGAACCGCAGAATGTCATATACCGGTAACGGAAGCTTTACAACCCGACTAGAAATGTTACGAATAGCAGTTATTCGTGGTATCTGGGATCGTTTGGGTTTTACGTCGTAACAAGCAAAACTTAGAACTTAGAAGAGTACATGTTTTATGTCGAAGAAGAACGTTTTGAGCTGAAGAAGAATAGCAAATATAAGGAATGGTATCAAATTTTTTTATCTATGTGGGCTACAAAAAGGGGGACAGTTTTTTTATTAGAAGCAGAATACTATTCTTTCACTTTTTTTATTTCTGGAATATTTTTTTACGTTGGTTATAAGATCAGAACTGTTCTAATTTGGCAAAACCCATCTGGCGCCGAAATTTCTTCTTTTGTTGAAAATTATATGGCTTCCTTACAGACCTCATATGCATCCAGTGCATAATAACCAAAATTGTGAATATATTGTTGAATGACACGTTTGTTACGTGTCTTTCCGTCACCCTTTTCACTGTGATAGTTATGTTCTACAAGGAACGCACGCCATTGGAGGCGGCAACTGTTATTTACTTTACCTTAAGTACTACTTCAATTTAAAGGATTATATGGGTGCAAACATGGAATACATGGGATTAATGCAGCTGCTCAGTGACAGGTACGGGGGAAGCATTGCGGCGAGGCCTCGGATCTGCGACACCTGCCTTCTTTGCCTCCGCCTACCTGGTGCTGAAAGTCTTAGGAGGTCCAGGTTCGAAGCCCAGTCGGTCACAAATTTTCATCTGCCATCGTTGCTGTATTTCAACGCGCTGTGACAGTGTGGACGTCGGTCCTTCGATACTTGAGATGCAATTGCTTTTTGAGGCAGAACAGGAGATTTGCGAACATTTGTCTTGCCATCAATGTAACGGGACTTCAACGGCATCCAACCCTTAGTCATTACTTTGTGCCGGCGATAACCCATGTCATATATATGCGAATCAGATTGTAGTTCATATTTAGTCAAATAACGGATGGTCAGCATACAAGTATGCCGGCCAGGGTAGCCGAGTGTTTCTAGGCGCTACAGTCTGGAACCGCGTGACCGTTACGGTCGCAGGTTCGAATCCTGTCTCGGGCATGGGTGTGTCTGATGTCCTTAGGTTAGTTAGGTTTAAGTAGTTCTAAGTTCTAGAGGACTGATAACCTCAGAAGTTAAGTCCCATAGTGCTCAGAGCCATTTGAACCATTTTTTAAGTATATAGTAGTATTTACGAACAGTAGAAGCAGGATTGCAGCGAACTGGTCACTTAACCAAATGCAACATAGAGTACCTGTGTAATGAGTCATTCCAGCTGCATAGCTGAGGGTAATATTTGCTAAGCAGTTCATTGCAGAATTAATGTAATACCCGCACGATGACCTCTGTAGTCATACTGTATCATTAGCAGCTCGCGAATGGTGTAGTATGTTCGTAAAATTGTATTACTCAAGCTGAGGATAAATAAAGAGAAGCGACGACGCTACAACACTATCTTTACTTAAGTAGGTAGTCAGCGCTAAATTATGTGCGCCAACATTAACGTTACTGTAAGCAGTTTGACAGCATAACACCACCACAACTACTGACAACCTGAACCATTATCATCACGCAGTTGTAACTCGCAGTGATTACAAGTTGCTGATGTTTGTCAAGAATAGCGGAAAGCGCCTCTGAAGTTCCATTTGCATTACGACTAGGACACAGAGAATCCTAAATAACAGTAATAGGTCACCCAGCGAAGAAAAGAGTCGACGTATTGCCTCAAGTTCTTGCAGTTTGCTATTAATGCAGTTCCCGATGGTTTCACACTAACGGGTTCTTTTGGCTGTCGGGATACTCATATTGGAATTATGAAAGTGTAATTGCTAGAACGCTCAACTACCTTAATAACACCTCATTCTGGATTGAGTACGACTCGGAAAGCGACGTTATTTTGACGTTTCCATCCATCTCCTGACGGCTTACTGAATGAAGTCTGAAGCGCACGCACAGTTGTGTTGCCTGCCTCATGGTTTCTGTGAAGCGTTGTGGCAGCTGGCAGTCATTGCTGAATACAGACATGTGCAAATATCCTCACTGCTTCAGGGGAACTCGTCTTTGTTGCATTTTTTTCCGTACCGTAACTAGCACAATAAGATAAGGCTTATTCTGCTGAAGAACTTGATGCCCACAAGTCCTTAAATAAGAATCTCCTAGCGAGAGTAAGGCATGAAAGGAAATAGCCTGTTGGACAAAAGGATGGACAGCTCCCTGTTTTTGCGTTTCCGATAGCGCCTAAGATAAGAATCTGGTGTCATACTATGCTTCAGAACCCTAAACTATTTATTTTTTTACTTCATACTAAAACAAACGTTGTGATATGAGAAGAGATAATGACTTAAATACTTCTCAGGAACTTTAGTTTTTCGTGTTTATTTTCTCACTTCATACTAAATCAAGGGCGTTAATATGAGAAGAGGAAATGAAATATACGCTTCCAAGACATAATATTTCCTTGTGTGCTACTACTGCATACATGAAAACCCTGCAGTTAATTTTTGTATGTTGGATAAATTTTAATACCACCTCACATTCCTTTCTGATAAGGTTCCTGTTTTCGTGGGATTCAAATAGAGTGGACATTTCATCACTGGTTGATATTCTGTGACTAATGACATGATACCCGTTGCAATTGCTCCATGGCACCTGTGAGTAGAGTCTCACGTTGGTTACTATAAGAACACGCAGGCAGTGATATCCACTCACTGCTGTCAGAGCCAAGGTCATTTCCTTGTGTTTATGGCGAAGCGTCTGCTGCAGTGTCCACGCTCAGCCAGCATAAACAAAGCGCGGCGGCATTGGGCACTGCTAATCGCTGTACTTGTCGCGAGCCTCGACAACAAGAGCGCACTGTCTCTGCTAACGATACTGTGGAGTTAATACATCCTACTTGACGTAATACGCAGGACGTGGGTTGGGAAAAAATTCAGTTTCATCGCATTAAAATACTTTACAGTCATATTTGATGCAATATTTATTGTTGGTTGTCTCTCTAATGTTAGTAGTATTGATTCAGATTGTGAGTGAACACGAAAACACACACACACACACACACACACACACACACACGCACAAACAGTCATTGATTCCAGTGAGGGTGACAACTACTGTGTGTTGAACAACACATGCACCAGTCAATTCCTCAGTTGGCGTCGAGTGGATGAGATTTTTCAATTACCTTGCATTGCAAGAATTGTAAGGAGGAGACTGAAAGTAAATGGACTTTTATGCTAAAGAGCTGCGACACGGCAAAGATTGACCGATTATCAGAAAATTGTCCACATAGGTTTTGTGGACTATACTTTTAGTAACCAACCGACCAACGGCCATTACGTAAGATTTCTCGCAGGCGTAGGGGCACTGATTTCATTAAGTTGTCGACAGTGTAGCGTGATGGTTTACTTCCCACCATACGATTTCTATATTCGTCCAAAGGTCGCTTGCATTTGTAGGTCCACATGGCAATGACCTTGTTACTTCTACCCACATATTCTCTATCTGGCTGTATTCAGCGATCGTGCAACAAACGGCAACAGCTTCATCCTCTCTTGGCCCTGAAACCAATCTCGCACTGCTCTGCTATGATGGATGGGGCTCTGCTCCTGTAAATAAACTGTTATCTCGTTAGTTCATATATTTATATTTAAATAACGTGTTTGTAATAAGCACATTGGATTATTATTTTCCACAGTGTTTAAGAATTCAGACCTTGTCATAGATAAGTGATCTAGATTCAACAGTCCGATTAAGAATGTCGTTTACCCAGCCTATCATATGATGAGGGTCGTAGTCGAATATCCACATTAAGAGTGACTGACTGAATCCGATTAGAACGATCTGGTATCGAAATGAAACTACAGAAATCGTATAATTTGAACGACTGTATTGCAACAATGCTGCGCACATAAATTCCTATGATGGAGTAACAGGTAGCAACTGTCTAAGGTAAAGTGAGAAATATGTCTACTAGCAGCAATGTAACGTAATTATAACCCATATTTATGTGATGGAAATACTGAATCGAACAATACCCATCTATTTCAGTGGTTCGAAGATACACCATATCTGATTTGCTGATTACATAATGACAATAATAATAATAAAAATTATCCAGTGTGGCGGATAGGGGAAACCCTCCCCCATATGGGTGGTACCGAGGAAATCAAATACTTGGGGTGAACCAAATACTAACACAATCCCCAACGGCTACTCAATCCGTTGAACCCAAAATCCAGACACGTCTGAGTGAAAATCACCGCTACTCTGGTCACCGTCTGTCAGCTCAATGAGCTCAGCTGAAAATATTTGGTTGCAAAGGCTTCAACACCCTATGGTCCTGTCCGGTCCTGGAATCACCCAGGCCAAACCAATGAGACACAAACAAACATGAACTATGCAAGCAAAGTCAACATTACCCCAGGTGGTACACAACCCGCCTGTCGACAGGCGGCAGTCGGATTTTCGGATTCTGGGGAGTCCAGGTTAGCACGGCAGAGAATATCGAAGATCTCTGATAAATTCCCTACTAGCAGAAAACATGCACTTGAAAACTAAACATCGATACATTGATCATAACACGAAAACTAAATAATCTCACATAAGAAATCGACCGACAAAAAATTCTCACCCTTGCTCTTCAAGAACCACGACTAACTGAGAATGAATCCTTGCATTACGGAAACCATTGAATCTTCAAGAGCAAAATACAACAAAAGGTAGCGAAAGGCGTACCAATCTTTGGCATTGAATTCCTCGAACACAGATCTATCATCAACTCTGTCAAAGAAATCACACCCATCAACAATGAAATGGTTCAAATGGCTAAACCTAACTACCCTAAGGACATCACACACATCCATGCCCGAAGCAGGATTCGAACCTGCGACCGTAGCAGTCGCGCGGTTCCGGACTGAAGCGCCTAGAACCTCTCGGTCACCGCGGCCTGCCCATCAACAACCGACTTATGACTATGCCCATTAACAGCCCCAGTAAAAAATATAAACTCATCAATGCACAAGTCCCCACCAACATCGAAAATAAGAAAAACACCGAAAATGTCGAAAAATTCTGGAACACACTCAAAATACTATGAGCAAAATTCACCAAGATGACGTGAAAATACTAATGGGAGACTTCAACTCTCTATTTGGGACAGAAAAAACCTGTAGAAAAATCATTGGTACAAATTCAACACACCGAAACGTTTAGACCAACGGCACATGTCTGACATTTGCCAACAATTGAACCTCAAAAGGATGTCTTCCCACTTTAGGAAAAAACCAGTTCTGAGGTAACATGCTTGGCTACCAGGTGCAAGCAGCTTTCGTTCGCCTTTCGAGACTCGCTGAAAGCCAGATTTTTAATTCTTTTGTAGCAGAGCTACAAGCAGGCAGATACAAACTCAATAAGGGAATCGTAAGACAACGCTCGAGCAAAATTGGTCTTGCTACTTTCAGGAACCCTTACAAGGGGAGGCCACCAATTGTGAAATTCAGATTCGATTCATATTGCGCATAATAAAAGCTCATAGCCAGAGGTGTAATGTGGCAAAGCACCAAGATGCACTTCTCAGCCGTTGTCGAGAAAATCGACAGTTAAAAGAAACCGTTGAGGTGAAATACTTTCTACGATTTGTAACCTCCTACAGCGTCGGGGCGCAGCGGTAAGCGCTCGGGTTCGTAATCCGAAAGTCGCCCGATCGAATCTCGCGCCATGAAACTTTCTTTTTAGTATTTGTTATTTGTAATTTTTATATATATATATATATATATATATATATATATATATATATATATTATATATATATATATAAAATTCCCGGCAATCAGTTGCAACAATTATGCATATAATAAGTTGTTGAAAGTCGTTTGTCGTGGAAATACTGGCGACTTCGAACATGATTATGTTTTCTGCAAACAAAGTTGTATTTCACAAATGTTATTAATTGGCTTCATAATGTTTACACGTGTAGTTAACGGAAGACGTAGAAACGATATTCCGAAACGAATACGTATAGTGTAAGTCAAACGTTCGAGTAAGAGACCCCATGATATATATATATATATATATATATATATATATATATATATGAATTACAAAAAACAAATACTAAAAAAAAAATTGCATGGCGCGAGATTCTATCCGGCGACCTTTGACTTACGAACCCAAGCACTTACCGCTGCGCCACGACGCTATAGCAACTTATACATCGTAGAGAGTATTTCACCGCAACGGTTTCTATTAACTGTCGATTTTCTCGACAACGGCTGAGAAGTGCATCTTGGTGCTTTGCCACATTACACCTCTGGCCATGAGCTTTTATTATGCACAGTATGAATCGAGTCTGAATTTCACAATTGGCGGCCTCCCCTTGTTAGTGTCAGAACGAAAACCTTACGGTACTGCCAAATTCATAATGCCACTTTTGTTTTCTACCTACATATTTTTTGTTGTTGTGAATACATAATTTTATCTATGAAATGACACATTTTCATAATACTTGCGAATGATACACGAAATGAAGTAAATACAGATCTTTTCGATGTCAAAAGTCGGTAATATCCTACTAATTAGCGTTAAAATAGGATCAATCGTCTTATAGACACTTGATGTTTTATTAAGATAGACTGCCGTCGTGTTGTTACTGTAGTAAGCTGAATTTAATTTGTATTAGTACAGTGAATATTTTAATTAAATTTTCCATTAGTTTACTAAATGCATCAGTAACCGCCAAAGAGAAATTAATCAGGAGCACAATTTTCTTTCACGATATCTAAAACAATCTGACAATGCTAATGTTGTTTACAAATTCTACGCCCGTAGAAACCCACTAGTTCTAACGATGTCATTATACCAGTGTAGTTTTAAGAGTATTTTCGTCTAGAAATGAATAGCCTTGACGGATGATCGATCAAGAGCGGGAAAGGTAAATTTTTACGAATATATGACGAGAGGGACATGTGCTTGAGAGAGGACTTCCCTATCAATACAAATGCCTGGGAGACGACTTTACTATCAATCTCCTGGACCGTTTTGTTTCTCAAATGAACAGAGTGCGTCATCATGCAGTAGCACAGGTGATGTAGTTTTGTTGCTCGATTTCCTTACACTGCCACCAAAAGGTGTCTTAGTTGTTGGCAACAAATTACAGCTGTGTTGCACACACCCCGTGGGGCAGAATTCGTAGCCCAAAACACACTTTTGGAGCCATCAGATGTAAAATATTATGTTCACACTACTCTTTGCTCGAGTTTACGTCTTTTGGTGGGGCTCAGCCTTTCATTTCTTCTTAGGAAGTTAACGATAAAGACATCATAACACGTCACCAACAACAGTACTGCATACGAATGCTCAATGAGCGACCTGATGACGTTCAATAATTGTCACTCCATGATTTTTGTTGTTTCGAATTAGAGCATGCAGTACTCCTACGCCAGACTTCTGAACTTTGCCTGTTGATTGCAAATGTCACATGATGGTGAAATGGTAATCTATCACATGTATCAGTAGTCGAGACTTCCTTAATGTGGAAAATCATTCATGCCAGAACGATCTTTGTTGAAACAAGAATATCTTTTTCTGGCGTATTTTTCCCAAAAGCACTCGCTCCACACACAGTTCAAATCTTTCTAGTTGCCTCCTCTGCATTCACCCCTCTGTTATACCAAAAGTAAACGTTGTGTTGCAGATGTTACACCTTCTTCCACTTGCGACTCAATTTTACAATGCTTAACCGTAGTTCATGATTTTCAAGTATGCAAAATGCAATGCTTAACTGCAAGATGATAACTAGAACTTCAAATTCGAAAATGACAGTTAAAACATATACTGACAGCGTCGCGCCGCGTTCACATGGGCGGCGCCGGATTTCAGGCGGCGGGTGGCGTCTGGCCGGTGGCCGGTAGCCGCTGCAGCGCGAGGAAACGCTCGAGCGTAAGCTGTTATGATCGCGACGCAGCCACGAGCTGTCCTGCAGAATTGTTTCTGGAATACTTGTTATTGCTGGTGGGTAGAATGTCAAGCGAATTATCTTCGATGTTCAATCAGACTCATAACTTTATACGAGGGCCGAAATGTAGTAAAAAAAAAAATGTATACATATAGGTGGACGCGAACAAGCGACTATCAGTTTAGAATGCGCTACTATTACCGCTAGACCACGGGCTCACACGTTGTGAGCACACAGCGGAAGTAGACAACACTTCCTCCTAACACTTCCGCATCTTACGGTGTTGCCAGATTTTGCAGATGGCCGGACTTACAGTCGTTATGGGCGGCCAGTTTTATTGGCCACCTTAAGTGAACGACTCGGATATAGTCTCTGTGGCGGCCGGCCGGCGGCCAGTTTTTATGTCTAAGACTGTACATGTCATATAATGAACACACATTTTGTTTTATTCTCTGCTGCTTTATACCATACTACTCCAATGAGAATGTTGAATTTGACTGTGATATTCAGTTGTGTGGCTTGATCTGAGCTCCTGAAACGTGCTGAGAAAATTATGAGCTCGATGCAGTGCTCGTTCTTGGACGTGATTGTCACACTGAACAGCACAAATAAAAGACAAAGGTAAAAAACGAAGATAAATCATACTTTTAAAGGTATTCCAAGTCAACTGAATACGGGATATAAGTACGAACAGGTGGTTTTTAAAACTATTATGTCACCCTTCTAATGTACCATTCCATTCCTACAACCGCATCATCATCAGTTATACTCCGTCACCCTCTTTTCATTCACGCCCCTATGGAACTAGGTTGTCGGAAACCCCACAGTGCTTTTTCACACATACAAAGTAACCAATAAAACCCAGATTTCTTAAAGAATGGAACTCCCTGTTTAAAACAGCAGCAAAATTTTCATTACTTTAAAAATATGTTAATGTGTAAAGTATTTGACATTGAACATGTAAGGTACAAAAAATTTAGAAGAGAATATAACTGACTGGATTTTAGAAAAGCTGAGTAGTTGCAAACAAACAGGTACTAGTTGTTTTTTGGTGCACTTACTCCAAATAAAATAAAAGCCCAAAAAAACAACTAGTCCCTGTTTTTTGCGAGAGATCAGCTTTTCTAAAATCGAGTCAATTACATTAACAATAATGGTCGCATGCCACTACCGGCAGTTTCAGGCTGACATACGTAAAATTTCAGAAGAGGTTTGAAAAATTGTTCAAAGTTTGTAGGATGTCGCTAAGCGCTCTCATTATTAAACTTTGGATCAATTAACTTTGAGCATTTGTGCGACGTTTCAAGGAAACTCCAGTTTTCACGCATCTCAGTGTTTGTGATGTCATATCTCCTGAACTTATTCTTCTACAATTTAGTAAGAAAATTAAGTGGTATATTAGGATTCTTTCTGGTAAACATTTTGCAGAAACATTTAGTACATTTAGTACTAAATACACACATCAAAAAAAGTTTTGCATCACTCTGATTCCCTGAACTCCTGAAGATAGATGTTGACTGTGAATATTGTATCACAGACACTGTCCATTTAAATGTTCACAGATGTCACTCAACCCGCCCAGTTATGTAAACAACCATGCATGAGCAGCGCCTATTAGACGGAGGGGGTCTGACAGCCGATCAGTTCCAGTCATTCCACCAGGAATGAGGTAAACGGCTCGTGTTGTCCGTAGTTCAACCATGCCTAGACGGTCAATACTGCGGTTCGATCCGCATTGTTACTTTGCGCAAGGAAGGGCTCTCAACAAGGGAAGCGTCCAGGCGTCTCGGAGTGAACCAAAGCGATGTTGTTCAGACTTGAAGGAGATACAGAGAGACAGGAACTATCGATGACATGCTTCGCTCAGGCCACCCAGGGGCTACTACTGCAGTGCATGACTGCTACCTACGGATTATGGCTCGGAGGAACCCTGACAGCAACGCCACGTCTCAAACTGTGCTCAATAGGCTGCATGATGCGCAACTTCACTCGCGACGTCCATGGCGAGGTCCATCTTTGGAACCACGACACCATGGGCCTAAAAACATGCCGAATGGACCGCTCAGGATTGGCATCTCGTTCTCTTCACCGATGAGTGTCGCATATGCCATCAACCACACAATCGTCGGAGACATGTTTGGAGGCAACGTGGTCAGGCTGAAAGCCTTTGACACACTGTCCAGGGAGTGCAGCAGGGTGGAGGTTCCCTGCTGTTTTTGGGTGGCATTGCGTGGGGCCGACGTACGCCGCTGGTGGTCATGGAAGGCGACGCAAGCGATGTAGGATACGTGAATGCCATCCTCCGGCCGATAGTGCAGCCATATCGGCAGCATATTGGCGAGGCATTCGTCTTCATGGACGACATTCGCGACCGCATCGTGCATGTCTTGTGAATGACTTGCTTCAGGATAACGATGTCGCTCGATTAAAGTGGTTAGCATGTTCTCCAGACATGAACCCTATCGAACATGTCTGGGATAGGTTGAAATGGGCTGTTTATGGATGACGTGACCCACCAACCACTCTGAGGGATCTACACAGAAACACCGCTGAGGAGTGGGACAATCTGGACCAACAGTACCTTAATGAACCTGCCGATTAAAACTTTCATAAAGATTTCAAATTATGAGTAAAGATTTTTGCAAGTCGGTAACGCTTACAGTCTCAGTCGTTGAGTGAATATAATCTTGGTATTTGCATGCCCTGTACTACGCTACTGTTTCACAGCCACCTCTACACCTTGCAGAGGTAAGTGCTTCTTACCAATACAGTGCCTCTTTCTATATCGCAAGTTACATTATAACTAATTTAGCAGATATCGATCCTGTAGTTTAGGAGGAGATGCTCAACAAACATACACACATACACTCTAAAACAAGAAAATGGCGCACCACGAAAGAATTATCAGAGTAGGAAGGACATCGGTAGATGTGATGTACATGCACAGACAAAAAAAGGAAAGAATCCAATTTCACAAAAAATGCATGATTTATTCAAGCTTCACAATTTGAGGAAGTCAACAACGTGTTGGTCTACCTCGAACCTTTATGCAAGATGCAAGCAGCTCCCTGGCTTGGCACTGATTGATAGAGTTCTTTGTGTCCTTCTAAGAGATATCGTGCGAAATTCTTTCGAATTGGCACGTTGATCATCAAAATCCCGAGCTGGTTGGAGGGCCCTGCACATATTGCTCCAAACGTTCTCAATTCGTGAGAGATCTGGTGACCTTTCTGGCTAATGTACGGTTTGACAAGGACGAAGAAAAGCAGTACAAACTCACTCAGTGATCATGGGCGTTGTCTTGCTGAAATGTAAGCCCAGGATGGCTTGCCATGAAGGATAACAAAACGGGACGTAGAATATCGTCGACGTACCGCTGTGCTGTAAGGGTGTCGCGAATAACAACCAAGGTGGTCCTGCTATGAAGTGAAATGTCACCCCACACCATCACTCCTGGTTGCTGGGCCATATGGTAGGCGTCAGTCAGATTGCTATCCCACAGCTGTTCAGTGCTCTCGAGACATGTTTTCGCACTGGAATCTCATTAACTGGAGTAGAACTGTCTATTGAGGTGACTCGCTTCGGGCTGAGCCCCAATGAGTGGCAAAGTGTTGTCTGAAGACGTCCCGGTCAGCAGTGGTATACCAGCATGCTTGTCGTCCGCCATATAGCCCGACAACCAGAAGTGATAGTCTGGGGTGTCCTTTCATTTCATAGTACAACCCTTCTGGTAGTCATCCGTGGCACCCTTAAAGCACAGCGGTACATAAACGACATTCTACGGCCCATTTGGTTGTCCCTCATTGCAAGCCATCCTTGACTTACATTTCACAAGACAATGGCGGCGCGGACAAGAAGAGAGTTTCTACAGCTTGTCTTCCTGCTTGCCAAACCATCGCTTGGCCAGCAAGGTTGCCAGATATCTCCCCGATTGAGAATGTATGGAGTGTTATGTGCTGAGCCCTCCAATCAACTCGTGATTTTGACGATCCAACATGCCATCTGGACAGAATATGGCACGATGTCCCTCAGGAAGAAATCCAACTATTTTGTCACGTTATGCCAAGCCGAATACCTGCTTGCGTAAGGGTCAGAGGCGGACCAAAGCGTTATTGACTTGCTCAAGCTGTGAAGATTCTTCTCTTGAATAAATCACTCAGCACTTTTATAAGATATAGAGAGTGGGTGAGAAATCCAGCGTTGCCCAGATGTTTATTTATTCTAAATTGTATTAGTCCATCTCCTCCTCCATCCTCGCTCTGACCATCTCCTCCTGGCGCCCCCGCTCGCTCTCTCTCTCTTTCTCTCTCTCTCTCTCTCTCTCTCTCTCTGTCCGGTTGAATAAATGTAGTCTGTGTTGTGCGGTGCGTTACGCTTCTTTTTTATCCCCACATCCAACCCCACTCCTTTGAGAGGTAGATGGTTCTTGCCCACACTGTGCATGTGAACGAAGTAGGGATGAAGTGGATCCTGTGGCTTAGAAGGAGACGTTGAACACACATATATTTTCATGAGATAAAGAGATATAGATTAGTGAAATAACTTCCTACTCAGATCCGAGGTCTGTGAGACTTATAAAGAAAATTATATTCGGTTGTTAAGCACACCCATGTTAAAAAATTTCAAGCGGCTTTAGCAACTCGTTGAATCAACTTTTACGCTTCATATTAACAACGTAGAGATTCCAGTGCTGTGAAAATCACATATGTGGAAAATAAATCTTTGATTTTCGTTTTATCGCCTAAGGTTTTTGAATATGATTGAGAGAAGGTGGCACAGTCCAGATCCATAACAAGGCTACATTAAATTGCATGGCAGGAATTTCATTATTCTGCTTCCGTTGTGGGTGCATTGTGGTATAATTGAAACAAAGTAGACAACAAAAGTACTCAAACAAAAGGAGGACACTGCTTTCAAAGTACATAATGTAATAATATGAGAAGTAATGAAAACAACGTCAGCCGTGTGTTTGTACCTATTTATTTAAATGCTACAGGTTTTGGTATCCACCTCACCGTAATCAAGACCCTATGCACAGATAATGTGGAATTAGCATTAGCAGTCCAAAAAATACAATATCGTATTGTCAAAAGTAACTATTAGCAAACGAATATATACTAATATTCGGTATACAAAAGCAACCACATTACCGGTGAGATCATGAAGCGATAAAGTAAACATAATAATTAATCTGTTTTGTAATAACATATCTGCTGTTCAACGTCCAGCGGCTGCAACAACAGGTGCTCTGCTCAGTGAGAGTAGCCAATCGTATATATTGAATAAGTCACAAATATATAGTAAAACATGTATAATAAGTTATACGAATAGTGTTGTAATCTATCTGTAGTTCATACCTAAATGTAACATCATCCGACGGAGGATTGTGCTTAACCTACACTATAGAGGAAATTATAGGTGTAAAGATTCACGTCGCAAGGCAGAACACATTCCCATGAGTAAATGCGTTTGAATATCAATCTCATCAACAAAATATGGAAAGGAGGACTGCATGCAAAAGCTAATATGAATGTGGATTTGTTCACTGGCCTGCAACGGAAACGATGTGGCTTCTAGATCCACATAACTTCCCAGAATTACTATAAAATACTTTCTACGAATGACCATCAATATCCATATAACAATTTACTGAACCAAAAGAAAATATATTTAACATGTGATACAATATACAAATTACCAAATTGGAATCGTGATGAGATTGTGGAATCGTAAATTGAATCTCAATGATTATCATGAACCTAGACGTGTGGTTTATTATGTAAATGTAAATGTAAATTTCTGGTAAGATCTTATGGGACCAAACTGCTTAGGTCATCGGTCCCTAAGGTTGTTGTTGTTGTTGTGGTCTTCAGTCCTGAGACTGGTTTGATGCAGCTTTCCATGCTACTCTATCCTGTGCAAGCTTCTTCATCTCCCAGTACCTACTGCAACCTACATCCTTCTGAATCTGCTTAGTGTATTGATCTCTTGGTCTCCCTCTACGATTTTTACCCTCCACGCTGCCCTCCAATGCTAAATTTGTGATCCCTTGATGCCTCAAAACATGTCCTACCAACCGATCCCTTCTTGTAGTCAAGTTGTGCCACAAACTTCTCTTCTCCTCAATCCTATTCAATACCTCCTCATTACTTACGTGATCTACCCACCTTATCTTCAGCATTCTTCTGTAGCACCACATTTCGAAAGCTTGTATTCTCTTCTTGTCCAAACAGGTTATCGTCCATGTTTCACTTCCATACATGGCTACACTCCATACAAATACTTCCAGAAACGACTTCCTGACACTTAAATCTATACTCGATGTTAACAAATTTCTCTTCTTCAGAAACGATTTCCTTGCCATTGCCAGTCTACATTTTATATCCTCTCTACTTCGACCATCATCAGTTATTTTACTCCCTAAATAGCAAAACTCCTTTACTACTTTAAGTGTCTCATTTCCTAATCTAATCCCCTCAGCATCACCCGATTTAATTTGACTACATCCCATTATCCTCGTTTTGCTTTTGTTGATGTTCATCTTATATCCTCCTTTCAAGACACTGTCCATTCCGTTCAACTGCTCTTCCAAGTCCTTTGCTGTCTCTGACAGAATTACAATGTCATCGGCGAACCTCAAAATTTTTACTTCTTCTCCATGAATTTTAATACCTACTCCGAATTTTTCTTTTGTTTCCTTTACTGCTTGCTCAGTATACAGATTGAATAACATCGGGGAGAGGCTACAACCCTGTCTCACTCCTTTCCCAACCACTGCTTCCCTTTCATGCCCCTCGACTCTTATAACTGCCATCTGGTTTCTGTACAAATTGTAAATAGCCTTTCGCTCCCTGTATTTTACCCCTGCCACCTTCAGAATTTGAAAGAGAGTATTCCAGTTAACGTTGTCAAAAGCTTTCTCTAAGTCTACAAATGCTAGAAACGTAGGTTTGCCTTTCCTTAATCTTTCTTCTAAGATAAGTCGTAAGGTTAGTATTGCCTCACGTGTTCCAACATTTCTACGGAATCCAAACTGATCTTCCCCGAGGTCCGCTTCTACCAGTTTTTCCATTCGTCTGTAAAGAATTCGCGTTAGTATTTTGCAGCTGTGACTTATTAAACTGATAGTTCGGTAATTTTCACATCTGTCAACACCTGCTTTCTTTGGGATTGGAATTATTATATTCTTCTTGAAGTCTGTGGGTATTTCACCTGTCTCATACATCTTGCTCACCAGATGGTAGAGTTTTGTCATGACTGGCTCTCCCAAGGGCATCAGCAGTTCTAATGGAATGTTGTCTACTCCCGGGGCCATGTTTCGACTCAGGTCTTTCAGTGCTCTGTAAAACTCTTCACGCAGTATCTTATCTCCCATTTCATCTTCATCTACATCCTCTTCCATTTCCATAATATTGTCCTCAAGTACATCGTCCTTGTATAAACCCTCTATATACTCCTTCCACCTTTCTGCCTTCCCTTCTTTGCTTAGAACTGGGTTGCCATCTGAGCTCTTGATATTCATACAAGTGGTTCTCTTCTCTCCAAAGGTCTCTTTAATTTTCCTGTAGGCAGTATCTATCTTACCCCTAGTGAGACAAGCCTCTACATCCTTATATTTGTCCTATAGCCATCCCTGCTTAGCCATTCTGCACTTCCTGTCGATATCATTTTTGAGACGTTTGTATTCCTTTTTGCCTGCTTCATTTACTGCATTTTTATATTTTCTCCTTTCATCAATTAAATTCAATATTTCTTCTGTTACCCAAGGATTTCTATTAGCCCTCGTCTTTTTACCTACTTGATCCTCTGCTGCCTTCACTACTTCATCCCTCAGAGCTACCCATTCTTCTTCTACTGTATTTCTTTCCCCCATTCCTGTCAATTGTTCCCTTATGCTCTCCCTGAAACTCTCTACAACCTCTGGTTCTTTCAATTTATCCAGGTCCCATCTCCTTAAATTCCCGCCTTTTTGCAGTTTCTTCAGTTTCAATCTGCAGTTCATAACCAATAGATTGTGGTCAGAATCCACATCTGCCCCTGGAAATGTCTTACAATTTAAAACCTGGTTCCTAAATCTCTGTCTTACCATTATGTAATCTATCTGATACCTTTTAGTATCTCCAGGATTCTTCCAGGTATACAACCTTCTTTCATGATTCTTGAACCAAGTGTTAGCTATGATTAAGTTATGCTCTGTGCAAAATTCTACAAGGCCGCTTCCTCTTTCATTTCTTCCCCCCAATCCATATTCACCTACTATGTTTCCTTCTCTCCCTTTTCCTACTGACGAATTCCAGTCACCCATGACTATTAAATTTTCGTCTCCCTTCACTACCTGAATAATTTCTTTTATCTCGTCATACAGTTCATCAATTTCTTCATCATCTGCAGAGCTAGTTGGCATATAAACTTGTACTACTGTAGTAGGCATGGGCTTTGTGTCTATCTTGGCCGAAATAATGCGTTCACTATCCTGTTTGTCGTAGCTAACCCGCACTCCTATTTTTTTATTCATTATTAAACCTACTCCTGCATTACCCCTATTTGATTTTGTATTTATAACCCTGTAATCACCTGACCAAAAGTCTTGTTCCTCCTGCCACCGAACTTCACTAATTCCCACTATATCTAACTTTAACCTATCCATTTCCCTTTTTAAATTTTCTAACCTACCTGCCCGATTAAGGGATCTGACATTCCACGCTCCGATCCGTAGAATGCCAGTTTTCTTTCTCCTGATAACGACGTCCTCTTGAGTAGTCCCCGCCCGGAGATCCGAATGGGGGACTATTTTACCTCCGGAGTATTTTACCCAAGAGGACGCCATCATCATTTAATCATACAGTAAAGCTGCATGTCCTCGGGAAAAATTACGGCTGTAGTTTCCCCTTGCTTTCAGCCGTTCGCAGTACCAGCACAGCAAGGCCGTTTTGGTTAATGTTACAAGGCCAGTTCAGTCAATCATCCAGACTGTTGTCCCTGCAACTACTGAAAAGGCTGCTGCCCCTCTTCAGGAACCACATGTTAGTCTGGCCTCTCAACAGATACCCCTCCGTTGTGGTTGCACCTACGGTACAGCCATCTGTATCGCTGAGGCACGCAAGCCTCCCCACCAACGGCAAGGTCCATGGTTCATGGGGGGGGGGGGGGGGGGGGCCCTAAGGTTACACACTGTGTGTGTTGTCTATAACGTAAGTTAGATTAAGTAGTGTCCCTAAGGTTACACACTACTTAATCTAACTTACGTTATAGACAACACACACACCCATGCCCGAGAGAGGACTCGAACCTCCGACGGGAGAAGCCGCGCGGACCGTGACAAGGCGCCTTATACCAAGCGGCTACTCCTCGCGGCTATGGTATATTCACATTTAAATTGTCACGGTGTAAAAGATCATAAAATACGTATGAATTAAAACAAAACTTGTTCCCGCTAATAATCTATCTTAGAACAACTTGTATATGGCAGACGAAAGTACTGTGGGCAAACATCAAAAATACGACGAGCATTACAGGGTTTGCGGGACAACGAACGTGTATAAGAATCGTGCATTCAGACACCCATTCATAGAATCATGCAGTATAAACACCCTATTATAACGCTGCGATATGTAGTGCTACATGTTGTTAGAGAGGCAGTACCACAACACCAAGAGCAAAGTTCTAAGTTTACAAAACTTGTTAAAGGAAACCGGGACTTTGGTCACCTGTTGCTACTGAATATGTTTAAATAACTACTACAAAAGATGGAGTATGATTAAATACCTTCTACGAAAGAGGGCGACATTCCAATATTGGTATTGCGGATGTCGGCGGACTGACCGACGGCCACGTGGTTGCCCCAGCACTAAGAAAACCGATTAAAATCCTGATACAGAAGGTACAGTAACTCGTGTGGAACGTATGATTTGAGTAAGCAAAGCCTTTTCTGATGGTTTATGCTGCATAAAAACATAATTCGTATCGTGATAGACGTTATCCATCTCATGAAAAACTCATAAGTAATATCTGAACACACTGTGGTCATGTAGAGGGTAATAAGTAATGGATCATGTCAAGTAATCAAGAAGGTGCAAACAGAAAAACATGCAGTCAACGTAAAATGGAACTGACAGGAATAAAATCAATCCACGACAGACCCTTATGACACCATCGGCCATAAGTGACCAATACAAGTCCCCTGATGTTATGCATGGCAAGTAATAAATCTATACGCGGATCGAGACCCGAACCCAAGAGTTACAACACTAAATAGGACGCGACTAGCAGTCGGAAGATGCACAGTCCGCAGTAAGTCTGTAGATATCCATCAAAGAGATAAGTGCAAAACAACGAATACAAATGCTACACCTGTGAGCAGCGGAACGATCCAAGCAAATTATACGTCAGTCCTGGCTAGCGAAAGAATGAAACGTCCCTATAGCATAATTATGTACTCATAGCAAGAGGCACAAAAAAGGTTTAAAACAGATTCTTTCCATGAAACACGCATACTTATAATTGAAATAGGTAACGGGATGTAGTCGGTATCGTTTTTAGATACGATATGACACATTCGTTTACTGACTGACCAATCTATCCTTTACACTTTCATGGGCGGTGAGTTTATTTTAAGGCTTTTTTACTTTTTATTCTCTTGTTAAGGATCTTTTTTAAACATTTTCTATGCATCCTACTGATCTCACGCACGTCATTTTAAACTGGTAAACTAGCAACGTGTAAGAGTCTAATGTATTATTATGACATGCAGTGTAGAGCAGGGGTGCTCAAACCGCGGGCCGCGGGTAACCTGGCCCAAAGCAAGTTTCAATGCTACCCAAGAAGTGGGCATCTTATGACATACGAGCGATAAAAAGAAAAAGAAAAAAAAAACAAAACAAAAATTGCCGTTTATGTAAAGTTGGGGCAAACTGAACATTTTCAGTTTGAAACTCTCGCCACACGATGCTACTCTCTTTCTTTCTGAGCAGTTAGTGTGTATTGTACGCTGCCCAAAAATACTCGTGTTCTTCCAGTGTGGCCCAGATTACTTAAAAGGTTGGATACCTCTGGTCTAGAGTTTGTAGTCGTCTCCACTGTTTCCACCAGAGATTAATACAACCAACGAGGTTGGTCGCATTGAGAAGGCCGGCCGGAGTGGCCGAGCGGTTCTAGGCACTACAGTCTGGAACTGCGCGACCGCTACGGTGGCAGGTTCGAATCCTGCCTCGGGCATGGATGTGTGTGATCTCTTTAGGTTAGTTAGGTTTAAGTAGTTCTAAGTTCTAGGGGACTGATGACCTTAGAAGTTAAGTCCCATAGTGCTCCGAGCCATTTGAACCATTTTACATTGAGAAGTTACATGGCTAGCTGGTTCACTGAGGAAAGTACTTCCCTCTGGTAATTGGTTGATGGTTGGTTGGTTGGTTTTGGGGAAGGAGACCAGACAGCGTGGCCATCGGTCTCATCGGATTAGGGAAGGATGGGGAAGGAAGTCGGCCGTGCCCTTTCAGAGGAACCATCCCGGCATTTGCCTGGAGTGATTTAGGGAAATCACAATTGGTTGATGGGTTGTACTGATCACATCACGCATGACAAGGTATGGGGCAATGGAACTGTGGCTTTGTATTTGCTGTGAATGTTGGCATTCCTCATGTCTTCGATTCGCATATCTTGTTATCTCGGATTCAGGTTTGCAGACCCCAATTTTTATTACCTTTTGTGGCCGTGGTGCAGATGATTATGGGGCCACTGTCCGCAAATAGAGATGCGTTGCTCTTACTCTCGTTGTAATATTCTAGATAATAGTAAATATATGTACAATAAAATGGTTGTACTATACTGTCTGCACTAAAACTTCGCAGCATGCCATTGAGGTTACAGCTAGTTATGTTCATTGCACGTGATGTGTAGATACTGGATATCTCTGTTTTCAAAGTTGTCCTGCAGTAGAAACTCTCGATATGTGTGGGCAAGCATTATCTTGCTGAAATATAATCCCAGGATGACTTGTCAAGAAGGGCGTAGAACATCGTCGACGAACCAATATGCTGTAAGGTTGACGCGGATGATAACCAAAGGGCTCTTGCCTTGAAAATAAGTGGCACCCCAGACCATCATTGCTGGTTGTCGGGCCGTATGGCAGGTGACAGTCAAGTTGGTATGCCATCGCTCTGAGGAGCGTACCCAGACACTACCTCGCTGGTCGTTGGGACTCATCTGGAAGCGGTACTCATTACTAAAGGTAATTCTACTCCAGTCAATGAGATTCGATATCATATCATAGCAGGACGTCTTAGGTTGTCATCCGCTGCATCCTTACAGTACAGGAATACGTCGACGATATTCTTCGCACCGTTTTGTTGCCTTCATAGCAACCCATCCTACGTGTACATTTCAGCAATATAGACCCCACCCGCACGCGGCAAGAGTTTCTACTGCTTTTCTTGAAGCCTTCCAAACGCTACCTTGCCCAGCAAGTTCGCCACATCTCTCCCCAATTAAGAAAAGTTGGAGCATTATGGGCAGGACCCTCCAGCCAGCTCCACGTCTTGACGCTCTAAAGCGTCAGTTGGACAGAATTTGGCATATTGTCCCTCAGAAGCATATCAACACCTCTACCAAGCCGAATAACTGCTTTCATAAGGATCGGAGGTAGACCAACGCATTACTGACATGCTCAATTTCTGAACCTCTTTCCCTTGAATAAACCATTCATTTTTTCTGAAATAGGAATTATTTGTTTGCCTGTACATGTACGTCACATCTACCCATTTTCCTCCGAATCGTGTAATTGCTTCGTGGTGCGTCACTTTTTTGTCTTAGTGTGTACATTAAACTCTCAAATGATATGAATTTAAAAAACCTCTATAATGCTTTACTCACCGCGGCAGGCAGACTGAGCCACTGGCGTCCGTCTGTTAGAGCTGCATACGGTGGTTTTCCTGACTATTTGCGTGTGCACATATAAATCAATTAGAACAGTGCTTAAATGCTTGTATGAAATCAACACCAAAATATGTATCTGTAAACACTGTAGTCAAAAAATCTATGGGAACTGAATTTACTGAAGTACTGCCTATGTATGTAACTGCACTATAGGTCTCAGTGGAATTCAGGCTGAATTTAAGGAATATAGAAGGCAATTATTTGGACAATACTGCTAAACTGGATATTTATATATGTGCAAATAAAAAATATTCTACGTAAGAAATTCTTCTTATTTCTTTCCACCCTGCCCTTGCAACGATAACTTAGGTTCAGCGTCTTTTATAAATAATAACAGTACTAGAACAAATTAAATTATAGTTTAATATCATTAACATGGCCCAATCTCGGCGATCTCGAGTCAATTACAATCTAACTGACGATGTCGTTGGGCTAACATGTGAACACACAGAGGTCGTCTCCTGCGGAGCCCCTTGTTCAACGATGTGTGCTGAATGGTGTGCTCCGAAACACATGTGCGTCCACCGGTATTGTACTCTTTCGCCAAAGGTGCCACAGATCGCAATCTATCCTACTTTTCAGAGCAGTCAGTCCTTCAAACCCCACGTTCTATGAAGAGTCGTGGGCCGTCCAACCACTTAGCACCTAATGGTAGTTTCACTGCCCTTCTACCACTTTCCGTAGATTCTCACGATAATAGCATGTGAATATTCGATCAACTTCGCCGTTTTCGAGATACTCGTTCACAGGATCTGTGTAATAATAATCTTCCCTTTAGCAAAGTTACTTTTCTCAGTGGATTTTCCCATTTGCAGCCCATATCTTCGCTTGGGTACTCTCCAGTCCATCTCTGCTCGGGTTACATACGTTTCGTACTGCCTCCCGTGCCCGTCGATTTGCAGTGGGAAGTGGTCATAATATTTTGGCGTATCAGTGTACATGCATGCACACAAAGTGTGCAATATCAATCACTCTAGAGCGAATAGTGTGAGAACGGGAGGGTCCCGATCACATCTGCATAGATGAAGCATTTATCTTCATGGCACGACAGGCTGGTCTTCAACTGCAGTGCAGTATTCACTATGTACATGACGGCTTTGCGGCCCAAAGACTGTTTGGCGCACCATATTCAGAGGTGCATCAGCACCGCGCAGGCAATGTAGTCCTTAAACGTGAGAGCCTGTGAGGCCGCACGATGCACACCCTTAGCCACCCAAAGGGTATGCATATACAGTACATTGAGTCTAAGCCCCATGGACTCCACACTCTGCAAACTAATCGTCTTTCATTAGGCATCTAACTTTCTTGTTCCCCGGTGTTATGTTGTAAGGATTATTAGCTGCATATTCAAAAGTGTCGAATTCTTAAGGATTGAACATAGTTGCTTCATGGATCGCACTCATTCAACCGTTAGATGAAACTGTCTGTATCCGTATAAAGTAACTTGGAATCAACGAAGTTTCGTTTTGAAAACCCATAGTGGACTCGATACATGTGGAGTTCTGAGAGGTCCAGAATACACATGCTGATATAGACAGGCTTCGTGAACTCCGCTAAAACCTTAGACATCTCCACAGTGACTAGTCTTTCATTGTAGAATATGACCCACTTATAATTTGGTTTGCCGATGTAGTCTCTTGCACAATAAGGCCCATTCCAACCCAATCATAAACTAAATGAATTTCTCGGGGGTTTCTAACATACTCGATGATTTTGCCGAAAACTTAATTATTCGCTAATTTATGAAAATCCTTTTTAAAATCACATGTCACTAGCGCTTTTTTATGTATTAACATTACTGTATTCGTTCAAGCAGGGACGCTGTTTGAAGGAGATGTCGCAGGTGATTCTAATAAGTCTCTCTGAACCATTGCTGGAGCTTTGCATACTAGTTATCACTACATTCAGGAGAGAGGAACAGTAATCCTTCTAACTCACATGAAATACAGTGTACGGAATGCTTAAGAACAATCACACAGAGTAGTCCTTTATCGTTACGCAATGAATAGGAAATAAATTGTGGAGAGATGAAACCTTTTGAAACAGTCTCAATTTGATGTTTATGTTAACATATTAAAAGTCTCAGAAGCTCCAGTTTGTGGAATCGTAGTTATGACGTCATCAATATGCCCGCCGTATGAATTTCTAGAATATTTTTAAACGGATATAAACTCCCACAAAACTAATATAAAAGGGCATTTTTGCTCCAAATTACAGAGGAATAGTTGAAAATGATTATGCACCAATATCTTACATATATCTAACATTTCTTCTGAGCCATGTTAACCAAAAATTGAGAAAAAATCATTTTTCAATCTCTTTTTGAAGTTTATAATAACTAGGTAGTTATGCAACACAATGACAGTGTATTTCCATTAGTTATGTAACACATTCCTGGAGGTGTAAATCAGTTCGAATATGTTTTCCCCATCGCTAATAGTAAGGGAATTACTTGAATTTATTTACTGTAACGAGTTATTATTCGCTAGTCAGACTGCACGTTAGAATTTTAAGCAGACATTTTTTAAAACCTTGCTCAAGACTGACAAGCACCTGTAATATTCGCAAAGGATAGACAAACGTTTGTTTTTCTAAACGTGGCACACATCTCAACGTTTATTTTTACAAAAATAAACCAAATATATCTCGATAATATAAAGCACAGATTTTTCTTAAAAATTACGTGACTGGTAGGAATTTTTGTCTCGCCAGCTTTTCTGCCTGGTTAAAAGTGAGACGTAGATTATTTTGACAAAGTGTAACAATTACTGACAATATTATTTTGTCATTGAACCACCTAATAACGGTGCACTTAACCAGCAATAATTAATGCAATATATAAAAAAAATGAACAACGAGCACTCTGAACGCCAATATGCAGTGCCACAAACGATTACTCTTGTTACACTATGAACCGCCGAATGTTCACTCAAATGTGCGATAAAAATGTTTATCACATCTTAAACATCTGAAGAATCTTTCTCACTGTTAGATAATGGAGATTCCTGCACAGGAGGTTCATCATCATCCTTATCATCACTGAAATCGTGAATATTGCAATTGCTACACTCACTACTTTTGCAAGATCCGTACAAAACAAAACACTGTAAACTAACACACAGTTTCACAATTGCAAGATTTTAGCTTTAAGCTGAAGTAGGGAGCAGGAGGTTCTTGAGTTAAAACTGGCTGCAGAGAACCATTTTTGGAGAACTATCCCCATGAAGTGCGTGGCAAGTCTTTGCTCCTCCAGTGCTGCATCTGGAGATAAACACCTTTTTAATGCTCTCTTGCTGCCGCAGATGGTCGGGGAAGTCGAGCAAGATCCATCTGAGAGGTGAAAGGATGCGTTGCCATTGCTTTGAAGAAACTCTAATATCGAAGATATCGAAGAGTATTTAACGACGCCGTTCCTTTTGGAACACCACACAATGTAAACAGAAACTGCTCTCGTGCTTCTGTTCCTTCTTGAACATTTACATTGGGATTATTGAATATTGAAGTAATTTGCCGTAGATTAGGTTGTGCTTGGAAAAGTCGGAACGCTTTTCCTTCGCTTGAGCAAACAAAGATGATGTCATGTAATATGCGGATACAGCGTGAAGAAAAATCATCTCATGACGTAAGTTTCCAAGTACATCTTGGAGAGATGTAATATGGTAGCTCCGTGACGAGCATTTTGCAAAGATGCCTTCTGAAAATAAATGGGCACATTGTAATTGTAAGGACGAGTAAATCACCATCTGTGTCTACCAACCTTGTTGCTTCTCTTCTGCCATCTCCAGTGTTGTTCCAACGATCAGTGTATAACAATCAACTGTGGTTCCCGCATCAAAATACTGCCAAATTGATTTCTTAAACCTCAATACATCACTGCTTATTTCCAGAACTGAGAAACTTTTCTTGGCCCACCGTGAACATCATATTTTCTGTGACATGGATATCAAGTTGACTGACAATTTGCCTGGTGTCGCTTGTGCTCTTCACTTTTCGTTCTGGGCATGGAATAACCATCAAAGACGACAACGCAGTTATTACCAAAACGTTTCTTCACATAGGTGGAGTGCAGTCAATATAATTCTTTGTAAGTCATACATTGTGGCCAAACAGCTCTTCGTAATAAATATGCACCATCTACAACATAGGCACATCTTGAGAAAGAGACAGATACTCGTCTCTTTGGATACAACTATCTAATACATCATCCAGTACGAGTTTCGGCGTTCTTTTATGTAATAATCATCAAACAAAGATAAAGGTTGAGTTGTTAGTTCATGGTTTAAACATTTCTGGAGGTACTCATCTGTTTTCGCAACACAACTTACTCTGAAGAATAACTGCATGATTTTTATAGGTGTAGCCACATCATCGTTGATCTTGACGGCGCTAGTTATATGTATTCTTGTGCACCCCTTCTCATTTCGATGTAAATGAACATTCATGAAAGTTTTCCCTACAATTTGTTCCTCTGCAGCTTTGCCGAAAATAACTGCATTTTCACATTTAATAGCCTCTCTCGTTGCAATACCACTTGGTAAACATATGAGCTCTGAAAGATTTGTGAGCGGAGAATGAGAGGATTTGTGAGCGGAGAATGAGAGGCAAACCACGCACACACTCTTGAACAATCGATATTATCGCGTACTCGTTGTGATTTCCTAAGCTGACCGAGCTGGTCAGAGGAGATTACTTCCATACAGCAAATTTCCTCGAAGTGCTTAATGAGCTTTGAACATGATAAATCCCCTGAATCTATTGATTCAGTGTGCTATTCGCTATCCTACGTCCATACGACAGACCACCAGATGATTTGAACGATCTCATCAATACATATTCTATCGTCATGACGCTCCAATTACCAGCTCACATTTTCTCACTATATCTAATCGTAAGCTGTCCTGAGGTGACAAATTTTTGGAATTCTTCTGGTGTCAGCCCTTCTTCGAGTGTTGACATCTGTTGTAGGTATAAATGTGCAAACTTTGCATAGGAAAGGTGTCCAGCTGTACGTACAAAAGAAATAATACTTTTCACCATTTCTAGACGCAATCCCCAAAATCCAGTGTATTCCTCACGTACAAACAGCCTCATGATGCTAACTTGTTTATAGTACTGTGTCCACAATTTGGCTGTCCAATTACTCGATGTTACATCCTTCATAAAAGTCGGTAGTTTCTCCATCGTCGTCATTACTGTGGGCACGTCGAGGAAATCGACAATAACTTGAACTTTGTCTAATGTGGCTGTGTGTAATGCTTGGAGGTTTGCATCTGTAGTTTGATCACTGTCCAGATTTTGCATGAAATGAACTCCAAAGCCGAGATGAGTGAGAAAGTGAGTTCGTTATTTCCACTTAGCATTTTGTCAATGCTATAGGGGCATAAGTAATGGTCCATAACTCTGTAAGTCCACTTCCACCCATGATGAATCCAGTTGCACAAATGTATGATGTAAGTGTGTGGAATCCGCCAATTTTGACCACAAATGTTGAAACATGAATGACTGAAATATTATTGGAATTATGTAACTGACAGTAGTCTCAAACATAGCTGTTAGAATGGGAGTGGCATGTGAACGTGTATTTCATCTCGTCACTTTATGCGCTTTGCACCGTATTGAACTTTTATGACTGCGAGAATGGAAATTTTATTTAGCTGCGAGAATGTAAACTGTCAATAACTTTAAACCTAGCCTAAATTGCATCAATATACGTAACACAAAAACTGAATCTGATGCAACACTATTGATCTGAAACTGGGCCAGTTAATAAAATAAAACTTGATCAATTTGAAAGTAATGTTCTCTGTGCAGAATGAATGCTATCATCAAAATAATAAAATTTCTTACCTGTTTCTACACGATGGTAACACTCCTCGCACTGCTCTCTGTTAGTAGTTTAAATTGTATAGTTAACAAATAGCTATTGTGCATGGTTGTTGCTTAGCATAATTTAATTTAATCGAATATGACTGAGACAATAACTTCTCGAGGAAAAAAGTTAATAAAAAATGACATGGGTCTCGGAACTAGAGAATTGACTTGGGGTAAGTAACAAGATAGCACTAACTTTAAAACTTGTATTTTGATTATTTGAAAATTAATAATGCTCTCAATTAACACACTTAATAGACTGATTATACACTCCTGGAAATGGAAAAAAGAACACATTGACACCGGTGTGTCAGACCCACCATAATTGCTCCGGACACTGAGAGAGGGCTGTACAAGCAATGATCACACCCACGGCACAGCGGACACACCAGGAACCGCGGTGTTGGCCGTCGAATGGCGCTAGCTGCGCAGCATTTGTGCACCGCCGCCGTCAATGTCAGCCAGTTTGCCGTGGCATACGGAGCTCCATCGCAGTCTTTAACACTGGTAGCATGCCGCGACAGCGTGGACGTGAACCGTATGTGCAGTTGATGGACTTTGAGCGAGGGCGTATAGTGGGCATGCGGGAGGCCGGGTGGACGTACCGCCGAATTGCTCAACACGTGGGGCGTGAGGTCTCCACAGTACATCGATGTTGTCGCCAGTGGTCGGCGGAAGGTGCACCTGCCCGTCGATCTGGGACCGGACCGCAGCGACGCACGGATGCACGCCAAGACCGTAGGATCCTACGCAGTGCCGTAGGGGACCGCACCGCCACTTCCCAGCAAATTAGGGACACTGTTGCTCCTGGGGTATCGGCGAGGACCATTCGCAACCGTCTCCATGAAGCTGGGCTACGGTCCAGCACACCGTTAGGCCGTCTTCCGCTCACGCCCCAACATCGTGCAGCCCGCCTCCAGTGGTGTCGCGACAGGCGTGAATGGAGGGACGAATGGAGACGTGTCGTCTTCAGCGATGAGAGTCGCTTCTGCCTTGGTGCCAATGATGGTCGTATGCGTGTTTGGCGCCGTGCAGGTGAGCGCCACAATCAGGACTGCATACGACCGAGGCACACAGGGCCAACACCCGGCATCATGGTGTGGGGAGCGATCTCCTACACTGGCCGTACACCACTGGTGATCGTCGAGGGGACACTGAATAGTGCACGGTACATCCAAACCGTCATCGAACCCATCGTTCTACCATTCCTAGACCGGCAAGGGAACGTGCTGTTCCAACAGGACAATGCACGTCCGCATGTATCCCATGCCACCCAACGTGCTCTAGAAGGTGTAAGTCAACTACCCTGGCCAGCAAGATCTCCGGATCTGTCCCCCATTGAGCATGTTTGGGACTGGATGAAGCGTCGTCTCATGCGGTCTGCACGTCCAGCACGAACGCTGGTCCAACTGAGGCGCCAGGTGGAAATGGCATGGCAAGCCGTTCCACAGGACTACATCCAGCATCTCTACGATCGTCTCCATGGGAGAATAGCAGCCTGCATTGCTGCGAAAGGTGGATATACACTGTACTAGTGCCGACATTGTGCATGCTCTGCTGCCTGTGTCTATGTGCCTGTGGTTCTGTCAGTGTAATCATGTGATGTATCTGACCCCAGGAATGTGTCAATAAAGTTTCCCCTTCCTGGGACAATGAATTCACGGTGTTCTTATTTCAATTTCCAGGAGTGTACATTAACAAGTAGCTTTACAAAATCATTCGATGTGAATGCTATACATTGTATCAACCATCACTTATGAATATGTGCTCTACATGAGTACTAAAACAGCTCCATTTACCTTAATTATTTCCAACATTTGTCGAGGTTCCTTTTACAGTTAGCAGACATCATAGTACCTTGCAAATAAAAAAATCATTACTGCCCGTAGCGAGTAAGTATACGTCCAGCACACATAAGATACAACACGTCTTTACAATTGAGAGTCCTCCATACATCTCTCCATCTAAAATTACTCCAACACATTACTCGTAACACCGTGAATCAGCTTTCGCTGTTGAGCAGCGACGCTGCTACACAATCGATACTACATTTGACCATCTCTGGTTCAATCTAATATTTTCTTACAAAACTTGAATTAATTTACCCTGTGTATATACCTTACATAACCCTGCTGACTCCTTCTGAAGAATTTGGTAGACTTATTATGGCAATTGGCCATAATAACACAACAAATTCTTAACATTGCATAAGTAAAGGCTGATAAAAGTTCTGGACTGTAACATAAAAGAGATAATTAATAAATAAATACAAATCTTTGTGATCATCTGGTTTTTTGAATAGAATATAAGTATCATTGTTTAATTGTGAAGCATTTTCTTGAACCATCTAACATCTCTGGTTAGGAATCATGAATGTCCAAATAGGCAGGTACGATAGTGCTCTTGTGCACCATGAAACTTTAAAATGTAGCTTAATATGTAATAAAAATACAATAGATAAGCAGATCGCTCTTTACAAAGTACATGGGCATTAAAACAAACTGATTTATACTATACAGAGTTACAGAAACCACAATACTGTTATAGAGTTATAGAAAAAGTATTTACACATATGTTAAGAAATATAGTGCTTATGTGCAGTAGTATGAGACATCAAGTGTCCGTTTATAACGCTGATTTCCATTTTTGTGACTAATCATAGGAATTGTTACATGAAGCATAGCATAACTAAATCATGAGTAAAAACATAAAGTAAAGAGTCAAAAAGACAAGGATGTAGTCATGGCTGAGCTAAACTTACGGTCTGGATGTCTATAAATCGAGGATCCATAGACCCTGGGTCATATTTCTTCATCAGGGGATTATATTTGTAATTCGTGTTATCTTGGGAATTTTTTTGATCATCACGAGGTATGTCAGAACAGTGAGATTTGGCATTGAGCAGAATCATTGTTGGCAGCGGTGGATATAGCACCCAATGACAACTCAGCGCAATGAATGGTGTCATTACAGCTCTCTCATTTGTAGTGTATTATCATCGACATCAGTAAGCTTGCATATATTTATATTGTTGCAGACAGGCAAACAACTATATGTTTCATGACCCCATCAGTGGATGAGTTAGAGAAGGACAATAGCATAAAGAGAAAATATAACTTAAAGAGGCATTAAATGCTTTTAAGATTGCAAGGTATGACATTAGTGGATATTAATACAAAATCCTAAGCTTATGCAAGTAGCAACTGCATTATTTATGGCAGCACAATTAATATTCTCGTATAAGTGAGAAACTGTGTTCATAGTTCATTATGTAACAATATGCTACATACACTATGTTTTAGACTCGTGGTTGAGATATTCTAGTAGAAAGCTAGTGACAAATACATTTACTGCTAGTGACTGTTCGCAGAATAGTAGTACTAACATATATAATAACAGAGGCTGTGCCAGTAAGTAGACTTGAAAACTTAATGTGTACAGGCAATAATGTAAGAAAATAGTACCTGGCGATTGAAGTTATAAATGGCAAAATACATAGTTCTTAATTAATCAGTCTATATGCTATCAGAGCTCATAAGAAAGATCAGTATAGTAGAATACCTCTATAGCACATCAGATTTGAAAAAGCTATTTGTGGCAGATATTGACTATAGATAAGTAACATACCTCTTACAGAGAAGTGAAAATAAAATAATAACAGAAGATGTAAGGAATGCGCATAACCACTGGGAAAAGTGGGGATATGGCAAAGGAAAGTGCACTTTTACTGCAAAAGAAAATCATTATCGTCCATAGTCGTCAAATTGGTCCACCAAAATAAAACAAGATAAAAATTTGTGCTCGCAAGACTATTCTAAGCAGAAACATGAAAATGTTAATGTTAAAGAAATCAAAATTACTTAACAAATAGAGGTATATAGTATAAGCATAGATTGCAAATCATACAAAAGAAAAACAAATGGGCGATGAGAAATGGCTCATTGTACCTGTAAAGCATGAGGAAATTGCTATGTTGGAATTCTTAATGGCATAGTTAATGCAAACAAAATTAATAACAGCGGGTGCAAAATGTCGGCGTACATTCACGTAAAAACGTCATTAGTTCAGAAGAATGCTGTGTACCTGTATCAAGCGGAACATGCATAACTACTCTACCATTCAAAAGCAAATCTTTTCTTTGTAACAGAAGGAGTAATACATATGTGTACCAAGTAATGTCACGTTCTTCTACAATAATTTAAAAAATACTATCTGTTCCTCCATTAATCCATTATTTTGTTTTCATTAACTTTAAATTATCATAAAACATTTCTAATTATAGCAGTGTGACTTCTGTGTCATCACTTTTTTGCCTTATCATTCAGATATAATCATTATTATCATTGATAGAACATCATTGTGTCTTCATTATTATACTTTATAAAATATTACCAGTCAAACTGAAACTTATATCTAGCGTACATAGAAAGATTGTTAGCACATGTACCTACTAATACGTTTTGACTGATTTTAAATTCGCAGAGATGACTTACCTGTTTTTGTTGTTTCTTTCTTCGTTCAGCCGCACGCTTAATATTGTGGATTGCAATGCCGATGACTTCATGATGACGTAGAATCATTTGGAATGAAGTTAATAATTTCGTAAAATGTAAAGATGCGTTTATCCCAATCGGTGTGTTCCTTATGACAGTATAGACGACAAATCTTACCAATTTCTTCCATAACGCTTTCAGTTGGGCTCGCTGAAATATGGTAACTGGATATTTATATAGGTGTGATCTTCCTAGCTTTCAGACTACATATCCATAGGGCTGATCTGAATTGTGGTCCATTATCAGAAATATCTTTTATTACATGACCAACAGTCGGTAAGAAATGTTTTGTAAAAGCTGCTGAAACAGTTTTGGCTGTAGCTTTACCTTACGGTGTGAATCTTACAAATTTAGAAGTTTGTTCTACTGCTACGAAGATGTAATAAAGTCCTCTTCTGCTTCTGCGAACTGGTCCATAGATATCCACGGCGGCCATGTGACGTAATTTAGTTGGTATAATGGGATACAATGGAGCAATATGAGAAGTCGTCGATGATTTCCTTGCTAACAAAGCTTGCATGTTGCTAGTACACACCTTATACGTTTTTCCATATTTGCAAAGTAACAATACTCTCTGAGAATCAGGAAATATTTTCGTGAACCATAATTTGCACAACTTACTTGCGTGTAACAAATTAATTTACGGACTAAATCTCCAGGTATACATAAGGCCCACTTGCCACTGTGTGGATCTGTACATCGAAAGAGAATACTGTTACGAACTAAGTAGCGAAGTCTGATTGTTGAATTAGTCTTGTCATGCCAAAGTTGCTTAATATTCTTCCAGATACTGTCCTTATATTGTTCTTTGGAAACGTTTTTAAGAGATGAAGAAATAACGTTTTTAAACGCTACTTGCTATATACACAAAATACTGTAATTAGTTTGGCAAAAATGTGTGGCAACGTCTTGTTTTCAGGTAGTAAGAGAGTGGAATAAAGTATCAGCTACCATGATTTGAGAATCTGGAATATTGATTACTGTAAAGTCAAATTCTTGAAAATTTATCTTCCACGCTCCAAGGCAGTCGTGAGAAAATCTTGCGGCAAGCAGAAATTGAATAGCACGGTGGTCAGTACAAACAGTGATATATTTTCCATACAAAATGTGTCTAAATTTAGTAAAGGCCCAAGAGACCGATACGTTTTCCAACTCTGTAATCAAAGAGTTAAGTTCTGGAGCAGACAGACTACATCTCGCAAATGCAATGCTATTAATAACAATGATGCCAACTTCTTCCGTCTCTTGGAAAATGTATACGCCTAGGGCTATTTTGGCACTGTCACTGGCGATCGAAAAGTTATTAGTGGGATCAGGGTGTGATAGTATCAGTGCATTCAAGAGAGCATGCTTAAGGTTCAAGAATTCGTAAAGTGCTTGTTCATCCCATGTCCAGATAGTATTTTTGCCTGTTAATTGACATAATCTCGGGTTTCCCAGTGCAGAATAATGAATGAGGCGACGAAAAAGTTGATAAGTCTTAAAAAGCTACTAAGTTGCTTTTTTGAAGTAGGAATCGTAACATCTCGAATTGCTTGAAGTTTTTCTGGATCGGGCACTATGCCGTCCGCGGAAATGACATGACCTAGAATTTTAATAGAAGCTTAACCAAAAGTAAGGTCAGACCAAGGGGTTCTGCAATTAAAATTTCACCAACATAGGTGGTTATTCCGTCTTTCAATTCATCTGGTATTACTGTGTTCATACCTCCTATGAATGCAGCAGAAGATATCGCAAAAGTGATAGCAATTGCCAAAACAGAGAAATGCCATGTATTTTCTGCAGTTGTGTTGGAGTTCAGTCTGCCAAAAATCCGATTTTAGATCTGGTGTTGAATAAACCGATGTACCATTAAATGTCTGTAAAAAGTTCATCTAAAGTCTGTGGTCTATCAGTTTCCGTTACTATAATGGCGTTGATCTGGCGTGAATCGGGGACAAGACATAATGATCTATTCTCTTTAATAACAATGTGTAGTGGACTTATGTAATAACAAACAGCTCGTTCTATAATTCCTTGATCGAGCATGGTTTGGAGTTCCTCTTTGACCTGTCTCTATAAATAAATGGTATAGAATAATGCTTAGATTTGATAGAATCTTGAGGTTTGTCTTGAAATTCATATAAGAAACCTGTCAAAGTACCTGCAGTATTATCAAAGACTCGTGAATGCTGTAGTAAAATGTCACGTAATTGTCATCAGCTGTTGCTTGGCTTTAACTTAACTTATTTTTAATTGTTCATTCAACGTCGTATTCCATATTCTCTGGTCATTATTGCAATGAAATTAAGTGTCAGTGTAAAAAGATGTATGCAAATGAGTATTCTTGGTTACAGACATTTGTTCAATTCTATTGACGTTGTGTTCCTCAGATGATAAAGTTTGGTGAAATTCCAAAGCAACCTGGTTGTCATTTTTATTTAATATGAGGTACTAGTTTTTGAAATCCTAAATAGCTTTATGTTCGCTCAGAAAGTCCATTCCTAACATTACGTAAGTGGTGATTAAGGAACAGTCCTAAAATTAGAATTAAATGTGTGACCATGTTCAGAGAAAGGTAAATGTGTTTGACGTTTTACGTCGACGTCCTTGCTAGAAACTGCGCCACGTACTTTTGTTTGCTCAGGGGAAAAGTCGGAAAAGGGTTATCATGGTTACACTTATTAAAGGCAGCATCACTTATCGCAGTAACAGGAGAACCTGAATCTATCACAATGATGGATGTCAAGCTGTCTTCATAATCTGCCTCTTGTCTTGTAAGAGCGTTTCTCTAATGTCGTCGAAAGTGATCACATTTTCAGTTACTGTTTCTTGAGGTTCTTATTGCCGATAGCCGTTGCAGGCTAAAGTCATGTAGTATTAGGAATTTGATTACTTGTCGAAGCTTCTTATGGAATCTCAATAAATTGTACAGTTCTGCTGTTGTGGTAATTAGGGTTTTGAGGTGGGTGTAAACGTACGTCAGCATCATTGGGAATAAGTGGAGGTTATTGTTGAAATTGTCCTTGATTCTTGAAAAAATTGTTATTGACATAACTACGCTGAAAATTATGATTATGACCTCTTCGTTTGTTGCTGTAATTAGCCTGATATGGAACATTTAGGTTGAAATGCGATGTCTGTTTCAATAAACGAAATTATTGCCTTGTGATATAGTATTATTTCTATGCTGTTGCGTGTTCATGAAATTTTGCGGCGAACTATTGAAGTTGGGTTGACCTTGTTGGGAATATTGTTGTCCGGAATTTCCAACTTCCTGGTTTTGTCGCTGAAATTGTTGTTGAAAACTCTGGTTGTTGCTAGCAAACTGTTGATACTGTTGATTTTTTCTGTTGCCCCATTAACAGGGAAACTGGTAATGAACGCGGTGATTTAGAGATGCATAGCTGTCTTAATGCTGATTGACTGTATGGCTCATTAAAGTGCTGATTTTGTTGATCCATATGTTCAAATATTGCGTAATGGCTGGTTGCTCTTGAAATTGATTACATGTCTCTGTGTGCTGACTGGGGCTATCATTAGGCCTAAGGCGCGTTTCTTGTTGTTCAAAACATTCTATAATTTGTTGTTCTATACTGTGTGTCAGTTCCTCTTGTTTTTGTGTCTGTTGGTTCATCGCGTCACCAATTTGAGTGAAACGTTCGTCTTGTTTCTGCTGTGACTTTTTACTGCCATCCATGATTTGTTGAAACATCATCATAACGGCATTATTCGATAGTTGACCATCAGTGTTTAAAGCATTTTGCGTGAAGTGTTCAACAGTGTCAGCATTTGACATTTCTGTTGAGATTCGGGTATTGTCATGTTGATTGGATTCTAAATGTAAATGATGAGAGTGCAAATTTTGTACGTGGGAAGTATGTGTATCAGCGGCTTCCGCATTTGTGTAAAGTGCCGTCTGATTAATTGCGACATCGATAGGTGCAGCAAAATTCAAGGTAGTTTGACTGTTTGGCTGTCGTCAATGCAGTATTTTCAGAACTGGTGTCATTGCAACAGAGTTATTTGTCAAATGAGTATTTTCGGCATTGTTCATGACTGAGCTACGCCTCGTACAATTAATCGTTTCACGTGGCATGATGCACAAATACAACCAAAGAACAAACAAATAGACAGGAAATAAACAGCAGTTTGCCGTTGACTTATCAGGAATAATTGACACGGATTAATAAACGCGCAGCGCGAAATTGCTAACTACACTTACTAAGTAAAAAAGAGCGGAGCGTATGCCTGACTGTATTATTTCAAAAGATTCAGAGAAGAATTTTAATCGGCACAAATTTGTCGCCAAGTGAAACATGTACCTTTGAAATAAGTGAAGCATGTTCGTTCGAAATATGATTGAAATTACGTAAGTGACAGTAGTCTCAAACAAAGCTGTTACAGTGTGAATGGCAAGCGAACGTGTATTTTATTTCGTCGTTTGTATTCTTTGTCCTTTACATAACTTTTCTGACTGCGAGAATGAAAATTTAATTTAGCTGCGAGAATGTAAATTCTCAATAACTTTATACCAAGCCAAAGCTACATCAATATACGTAGGCTAACACGAAAACTGAATCTGATGCAACACTATTGATTTGAAATTGGTCCTGGTAATAAAATAAAACTTGATCAATTTGGAAATATTGTTCCCTGTGCTTAACGAATGTTATCCCTAAAACAACAAAATTTCTTACCTTTATGTGCTCAATGTTACGCTCTTCGCACTGCTCTTTGTTAGTACTTAAAATTGTATAGTTAGGAAATAGCTACTGTGCGTGGTTGTTGCTTAGCATAATTTAATTAAATCGAATATGAGTGACACAAAAACTTCTTGAAAAAAATAGTTTATCAAAAATGACATTGATCTGGGAACTAGAACTCTAGAACTGACTTGGGGTAATTATGGCACTAACTTTAAACTTACGTTTTGGCTCTTTGAAAATTAATAATGCTCTCAATTAACACACTTAATAAACTGATTATACATTAACAATTAGCTTTACAGAATCATTCAATGTGAGTGCTATACATTGTCTCAATCATCACTTTTGAATACGTGCATTGCATTAGTACTAAAACAACTTCCTTTACCTTGATTTTTCCCAACTTCTGCCGAGATTCCTTTCACAGTTAGCAAACATCATAGAACCTTGCAAATAAAAAATCATTTGTGCCAGTAGTGAGTAAGTATTTATCCAGCACACGTGAGATCGAACACGTCTTCACACTTGAAAGTGCTCCATGCCTCTCTCTATCTAAAGTTACTCTAACACATTACCCATAGCACCTTGAATCAGCGTTCCCTGTTTCGCCTATGTTTTCTCTTTCGGTCACCACTTGTGTGGCCATTGAAAACATAGGTTGATGAAATGTGACAATGCAGGTGCTTGGCTGCAGATGTTGACAGTCTTCTACCGCATGTAATGATTCACTGTAGATGGCATCCGTACTAGTTGGCTGAAGATTGAGGAAGGGGACTGTTAATACAGCAGACGTATCATAGTGACTCATGTGACTACTTAAGATGTGCGTGTACACAGTCCAGTTCGGATTTTTGGGAACTCCTATCCAGGAACCTCACGTCCACAGAAAAACCAGTGAGGAGACCACTTTTACCGGATTGTGGCTGATACGAGCTACGAACGCTTTCAATGTCCTTCATAGTCATCCAACTGATGTGGCCTTTGGTTTCATTAAGTTTACACATATGAAAATTAACTTATCTTACTTCACTTAGAACCGAAGCCCACAGCGTGAAATGTTGCAAACGCGTCGATTGAACGCACAATACATTCTGCATTGTCAAAAGAAACTGCTTCAGAGAATTTTGAAGAACATTTGGTGAATCTTGTAGTAAAGCTGATGCTTCGTTCCGACAGAGTTCCTTGAAAGATTCAGGAATACGTATCTGATGAAGCCTAGTTATTAGATGGCGAGACTCAACATGTCTCTATACGTGTATGGCTAATCCGAATTGTATGGATGAAAGGAAAGACCTCGGTATGGCGCAGGACGTAATAGAATGACAAATGACATCAACTTTGGGTTTCACAGTATCTTCCTCAGTATAGCGTCTCTTGCAAATATCAGAAATAAAGGTATTTAGTGTTTCTGGGATCATTTCCGTGCTCTTCAGGAACGTCGTATCTGCTGGTGGATATGTACGTCTTCTTTCACTATGTCGGCTGCTGTTTTCGCTATTAGCATACATTCTGCTACAGGATCGTCCTCTCTTTGTGCGTATCAAGCGTTTGTAAGCATGCTGTGACCATTGCTGCGAAGGCACACAATTATAGGTGTTTGTCCTGGCATGTTAGTGATGATAGTGTTACTCCCAAAATGATCCTGAAGCTCTCTTCACAGGATTTTCTCTCAGCGCATTTCACTTCTTGAAGGTAGATAATCACGTCTTCGTTGGAGTAATTAATTGAAAGATTGTTGGTATACATGACATTTCTCTAATCAAGAAAAATGTTTCTGAAGAAATTCAGCCATTTCTTCATCCTCGGACCCTCCTTTCTTGCGAGATGACGGCATTTTGAAAAACTTCTTGTTGCAGCTGTTGTGGTATGTGACTTCAGCAGCAACTAAATAAATAAAACTTTCCTCTCTAATTGTCACATTTCGACCCCACTCATCATTGCGAGTTTTAGCCTCAGTCAAAAAAGACTGTTTGCTCTTTGTGGATTGCACTTCGTAAACATTTTGGCGGAGCGAAGGCAAGATTTTATCAAAGTTTGTATCACATTCCACTCCACAGAAGAGGCAATGCTGTTTGAAGTAAAAGATAGACACACTGGATCTCAGCTTTGAAATTTTAGAAGGAGAGTGTTGAACGAAATGCGCAATACTGCTCGGACGTGAGTAGTTCAGACGACAGCTCGCATGTACCTGGGACTGCTGCAACACCTTCCAGTTTTTCGTGTAATCCATCTTTACGCTGAAGACTGCTTTTTACTACAATATCCTGTTTCCTTTTGTAATAGCAAGATCTTGTAGCAAGTAAGGCACAGCTCTTCCACCTCCAAACTGCGAAATAACTGATTAATTACTGAGAAACCTGAAAAATGCGAAAGAAACGTACTTTATTTTGGTTATTGTATCGACATGCATTTGAAGTATATATAGAAACATACAAACACAAATTTTTAGTTTATTCGCGGTTTATCAACCTATGAATCTTAAAATATAACTCATAATAATAATGTAATGTGGACATTTTTAGGTCTTTGTATGCACAAATGTTCTGTTAATCTAGTAAGTACACACAACCGATAGAAAAATCCCAAATGTCAGTCTCAGTATCATTTTCCAATTAAAACAACTAAATCTCTAAACTCCTAACTTTTAAAGCTATAGAAGCCTTTTACCTCAAATTTCTTTAACATCCCTTTGCCTATTGTTTAAGACATTTGCACGATTTCTTGTAGAGACGCGGACAGTAGTCTGAGTAACACTCCTGTGACTAACTGAACATATGCTTCACTATCCATGGAGAATATTCATATTTACTGGAAACTCTTAACATAAAATCTAAAAATATCTGCTTGAGAAATTGTATGAATGTTCTATTAGAGAACGTGAGTCTGGATAGTCATAATCACACCTTAAGGTAAATAAATTCAGAAAACACCCTTATTATTATTAATAGTGAAAACATATTGGCATTGTTCTACAACTCTAAGAATGTGTTTCGTAACTAATGAAGAAACATTGCCATTGTTTTGCATAATTAACAACTTATTCATAGAGAAACTTCTAAAAAAAGGTGGAAAAAATAGGTTTTTTGTTCATTTTTAGTTAATATAACTTATAACAGATGTTAGACATATGTACGACATTGCTACATAAACATTTGTCACCTATTCCTTTTTGGAATTTTGTGCGAAAATAACCTTTTTATGTTAATTTTTGTGGGAGTTCATAGCAGACTAAAATTATTCTAGGAATTCTTATGGCGGGCATATTGATGACATCATAACCACGATTCCACAGCCCTGACGTTCGGTGACTTTTAATATGTTACCTAAAACATCAAACTGAAATCGAGAAGGTTGCATTTATCCCCTATATTTCTTCCTATTCAGGACTTTTTCTGCATAAAATTACTGGACTAAAAAAACAGTGCAGGGCTCAGGAATTTACACTAGTATAAATTAAACATATAAACGTAAAACGTCAGTAACTAGAGCAATGGCCTGAGCAGTTAGTTCGCCATCATTAGTTTCAGATCAGCCGTTATAAAAATTCCTATTTGTCCAACGATAGTTAAAGTACTGTGGGTGTTTAACTCTTGTTTGTCAGATAGTTTTTACCTGAACATCGATGAAGTCCTTGATACTACTGGATGATTGTATAGCTTATCTGTTTTACAAACGATCTATGTGCTATATTTCAACTCTCAATTGTTTTTTTTTATGTGTTTCCCGCAGGTGTCCTTCTGACCTAGCTCTCACGTACTATTTTCGCCGTGCTCGGTCGACGGTCGACGGTCTCCGTGTGCAGCGGTAGCAGTCTGCTGACGACGAACTTACCTTTGATGCTCGTGGTTCGGGTGCAGTACATTATATGAAACTTAAATAACTACTTCTTCTGTAGTCCGCAGCTCGTGGTCGTGTGGTAGCGTTCTCGGTTCCCGCGCCCGGGTTCTCGGGTTCGATTCCCGGCGGGGTCAGGGATTTTCTCTGCCTCGTGATGATTGGGTGTTGTGTGATGTCCTTAGGTTAGGTAGGTTTAAGTAGTTTTAAGTTCTAGGGGACTGATGACCATAGATGTTAAGTCCCATAGTGCTCAGAGCTATTTGAACCATTTGAACTTCTTTTGTAGACGAAAGGTGCGTTATCTTTCTCAGTTTTTCAGAGTTTTTGTCGTATTATGGCTTAATATCCTATTTTGTTTCAGTGACAAAATGATTGGACTAAATGACTGATTTAAAATTGTTCTTCACGTAAATGTACGCGCTTGTGCGTGAATATGCTGTGCCTGTAGGCATTCGCAAACTGAGAAGTGGCAGCCTCTTGCTGAGGTAACGTGAGCAAAGTACTCTCCCCAGTGATGCCCCACATTCATTACAAGGGCGGCAGCGCGTACTCATGGGTTGACTTTAAGCCTGCTCTAATTTGTGTAAGTTCTTGGACACTATTCCACATTGTGCAGTGAGGAGGGACACACAGTCGAAATATGTTTCGTCGATGGGATGGTGGCATGTAGCTACACCCTATGTCTTATTATTAATGTTTCCCTAATAATGGTGCAAGTGGCTCTGAGCACTACGGGACTTAACATCTGAAGTCATCAGTATCCTAGAACTTAGAACTACTTAAACCTAACTAACCTAAGGGCATCACACACATCCATACCCGAAGCAGGATTCGAGTTCACCGTGAATATCAGGAATCCTCTAAAACATCAAATCTCCGACATCACAGGGGCCGGCAGAAGATCCTGCAAGAACGGGACCAACGACGACTGGAGAGAACCGTTCAAAGTGACAGAAGTGCAATCTTTCCCCCTACACGATACTAGGCAGGTGTATCAGTGTCTTTGGTTCTTCAATGTAGATTACATGTTTCGATTACTCTGGTTCATCATCCGATCTAAAACAAAATAAAACTAAATATGTACCATCTAATATTTTACAATAAATAGGAAAGGCGAGAATTATACAAAATAATAGAACTTACCTAAGTAGTTGCATCAGCAAGCCGTCTTGTCTACTCAGAGCCGCACATCACCGTTCTGTGTTCTGCAGCTGTGTTCAGAGTTTTAAACAGGTATATGTTGAAGACTGTCACTTGTTACCACTCTTATTACTGATTTTTAGTATTATTGCCTATAGTGTAGCATTGCGTCGTACTACTTAGAAGAAATTCATGCAATTCAGAAGTCACAAAAAGAAACAGTAAATCAACCTCACAAAATCTGGGTATACTCAACTAACACAGTGTCAGCATAGTGGAATGCAAAACATCAACAAAACATCAAACGACTATTCACACCTCTGAATTAGCAACTATACAACACAAATAATTACATAACATCTCAAAACAAACTCTCTCATTGAACAAAGATCATAGATATGCTTGTTTTTAGAGCATACCGAAGGCCTGCTGGCCCTTTGCCACAGTGTCTTTATTTTCCGGCGAAACATTAAAAAACGTTTTAAAGTGAACTTGGTAGTACCACAGCGGGCGGCTGAGCTTGGCCCTGGTACGGTCTTAACCAGTTGAAATGGACTACCACAGTACAGTCAGACAGCTGAATTTCCGCAGTAACAGGAGAAGTCACTCCTATGATAGCATATGGACCGCTATATTGCACCGTGAATTTGTTAGTTTTTCCCTTATAAACCACAGGCTTACGAAGCAGGACTAAGTCTCCAGGTTTATACTGGGGAGAGCACAGCCTCTTTGTTGCTTTGTTGCAAATGTTCCTGAGTAGCTTTGGAATTATTTTAACTTGTTTCCAGATAGCCTTAAGGCAGCGTGCCAATCCCTTAACTACAGTCATATCAGTGCCAGATAGCAATTTATCGAGTTCAAACAGGGAGCTCATAGGTCTTCTATAAATGCATTATAGACTGTATATCTAGTTGATTCTTGTATACAACTATTTTATGCAGAAGCTACGCAAGCAATATACCGATCCCAATCGCAGTGTGATCTGTCAACATAATAAAACAACATTTTAACAATTCTATTATGGACATATTCGAGACAACCATTAGTTTTTTAATGAAAGGGTGTTGTTCACCATTTTTTTGATTCGCAATAATTTGCACACTCTTACAAACAGGGTAGACATAATGTTAGTTCCCTGATCAGTGAAGGTAGCGTCGGGAGTACTGTATGACAGAACTAAAAGATTAACAAAGGCACAAGCAACTGTTTTTGGAGTAATGTCTGCAAGTCGTAATAGAATTAAGTACATTCGGAAGTGATCGAGACTAAGTAAGATCTATTTATTATAGGAATTTTATAGGAATTTTTGTACTAGGTGGTGTGCGAATTTTGTACAACAGAAGCGTGAAGCTATCCTAGCATTCGTGGAATGTCGTTCATTATGACACGCCTGCAAACTGTCATGATGTTTGGCTATGATACGTTATTGCAACAGTTCTTTAGGAATTACCAGGGGGGGTCTTCAAGTACAAAGTACCATCCTCTGCAACAAAATCTGAGAGGGAAGCATACATCTCTCTCCTGCGATTCTTTCAATTATTCTATTAAAACATCATCTGTATGTGCTACCCTAATTTTATAACTTATTTCATCAGCATTCTGATGTGAACGGCCAGGTTTATGGTGAAATTCATATTTCGATAGTTGTAACACTCAATGAGTTAAACGACTTTTGAGGTCTTTTAAACTCAGCGTACACGAAAGGACAGCGTGGTCAGTGACCACAGTGAATTTCCATCCATATAAATACCATTTAAAGTATTTAACTCCAAAAGTAAGTGCTAAATACTAAACTCCTTCTCTGTGGCACTGTAATTATTTTCTGCTGGATTCATCTGCTTATAGGCACAACCTGTAGATGTTTCCTCACCATTACATTCCTGAATAAGAACAGCCAAAATAGCGTAATCCGATGATTCAGAAGAAAGGATAAAAGGTGTTCAAAATCTGGATGGATTAACAAAGGTGAATTTGTCAAAACATCCCCAATTTCCCTCATGAGTACCTCACACTCCTCTGTACACTCAGACACATCACCTTTCTTCAACAACTTATTTGATGGTTTCGCTACCAAGTATAATCCTTCACAAAGCATGGTAATAATTTCTTAGGCCTAGAAAAGACTCCAACTCTTTAACATTAGTAGGAACTGGGAAATTCTCAGCTGCTTCAGTTAAGTGTGGGTCTGTCTTAACCCTGCCTGAACTGACAATATGCACTAGGTACGGAACCTGATACTGTGCGAAAGAACATATCTCTATCTTTCAGGTTAAATATGCGCTCTGCAACCTTGGCTACACATTCTTAGTGTTTCCACATGTTTCACAATAGTTCTGGAAAAATCATCGTATTATCTGAATACACAAGGTTTCTAAACTCTCAGCAAAAGTCCGCAGCTCGTGGTCTTGCGGTAGCGTTCTCGCTTCCCGCGCACGAGGTCCCGGGTCCGATTCCCGGCGGGGTCAGGGATTTTTCTCTGCCTCGAGGTGACTGGGTGTTGTGTGTCTTTCATCATCATTTCATTCTCATTAACTCGCAAGTTGCCGTAGTGGCGTTAAAGAACTTGTGGAGCGGCGGCCGAACCGCTCCGCGAGAGGTCTCCTGGCCACCAATGCCATACGCTCATTATTATTATTAGTCAGCAAATCTTTGAAAAGTGGCAGGCGCATTCCTTAGACCAAAAGTACACTCCGGAAGGAACCACAAATACTGTTTTTGGCCGATCTTGTTGTGGAAACGGAATTTGGAGCTAACCTGAATGCATGACAAGGGTAGTAAAATACCTACAGTTCTCTAATCTGTTCAGTGTTCCATCGACATGTGGAAGATGGTAAGTACCTGCTGTCGTTACCGTACTTACCACTTACGTATCAACGCATGACGGTAGGATTTTTCACCCATTGATTGACTTTTTGGGTACCACAACAAGTGGAGATAACAAAGGGCTTGCAGAGAGTTGAACGATTCCTGAAGTCAACTGCTGATGAATAGTATCCCCAACAAAAAACTGTAGATAAAATAGTAGTCTGTAATGTTTCTGGGCAGTTGGTTTAACGTCTGTCATAGGATTTTCGTGTTGTACAAGGTCATCTGCTGGCAAAAGCTGCCGTCCCTCGAATAACCACTCATATTCCTCTACAAATGGGTGCAAAAGATTTTGCTCTGACTCTGTAAAATGTCCGAACTTCTACGATAACTGATTACTAAGTAAGGGTGCAGTTATGCAGACTTTCCACATTGGAAATTGCTTCTTCTTCTGAATCTTCAACTGATTCCCATACTGAAATTGTTTCTCTATATCTTTTTCACCACTGTCAAGTATTGTTCAATATGGAATCTCTATGCCTCTTTGACAAAAATTAGCAATACATACTGGTACATAAGACTTCTTTCCTACAGTCTGTGCCACGCGTGGTAGCCGCGCGGTGTAGGGCGTCTTGTCACGGTCAGCGCGGCTAACCCCGTCGGAGGTTCGAGTCCTCCCTCGGGCATGGGTATGTGTGTTGCTAGTAGCGTAAGTTAGTTTAAGTTAGATTAATCAGTGTGTAAGCTTAGAGACCGATGACTTCAGCAGTTTAGTCCCATAAGATCTCACCACAAATTTCCAATTTCTACTACCTGTGCCTTACTAATACTCCTTTTGACATGAATCCACAGCCTGTCGAGAACGACTTTCTGATTGAGTGAGTCAACGAGAAAACAGTTCAGCTGCCCCACAATAAGAACTCAGCGAGAAAGTCAGATCTTATGGGCATTGGAGTTTGGCATCAATCCAGGGAACTTCCCCATACCTCTTCTGATTGTAACAGAGGTGTTGGTGTTTAACGCCCATGTACGTAATTCTGTTGGAGATTGTGAAAGACGGCTCATTCCACAAATTCCTCGTGACTAAGGCACTCGCTTTGTGCCAAAACAGTGAGTTGTCTCGCTGAACTGGAAAGTTTGTGCCTTGTAACCTGTCACTACATGAAAACGCGGAATCAAGGCGTTTCCTAAAATGGCACTGACGCCCCTTCTCTCTCTGTTTTTGCAGTACTTTTATATGAAACCCATAATTATCCGATCAATCTGGAGATTCACAAAACAGGTCTCTACAGGAACTATTATTTCTTTTCCTAATCCACTTATGTTGTAGTGCAGCAGCTTAAGTGCAGGATTGTCGCCTTGAGGAACAAATAATACATTAATTTGCACCCACTAGTAATTATACAGTCCGTTCCTTGAGCTTGCCTTCTAGACTTATTATTATTCTAACACTCCTTTTCAGACATGATTAATTGTTCTTGTATGGAGCGAAGGGGATGGGGGGTGGGGGCTATGGGGAGGGAGCAGGGTCTGTCCCACCCTCGTGTTTCTTCGCTGTAATCTTTCACGGTGTCTCTTATTGTTTGGATTATTCTGCTGTTGGTAACTTCAGTTTTGATTCTGTAGGCAGCCGTCGCTTGTTTGAGCTTCTGTATGGTAGTTCGTACAGCACGGCGCGTGACAACACTCAGCCGTTCGTTCGGTTTTCCACAGCGCTCCCACTTAGAATCATTCACAAAAACATGACGTGGCTCGTTGCTTTACGAGGGAGTTGAAACAAATCTAAGCGTCTGATCGTGCAACAGAGCCAACGTTACAGCTTCTTGTACTGAGGTGGGTGAATCCCCCTTGAGTTCGCTACTTACTGTATTTGCGGGTTTATTCAGCGAACGAATACATCAATAGCTGTCGCCTCTGCCTTTTCTATTAATACTTCATTATAGGTCAAAATCTTCACCGGTGTTTTGTCTTAAAGTAGACAAATGGTCTTCGTAATAACTAGCTCTTCTTTTTTTTTTGGAGTAGCGCTCTGCTAACTCCTCTGCCAAGGTATAAAATGTTAAAACATCGCCTAATGCATCAGCAGATTAGACGTAGGTGCGTGCATCACCGGACAGTGTTAATTTCGTTACATTCAGTAGAAAGCTATCCGGCAAGAAATAAGTGCGTCCTACATCTTGGAAATTTTGCAAAAGTTGGTAACAAAGTCATTAGGTTTACCGAAAAGGTGAGAACAAAGGAGACTGCTAGAGGGAGAGGGAGTGGATGCTAGCAATATTTGGGGTATAACTCACGGTACAAACCGCAGAGCCCCAGAGGTGCTTATAGTAGTTTGGCTTGACGCCTGCCTAGTTTTTATCATGTTCGTGCAATAGCTCAGCCACCTGTCCCTGTAATTTTGCAGTGTCAAAAGCATTAAACTACTCTCACAGGAGAGCTGCAAGATCAGCATCAGGATTTCCAACAGCAGAGACTTCCTGCCGTTCCTGCGGCCGATTCGCCCCAAAGCGTGTAACCGGTGTAGTTAAGAAATGAGAGACAAATGCTTCCTTTAAGACTAAGAAAAGTTTTGCAAAAAAAGGAGTGACATTACTAATATGAAAACTAAAATATATCTTGGATGAAGTCCAGTGACAGCAGCTCGCACAAAAGCAGCTACAGAGGAGACTAAGCACACATGGCCATCGGGACTAACTTTAAGCTTTCCATTGTCGAATGGAGTGGCGTGAAATCGATGGTGCCAGAGGGGTCAGCAGCATTATGCAGAGCGCCAGCACCTGGGACATCAACCAGGACCCCTGTGCATGCGGCAGTGGCGCCGAGCGCTCGTACAATGGAACTACGCCGGCGTAATGGGCAGCTGAAGCAGGACGTGGCGGTGGTGTTGCAGTTTCACAGTCTCTAGGACTCGACCAAGCAGCAAAATAGCTGTCTCCATCCAGGTATAGCGATAATGCACCCTACGGGCGTTATCACACAGTGTAGCGTATTTGGATGCAGCGAAACTCCAAAAGAAGTTCGGACTACAGCGTACTCCAGCCCTGCGTAGCAATGCTATGAGCTAAGAGTATGCAGCCAGCACTCTTCCATTGGAATGTTGTGTGATAACTATCCGCGAATGAAAGTTTCACTAAGCTGTACCTGATGGTGTGTCCACATCTCGTGGTGGACACCAGCTGTTCGTGGATGTACTGAAAGAGGGCTTAGGCAAGGTGTGGGTGTCCAGGAATGTAAGGAAATTGTTGAATGTGTAAAATCAAAGATGTCCTGATCAAATGACTGGAGTTTACTACTGCATAAGCTACCTCTAAGGGATACAGTAAAGAACTGTGGCGTGCAGGAAGCAACCACAGTCAGAAGCATGACTCCCAGAAGAGGAGCTGGCGAACGAGAAACCTGCAATGCTGGGACGCTCTCGCCAGCTCGCTCTGCGTCCCTCACGTGACTGTTCTCTGCCCTCAGACTGACTGGCAGAGAGTACGCTGGATGCATACCTCTGTCAGCAGCGTTTAGAGAGAGTGTCCTCTGTCAGCAGTACCCAGCGTGGCCACACTGTTCACTGGATTGATCGTGGTTTCGTACGATATCTGGAGACATACGCTCCAACACCAGCACCAGCATAGCCATAGCTCTACTGTAAGACGCAGGTTGACTGCTTCGGGACCCAAAGAATGGGAAGAGAATTTAAAAAAGTTAATGTGCAATAAACCTTCATGCTCAATCTCAATATACATCATGTACATTATTTAGAAGACATTGTCGTAGTAGGAAAAGATTCCCAGGAACTGGCCGACAACTTGGAGGCTCTGTTTATGGTCCTCCAACAGGCCAGTCTAAAATGTAACGAGGTCAAGTGCTGTTTCTTTCTTCGTCGAGTCAAATACCTCAGACACATTTTCAGTGCTTTCCGCGTCTACCACATGCCTCAGTACACCGAGGCAGTACAAAAGCTTCCAACTCCTACCAATACTAGCCACTTGAAATCAGTACTGGGACAAATAAACTACTACTGAAAATATATTCTCCATGTGGCCACATTGCCAAGCCACTACACCACGTACTGAGGAAAAACATTTGTTGCTAATGGACCCCAATGTATGACAAAACGTTCAGAGACTTAAAACACATCCTTCTCTGCCCCTCGTGCCTCACGGCATACGACTCTGACAAACCTGTTATCCTAACAGCAGACGCATCACACTATATAATGGTGGCAGTCCTGTGCCACGTGATTGGCACAGTGGAAGGTCCAATCGCTTTTGTGTCCAAACCCAAATCTCTTACTGTTGCTTAGCAAAATCCTAGCCAGATTGAGAAAGAATCATTAGCCATTGTTTATGGCCTTAAAAAATTGCATGCTTATGTGTATGACAGGCATTTCATGTTATTCACTGACCGAAAAACATATGCTTCCTCTTTTCAAGGCTACGGTCAACATTCCTACTAAAATCACAAACCGTCTTCATTGGTGTGCCCTGTTGCTGTCGAGTTGTAATTATGATATGAAGTACTGCTCTACAGCACAACATGCAGATGATGATATCTTTTCCCAACTACCCCTGGGTCAGGGCTCAGTGTTCAAAATGGATCCCAAAGTATATTTCCACCTAAATATTGCTGCGGAAGAAGCTGTGGTCAGCCTACAACAGGTCACCAACCGCATTCTATGACGCACCATCGAGGACCCAACTCTGCTTAGTACACCTCTATTGCCAGCCAGACCGCGAACAGTTCTGGCAACCGGTGATCCTGGCCTACTGGCACTCTCGCAACGAGTTCTCGACACTGAATGACGACCTTCGGCTCCAAGGAGAAAAGACCACACTTGGGTAGTAATCACTGCATCCCTCCAGCAGAACGTTTTCTCACATCTCCACGTCAGGAACTGGGTTGTGGTGGTCACTAAACGTCTGGCCCACCACCATGTCTATTGGTGTAGCATGGACACTTATTACTCAGATGGTATGCTCTTGCACCACCTGCCAGAGCAAACAGTATACCCCTCCCTTGGCCAGATTCTTCCGGTCCGTCGTCCAGCCTTTATTTGCTTTTCATTGGACCTTCCTTGAATCATTGCAACAGACGCATGCAGTGGTCTTCCATTTGTTTCCCGCATGTCTACCACATTAACCAGTCAAACTATTCAAACTGTACCTCACATTTTCTTCTATTAAAGGACACACTTACAATGGTCCCCAGTTTGCATCTGAGAAATTCTCCACTTTCTGTTACAAAAATGACATCGTCCTAGCTCACACAGCATCCTTGCACCTTGTCTTAAACAAACTAGTGGTTTCTTTCATCAACGCTATAAAATCAATTGTCTAAACTTCAACTTCATCATCCTCTAGACGAGACCTCACTCTTTTTCTAACATCCTACAGGTCAACCATACAGTACTCACTCATCTCCTGCTGAAAAACTTCATGTCAGATCTCATCAGTCCCAACTTTCTATCCATCACCCAATAATTGACTGACTCCCTATTCGGCGGTCTCGCCGCCACCATTTTTCACTTCAAGAAGAAGTGTGGGCCCTTCTTGTTACAAGACATGTCAACATTGGTTTCTGGCATTAATTTCCATTTCTAATTTACTAGACAGGAACATTGACACTTTAGGACTGCACACATTGCTGCAAACATGTTAACCTGTTACGACCTCATTGTGGTCTTCCTCCTCACACCAAGAAACTACCACTTTATTTTGTTCCAGAGACAGAGCCACCAGCTGTCTCCACTTTGGACACTGTCAGGCCACCTCAGCTGGACCCGGTGGCTATCTCACTGACTGGACCTTCGACCGGTCCATACGCCACATAAGAACTGACACCAGTGGATGTAGACATGATTCCGCCAACTGCCCCAGCCTACAACGTGCAAACTGCCTGCTCCAAGGATGTCGATATGAGGTTTGCTATCTCCTACCCTTTGTAGGAAGGGCATGGGGAGGAAGGTGTAGGGGACTGATGACCTCAGCAGTTAAGTCCTATAGTGCTCAAAGCCATTTTTGAGGAAGGTGTATTGAGGCTCAACACCTGCCTTGTCAACACTCAACATCACATCCGTACTCAGAAGATGCCTGACACAAAGGAGAAAATTTTCCAGGAGACAGATGCCCATGCTCCAACCGTCCACCGGGTGCCGACCCAAGTGCCACTAGAGGCCGCAGGCTGCACGAAACAGTTCTTTTCTGGAAGACACGTGATCCAAAATAGAGCCGGCTGTATCCTGATCCTGAGTAGTATTTAGGACAGCGCTTGGGCCAGACCAGATCAGTTTGGTATGAGTGAGGTTTCCTGGGCTACGCGACGGTTCCGCAAGGATTGAATCAGTCAGAATTCTGACTCGAAAGCTGCCTCCGTGATGTCACTGCGATTCACGTTTGACTTCGCGACCCTAATAGCTGCCAGCTAGGGAGTCCTCGCCAAAGAAGATGGGGACTCCGTCCTGAAAGGCTTGAGGAGTTGTAAATTTATTCTTGTTAAACTTTCAGACAGCTACATGCTGAACGCAGACAATCTTGCTCCCTATGGGACACTGGCTTTTATAAAGTGTGTGTTTAATGAACTTAGACTCAGTGACAATCTAACAGGCCTTCAGCTGCCAGAGGTATTATTGTTCTACTTCAGATGTGATTTATCTTAAGTTTTGTTTCAATACACGCCAGACATATCTTTAGTACTTATGAGGTGACTCTCTCGCCATTATGCGTTTCCATATGTTTACCATTTGAGAGTGCTCATACGGCTGGGTGAACTGTTTATTGATAGCTGTAAATATATAGTTTTCGGTATAATGAATAATGCTATTTTCTTTGAGACTAAGTACAGTGCTTTGTTACCTTGTGCGTAAGAGCAACAAAGGTATGCTTCTACTAACTAGACACACTGGTGTGTTCTCGACGGGTTAAGCATATTTATAGGCAATTCTGCAATTCCGTTAGTGTTACAGATTTTAAGTTTTGGGTAGTCTAGGTAGCTTGCTGTGAAGCTGTGCGATGTGTGCTGATTTTGGTGGGCCGGAATGCGCAGCTGTGGCTGTTAGCAAGAAGCGGCGCATGGCTGGCGTGCAGCCAGCAACACCCTCAGTGTCTCAAAATTAATGTAGGGAACAATGCGTCCAAATCTCGTGCTGCGCGGCCTATGCCCCGCGAATGTATATGTTTGGCGTAATTGCGTTGTATGCGTGGCATATGTAGTGTATGTACACTGATATGACAAAAGCCAAGGGACGCCATTTATATTGTGTCGGACCTACTTTTGCCAGGTAATGAGACAGATCGACTTGGTATGGACTCAACAAGTCGTTGGAAGTCCCTTGCAGATACACTGAGCCATGCTGTCTCTATACCCGCCCACGACTGAGGACGAGGTATCGGTGCAGAATGTTGTGCACGAACTGACCACTCGATTATGTCCCGTAAATGTTCGATGGAATACAGTTTGGCCGCTCTGGGTGGCCAAATCATTCGCTCGAATCGTCCAGAATGTTCTTAAAACAAATTGCGAACAATTTTGACCAGGTGACATGGCATATTTTCATCCATAAAAATTAGCTGCAAATGGTCTCCAAGTAGCCGAACATAATCATTTCAAGTCAATGATCGGTTCAGTTGGAAAGAAAGACCTACTCCACTCCATTTAAACACAGCCCACACCATTATGGAGCCATCATTCTCTTGCACAGTGTCTTTTTGGCAATTTGGGTCCATGGCTTCGTGGGTCTGGCTACACTCCACATCTACCATTAACTCTAACCACCTGAAATCAGGACTCATCTGACCAGGCCACGGTTTTCCTGTCGTCCAGGGTCCAGTCGATATGGTCACGAGCCTAGGAGAGGCGCTGCAGGCGATGTCGTGCTGTTAGCAAAGGTACTCCCATCGGTCGTCTGCTGCCATAGCCCATTAACACAACATTTCGTGGCAATTTTCTAACGGATACTTTCGTTGTACCCCCCCCCCCCCCCCAACATTGATTTCTGTAGTTATTTCATGCAGTGTTGCTTGTCTGTTAACAGTGACAATTCTACGCAAACGCCGCTGCTCTCGGTCATTAAGTGAAGGCTATAGGCCACCGAGTTGTCCACGGTGAGACATAATGCCTGAAATTTGGTATTCTCGGCACACTCTAGACATTGTGGATTTAAAAATAATGAATTCCATAATGATTTTCGAAATGGGATGTCCTATGCTTCTAGCTCCAGCTACCATTTCGCCTTCGACGTCTGTTCATTCTCGTCGCGCGGCCATAACCACGTCCGAAATCTACACATATGAATCACCCAAGTACAAATGACAGCTAAGCCAATGCGCTGCCCCTTTATATCTTGTGTATAGGACTCTACCGTAATCAATATATGTGCATATAGCTATCCCATGACTTTTGTCACGTCAGCGTAAGACGTCGCGACAATGTTGCATCACGTTGGAGTTAAATCTAAAAAGTCCCTGTGTGAGATGTACATTCCACAGCACAAAAAGCCGGCCATCCCTGAATTACAATGTGTTGGCCGCACCTGACTGTATGCAACCAACATTACATAAGCGTATTGCAGGTCCTCTAAACCCTGTGCAGTGCAGTCGTTTGACTATAAACAATGGGTACCACAAGAGACTACTAGAGAACATTGCTCTTTATGGCAGTCAGTCCAGACGTAAGACAATACTGTAATACAACAAATATTAGAAATCACGTTATTAAAGACAAGACAGTCCTTCCCTTTTAAATTAAACTTCTTTATAATAAGTGACACTTCAGAAGTCTTATCACACTCTTTAAGAGGCATGATGAGTTGTTGTTCGTGACCCGAATTTCAACTCACAGTTAACCAAAAAAGCTTAAGTATCTGATCGAACCTCGACTAGGCATAACGAGACGTAAAATATCGAAGTGTTTGCCAGTATCAGTTTAGAAAGCCAAAGGTCCTAACCTGGAAATAAATGACGTTACGTTTAACACTGCACCAGAAATCCCTTGGAGATTATAACTACGAAAGATGTGTCATAAAGTCCAATGCGCAAGTATGAAACGCCATGAAGTAAAGGTGTGCTGATGCACGGGGAGTAGATCCCATTACCTAGATGATTTGTTAATGAAGCACAATCAGAAGTCAGATATTAAATATCTTCACCAATAGCTTCATGGTGGAACCCACAATGTCGATACAAATGATTTTTACCTGTCAGGGATTTGAACCCGGCACCTTTCACTATTGTGTTATTGGTACGAATAGATATGAAAATATATTGTTTCTTCATCAATAGTCAGATGCACACATACTCGGCTAAAGGTACCACAACAAATAGTTCTGTGCTGCCTGGAACTCCAAACCCGTGCATTTCGTCGTTATTGACCCCACACGAAGAGGTGTCAACTACCAAATTCTCTTTATCTAGGATTTAAGATTGCGCCATTTCTAAAGCCTTGGAGGAGTTCGGAATCGTGAGGAAACAACGAAATGGGACAGTATCACCTCAAAGGGATCAAGTCCAGGGAAAAATTTTAATTGGAGCTCGAATCCCAGTCCAGGGCCAATATTTTCAGAATCTCAAGGTCACTTAAAATAAGAACTGAAGGTCCTATGACCTAACACGACGACTGATTCGTGAACTAAAATAGCTTTATTAGTGTAAGGAAGTTTATAAGGTACAGAGTTTCGGCAGACAGTGACATCAGCCTCTGACAGTCGAAACTAATGTAACTCTCTTCAAGTCAGTAGCGAATGGCCGTGCTTAATGTTTGTTTGGAAGCACAACATAGTCCTGCGTTCTTTACTTGGAGTTACTGGAGGTGAAGAGGTTATGTCTGTCGCCTTTACAAGCTAGCCTCAGTCCAACCAACCACCGAATTTCACGTGTTAACATGTGTTTTTTTTTTTTCGTAATGGAGTACGCAGCTCACGGTAGGAGAAGTGTTGATTTCGACTTGAGCTCTTGTTGGCAATAATTTGTGGTCTAGTAGTCAACGTCATGCAGTGTGAATGCAGAGCCGTGATATCAGACCCATCCTTTTCCTTTCTTTTTTAACCCGTATTCCGTCTGTCTGCTAAGAGCATCAGTCTGACAGAAGGTCAGAGACAGTTTCGTTCTTTTTCTAACCAGCGAATAACAGAAAAATCTTGCGGAAACGTGTTTGTGATACGGCTCCTGGGTGTCTGTCATTAGCAAGTATAACATTATATAACGTTGCATATGACATAATACTAAGTTTCACATTGCTCCATGGTGATTCTGTATGGCATGTTGCTATAAGCGTATTTAGATGTCCAGTGTACGTCCACAACTTGGATATTTCTCACTTTTGACGTTATGAGGAACGTCGTTTATGCAATAGAAAACGGAGTCTAAAACGGATTTTAAAACGGAGTAAAGTCTGACACTTGTGACATTGTGTTCTAATTGTATTTAATAAAAGGATTTAAGCAGTGGAGGCAACGAGAAACACGTATGCCCTGTATGGAGTGAGTGCTGCCTAGGAAGTCAAGTTGTATTGTCTCAAGAACGACAGTTTTGAGATAAATTAAGCACCAAATTGACGAAGACAAACAGGCGTTGATGAAGGACATTTCTGAGATTTACTACTATGGTCAATGAGAGTGTATCTGATAACTAGGAAATGTGGCGACCAATTAACCTTCTGTGGCACTTGCCTTCAGTAGCAATATTGGGGTTAAGAGGAAGGAAGGAGGACTATGGTACAATGTCTCGCCGAAAAAGAGATTAGACCCGATGCAGAACCTAGAACATGGAAGGATTAGGAAAGACGTCGTCTGTGAACTTTCAAAGGATTGATCCTGCCATTTGCCGAAATAGTTTTAAGGAGGTCACCGTAGACCTAAATCAGTGTGGCCTCATGGCAATTTGAAGTACTATATGGTAACTTCATAAGGAGAAGATACTGGGTAATCGATAACAAACATTATGTATCTGATAGCACGAAGAAGGTGTTTTATGTTACAAACTGCTTCACAGGGATATGTCCTTCGCAGTTGACATTTGTTGCCAACAAATAAGATGCCTTGCAGTCCCGGAGTAACAAATGCGACCTGGAAAACAGCACCAAGGAGCTTGATTCGCAAACACACCTACTGCACGTCTTCTACTCTGGCACCTGCTTGCCGAAATGGGTTTTTTTCTTTTGTTTGTTTTGTTTCGGTGAGAGCGCTTTAAAAGTGACTTAACTTAGAATCAGCAAGCTGCTACGTGTGTTGAATCATAAAACTACTTGCGCATCATCAGATGGTTTTTCGATAACGAGGTGAAATAAACTGTTTACAATTCCTCTGATATTTGTGTCTATTTTGTTCTGTAAACTAACGATAAACGCTGTTAATATGCACTACACTAATACAACTGGTGTCTCATTATAATACAATACAATGAATGGCTATCTTAATTAAACGTGAAGTCTTTTGTCATACTCAAGTAGTTTTGCTGGACTACAACATAAACAGGAAAATGTGGCTGTGAGAGTAGTCGCTGGATTCAGTTATACAACTTCATTAACGGAACCGTGTATTTTCAGTAGCAGTTCCATGATATTCAGTGTTTCTTACCTCCAGATCTACAGGTTACTGAACATATTAAGACGTCTTATGATAACAAAATTTCGGAAGATACCGTTGTGAGTTCGATATAGCTGTATGTAGCTCTGTCACAGACGAGGTACCATGTTACTCTCGCGCCAGTTTGGAACTGACAGCTACTGTCTCTTGCTCTTTACAGTGCGTCTACATTTTCAAAGAGCAAGCGATCAACTGCAGCACTCATAGCCTCCTCATTGCCTTTGTGATGGCTGGTACAGATAATTCGCAACTTAGACAGCGTGATTAGTTGTAGTTGCTGCGTGAAAGTAGCCTCCCCTGTCAGTTAACATATATCTGATAAGTTGATGATACATCAAAGTGGTATTCATTCATTTTTGATTAGTATACCACAAATATATAAAGTAATATGGCAAGATAATTCTCTGTCATTCCAGGATGTAACCAAACAATCACAGTGTCACCACACATGTTCCACTATGATGCTATGATCCTATCATAGTAGAAGTAGAACGACTACGTTTCTACACGCAATATCTTTCTTGAGGGGGCTAACAATTTAGGAGTGCATCTTAGTCACTTTTCCTGTTCTAGTATTTTTGGTGAGGAAGAAGAATGGGAAGTTGCGCAGACCACCGCAAGGCATACAAAAGAAACGTAGTCCATTGTGTTACACACCCATTTCATTGACATCGACATGTAGCAGGACGTGTGAGCAAGTACTTTGTTCCAACGTTATGAAATACCCCCAAATACATTACCTTTTGACATCAAACCAGCATGGATTTGGAAAGCATCACTCTTGTGAGACATAGCTGACACTTTATTCGCAGAACGTACTGCGTATGGGGACTCTTAAATTGATTCTGGTTTTATACGGTTCCAAAAAGCCTTTTGATATCATTTCTCATAAGCGTCTTGTTGCAACGCTTCAGGCAACGGGAAGTTTCAACCCACGACAATGCAATCGTCGTAGCACTCGCACAGTCCAAGCTGCCGAAGTTACTGTTCTCTTTTCCGTTGCTATGAAACCTCATGTGAGCACACGACAGGTTGAACACGAGATTGGCATTCCTAAAACCAGTGTACATCGTATTCTTACACGTCACCGGTTCCATCAAAATATTCAAATGTTCAAAGTGTGTGAATTCCTAAGGTACCAAACTGCATAGGTCATCGGTCCCTAGACTTACACACTACTTAATGTAACTTAAACTAACTTACGCTATGGACAACACACAGCCATTCCCGAGGAAGGACTCGAACCTCCGGTGGGAGGGGCCGCGCAGTCCGTGACATAACACTTCAAACCACGCGGCCAGTCAGCGCGTCACCGGTTCCATCCTTACCATTTACACCTACATCAAGTATTGCATGGGAATAATTTTCAGAATCGTGTACAGTTCTGTCAGTGGCACAGCAGCAAATCCTCGCCAACCCGAACTTCTTCTCCAATGTTCTATTTACCGATGAATGTACCTTCTCAAACAAATGACAGGTGAATACAAGGAACATGCACTATTGGTCCAGCGACAACCCACGATGGCTTAGACAGGTGGAACATCAGCGTCAATGGAGAGATAACGGCTGGTGTGCGATGCTTGTTACTACAATTATTGGGCCTTATTTCATCAATGGTAGTCTAAACGGCACAGCACATGCCAACTCCCTCAGATGAATTCTTCCTCCTCTTCTGGATGAAGTGCCGCTAAGAGCCAGAATGCTTATGTGGTATCAACACGATGGATGTCCAGCACATAATGCCTCGCGTGCACGTCGTGTTCTGAACCGAAGGTATCCTGCCAGATGAATTGGTCGAGGAGTAACAGTTACTTGGCCTGCTAGGTCTCCTGATTTAAATCTTCTGGACTTTTTTCTTTCGGGATGCATTAAAGACGTTGTCTATCGCGGTATTCCAACAAGTCCAGAGGACATGTAGGAACGTATCGTGCTTGCTTCTAATTCCCTTCAGCAGGCAACACTGGAAGCAGTAAATTATTCTTTCTTTCAACGACTGCAGCAGTGTATTGGTGTCCAGGGTCACCACTTTGAGCACCTTTGAATGTTCTACCCCTGTGAAATGGTACAGGAGAATCAAAGTCAATTTTTTGTTGTGTTTGTACTTGGTTTTCATTTGTTTGCTAACAACTCCAGCAAGTGGACGAGTTTGTGATCCCGGGCTCAAGTCAATGTTTTGTTATGTAATTAATAACGTTGTGTTTCAGTGAATGGTACTCTGTGATACATATTTGAACAGGTCTTTCGGAAAGAAAATGAATTATCGAATAAAAAATACAGAGGGCCATTTAAAAAAGTCATACCGCTGTTCATATTTTTGTAAAGAAAAAGCCACAACGAAAGCAATCATGCTGATTGATGTCCCCGTGACGGCTAAAGAACATTTGCTTGAAATGTTTTGTAATTTGCATCTAGACAAACAGTTATTAAGGTGGTCACGATAAATGGGACACCATGTATACGAGTATAAACTAGCAGAGAATCAGAACATTTCTCTTAGATTTGTGGCTGGCAATGCTGCCGTCTACTAAACTCCTCAGAAGAGCAAAGCGAATTGCAAAATGATGTTGAAAATGTATCTTCACTGTGCAAAACGTGACAATTGATCGTAAACAATGAAATGTGTGAGGTTCTCCACATGATTACTAAGAAAGTTCGTCAAGCTTCGAGAAATCCATAAACAAATTTAAGTGTTATAGATTTAATGAAAGTTCTACAGGTGACAAATATAAACAATGTAAGTGGGAAACATCACAGATTGTGGTGAAGATGTAAGAAATGTTGGGTTATTGACACAACCCTTAGAAGAACCAAGAAGTCCACTAAGGAGGCAGCCATCACTACGGTTGTTCGATCTCTTTTAGAATATTGCTAAGCACTGTGCCCTCATTACCTGACGGGATGGATGGAGGAGATCGAAAACGTTGAAAGAAGACAGCTCATCTTGTAATATAGCGATTTAGGGGAGAGAGTGTCCCAGAAATTTTTCTTTTTTTCCCATGAGACTGGAGGTTGGAGCGGGCAGGGGGGCGAGTGAGGGAATTAATATTAAAACTAACAGTTTTTCACTGTAGCACTTTATTTCCAGGACATTTAAGCCATCATTTTCTCCTCCGAATTTAAACAGTTTTTCTTGTCGCCGCTGCGAAAAGGGTGATATCACAATTGTAATAACTTAAGAGAAACTGAAACTCGCCCGTAAAGGTTTTAGTGTTCGTTTTTCTCAACCTTCGTACGTGAGTAGAAGGATCGAGTATTTGATGAGATTCTCTTGAACCCTTTACAAAACACTTTACGGTGAACTATAGAGTAATCGTGTACCACTGCAATGTAAATGTCATAGGATCTTCAGTTCCTATTTGAACTGACCTTAAGATTTTCAAAATATTTGTACTGCACTGGGATTCTAGCTCCAATTAAAATCTTTCTCTCGGTTTGAACCCTTCGAGGTGATACTGTCCCATTTCGTTGATTCCTCACAATGCCAAACTCCTCCAGGTCTCTAGAAATGGTGCGATCCTAAATCCTAGTTAAAGAGAATTTGATAGTTGACACCTCTTCATGTGGGGTCAACAACGACGATATGCACGGGCTTGGAGTTCCAGGCAGCACAGAATTATTTGTTGTGGTACCTCTAGCCGAATATTAGCACATCTTGCTACTGATGAAAAAACAATAAATATTTCATATCTATTCCTAGCAATAAGACAATAGCGAAAGGTGCCAGGTTCAAATCCTTGACAGGCAAAAATCATTTGTATCGTCACTGTGGGTTCCGAAGTGAAGCTATTGGCGAAGATATTTAATGTCTGACGTTTGATTGTGCTTAATTAATAAATCATGTAGGTACTGGGTTCTACTCCCCGTCCATCACCACACCTTTACTTCATGTCGTCTGACACTTGTACATTGCAACGCTTCGTATTTACTTCTCAGGGAAAATATAATCTTTATGGGATTCCTGGTGCAGTTTTAAAGTATCGTCATTTACTTCCAAGTTCAGACAAATGGTTCAAATGGCTCTGAGCACTATGGGACTTAACTTCTAAGGTCATCAGTCCTCTAGAACTTAGAACTACTTAAACCTAACTAACCTAAGGACATCACACACATCCATGCCCGAGGCAGGATTCGAACCTGTGACCGTGGCGGTCGCGCGGTTCCAGACTGTAGCGCCTAGAACCGATCGGCCACTCCGGGCGGCCAAGTTCGGACATTCGGCTTTTTTAAACTGATAGTGGCAGACACTTCAATATTTTTCGTCTCTTTATGCCTAGTCGAGTCTCGATCAGACACTGAAGGTTTTTTGGTTAATTGTGGGTTCAGATCCGAATGACGAACAACAACTAGTCATGTCATTTAATGAGTGTGATAAGACTTCTGAAGTGTCACTTATTATAATGGAGTTTGATGTAGAAGCGTTAGGGACTCTCTCATCTCTAATAACGTGTTTTCTAATATTTGCTGTATCGCGGTATTAGTTTACTTCATGACTGACTGCTATCTTTTTTGTGTCAAGTGTGCATTCTCTGATTAGTGGAGCGCTCACATCTCCATACTAGACTGCTCAGAACAGCTACAGGATTCTTACCCACAAACATTTAGAATTCTCAGTCTTACGTGGTGACTATCTTGCAGTGGGTGGGTACATTGCATCCATTCTTGTTTAATATCTTATCACACGTAGATCGACTGGAACAACAATTAACCTAAAAGTTTGAAACCCATGACGCTGTGTGTCTGCTTCTCTTGTGTGTGAGGGTGGACACATTCTGTGCTATAGTTGACAGTTGCAAGACTCTGCTGCTGCAATCTCAAGTGCTAACAGTGTTATTGGTTGATGGGGCTTAAAATGAAAATGAACAATTTTATATAACATACTTACATACAACCTAGAATTACAGTAGTATCCACTCATTGCAGTGCTCCGAGGGCGTGTTGAAAAGCAATGCTTCCCAATTTCGTGTTTTGTTTTCAGTATTGGCTGAGGCATTACATATCGTACGTGTGGTTAAATTTCCCGCTTTTGCTAATGCAAGTTGTATTCCTCTGCCACTAGAGGGCTCCGAACTGTAGCGTATAACGTGGCGGAGTGTCACGTAACGGCGTCGGTGCGTGATGATGATGTTTGGTGTGTCGGGCGCTGAACTGCACGGTCATCAGCGCCCGTACAAAGTCCTAATTTTTACACAGTCCAGTTTTTTCACAATCCAATCTAGTCACTGTTACGAACGATGATGATGATGACGACGATGAAATGATGAGGACAGGTCAAACACCCAGTCCCCGGGCAGAGGAAACACTCAACCCGGGTGGGAGTCGAACCCGGGACACCGTAAGTGTGTGTGTGTGTGTGTGTGTGTGTGTGTGTGTGTGTGTGTGTGTGTGTGTCGGTGAGGGAGAAACAGTGTGCTGTAATAGAGTTTCCAACCACAAAAACATATCCCCAGTTGAATCGATAGAGGAATGGAAGTTGTGTACGTTGATGGTTGCGTAGACATCAGTAATGTGCGACGTTACGTTGTTCATGCTCGTAATGAAGGAAACTGTGGTGAGTCGCAGAGCAAGAGAAGTTATTATCAGGCACAGTTATGCTCAGTGTCCTGTTTTACGATAACCGAAGGTTTTTCTTGATCGTGTTAGGACAGCAACCAGCCACAAATTTACTTTCTGTTTATACATTATTCATTACTTCACATTTACTGTACGAAGGTGCCTGATGACGATGGAGTGCACCACCAAAACTGATGGCCTTTAAATATATAGATAGATAGACACGGCTGACACTATTATCATCACTTTTCCTATTGACGGAGTTTCAGTGTTGATGGTAAAATCTTTCAGAGATGCTGGAGAAAAATTTGGAAATTTGTGGTAAGGTCTTATGGGACCAAACTGCTGAGGTCACCGGGCCCTAACCTTACAAACTACTTAATGTAACTTAAACTACTTTATGCTAAGGACGACACACACACATCCATGCCCGAGAGATTACTCGAACCTCCGACGGGAAGAGCCGCGCGGACCGTGACAAGACAATGGTAAATGTATCAGTTTATGGCAAGGGACACTAGTCCGGTAACGACCGAGTCAAAAGCTATAATTCAAAGTCGACTCAAGTTCCACCTTAGCCTCGCACAGCGCTTAAACTAAGGGCATCAGCTTTAGAACTCCAATCATGACGAACAGTGTTCCCATTGAATGCTCCCAACTATTCTCAGAAAATTTCCCCTGTTGATGGACTAGTAACGATGCACATAACTTGACTCCAGAGAGAACTAAACTTCTACGGTACAGTGACAATGAATTTCATTTACCTGCACAAGTTTCACATGTTGCTACATTTATAAAAGTTGCCCAAAATCGCGTCCCCCTGCGTCAATGAAAGCATGGCATCGTCGCATGAAGTTCTGTGGTACTCGTTTTAATATCTCCTGTATCGTTTGAATAGTGCTGCAGCCAGCGAGAACCTCGCCAGTCGATCCTCTTCAGTCTAGACAGGCGTCTAGTTCACAAGACGTTCCACGTAGCCCTCAAGAAGAAATCAAATGGGGTGAGATCAGGTGAACGTGCTGGCTACAAAATAGGTCCTCCTCTGCCTATCTACTTTTCAGGGAATGTCTGATCCAGGTCTTGATGAACCCTTAGTCCAAAGTGGGCTGGAGCTCCGTCATGTTGGGACCATATCCGTTGACGAATATGAAGTGGGATATGTTCCAGGGCGATAAACAAAATGTACATTGCTACATTTATGCGGGAATGAAGAAGAAGCGGACCTGGTACGTAATCACTGACAATGTCTATCTACACATTTACTGATAAGCTGTGTTGATGGATCCTCACAACTGTATCATGGGGATTCTGATCGTCCAAAACATGACTATTTCGAATGTTTAGCACCCCGTCTCTGGTGAAACAAGCTTCATTCATGAAAATTACGTACGTAGGAAACTAAGGATCGACTGTAAGGCGCTGCAAAAGACAATGGCTGAACACGATACGAGATCCGAATTGAGTAGGAGTGAAAACATGCACTTAGTGTTGCTGTTACGGGGTGTAGTTACATTTCCAGTAATACTCGCAATATAGAACTCTGCGAAACATTCATTTCACTTGCTGCTCATCGAGTGCTGATTGCAGGCGCCACATCCACTCGAGCATGCACTACGTTTATGAGTCGTAGTCCGTGCAACTCGTCGTCATCCTCAGTCGTTGTGTTGTGGTACCAATTGCTCCCCTTCAATTAATCGTTGGAATAATCTTGGAAACATGGTGTGAGCCGGATGTCTTATATGCGGACATTAGGTCCTGTATAACCTTCCCGCTTCTCTGCTGCTTGCAAGTGCTTGCCCGTACTCGAAAATTATGTCTGCAAGTTCCGTCACTTTGTACAACACTATTTGGTTAGGGCTGATCGACGATAATACTTCAACTTGTAAACATAGACGGCAGTCTACTACAGTACAGACATTGTACACCAGGGTTCTGATGCCAGTACACAGTACGATATCTGAATCGGGTTACTTACGTTTTTATCCAAACCTCCTCATGTAAGTGCTCGTCGGAAACGCCTCTCCTACAGTCTTAGCAACAACAGTTTTTTCGACTCGGTCGTTTCCAGCCCAGGGTCCCTAACCTCTGATTGATACATTTACGCTTCTACATCACCTCTGAAAGTTAGTAAAATCATCACGAATCAACCTGTTTTCATTAGCTGTTGTTCCACTATCTAAGATTGAGTTTGGATGTACCAAAATTCTTTAGTAACAGTTCACTGGATCTTTTATGAGCTCTGCAATTCCGTCAGCAGTCTTCAGGGGATTGCTTCATTTGTATTTTTAGCGATCTAATCTCATTTGTTCACCTACATGTAGTAAATAAATAACGCATACTTCAGCTCCTCCATTACATCCATTTTAGTGTAACTCTCGGTTATTAATAAAGGTCTCACCAAGCCGTGAATCCTGAATGGTGATGCTAAGCTGAAATAAAATCATAAAAACCTACGATAAATAAATCCCACGCTCAACTCCCTCCACAGTTCACATTTATATTCGTAGATAAAAAATTTTTACCAGTAACTATTTCACACTTTTCCTAGTTTTAGCATTCTGAAAATATTTTCTTTCACTCAGATAGGTAGGAAACTATAATACAACTAAAAGGCATATACGCCTCCGATGAAAGTTAAATATTAAAAAATACGGCATGCGTTCAAATGTTTTTACATATTTTTATTATCGACCGCCTCTTGTCATGTGTTCAACTTTTACTGATATCGTACGTTACCTGAAATAAAAGGCTATAACTTGAACAAGTCACATACATTTCTTTTGGATCTGGACATTCATGCACTGATTGGAACTTACTCCGTCCAGGATATGACGATCTTAATCGTTTTCCCTGCTGCCAGTAGACTGAGTGACAAAAGTCACGGGATAGCGATATGCACATATACAGATGGCCGTAGGATTGTGTACGCAAAGTATAAAAGGGCAGTCGATTGGTGGAGCCGTCGTTTGTACTCAGGTGATTCGTGTGAAAAGGTTTCCAACGTGATTAAAGCCGCACGACGGGAACCAACAGATTTCGAGCGCGGAATGGTAGTTGGAGCTAAACGCATGGATCATTCCAGTTCGGAAATCGTTAGGGCACTGAATATTGCGAGATTCACAGTGCCAAGAGTGTGCCGAGAACAGAAAATTTCAGGCCTTACCCATCACCACGGTCAACGCAGTGACCGACGACCTTCACTTGACAACCGAGAGCAGCGGTGTTTGCGTTGAGTTGTCAGTGCTAACAGACATGCCTAGTGTAGAGTTGGCTCTGGTGACTCATAGCATAGGGGAGTTACGTAGGAATTTTACGAAGAAGGATCAGGTAGTGATAGTGGGTGGAGCAGGGAATAGTCCTGATATGGACGGGGAATATGATGTACGTGGTGACCTAGTAGAGATCGCTACTCAAACTGGCGGCACTAATGTGCATTACGTGGAACTGTTTCAGCGTCATGATTGGTCTCATCTTAAAGCGGCTGTTAGGCGCATTGACATGGGACTGGAGACGGCACGGATGGCAGAGGGCATGGGCCACAATGCAGTGGTGCCCGTTCAGTAGATCAGGTTTCTCTAGGCATGGCCTGCACCTCAGTAGGTATGGGAATGGGAGACTGGCAAAGCTTATAGGTGACAGTGTACTGAGTGGTGGTGGGATCACTCATGGAAAAATTCCTGTAGTAGCTGGTGTTAGAGCTGCATCTTTTTGAGACTGAAGTTAACTGACGGGTATACCTGCTTAAAGGAAGTCCTTCTAACTAAGGAATCGCCTGCAGAGAACGTCTTGTTTCCAAATAGGGAAGGAATTAGCATGTTTCATCAAAATATAATAGGTATTAGAGATAAAGTTAGTGAACTATTTATAGATGTTGACTCTGAAGTTATTGGTATATTGGAGCACCACTTAAATAATTTGAGGCTTCCTTTACCAGGATACAGATTAGCAAACTATTTTTCAAGCAGTTCCTTGTGGAGTGGGGGAGTGGTCATATACGTAAACAACAGTATTCCATTTGAGTCCATAGACGTATAACGGCACTGCACGGCACTCCTCCCGACACCTGGTGAATTCCTTGAACCACATGGTTGTTTTCAAGACAGAAGGCTTTTGTTTACACATGTCAGGGTCACTGAGCCAATAGCGATCAAGTTCTCCCTACAATCTTTTTACTATCCTAGTTATGTGAGTATCGTCATTCATCCGAGGACTTTACTTGGTGTTGGAAGGATGACTGTCTTTCTCAATGTAAGTAATAAGAAGTAAAGAAGCACGTCTGACTTATTAAGGATAATTTTTTGACAAAACATTATTTGCAAAGTTATTTTATAATATGATTATTATTTTTTCATTAATAGAAAATTATATACAAGTAGAGGTACATCAGTGATAAATTGCTATATTTGCAACTGGTTATTACATAGTTTTATACAGTGGATACAATACAAGGGAAAAAGCGAGACTAGCTGGTATGAAATGCAGCAGATCAAGAAAAACAACACACCCCACACACACACACACACACACACACACACACACACACACACTGACGTACCTGCAAACTTTTCCGATTTAGCCGTAATAGTTGCGAAAATTGCCGCATTTTACGGTTTTACGGATGAACGGTGTCATTTTACGACTTCGCAGATAAAAATTTGAATCGTTAACATTCGATTATGACCCCACTTCCATACACTCGAGTGTTTGCGTGGGTCGAATGCACGTCTACGATAGTCCATAACACATTCTTTGATATGACTGGTACTTTTAACCGTACGATGTTTGTGTCATTGGAACTGAATTTAAAGCAGGGATAACAGTTCTTCCACGTGAGTCTTACATGTCGACTGGCTCTGCTTCGCCAAATCTTTGTCCCACTTCGTACGTTTGTTGTGATTTAAACCATATTCTTTGACCACTTGTGGACTAATTACATTCGTTCCACGTGTGTGTGTGCTTTTTACCATGTGCGTATTCTTTGTTCATGAGATTGGCGTCGTGTTCATTTAATGGTTGAAAACTTTGTGTGCTTTGACGTATTTCAGTGAATTGTTTGACTGCCTTGAATGTTTATGTTATAAATTTATGTGACGTTTAGTGATCCAGGTTCGTTTCAATGTTTCAGTAGATATCGAGACATCTGTTCTCGAACATTTTCATAAGCTATATTGGTAATGCAGGATTCGTGAGTGAACCCAACAAGAAACAATACTTAACAGATATTTAAAGAGTCGTATTCTATTGATTTTCCTTGCATACTAAAATCCAGAAAGGGAGAAGAATTTGCGTCTTTCACGGTACGTGGGTGCGATATTAATATTGCACATTGTGGAAATAACGATTTAAGCAAGCGTGTGAAGGGCGGTAAACTCGTAAGTCATGTTAAATTTAAGGAAGATAACAAAAAAAGTCAACACCATTTTTGCCAAGTCTGGAAACGTTGACAACGACGTAATTAGGGCCGAGTGTTTGTTTTCTTCCTTTATGGTGAAACATAATGTGCCCTTAAGTACGGCTGATCATCCTGGTGCTTTATGTGAGAAGATATTTCCCACGCCAGAACTTGCAAAGGAATATAGCTGTGGCCGCGCGAAAACGACATGCATTGTAAATAAAATGGTAAAAACCGCATCATTTGAAGTTGTTAAGTGCCTCCAGAATGGGCCATTTTCTTTGGCAACAGATGGAAGCAATGATACGAATGCCAAGGTGTATCCTGCTGATGTTACATTCTATGACACTCCACGGGAAGAAGTAATGAGCACTGTGCTGTCCATACCAGCGTTAGACGGGGACTCAACAGAGTGACACATAGGTAACCTGATGTAATAACAGCTGAATTCTCATAACACACCTCCAGAAAACTGTGTGGTATTCTGCTCCGATAATGCTCCTGTTATGATAGGACCCAAAAATGGGGGTCAGCATTTCTGAAGGAAGATCAACCAGATATTACCATAATAGGTTGCATTTGCCATCTCATTAATCTATCAGCTGAAAAGATTAACGCTTAAAGAGGATGAGATCCTTGTTGATATATTTTATTTCTTAGTGAAGAGTGTCAAAGGTAAAGAACGCCTTCAGAAATTTCAGCACTTCCACAATAAAGAGGCAAAGAAAATTCTGAAGCTTGTATGTAGTAGGTGGTTGTCTTTAGGCAGATGTTTGGATAGACTTCTGGAACAGTGGTATCCGGTTCTGTCCTTCTTCAAGGAGAAAGTAATATTATGTATCCAAAACATTTCCACAAGCTACACATCTTTCAAAATACCTAGAGTTAAACAAAGTGGATCCAGAGAGTATCAGAAGAACAGAATTCTTGGTTCTGCTACTGCACATGCCTCTAAAAGAACAGCATATTCTTCCAAATGTGATAAACCCATCCTAAAAGTAAGACTTCTGCTACAATACGTGAGGAAAAATTGTTTATATTGCTCTCCTCTAACTTGACCAAGGCCTTTTGTACTTTCCTTCATGTGGCTATTCCTGAATTTGACAAAGTGAATTTTGCCCTTCAGACTTCTTCTCCACAAGTTCACTTTTTATTATAACTTGTTCATCAAGTTTGTTAAGCCCGAAATTGACAAAAGCCCCTCATTGCTTGAAATTGAGTACAACTAGATTGAAAATCATAGAAGTGGAGATAAGTTAGTTATCGGCATTCAGACTTCGAACATAGTGAATGATCTTCAGGATACAGATAAATCCCTTTTCTTTTCATCAACGAGAAACTACTTTTGTACGCCTGTGACTACATCATCAACAAGTTTCCACTCAAGCATGATGTGTTAAAGCATGCTCAAGTTGCAACGTTAGACAAAATTGAAGCTGCACAGTCTTCTTCCATTCGTTTTTTCTTGGGAAGGTTTTCCATCAAATTATGCAAGGAAGAGAATGAAATTACAGATGAGATGGTGTACGTATTTCAGAGGCAATTCACAGCTCTTCAGGTAGAAGACACATTGGCTGCAAATCACGATGCTGCAAGTGATTCCAGTTGGGCAAAAATATCAAGAATTCGTGGAGCCTAGGGTCTTCTTTACAAGTACCCAATTTCGAGAGTAATGCTTTCTATTCTCACCATAATCCATACCAATGCAGAATGTGAAAGTGTTTTCAGCCTTGTGAAGAAAAACAGAACAGAGTTCAGATGATCCATGTCCAATGAATCTTATGAATCTATTTCTGTTTTGAAGATCAGTATTTTGACCAAACATTTTCTCAATTTTTTTTTTTTTTTTTCTGCAAGAAGCTAAAATGGCCGCAACTACGACTTTAAAGTCGAGCTAGCATGTGATATGCAGTGTGTGTTATATTACTTCTTGCCTGTGTTGCGTTAAACAAGTTTTATTGTGTATAGCCTTTTTCGATGATTGCATATCTGCTTAATTTATCAAGGCAGTTCTGTTATGTACGCTCCAAACGAATATTCACCACGCCTGTTGCTGTTTAACATGGGTTTCTTCTTGATTGTTATCTCCATATACAAATAATTGACCGATGATGTAAGTAGATGTAATTTCATTTAAGTATCCTGTTCAAAGCATGAATTATTGTATATTGCACCCCAGAAGTTTTATTATTTTCGTCAAGCCAGGGTACGGTGGTACATACTACACAGGTGAACTGTTTGTCATCATGACATGACAGCCCAACTTTCAGTTGCAGTGCAGTATGGACCTCACCGATTCACAATCTAAAGACTACTTGGCGCCCCCTATTCAGAGTGACACCACTGCCCTCGAGCAGGCACCACTTGTTCGATTGAGGCAGCATTTCAGGCCACACAATACACACCCTTACCTTCTCTTTAAGTAGCGCCTGTACCTGTACGGTATGCATACGTTTTTGATCAACAACTGCACAATCTGCGAACCATTTGTGTCGTCCTTCATCAGGCCAATAAGCTTCTTGTTTGAGAAAGAATGCCATATGGATTATCGGCCGCATATCTGGAGATGTGGATCAGGATGATACCTTATTACTTGATATGGATGTCTGGCTTCCACCCAACAGATGTAACTTCCTGTATCCATGTAAAGTAACTTTGGATTAGCAAAGTTTGATTTTATGAACTTATAGTGGAATTGGTACATGCATTTTATGAACTTATAGTGGAATTAGTACATGTGGAGTTAGGAAAGTTCCAGTACACATATACCGACATAGACAGGTTTCTTGAACTCAAATGGTTCAAATGGCTCTGAGCACTATGGAACTTAACATCTGAGGTCATCAGTCCCCTAGAACTTAGATGCCGAACTCCTGCCAGACATACACGGCATGCCCATGCTCTGCGCCCGTTGTGGCAGTGCGTACAAGTTTACCGATAAATGTGGCTATACCATGCAATGTGAGGTTTTGTTGAGGGTTTTTTCCATCAAACTGATTGGTCACATCAGTGTGAAAGCTGTTTTAGGAGTCGCCCATGGGGGAGAGTATGGCCACCTGATGCTGGGCTTAGGCAGTGGGTGGGGAATAAAAGCAGTTTCGTGGCTGTGGAAGGACACACTGAAGAGAGTGATGAGAGAAAAGCAGAGGAAAGACCTGTCCTGCTGCTTGGAGCGGTGTAAATTGGGACTGATTACCTATGGTTTCTGTAACTCGTACTACACCAAAAGCATATCAAGATCAAACTTTTTGATACAGTACTGAAAAAAAAAACTCACGGAATGAAATTATATCAAAAAATATCTGGTATGGCCGGGCAACTCTGGCTCTTGAGAACGAGCTACCTGTGCTTCTGGTCCTTCAGTGCTGTCGGTCTCATTCATTATCAGTCTACCTTTATAAGATACTTTGGACGCTTCTGAACCGTCTGTCACCAAAGATTCATAGTTTAGTTGTACCTGAACATGCCTTTTTCAGATTTCAAAGATGCCTTTTTAAGACTCCAAATAAACTACAGTGCAAATAAATCACCTAACGCTACGCTTAGAGGACGGGTTTGAAAGATGGAAGATCACTGGAGTGGCTTCTGTCGATCTTCTACCACGCTACGGCACAGGCCAAAGCCGCATAATACTTCACAAGATCTACGATCTGATGCAGGACTACGGTTGCAATACAATAATTACCACCTTATTGCACAGCGAAAGATTTCATGTGGGTTTCCAAGGAAGACACAGCCACTAGTGCAGCCACAAATGATCTATCCCACAGGAAAGTATTGTCTCCAATACTCTTCCACATTTACACAAATGATCAGCCAAGATCCAGTCCATCCAAAAGTTTCCTATGTACGGACGACCTTAGTTTGACAGTACAGACAAATGATTTTGAGACAGCAGAACGGGTTCTGACAAAAGTTCTGCTAAGGTTTCTGATCACTGTAACAAAAACTACCTGAAGCCAAATCCGCAAAAAACTCTGGTCTGCACTTTCCACTTACGAATCAGACAGGAAGGAAGAAAGCAAAGTGATTTAGGATGGCGTCGGGCTGGAGCATTGTCTTACACCGAGATACCTTGGTTATTATGGCAGATCATTCACTGACCGGCAACATTGACTTAATATCAAACATAAGGTATCAGTCCGGAACAAAGTTGTTTCTTATTTAAGTGTAAAACCCCAGGTGCTCCACACTGCTGCTATGCCACTGTGTTTCTCGGCTGGTGAATATGCCTGCCCACTGTCTTACAAACACACCCACACAAAAGAAGTATACGTAGCCCTTAAGGAAATTGCAAGTCGCGTTAGTGCATGCTTGAAACCAACTCCTGTTGATAAATTGTACTGCATGTCAGCCATTGCTCCACCTGATATATGACGGAAAGTAGCCGCAAATGCTGAAAAGAAAAAAGTGGAAGGAAATGAGTTACACCCATTGCAGTTACTTAAACCACCAAGACCTAGGCTGAAGTCTAGGAACAGCTGTTTACAGTCAACATGTGCACTAAATACACAAGCTAAGAAAACCAGAGAAAAACGGTGGATAGCCAAAACAAGTAATCTTCAAGGGGGGTTGAAGCCAGCATAGTATTTACCAACCGGACACAACTTGAACAGGACCAACGGAGATCACTGACCGGTCTACGAACAGGTGTTTGCAAATCTAGCGATAATCCAATTAACCCAGATACAGCTCTTGTCCTTCAGGTAAGATTTATCACAGAGGAGCTTTAAACTGCTTATAATACTTGTTTGTTTTACCTTTCAACAGATGGCGTTAGCATACACTTCATCCAACTGACCCTTTACATTGCTTAAAACAACGTTTAGCTTTTATTGTTGAGCCAAACTTGGTTTTCTGGAAATGGATTATCTGCCTGACACTCTAGTTGATAGGTGAATATAGCTTCCCTGCGCACATATGTGTTAGAGATATAACTGTACATATAACTGTACATATATTCTCTCAGAATGTTATATTAATATAGTAAATGATAATATGGATATTTATATGCTGAATATAACTTCAGTGATTGTTCGTATCAGCACCACCTTATAGGAGGACATTAGTTATATGCATACAAAAATCACACAAATTGTTTTCCGACATTTCTCTTTTGCTTGTTATATGTGCTTACATAATATTTTAGCAACACAAGCGTACTAATCTGGCTTAAGTCACTAAAATGTAGATAATATTGTCTTAAGTGTATTTATGATCATTTTAGTTTTGGAAATTTCGTTATATGTTATATCAGGAATGCGAACCCAAATTTATGAAACTGTTTTACAAATATCTAAATAAAAATCATATCTGCGAACTTTTACTTCATAACCCACACTTTTTCAATGGGATTATTCTTATTTCGTTATATGAAAATCAAATGCAGTAGTAAGAAGTAAATATTATTAAAAGTAACGCTGATATAAGCAGAAACTTACAGTTCCTCCAAATTTTTGCAGGGAACCGGTGACATTAGATGAAATTCTTGAAATTCTGGAGAATACTGATGATGGGATGCCTGAAAATAGTTTGGATGTTGCTTTTTTACCACCCAATAAAGCTACAGATGAACCGACAGATGAAGACTCTTGGGATGAAGAAGCACTAAATATTGAAAATGTTCCAGCAAGTCAGTTGAAAGCTTCAGCCATAATTTGCAATAAGGATATGTCTAACAATATAAAAATTCCAAATCCATCATTTTTGACAATGCACCAAAACGGAGAAAAGCAACTAAACCATTTCATTAGTACAACTGGGTGAAACAGCCACCTCTGCCTGCAACCGCAGAGTGACCAGGAAGGAGTACCGTAAAATTCTCATTGAGAGCACCATTAGAATATAGGGTGCATCAAAAAGAATCATCCGACTTAAAATAATCGTAACTATCACGTTATTTTAGACATGTGCGTGGACAATGTACAGTTGGAAAGAACAAACTGTCGAGCTTTAGATGATGTTAGGTAGCAGCACTGCGAGTCCACTTCAGTTCTAGTAGAAATGATGTCGGAAAAACAGAAAGCGTTTTGTGTTCTACGTTTTGCGCAGTGAGGGTGAGTAATAACCGATCTGCGTGACTTTCGTACTAGGTATGGTGTGGATCCTCCTACAGCACAGAGTGTTAGACGATGGCATGAACAATTCCGAGAAACAAGTTATTTGTGTAAAGGCAAATTTCTGGGCCGTCCCTGAGTGCCTGACGTAGACGACGAACGCATCCGCCATAGTTTCATAAGGATTCCGCAGAAATCCGTTCGCCGTGCAATTCGACAGCTCAAAATGCCTCCGATGCCCGTCTGGCGTGTATTGCGTCGACGTTTACCCATGAAACCATACAAAATTCAGCTACTGCAAGGTATTCGTGGAATCAATATGAATGCCACTCTGACATATGCCATGCAACTCGCGGGGGGCATGTTGAACACCTATGAAAAGGTACGAAAAAACCTTTTCGGTTTCCCGTTCATCAAAAAACAAAATACATTGTATACGTTTATTAGTTTCAGAAATATAGACGTGCTAAATCGGATGATTCTTTTTGATACATCCTGTATTGTGAACTATTTTTTGACAATGATGTTATAAGCATGATGGTGAAATACACCAACCCATATGCTGCGAAGAGGAATAGAACTGGCCATTGTTCTCAAGAGGAGATGAAGTGTTTTTAGCTATTTTGCATCTTGGTGGCAATGTCCACTTGCCAAGGAAAGACATGTATTGGTAGACGTCGACCGATATACATAACATTTACTTGCAGTTTCCAATGCAATATCCAAGGACCGTTTCAGTTTCATTAAATCAAATATTCACAATTACAACAATGATGAACTTGATGGTACAAACAGATTTTGAAAGGTGCATCTTCTTATAAGCACGATACACATAAATGAAAAATGCAGAGAAAATATGCCTCACATTCAAAACCATTCTGTCTACGAAAGCATGGTTCCTCATTGTGGGTGGCACGGGATAAACAGTTTATTCGAGGCAAATCTACAAGATATCGGTTTAAGTTCTGCGGTGGAGGGCCATATAATCGATATCTGTTATGACTCGAAGCATATCAAGCAACTGGTAGATTGCTAGAAAAAATACGCTCATAACGATCTTAGTTACGAAGTAGTGAGGAGTTATGCAAGTAGCTGGAAGAGATGCCATATAGGCTGCATTTTGATAATTTTTTTACTTCATTTCATTTTCTGTGTGACTTGCATCTACGAAATGTTCAGGCCACAGGCACAATGAGAACCAACAGAATTGGTAAAGATTAAAATCTGTAAAAGGGAGAAGAAGTGAAAAAGAAATCTAGAGTGACATTTGAACTCAGATCTGACAATTCAACCAATAATAGATTAGCGGCTTCATGGAATGATAACATCGTGGTGACAGTCGCATCAAGCTTTGATACTATAAATCCAACTCATCCAGTACTGTGACATTCACATCAGCGCAAATGAAGGTTAACAGTTAAACATCAAAGACTCTTTTGCCACTACAGTAAGCTTATGGGAAGAACTGATACAACATATAACACTATTGGTGCTGCGTGCTATACTTAGCTTTAGTAATGATATTTCCTAACCTGTTACAAGGGAGCCACGTACAACACTCTAGCAGTGTAATTGCCAAATACGACATAAGCTAGCAAATAGTGTCACCCTCTGGAAGGATTTTTGAATCTGACCGTGTGTTAGCTAACAGAACGAGGGCATCGGACATGAATTTCGTAATGGTGGCGGTTAGTAGATAACAGAAGGAGAAAATTTTTTTTAGAAAATACAGTAACAGAATTCTTGTAAATGAAATAATAAAACGGTCGCCAGCATAATTAGGCACAGTAATGTGGAAACATTATTTTGAATGTAGCTATCTTTGTTTGTGCAAAACAAACCTGAATTACTTCCTTATCAATGAAGTGAAATGACCTCTTCAGTAACCAGACGAACTACATAATGAATAGCACTAGTTATGTATAGCGTGTATAAGCAATCACAGAAATGAACAGAAACTTTATCCCTGTTAACAACAATCTCCACTCCTACCTTTCAATAATGTAACACACAAATTGTTCTCAAAGGAATACACAGGACTAAATAGCACCTGACAAAAGTTCAAGTTTGACTAACACACAAAAATACATCTCAAATGCAACATATAACACTATCGGTGCTGCGTGATATACTTAGCTTTAGTAACACCTTTTATATATACTCTTTTATATAGTGCCTTCCTGTTACTTTAATTAGAGAACAACTAGTCAATATGGTTTCTTCCTAACGTACAAGAATGGAATGGAGGGGGGCACAAATTATCCCCTCTTTATAAAAGCAAACTCACTTTTTAGAAAATAGTTTACATTATGATACCAGATTAGTTAATTCCCCACTTAATATCATTTACCTTGTAAAACTTTAAAACAATTTGCGTTGACAACACTCTCTACAGCTTCAGAAATGGATTCAACTAAAAGTTACACTTTGAATAGGATCAAAACCAAGTACTTTATAATACCACTTGTGAAGTAAGTGATTTTCACTGACAACTTTTTATGTAGCTATACTTTAAAAACTCTGACACTCGTAAAATAGAAGCAAATCAGAACACATTAGAGATTTTCATAGATTAAATAATTATTGACGTCCTTAATATTAATGAAATTAATAATCTAACTACTACTTCTACATATTTTAGAGTTCAGAACTAAGCATTGTTAAATAACACAGATGATTATCATTCAAAAAATGGCTCTGAGCACTATGGGACTTAACTTCTGAGATCATCAGTCCCCTAGATTTAGAACTACTTAAACCTAACTAACCTAAGGACATCACACACATCCATGCCCGAGGCAGGATTCGAACCTGCGACCCTAGCGGTCGCACGGTTCCAGACTGTAGCGCCTAGAACCGCTCGGCCAACCCGGCAGGCGATTATCATTTTTTCACACACAGGGTACTCGGATATTGGTCATTATGAGGAGAGGACCCTGGTAGGTACCATGAAAGGAAACAGTTCATTGTTTGACCACAAAGTTTAGTATTATTTGCATTATTATTGAAAATTAATTCACACAAATACACTGGTTCATACTGATCTATAGTTCTAACCTCTGGAATCTGATGAAGTGGTGGCGCAATAGTGGTGGCGGGAAAGTGGCGGCTACTTGGTCTTTCTTTTGGCAGTAATAAGGTCAATTAAATTCTTCTTGGCGATGTGAATATAATTTTTATAGCCATTTCCAATGCGAGAGCACCATTTTGCAGCCACAATTACACCCGAGGCCATTCCATCTCAAATTAGGAACTGGATGCCTCGCTCGGCACCTGCGCTGTCCACTCATCGGCTGCTGGCTACTGACTCCTTACTGTGCTCTCTCGCTTGCCACCAAGATTGAGCACCAGTTCCACCTTTTGGCGCGTGCCAACTCACTTCCGTTACAGAGGGGTTCAAAAAATGGCTCTGAGCACTATGCGACTTAATTTCTGAGGTCATCAGTCGCCTAGAACTTAGAACTAATTAAACCTAACTAACCTAAGGACATCACACACGTCCATGCCCGAGGCAGGATTCGAACCTGCGACCGTAGCGGTCGCTCGGTTCCAGACTGTAGCGTCTAGAACCGCACGGCCACTCCTGCCGGCTACAGAGGGGAAATACTACGTCTTTTTCATTATACAAAGCAAGTTCCTATGTATGAACCAGTTTTTGCAGTATTATTTCCGTTACATAAGCAAACCTATTTTCTTGTTGTTGTTGTGGTCTTCAGTCCTGAGACTGGTTTGATGCAGCTCTCCATGCTACTCTATCCTGTGCAAGCTTCTTCATCTCCCAGTACCTACTGCAACCTACATCCTTCTGAATCTGCTTAGTGTATTCATCTCTTGGTCTCCCTATTTTAGAAAGTTTCATTATTTAAATACACAGTTACAATTCTACAAAACATATTTCGTAAAACTCTGTTTCCTTACGGTAAATCAATGACATTACGCATTAAAGAAAATACACTTTACAATTCACATCATTAAGTAATTAATGATGTGAATTGTAAAGTGTACTCCAGATCGATCATGGTGTTACAAGCTGGCCAATATACAGGGTGATTCAAAAAGAATACCACAACTTATAGGGATTTAAAACTCTGCAACGACAAAAGGCAGAGCTAAGCACCATCTGTTGGCGAATTAAGGGAGCTATAAAGTTTCATTTAGTTGTACATTTGTTCGCTTGAGGCGCTGTTGACTAGGCGTCAGCGTCAGTTGATGCTAAGATGGCGACCGCTCAACAGAAAGCTTTTTGTGTTATTGAGTACGGCAGAAGTGAATCGACGACAGTTGTTCAGAGTGCATTTCGAACGAAGTATGGTGTTAAACCTCCTGATAGGTGGTGTATTAAACGTTGGTATAAACACTTTACAGAGGATGGGTGTTTGTGCAAAGGGAAAAGTTCTGGACGGCCGAGAACGAGTGATGAAAATGTAGCACGCATCCAACAAGCATTTGTTCGCAGCCCAGGAAAATCGACTCGCAGAGCTAGCAGAGAGCTGCAAATTCCACAATCAACTGTATGGAGAGTCCTACGAAAAAGGTTAGTTATGAAACCTTATCGTCTGAAATTGGTTCAAGCACTGTCTGCAGCTGATAAGATTAAAAGAATCGATTTCTGTGATTTTATCCTTGCTCAAATGGAAACAGATGAATCTTTCGTTTCAAAGATTGTGTTTAGTGATGAAACAACTTTCCACACTAACGGGAAAGTCAACCGTCACAATGTCTGTATATGGGGCACTGAGAATCCGCGGGAAACAACTCAGTATGAACGTGACTCGCCTAAGGTGAACGTTTTCTGTGCCATTTCAGCCAATAAAGTTTTTGGTCCCTTTTTCTTCGAAGGTGCTACTGTAACTGGACTACAGTATCTGGAGATGTTAGAGAATTGGCTGTTCCCTCAGCTCGAACAAGAATCACAACAATTCATATTTCAGCAGGATGGAGCGCCACCACAATGGCACTTATCTGTCCGTAACTACCTGAACGTCAACTACCCGAGGCGATGGATCGGCCGCCAGGCAGCCCGTGACAGAGCACTTCATCACTGGCCTCCAAGAAGCCCTGATCTTACCCCCTGCGATTTTTTCTTATGGGGGTATGTTAAGGATATGGTGTTTCGGCCACCTCTCCCAGCCACCACTGATGGTTTGAAATGAGAAATAACAGCAGCTATCCAAACTGTTACGCCTGATATGCTACAGAGAGTGTGGAACGAGTTGGAGTATCGGGTTGATATTGCTCGAGTGTCTGGAGGGGGCCATATTGAACATCTCTGAACTTGTTTTTGAGTGAAAAAAATCCTTTTTAAATACTCTTTGTAATGATGTATAACAGAAGGTTATATTATGTTTCTTTCATTAAATACACATTTTTAAAGTTGTGGTATTCTTTTTGAATCACCCTGTATTTCACTCTGTAGAGTATCTATCACGTGTAAGAAATGGTACTTCCCCACTACTGCACGTTTTGTCTATGTAGCTGACCACAACACATTGCATTTCTGCATCGAGGGTAGTGGTTAATTGGACTACTTGACATTTCGTTGAGAAATCGTCACTGCAGTGACATTTCTTTGAAGAATCGTCACTGCAGTTTTCCAATCAAACTGCCGTGTTGCTATGGAAAGAGGAAGACTTTTAAAACGTCAAAGTTTGGTTCTAGATATGACAGGCTGGAATAATATCTCGCAGATTTGCCTGTAGAGCCTGTTTCGGGAAAGAAGAAACAATGTCACTGTCGCCAGTGTCAAAAAAATCTACAACACAGTGCATTAATGTGACATTTCATGTTTCTTGTTTCATACTGTTCCACACAAAATAGTAAGACAGTATTGATCTGATGCTTAAATAGCGACACTGTGTTAAGTGAATGCTAATGCAGTTGGTGTCCTCACAGAAGAATGATCAACTTTTAAAAAACTGTGAAAATAAAAAGTATAAAACAATTATATACGTAACGTTTGTCATAATTAATTGGTCAATGAAAGTTTTCGTTAAAATACAAACAAAAATAATTGAGGCTTATACGGGTTAAATGGAAATACTTACAAGAGCCAATGAATGTTTTTAAGTATGGACAGCGAAATCTCTGTGCCAGCGGTTCTGTTGCTCTGACTCATGCAACTTAGCGACGATACTGGCACCAGTTGGGAAAATCCACTGACATGTATATCTTACAGAGGGCAGACTGTATCATGGAAATGTGCCACCTGGTCGAATGTACCACATTTCTCCTTACACAAGGTTGATGATTCGAGTCCGGATACGCCGTCATCCAGGGGAACGATTGTCTAAACACGTGTGGCGACGCATGCAATCCAACAAGTAACTGACAGTGTGGTCTATCTTTGCGCCTATGCGATAGACGACTTAACAGCACCGCTACGGTCGCAGGTTCGAATCCTACCTCGGGCTTGGATGTGTGTGATGTCCTTAGGTTAGTTAGGTTTAAGTAGTTGTAAGTTCTAGGGGACTGATGACCTTAGAAGTTAAGTCCCATAGCGCTCAGAGCCATTTGAACCATTTGAACTTAACAGCATGTTTGCTTATGTGTTACTCCTTGTTTCTGTGATATTTCTCTGGTCTTCTCAAGAGTATATTGTTCTTTAATTTTCGTGTTTTATGAGTGTAATAAAGCGTATAACATTTACGCCGTCTGTATTCGGTGGTGGATTGTCGTTCCCACAAGTGCTGGTCCCGACAATGGTGGACAATAAGCTAATCACGAGCGAGATCACTCCACCTACTAACGTGGACACTACACCAACAAGACACTTCTCGGGTGATTCAGACGTTCAACCGGTGTTAACCTCCGGGCAAGTGCCCGGCACTTCACGCCTTACGCAGCTCAAAGACAGTTCGCCAACAAGCTGCATTACGCTTTCCGCGGCGCATAGTAAATTCGTCGTACCGCCGTACAAGCCGCATTGGCCTGATCTTTGGTTTCGGCTTCTTGAACTCTCTTTCAAGGCCCATGACATCTCAGACGATAAAATGAAATTTGATAGCGCTGATGGAGCACTAGAATAGCAAATTTTATTGTTGTTATTGAATGTTGTGCACAAAACGCCTCCTGAGGATACACCTCTCAAGGGCTCAGCATTCGTTTTCTGAGTACGGGCTTGGCGACCCCGGAGTTCCTGAGCTGGGTTGTGGTGAGCGCGGCTATCCCTCTGTCACCGTAAGCTCTGAGCACGCTTTAGCGATCAACGTGCGGAGCGGCGGTGGAATGTAGCGTGTCACAGGGAACGGGGATCTTGACTTGGCTGTCCGGATCACGAATATGGTAGAAACCTCTATAAAAGGCCCCTCATTATCAAGGTGTGCTGCTCGCTGATGAGATGTATGGCTGTTGAGGTGGAACAGTCGTTAGCGGGTAACTTCTCGGGAGCCTGCTGTACCTCAGTTGTATAAGGCTTACTTGTGCACGCGGGGCTCTGTCTAGGTGAACTTTTATTTCGCAAGTTACTAGGTGGACCAGCATATGTCCTTCGACATCTTCTCTTCCTCCTCTCAACGGAAAGGGTAGGCCGCTGGTATGATCCAGCACCCAATCAAACAAGAGAGCTTGTGTAGCCAGTTCTCCAGACTTGGGCATTACGCAGACTTTGTCAGTATCGAGTAAAGAAATGCATGGTGGTGGCCAGAATGTGTTTCTTATAATTAAACGGAAAGAGGGTTAGGTCTGAGAAAGTTTCACCTTTTTTATACAAAAATGTTTACAGGGACTCGCTGTAAGTTTAAAATCTATCAACCGATTGCGAAACAGTTCCCTGAAACATCCAATTCCCAACAAGAGAAGAACATTCAAAAAGCTCAGTTCCTTGGGGAATGTGCAACAGAAAGTGAACTGCACAACACCTTGAACTATAGCAAAGGTTTTCTAACTTGCAGGGATCTGATTGACATTCCCCGAGAAGAAGCGAAAGCTGAGTGGCCTCAGGAAGGCTTGTTGATGTACAGAACATAATAAAGCGGGTGGAGCGCGATCTCATGAAATCAGACTCATTTATACCGCCTTTTAGTTGCACAAGACTTCCAGAGCACGCTAAGGCTGGATTCCCTCGCCTCAGCGTGCGGCCTTATTTTCCTACCCCAATGCGCTGTTTCATGTGCCACCGTTTTGGGCACACCTCCTCAGGTTGTAAGGGAGCAGACACTTGGAGCAAATGTGGTAAGCTTACCCATGAAGGTGCTGGTTGTTCATTTCCTCCAAAATGTGTAAACTGCTCTGGCGATCACCCTGTCCGCGGCAGGGACTGTAGAGTCTTTGTTGAAGAAAGAAAGTTACAGGAAATAAAAGCAACTAAACTTATGTTATATGGAGAGGCCAAAAAGATATATAAGGCCATGCACCCCCCGAAGTCTGCTACCTCATTTATGCATCCGCTCTTAAACAAGCAGTTCAGAAGGCCGATGCTGCTACCCAAACGGTAGTTACTAGTGTCAGCACTATCACCTTTGTTAGCCAGTGCACTAGTGCCGCTGCAATTCCTTCAAATCCTACGCTTCATCCCAAAACATCAGACAGGTCTGTTGCCGCTAACGCTGCAGAGCTCCTTGGTCCTCCAAAGGTTCAGTCTGGTCCACCGTCCTGCAGTGCCACTACCACTGCCGCTGTTTTGGCTGCGAAGCCTACCCAGGGCAAAAAATCAAAGGCAAAGCGTTCACAACGGACCGAGTCAGGAAGTAAGTAAATAGTCCGACGAACACTGTGTCATCCTATCTGACATCTCACTTGACTCATCAGTAGGAATAATGGACCTTGATGTTGGACTGGGGCAATCACCTTGCCCCAAGGCTGAGCCCTGACCCATTATGGGCTCCGTTCCCGGTAACAGGGTGAAAGTGTAAGCCTGATGATAGATGGTTCTCGTATCACACTGGACGATTAAAGGGTTCAGAACACATGTGGAGGAACTGAAACTGTTAGTGCAGTGCCTGCATTTACAAGAACACATTTTAAAGCCACTGACACACCTGTGCTACGTGGCTATACCCTTCACCGAAAGGATGACCTGATTACGGACAGAGCCAACGGACGGGTAGTTGTGTTTGTCAATAGCGTGTATCACTCTTCTGCTCTCACCCTGGCTACTGACCTGCAAGCAGCTGCTATTGAAATTTAGGGTGTTGGAGAATCACGGTTTGCTCGCTGTATATGCAATAGACTCTGAGGCTCTTATAGATTTTGTGAAACAACCGGAGTCGGGTTTTGGAGAGCCTCCTGACGTTTTACGAGCTTTTCATCCTCAACACAGGTGCTACTGGGTCATTCTCAGCCATCGACCACTTTTTCAGCCCTGCAGTCCTCACAGACTCTATTCAATGGGAGGTCATTGACAACCTTCATTCCAGTGACCACTTCCCACTCGGCATTCACCTACTGGACGGAGCATTACCCGAGGAGTAGCCACCAACATGGATTGTCAGCAGGTCTAACTGGACGCTGTTCAGCCAGTTGGCTGTGTTTCAACATCGCAGCGGCATCCAGGAATGTATGGACCACATCACACGAGTGATCCATCATGCCGCTGACTTACTCATCCCAAAGTTTTAAGGTTATCTTAGGAGGCTGTAACACCATAGCTTAAACACTACATACCTTTTGTTGATTCATTTTGCTTTCTGTTTCGTTCAACATTCCATTGTTGAGCTTCTGTAAATGTTGTTTGATTGAATCAATAACACAAAATTGTATGCTCCTTTCTTTGTAAAGACTTTGATGTCATGGTTTGATTGTATGCAATGTAGTGTATCTATCATTTGAATTTCTTGCCTCATTTGGAGGGAACAAAACTTACTATACATAGTTGTAATTTTGTTTAAATAATTTTTTGTAGAATGTCAGTATATGCAAATGTTCTGTTTTATTTAATATGTTTGGTTGCTGATATATAAACTGCTGACCTTCACGTAGGGTTCTGAGTTATTTTGTATGTAAAAGGTGGGCTGGTTCCTCTACGGAACGGAACTTGGTAGCGCGCACAAAATGTGGTGGGCACGGATAAAAAGGTGGAATCAAGAGTCAGTCGGGGACGAGCTACCAAACTGTCAACTGCTCGTGTAAAAGTTGTGTATTGTGCTGGTGCCGAGAAAGGCTTTTCGTACAGCTTTCCAATGAATCGGATGGATGGATAAAGAGCTGGAACTATTCTGAAATTGGTATCTATCATCGCCACCAAGAAATGACAGAGTCCCGCACTTCCGCCTTCAAATCCACCCACCGACATTCACTCGCCACCACCTTGCGCAATCACTGAAAAGCAACCAAGGAATTACAAAAATGTGCAGTGAAGGATCAGCTCAGGTGGATGATTTATTTGTTTCCAATAATACGGTAACCAAAAGACGATTTATGAAAACTTACCTTGATTTATCCTCTGTCACATTTCCACTTAAGACCCTTCCCATGCTAAAGTGATTACCGAAGGTCCTTATTGAAAGAACGTTAAAGCTCAGTGTTTTCTAATTAATGCCACTTGAAGATAGTAAGAAGAAATAAAGTTAATGTTGCAGAACTGAGTAATATAGTAAATGATGCTTGCTGAATATAATTTTTCTATTAAAACTGCTTATTAATATTTTGTTGCCAACTTCTAAAGTCTCAAAGCTGTGGCTTACAGAATTTTGAAAATTAAATGATCACAGTTCAGTCTGTTGAAAATCACCTAACGGTGAGCTATTGTCTTATAACCACATCAAGTTGTGTTCTACTGCAGTAAAAGTTGAGAACTATTACTGTTGAAAGTTACATGTTCATGCTTGTTAAGGGCTTGTTTCTTTAGTATATTGAAAGTGTGTTTAGTTTGCGCTGCCAGAGTGGACAAGATTAAGGGCACCTCTCCATTGAAAGTAGTTAAAATGCACAAAGTTACTTAATTATAGAAAGTTTCAATTAGTCTTGCTATTCAAGTGAAATTCTGTACAATATTGGGTTCCTCTTGTGTATTAAAAGTGCATATTAATGGTGTAACAGGATCCACAGTTTCCCTATTGCGCTCATGCTAGATAACGATTAATAGAAAGACCACTATTTATGAAAACAGTAATTTCTTCATTCAAAAGACAGTGAGATGTAATTTGTTAGTGAGCTCCATTTAATTTTCATTCTAAGCAGAAAGGTTTTTAGTAGTGAGAGACTTAATCTATGCATAATAATTAATTTGCTGTGAACCATATCCAAATTTCATGTCAGATAGGAATATATTTTAAAAAGTAATATTCAACCTATGTCCTATTTATGATTCTACGCCGAGCGGTTCTAGGGGCTTCAGTCTGGAATCGCGCGACTGATACGGTCGAAGGTTCGAATCCTGCTTCGGGCATGGATGTGTGTGATGTCCTTAGGTTAGTTAGGTTTAAGTAGTTCTATGTTCTAGGGGACTGATGACCTCAGATGTTAAGTTCCATAGTGCTCAGAGCCATTTGAACCGTTGTTTTATGATTCTACAGTGATTATTAATAGTAATATAATGGAAACCATTCACTTTGATTGAGCACTAAAGGCAATAGTGTGTGCCATAACCTGCTGTAATTACTCTAATCTTTGTTCTTCTATAACTGTTAGCACTTTTTTTTAACGTGAACATATGCAGATTCCAGAGGCCATTGCACTCTCGTGTGACAAAGTATAGGCTGTGTGTGCCCATTGAAGTTACTTATTTTCAGTTTCTTGAACAAGAATGTTACTCATTCTTATGCCTAATTAGGCTGGCGACCGTTTTTATTATCATTTGAACACTGTGGATAGGTAAATTATTGTTTGTTACTGTTTAAATATTTACTTAATTCTGACTTTTACTTCCGATAAGCCGCCTCCGTTAGGTACATCACGGTCAAAGTAACTCTGCTTCTTTATACTGTAATTGAACTAACAAAACTAATTTCATTATACGAACTGCCTCCAGCTTTGAGGTTATAGTATAACAGTGGCAGACGGTCGTGTTATAAGGCGAACTGTGCCTTGGTGGATAGATGAGTGCCGTTCAGCCATCCGCAGGCGTGCGGCTATTCGACGATTTCAATGCCGCCCTACTGCAGACAACCTCGTAGCCTTTCCTATCGCGAGACCTGTAATTAACGAGAGTACGAAAAGGTTATGGTAAGTATTCCTGGACTTTTCAACCATTCTACTTGTTCTACGAAAGTATGGGAACCATCATTTACCAATAGCAGCAGTGCTGAAAAAGGGGTGTCTCCTGATAACTCCCAGAGACATCACTCAGACGCAGGCAGAGCATTTTGCAAAAACCACTACCGATTCCAGCCATGCGGCTGTAGACAAGGACAAGCTGAACTTCAGATCCAGCAGTTCTGAGTCCCATAACTCCCCTTACTCCATATGGAAGCTGGACTCGGCCCTCTCTGAGAATCGTGACACTGCACCTGGTCACGATCAAATCTTGTACTGCATTCTTCGATATTTGGCAGCATTGTCATAGTAAATCCTTCTCGAATGCTTTAATCTGATAGGCAGACAGATCAGTACTACAACTCGTGGAAATAGACAATTTTGATACCTAGTCAAATCAGAGCCGCACATGTCCCAGTATTGCCTTAACGAACCGTGTAGGAAAGACCGTGGAGCGAATGGTTAACCATCGTCTGGTCTGACTGTTAGAGACCATGCAACTCTTTGGCCGCTCTCAGGGTGGTTTCCGAAGATTTCGGTCCACTGTCGACAATCTGACCGTGCTAGAGACGGCTAGTCAACAGTCTTTCTTACATGAACATAACTGTATCAGCATATTCTTCGATATCAGTAAGACATACGATAGAGACACAGTATCCTTACACAACTGCATTATTGGGACTTTCGTCACCACCACCCCATATTCATATGGTCTTTCCTGTCCCAGCGGTTTTTTAGCACCCGAGTTCGTGACATACTGTCTTATCGTTTTGAACAGAAGATTGGTGCCCGTCAGGGCAATGTTTTAAGTTTTACCCTCTTTGCCGTATCTATAAACTGTATTACGTCTACGGGAAAGTGTCCTGTACAGTGCTCCTTATTTGTGGACGATTTTGCTGTTTTCCGTTGCTTCTCCAGCGTTGCAACAGCGAGCTGTCAGTTACAGCTCACATTGCGAAAGTTGGAGGAGTGGGCTGCAAAGACAGGTTTTCAGTTTTCTGCAGATAGGCGTGCTTGTGTGTGTGTGTGTGTGTGTGTGTGTGTGTGTGTGTGTGTGTGTGTGTTTGTGTGTTCATTTTAACCATTCGTATTTTTAATTTGCCTGGCTCGCATCTGAAGAACACCATTCTACAATTTAGAGACTCGGTGAGGTTCCTGGGCCTCATTTTTGGCTCCAAATTGTTGTGGTTGCCATACCTTAGCCACAGGTCTTGGGGAACGGACAGGGTGCGTCTGCTTCAGTTTTATAGGGTTTTCGTGCGTCGGCTGCTGGACTACAAGTGCACGATGTGGAGATCGACGAGGCCTTCTTATCTGAAGATCACTGAGGCTGTCCATCATGAGGGGCCACGGGAGCTTATAGGAGCAGTCCCACAGTATCTTTGCTGAGACCAGGGAACCGCCACTTACCATCAGGCGGTAGCTCCTCATCATGAGTCAGACATGAAAGATCCTCGGAACTTCGACTTCACCCACGTACCATACCGTTGCTCGTCCGCCTCTGGAACGCCTTTTCTCCAACCGTCCACGAGCCACAGTGCGATTTGGGATCAGCGTGCAGCGTGTGCTGAAGTCACTCGGTGTGGTGCAATAACGACCCCAAATCCAAGGTTTTAACCGTCCGCCGCCCTGGTTACTGAAGAAGCCCAGAGTAATTTTAGATTTGTACAGTACAGGAGAGACTGCATTCCTGCTTCTGTTTTCCATACGATATTTTCTGACATTTCATTTGAGCGCCACAACTATGTAGCTGTCTTTTCTGATGGGCCGAAACAGGGGGACTCCTTTGGTTGCTCTGTTGCTTTCCGGATCATGTCCTCAAGGTCTGACTGCCCCAAGATTTTACTGTGTACGATGCCGAGTTATACTCGGTCTTGAGGGCACTGGAGCAGATAAGACGTTCTTCCAGTACTAAATTTCTTGTCTGTCCATATTCTCTGAGTGCCCTTCACTCTCTCAAATGTTTGTACCTTGCAGATAAAGCAGCCCAAAATATCCAGGATGCCTTGCTCCGACTACGAATCGAGTGCATGAGTGTGGAACAATTTTCGTGGTATTAGCCACATTCCTTTGTTTTAGTAAGGGTAAGGGCGCTGATGATCTCGCTGTTGAGGGCCCATAAGCTCCAAACATTATCATCAGCCTGAGAGTGCATATACACATATCAAGAACAGTATGCTTCGCCTAGTGAACGAACCGACGGACACCCGCATTCAGCAAGTGCTACAAGGTAAACTATTGGTGACAAGTCCTCTTCCTCTTTTTGGCGGCACCTGCGATCACTGGTTCCGCTGTGGTCATTTGGTGCAGACCCGAGTAGAGGGTCTGAATCAGAGTCTCAGGAGGTTCTGAGACCGTGTAGGCTGCAGATTCCTCAAGTTAAACCATCAGGTGGTGGATTTTCAAGTTCTGCTTAATAGGTCATGGGTCCACAACACACAGGAAATGACTACAGTAGCGGGTGCTGTGTGGAGAGGACTGGTCCGGTTTTTAGGTTAGACGGTCTCGGGAAAGAGTACATAGTATTTCAGTCTGAAACGGTGCAGGGCAAACACAAGACAAGCAGTGACGTAGGAACTAGTTGTTATAATAATAATTTATCCTAGATGTGTTGGGGAAGAACCAGAGCACCAGGAGCAAATAGAAAGCAATAAAGCACAAATCGTTATAGATACTAAAAGCTGGTTAAAACGAAATGTAAGTTCGGCCAGAATTTTTACAAATTACCTGATGGTGTTCAGAAACGATAGATTAAATGCAGTTGGTAGTGGCGTGTTCGTTGCTGTTAGAAGTAGTCTACCATGTAGCGGAAATGAAGTAGCAGCGTCTGTGAGTCAGTGTGGGTAGAATTTATACTTGACAACCGGAACAAATTAATAAGCATAATAATGACGTCGTAGGTATGGTAACAGACGCTGCCGCTAATGAGCAGCAACTCCTTCTTGCAGAACAAATGAGTGCGCTACGTTGCAGCATCAACGCTCTTCAGCGGCATCTCCTAGGAAATCCCGCTACTTCTAGCGGAACTAAACCAGCCAGATGGCGCAGCGCAAGAGGTAACGTCAGCTAAAACACAAAGCTGTGTTGGTATCATTCTCGCCTCGGACAACTGGGGTGTAAACACATACAGCTATGTGGCTTCCCAAAAGAGTACAGCGACCGAAATTAGGCACGAGTAGAGCTGTAAAAATACCGTAGGCGACCGCAGACTACGTTAGTTCTCCTAATATATTTGGTCAGTTAAGATAGTAACTGTCATATCTGTACGTTAGGTGTGTTGTATACGTATAGGGCCTTACCTCATTTCGATGGCGTCCGTTGTGTGTGCGATCAGTGTCTTACTAGATTCCCCTAGAAACCAATAATAGTGAAGCGACTAGAAAATGTGTGTGCATATGTAAGGAACTGCATAACTTACTGAACATTTTTGTTCTACATAGTTATCCTCTTGACTGTTACTTAAAAATAAAGAGTATTTATAGCAAAATTGAAATTGTCACTGCTTAATTCAAGTTTTATTGTAAAATTGTTGATTTTTAACGTTAAACAGGGGGATGTTGTAGTAAAAATAAAAAATACCGATTTTTCAATTAGCGCTAGAAAACGCAATTTCCACAAAGAGAAAGCTAAAATCAAAAAGACTGCAAAACAAAAACACATGAAACATCGCTTCAATACTTCGTCCAGCTTACATAAAACATGCCTCTTTTACTGCTATACAACTTTTGCCCTTATCAGTTATGACAGGAGACTCTTACCTTAGATCATGATGAAGAACATGCTATTGAGTACAAAATAACAACAATAATGCATATATTTTTGTATTTGTGTCTGTAAACTATACTTGCATCCAAAGTAATTGTTTTGTTTACATAAAAGCGTAGACGTTTCCCAGGCAGATAATTGTTTTACTTGTAAAATTCAATTTAAATTCTGTAAGGATATAAAATACGCAATGGAGTAACACTGAATGATGTGCGGTTCTAATTATATGCAAAAGAAGCAAACAAACAAAAAACATATCTTTTTTCATAAATTCATTTATGTTTCTCTCCCTATCAATACTATAAATTCTACCGGTATTCTACCATTTACTACGTCATTTATGTACTGCACCAAAATAACCGAAAAAATGGCTCTGAGCACTATGGGACTTAACATCTTAGGTCATCAGTCCCCTAGAACTTAGAACTACTTAAACCTAACTAACCTAAGGACATCACACACATCCATGCCCGAGGCAGGATTCGAAACTGCGACCGTAGCAGTCCCGCGGTTCCGGAGTGCAGCCCCTAGAACCGCACGACCACCACGGTCGGCTCCAAAATAACCGAGGCTTAGTTTCGATAGAGCGCAACTCTAGACACAACCGCTCGCTCCACTATACGATGTCTACCCTCTGTCACTAACAATTCTGGTCCCCACTAGAGGAACGTGAACCATTCACATTCTGCTACGTGATGACAACGTACTCATTCGTAGTGGCGATGTATCTGTCTCAAACACAGCTGAAGAGCATGTTCCTATGTCACTTTTCTGTACATCTAGGACATGTGTAATGAGCTAGTTTATCTAACTGCCACAGACTCAAACTCAGTGTCCTCCCTGCAACATTAAGGAACTGTTTATCTGTAAATCATCTGTAAAACCATCTATTCCGCTAGAATCAGGGGGTGTTGACGGGGCTGCAGTAGGCTTAAAAGCATCACTGATGCATTCCGGAGCCGACCCAACGAACGACCCTAGCTATAGATGATTCACGTCAGGGTGTAGGCAGTACTTATTGGCTGAGGGTTGGCTCGTTTTGTGCCGGTCAACTTCATCCCGCAGTCATGTTGCAACATATCGACGCGGTAGTTCCACTACAACTCAGTGGTCTGCTTCCGTGACGCAAGTTTGTCGTCGACTGTAGCTTCTGCGAGGCTGCGTGGAGTTGGTGGGCAAGATGCGATTTCATCTGCCATCCAAAGACATAATGTGCGTAAGTGCAAATCCTTCTAGCTGATTGCTACCAGAATACTAATAGAAAGTTTATAAGTATATCTATTAATAGCACAGCATATGTACATTACTAACTGGAAGTTCACTTGCAGATGAGTGTATTAAATAAGGCAGCAGCGTCCCTCATACGTCACCAAATACCGGCTGTTCGTTTTAATTTAAGTAGCTTCTATACGAAAGCGTGATGTCTGTTCTTTCGGACATGTGGGAAAGACACCACACGGGATCCACAGTTGTGATACATGGTATGCAAATTGATGGTGGAGGGAGGAGAAAGGAAATGAGAGAGAAAGAACCATTGATGTCAGCTGCATCGGGACTTTACCCGAAATCAGCGGCGACGAGTGAAAATGTGTGGCGGCTCGGGATCGGAACCTGGGATCTGATGCTTACTTGGCATTTGGGATAAAAACTGTATGCGGGTGGTGCAATGGTTAACGCCTCGTGAGCAAGAGATCCTGAGCTTGGGGCCCGCTTCGGCACACATTTTCTCTCGTTGCAGCTGACTCTGCATAAAGTCCCGATGCAGCTGGCATCAGTAGTTCCTTTCCTTTCTCCTCCCTCCACTTTCAGTTTACATAATTAGGTAACTATGTATTTCAGTCTGCTAGGAGCCGTTTTCAAGCAAGGTGTGGCCCACTTATTATACATCTGACTTAAGGTTTGACAACAGCTAGCTTTCGCAATGTTCAAGCCAACGAAACACATCACCTGCTAACAAGGGGAATGGCTCATAAATGGCCAACCGAGCCGGCTCATGTTAGGCAGGTCATTTGTGTACAACCTAAAATGAAAGAGTCTAAGATATTTTGGCCCAAAACCCACCATTTTTGAGGAAACCACCCCTAAAGTTCATGACTCGCGGTCGACTACAAATGAACAGGATCGATAGCTAACTGAAAACTGAATGTTGTTCGTAACATATATCAGGTTTGCAAATGCATGTTTTGCTAGAAGTCGAGCAAAGTTAATTTTTTACTGCTACTTACGTATTCGTAGCTTTGTAATGAAAGTGCTGCTGGTGTAGCGACCAACACATTTCGCTGTGGAGCGGAGAATCTGTGTTCAATTCCCATGGCATTCATTTGCATTTTTCCGTTTCAAAATTGATAGGTATAGGAAGGTTAGGAAGTAAGTAAATCAATAAGGAATAGTAGTAAGGTAGGTGACTTCGATTAGTAAAGAGATAAAAGTCTAAACCCCGTTGTATGAAAACAATTCCGAGTAAGAGTATTGCGAAGAGCAGCATTCGACGCACGTTATCGCTTAAGGTAGAGAAAGGAACCCTTGTCACAGTTGGTAGTATACATCAAATAACACATTCGTACACGCCGCCATATTTCGTCACAGCTTTTGGAAAATTGTAGTCTAACGTTTTTCTGTGCTTACAAGGAACCAGTGATCAATTTCGTCCTCGGAGAGTAGAAGGGGTCAATCGTTCAACAAACTAGTTAAAACAGTTTACGTCTGTTGCTCCAAATGCGATATATTGACAATTTAAATTCACAAAACGTGTACTGGGAACATTTTAAACCCATTCGTTGTTGATAAAATGTTTAGTCTATCATTGGATTTCTGGGGTGAACCACCGACAAGAACTCTCATGAATGACAGCATATTTGTAGATGTCGAGGGTCAACCAACTTGCACGGTTTAATCAGTGCCATTAAACTGCACACCTATGTGCCAACCATGTTATGATTATTGTTATCTAGAAGACAGAAAAATTTATTTCGAGGCTTCATACTGCCATGTGCTTCCAGCGCGAATTGCACAACCGCGAGGATGCAATAACGGCCCACAGTATAATTCATGATCAACTTACACCATTTATTTTTCAGGCAATGTTATCATATTCGTGGTATGCGTCAAAAATAATTCCAGAAAAAGAAATATATTTATACATAAACCAAGTCTGTTTTCCTGCAAATCTTCTAAACAAATGATATAATTGCGCAAAGATTGCATTTCCTATATATTCTTAATCCTGTGAATATTTATGCTTCGAATGTTTATACGTAAATTACCAAACATTTAGTTGTTCGACAGAAAAGGGGGACATGTAACAGAGTGAGTGGAAGAGTCATTGTAAAGCGAACAGGATTAAATTTTTAATTCTTTACTAATCCAAGTCGTTTGAGAAATTTACTTGCTTAGGGCATCCGGCAACCCTCTACTACTAATATTGTCATTTCCGTAAATTAGGATGCCGATCCCATGAAGATGCAGGCTAAAGGCCAGGAGAAAGAAAAAGATCGATATATATGCACAAGAAATTAGCACTCGGTACCTAGTTAATTTTTGTATTAGTACACTCTACTAACGTCCGAGTTCGTAGATGAGTGAGCATCGTGGCTAATTGCTACGCGAATGACCCAGGTTCGATTCCCGGTACTACCATGGATTTTTCCTTGGTGAGAGGAATGGTACGAGGGGTGTATCAGCCTCGCTAGGCCAACGGAGGAGCCACTCGACAGATTAGTAGCGCTTCCATGGCCAGTAAACGCGAAAACGATCGGAAGAGTGGTGTGCTGACCACATACACTATGTGATCAAAAGTATACGGACACTTGGCTGAAAATGACTTACAAGTTCGTGGCGCCCTCCATCGGTAATTCTGGAATTCAGTATGGTGTGGCCCACCCTTAGCCTTGTGACAGCTTTCACTCTCGCAGGCATACGTTCAATCGGGTGCTGGAAAGTTTCTTTGGGAAGGGCAGCACATTCTTCACGGAGTGCTGCACTGAGGAGGGGTATCGCTGTCGGTCGGTGAGGCCTGGCACGGAGTATGCGTTCCAAAACATCCAAAAGGTGTTCTATAGGATTCAGGTCAGGACTCTGTGGAGGCCAGTTTATTACAGGGATGTTATTTTCGTGTAACCACTCCGCCACAGGCCGTAGATTGTGAACAGGTGCTTGGTCGTGTTGAAAGATTCAGTCGCCATCCCCGAATTGCTCTTCAACAATGGGAACCAAGACGGTGCTTGAAACATCAATGTAGGCCTGTGATGTGATAGCACAACGCAAAACAACAAGGGGTGCAAGCCCCCTCCATGAAAATCACGGCCACACCGTAACACCATCGCCTCCGAATTTTACTATTGGCGCTACACACGCTGGCAGATGACGTTCACCGGGCATTCGCCATACCCACGCCCTGCCATCGGATCGCCACATTGTGTACTGTGATTCGTCACTCCACACAACGTTTTTCCACTGTCAATCGTCCAATGTTAACGCTCCTTACACCAAGCGAGGCGTCGTCTGGCATTCACCGGCGTGAGATGTGGCTTATGAGCAGTCGCTCGATCATGACATCTAAGTTATTGATAATTCTTCCGGGTTATATGGCCGTGGTCCATGGAATACTTCTATTCCTAACGTTTCATCCAATACTAAGTTGGACATCCTCAGAGGTATGGTTGGTCCTGTTGAGTCCTGCCGAGTGACGAGTCGGGCGTCGGAGAGCGGCCTAAATAGTGAGGAAAGTGGGCGTGGTCTAGCTTGCACATAGTAGCTATGTGCAAGCTATGCTATGTAGCTATGTGCCAGCTAGACCACGCCCACTTTCCTCAGTATTTAGGCCGCTCTCCGACGCCCGACTCGTCAGTCGGCAGGACTCAACAGGACCAGCCATACCTCTGAGGATGTCCAATGCAGTATTGGACGAAACGTTAGGAATAGAAGTATTCCATTGACCACGGCCATATAACCCGGAAGAATTATCAACAACAGTGCCATCCGGTCGTGAGAGCCTTCATTGATTGATGACATTCAAGTTTTCTCACCCTCCATCTAACTGCCATATTACTTGCAGTGGATCCTGATGCAGTCTGGAATTCCTGTTGTGATGGTCTGGATAGATGTCTGCCTATAACACATTACAACCCTCTTCAACCGTCGGCGGTCTCTGTCAGTCAATAGACGAGGTCGGCCTCTACGCTTTTGTGATGTACCTGTCCCTTCACGTTTCCACTTCACTATCACATCGGAAACAGTGGAGCTAGGGATGTTTAGGAGTGTGGAAATCTCGCATACGGACGTATGACACAAGTAACATCCAATCACCTAACGCCGGCCGCGGTGGCCGTGCGGTTCTGGCGCTGCAGTCCGGAACCGCGGGACTGCTACGGTCGCAGGTTCGAATCCTGCCTCGGGCCTGGGTGTGTGTAATGTCGTTAGATTAGTTAGGTTTAAGTAGTTCTAAGTTCTAGGGAACTTATGACCTAAGATGTTGAGTCCCATAGTGCTCAGAGCCATTTGAACCATTTGAACCAATCACCTAACCTCGTTCAAAGTCCGTGAGTTCCGTGGAGCGCCCCATTCTGTTCTCTCACGATGTCTAATGACTACTGAGGTCGCTGATATGGAGTAACTGGCAGTAGGTGGCAGCACAATGCACCTCATATGAAAAACGTAGGTTTTTGAGGGTGTCCGTATACTTTTGATTACCTAGTCTTTCTCTCCATACGGCATCCATTGACGACATTGGCAAAGGATGACACGGCTGTCTGCTGGACCCGATTGGCCCGTACAGGGACCGAACACTGAACTTTATTCCAACTTAGACCATATTAATCGCACGTAGTATGTGTTCCCGATACAAAAACTGTTAATAAGCTTGAAAAATGTATTAGCTAATGAAATGATCGGCGCATCTTCAGTGGCCTGTAACACATATTCGTTTTTATTATGTAGTGGTTACAAATATGTAACTGTGTCACATTTTCTCAGGTTTTTCAGATTAGAAACAACTTATGTAGCACAAGTTTCGTGAGGTTAAATTATCGTTTGGTTTTGCTTAAGATTTCCAGTGTTGCTAATCCATCTCTGTGGTCCTGGAGCCGTTTTTATTGTGACCCCATACTGCATCTGGCCGATTTCCGGCATTTTGTTACCCACATTTGTTACAGCACATCATTTGCACTGTTCATTGTGTGATAAACATGTGTGTTTTTACGGTGTGACGATGCCAACTGTAGCTGTGTGTTTAGCTTTTGTCTTTTTTTGTGGAGGTTGTGCGTGCGTTGTTTGTGTGTGTGTGTGTGTGTGTGTGTGCGTGTGTATGTGTGTGTGTGTGTGTGTGTGTGTGTGTGTAGCATTCGTTGAGATACAGCTTTTTTCTAAATGGGTAGTGAGTAGATGTGTTATTCTTTTGTGTGTATGTGTGTGTGTGTGTGTGTGTGTGTGTGTGTGTGTGTGTGTGTGTGTGTGAGAGAGAGAGAGAGAGAGAGAGAGAGAGAGAGAGAGAGAGTGAGTGAAGAGCGAGAGAGACAGAGACGGGCGGAAGAAGATTCATTAATTATTTATTCCGGTTATGTTTCATTTTTCTGTTTTTTGTTATTGTTTTAGTGGCTAACATGTTCAGTGAGTTACTGCTTCTATTGATTTTGTAATTAATTACTTTCTTTTTCTTTACAAGGGCTCTTTGCATATGAAAGTTTCAGTGCTTATCCACGTGTTAATTTCAGACAGAAGTAAAGAGACCACTTGGACGAAGGAACGATAGCTTATAATGATGCCAAGGTGAGCTCTTTGTGAAACGTCATGGTGAATGGAGTTCCCCGCTGAAAGGGATATGGAAGAGACAGGTGCTAGCCTAAGCGCACAAACACGATAACACGTGGCAAAAGCTAACAAGACGCTTGCTCCCTCTGACTGCGGTAACGACATGTGCCCTCCGATTGTGCGATATCTCCGGCTGCCGCAACAGCCAGCGAAGTAGCCGTCGCCAGTACCTCCGCCCACGGAGGTTTACCTGTGAAAAGGATGCCGCCACCAAACTTATCTCGTTAGCAGCTGCCACATGCAGTCGTATAATGGCTATAAAAGGCGTTTCGTATTCAAGTGCTCACGATAGCTGATTTTATTCTGTCTGCAAACTTAAGCTTACACGAGGTCACCGATTTTGGTCAAGTTTTGAAAGGACGATCCGTATAAAATATAACGAGACACGTGTCGCGGCACTTTGCAAGTCACTCCCTAGTTCAGAAAAAATTAAGGCCAAAGTTGATGACGGAAAATCGTATTTCCAATGCTATGCATTGAAATATTGTCTAAAAACAAACATTGTCACGAGTATAATATGAGGTACAAAGCTAATAATGTTCGAGTTATTAACGTTTTTGTGTTTTCGTGCTGTAGCTTGGGTACCCGTCATTCATTGTGTGTAGCAATGTGCGGTCGTCGGTCGAGCACTCAGAGCATTAAACTATCAAACTGCTGGTCCGTTATCGATTATTGGTTGTGAGGTTTTTTCATTCGACATTTTTATCGGTGTATCGGATAATATTTTGATAAATGAAAGAGGTTGTTCTTTGGCTTTTTTAAAGTAAAACACTGAGAAGTGTGATTAATAGTCGACGCAAACAGTACTAACGTTGGACCTCATAAAATGTTAATGAAACGTTGGTTTTTGACGATCTTTCGATGTAAACAGTTGAAAAGATGATTTTCTGTCATCTGCTTTAAATTCGACTTTTTCAAAAGCTAGGTATTGTCTAGCAAAAAGTCGAAACGCGTATCTCTTTATTTTCATTATAGAGTGTTCGTTCGAAAGTTGATCAAAATCGGTGACCCATTGTTAGAGTCATCTTTCTTTTGTATTGTATTACAAGTTCAGCAGCATTAAGGCGATATCACGTCTCTAAAAATATCGACTTTTACTCTTCACCGAACACCGGTAGTATTCTGGTTAGCGGGATGTCAATATTACTAGTCATACTTTCGTCAAAGAATATAAACATGTCAGTCCAATTGAAATTGCTTGGTAAGCCTATCGTGAACTATTTATCAAGTACCCCAAAATCTATAGTTCCATACTGCACCGCATTAGAGTAATTACTCCGAATTTATGAAAGTTTCCTGTGGGTTAATCAACATTTTCTGCATGTGAAGTTATGTTGTGTAGTAAGTTTCTAGATATGAAATAGCGAAGTTTGTAGCACGGGCGTCCCATAAAAGTAAATCGGGGATTTGGACTTACTACGAACTGCTACGAGCAAATTAGGAACACATTTCATCAGGCGTACATGTTTTCTTCTTCTTTTCTTCTCCTTTCTCTTTCTCTTGTGCTTTTGTCCCGCATCGGGGCAGGTTAGGCATGGTTATTAATGTACTTGGTATGGTTAGCTTAAGGTGTGACTGGCTGCCCTTCCTGTCACCAACTTGGTACCCCGGAACGGAATATATGTACCCAAATCTCTGCGTGTAACGTTATTCATGTAAAAGTGAGCAAAAGTTTTCCAAATGTTTGGGAATCCTGTAACTGAGGCGGGATTTAGGGGCCAGCCTGGTTTCAACTACTAGGATGTGGGATTCAATGCGGGTTTGGCGCACCTTCCCATTCCATGAACGATGCTTTAGCACGAGCAGCCACTTGGGCGGGCTCCGCCTAGAGAGTACACATTTCCGTTTCGCGTAGTACAGTTTTGGAGATCCGAGAAGAAGTGGAACTTCAAAATCACTGAGACAGGTCTTCAGCATCGAAAATTGATGAATACGTGGACTGGGTGAAAGCTCATGTCGTTTAACACTGAGTCCTACAAGTACAACATTCTACATGAAGATGGGGTTTGATTCAAGTTTTGAGCATGAGGAAAGTCTGTGTTAGTACCTCATAACTGGAAAAGAAGATGACTGGAATGTGTATAATCCTCAATCTCTTCAGAACTGTAAATGACCCCCATTCCTCCAATAATGTTAAAACAGGTGAATCATGAATTTTTTAGTGTGATCCATAAATAAAATGCCATAGTGAAGAGTTACAAACCGACCAACCTCCTGCATTGAAAGAGCGCAAGTAGGCTCGTAAAAAATGAAGACTATGCCGTTTTATAGAGGTGGATCGTTTTTGTTTATACCTTGCGGCGGCGCAATATTGGGCATTATTCCTTTGTGGAGTGCGTTTTTTCTAATTTTATTTATTTATTTATTTATTTACCACTCCACTATCGGTCCAAGTTTAGTCTCAGAGTCTCAGCTTTGATGGCCCGGGGTCGTTTCCATGACCAGATTTAAAAATTTCGTTCGGTTACCTAGGTGTAGATTTCCCGCGGACGCTCTGAATGGATTAAGGCAAATGCCTGGAGGTTTCCTTTTAAAAGTAGAGCACTGATATCTTTCTTCATTCGTCCTTAGTTCAATCTTGGGCTCCGTGACTAATTACCTGGACGCCGTCGGGAGACTGGTCCCTAATCTCCCTTTTCATTTTAGTTACTTGTTTGTCTTCTCGCCAGACCATAGCCATTTGGCCGTCAACCTCTGGGAGCACGTGGAGGAGACTGTGTAAGCGGAGTCCGTTCAAAATGTAGATAAATGGACGTAGTGTTCAAAATGGTTCAAATGGCTCTAAGCATTATGGGACTTAGCATCTGCGGTCATCAGTCCCCTAGACTTAGAACTACTTAAACCTAACTAACCTAAAGACATCACACACATCCATGCTCGAGGCAGGATTCGAACCTGTGACCGTAGCAGCAGCGCGGTTCCGGACTGAAGCGCCTAGAACCGCTCGATCACAACGGCCGGCTGTACGCAGTGTTTATTTTCCACTGGAATGTGCTCCACAGAGTACTTTGTACTACGACTTATGTGGCCTCTAGATTCGAAACATATTCATCAGTCATTATCTGGTGTTCAACCATTCAGGGAGAAGACGCTGTTTTGTATACCATTCTGAAACGTTGGTGGTGATTCGACGCAACAGGTGACATTTCGAGACGCAGAGTCGGGTTTTTCATTGAACTTGTCTTCAGAAGCAGTGTGAAAGATCAGAGATCAAATTCTCGAGTAGTATCTTGAGGTAAATCACAAGACCCTGTTCTGAACAGTTTTTGGCTTTTTAGAGGCGTAAAAACATTTACCTGGTAACAAAAATTAGGTCTCTAAGTTGAAGAGACAAAACTAGCGTCCATCTCAGCATAGTCGTGATAATACGCTGGCGTACAATGTGTAAAGACGAAAGTAACTTAAGCATTGTGTGTCACTGCCAAGTAACAAAGCTAGATGAAACTTGGACCACTCATAGAAAGAACTGCCACAGTACAGTGCGAAAGATAACTGAAAAGAACACGTAATGAGACGAATGGAAGTAATAGTTTCGTTCAAAGAGAATAGATATGTTGAAGTCACCGCGATTTATGATGTTCCCCTGGACGTTACAAAAGGCTGGATATGGCTCTTAATAAGGTGTGTGATCACAACGGACAATCGTCATAACGATCATGTCCGGCAATGTTCCTACCCAGGAATGGTATACAAAACAGCGTCTTCTCCCTGAATGGATAGACACCAAATAGTGCCTGATGAATATGTTTCCAATCTAGAGGCCACATAATTCGTAGTATGAAGTACTCTGTCCAGCACATTCCTGGATGATAAACACTACGTCCTACCTCTCGCCATATGAGGGTAGATCCATGTCCCGAATCACTAGTCAGACTGAATATGCTCCCATCAGAGCAGAGCATGCAACCCTAGTCTTTGCTGGTGCAGTCCCTAAAGCCGTCGGTACACGAGACGACTTAGCTAATGTTGACGTGGTGCTGTGCGAGTTTCGTGCCATCACTTCCTCCTATTTCTCGTTGAGAAGTCATTTCTTCACGTGAAACACAAAATCTGCGATATTTCCACAACGTGCCATGTAAAGTAGAACCGACAAGAAGCAAGAACGCTCCCAACGTCACAAGCAGAAAGCAAGACGCCATACTATAAATGTCGTGTTCAGTAAAAGTCTATATTCGGTGAGTTTCACCCTATGAATGTATTCTGTTTTAAAGCACCAGTACATAGACTTCTTCGAGAACGAATCGTTATTGGTACGACTTTTTGTAATAAGATGATTTGGAACGTCAAATTGGTAGTGAAAGAATGTCCGTATTTAGTTATTTTTGTATTATAGCTCGAGTGTTATGAGAGTAAGCCATTTTAATGCAACGAACCGTTAAAGATTCACGAAAATGTGTTGTTCTTGTTAGGATTTGTTGTAGACAAATGTCAATAACATTTCGCTATTTATAGCCTTTAGAATCCTGTTATATAAAATACGAGGGCGCCAGTGGTAGAGTTACAGCATGGCATACTTGGTTGACGTGCCATGTCGTGGAACAGAGGGTGGATAGATAGTGGCTTTGTGTCCTACAATATACAACTCTTTTTTCACTTTCGCATTTTCTAAGAGGTCGTGGGAGTTTACCAAGAAATTAATAGAAATAATTTCTGTAATATCTGATGTTGTGTAAATATAACTGCACTCTCTTTCAGGGATCTTCTTCGATTTGGTGAACTTTTATACGCTTTTGCCTTACTCAGTGGAATGAGTCTTTCATTTTTTTTCTTAATACACGTTCACAGATATTGAAGTTTTTAGTTATGTGCGCTACAGACAGTACATCATGACTAGCGTTCGGTCAAGAAAAGGAATGTGCGTTTCAATAGAGGTAACATAGGAATTTCACATACGTCCGCTTTCGTGAACAAAATCGGTCCAGAACGACCTTAATTGGAATGACCATATAAAACAGATAGTGGGAGAAGCACACACCAGACTCAGATTCGTCGAAAGAATCTTAAGGAAATGTAACTCATCCTCGAAGGAAGTGACTTACAAGACGCTTGTAGGCCAGATTCTTAAGTATTGTTCATCTGCCTTGGGATCCCCATCAGAGAGAACTGATAGAGGAGATAGAGAAGATCCAACGAAGAGCGGCGCGTGTTACGGAAATGCCAAACAAACTCCACTGGCAGACGTTACAAGAGAGGCGTTGTGCATGACGGAGAGATTTACTATTGAAATTTCGGGAAAGCTCTTTCGGAGGAATCGGGTAACATATTACTACCCCCCACATTCATCTCGCGTATTGACCACGAGGAGAAAATTCGAGAAATTAGAGCCAATACAGAGGCTTACCGACAATCATCCTTCCCACGCACTATTCGCGAGTGGAACAGGGTTGGAGGGAACAGATATTGGTACCGAAAATACCCTCCGTCACACAACAATAGAGGCATGTGGAGTATGATGTAGATATAGATGAAACTGTACGATTTGCGAACCAAATAAAGCCAACAAGTGCCGTCGCTGAGAGGGCAAAATCTCGTTAACAAGCTCTTGCCGTGTGCCGACGGTGCTGCATTGCCTGAGAGGTGCTCGTGGCCGGTTGGCGTGTGCGATGGACGGCCCGCTTATTTCCGCAATCTCAGTGGGGAAAAGTTGTTATATTGCAGTGCGCGTTTCTACGTGGATGTTTGGACGTGAGATGTTTCACGGGACGTAATAGGAACTGGTTCGGAAACAGTGGTCTTTGTCGTTTTCGCTTTGTGGTGCGCTCCTCTACTGGCGTGTCCCCGTGAATGCAGAGGCTGTCAACGGTGTCACATACAAAGCAAACATACGTTGCAAACATTTAACACTTACCCTGTCGTATATTCCGTTTGTGCAACTAATTGAGGGTAGTTTTCTTATTTCCATACACTTTTCGCTTCTTTTATTTCTGAAGCATCTTAAGTGGCCTCTTTTATACATATAATAAATGTATTATGTGGTGGATACAACATGTTGCACAGACGGAATATACCTCCACGAATTTTGAAGCATCTAAGCGACGACGGCAAACAGATAAATGACGATTTGACACTTTAATAGCAAACTATGCATTGTGTGTTTTTATACATAAATCTGTAAATAAACCTTCTCATTGCAGACTCAAAAATCTTTAACTAAAGCTCCAAAGGCTGAAAGATTTTTTTGTAACTTCCGTCACACGTGCTTTCTGCAGACGCAAATTGTAGATTCCATATCTCTTACCTCACTATTTCCACTGTGCCCTTTAGTCACTTTAATCCTAATGGGAACGACGACAGTGAATAAAATACATCTGGCATATTTAGCTACTCCGTATTTTGTTTTCTTTCGATGAATAACTCGTTAAGCACATATCTGCAGTTTCATACCTTGCAAACAGTATATAAATTAGTGAAAACGTCACTGAATCGTCTACAAGCCCAATAAAGCAGCCCCTGGGTAATACAAGTACAGACTTTACTATTGTTAACTCCAAAATGGGATTAAATGCAACTGCATAAAATTTATCGCCAGTTATTTGCATCTATGCATGAAATGAAAACAGAAAATACGTACAAATATTCATTCACATCATGTCAGCATGCATCAAACAGCAAAAACTTACAACCTGCAGTACAGTTTGAACATTTTTTTCAATCTTTGGTACACAGCTATTTTTTAGTGGTAGTGTCATCATTTTTGTCTCTTGGCAAATTTGTTTAGTAAAATATTTGCACAGCGAAACAGTATGCAACTCCAAGCTGAGATAAGGAGCTACTTATTTTTACAGTGAAACCCATAAAAAAGGTTGCTGTGAAAGTTGTGGGATGCTACCTTCGCAAGTACACTCCTTTGATTTGCCTGTTGTATAAATAAAATTTCCTGTTCTTCCAGAATTTGCGGAAGTGTTAAATGGAAATATGTTACACATGCCATTACATCATCTGCAGCATATGTCAACCCTCCTCTATCCTCCACCATTACAAAATCATCAAACTGCTTTGTTTCGTCTGTAGTGAGGAATACCTTACAGTATTTTCAATGTTTTTTTAATAGCTTGGTGTGATCAGTAGCCTGCTATGTAATATAATAGTGGCCAGGTATTCTCATTTATTCCGTCAGCGTCATTCTGATCTACAGCTACATTTAGGAATTCTGGAAGTGGCATGTTTGTTAACTCCTGAATTTCAGTAGGAGTAGCAAGTATATTAGTGATATTAACAACGAAATCAAATACTTTTGACTGTAGTATAAGGGAAAACATGCTATGTGTCCTTAGTTTTTGATCAGTTTCAAAAACTTGCCTTAGGGAAACATGACAACTTCCCCCACTCAGCTGAAGGCATTTTCCGAACCTGTCTTCCAAATCGTCTGTTTGTACTTTTCCAACCAGCAAATACGATCTGTTTTTCCTAGTTAGCCAGAAGATACTGAAATCAATCAAAGCAGCAGTTGTGTCTTTCAAAGCAAGATATGTTTCTCTACTAAGTTCCCTTTCATCTCTAAAATCATCCCATGAACATAACCGTGGCGTGAAGAACGGGAAAAATTCTGTATATGGTGGAAATTTTTAGTTAGAGTTCTTGGCAAATATTTCTTAACCTCTGATCCTTTTCACGTTAAGAATATCCCATTAACAATTTATTATTTTGTGAATGTCGCAGTACTTTTCCAGCGTTTAAATGGTTTCTTCGGACCAAATTTGTCGAAAGAAGAACTGTACTTACCTTTAGGTCGGCGCTGCATGCCTTATAGACCTTGGCCTCCTTTGTCACCTGCCTCCATCCTTCTCTGTCCATCGCTTTCCTTCTTCAGTTCATGATTCCCATTGCTTTGCGATCCTCCTCCATACACTGAAGCCACTTTTTCCTGGATCTTCCTCTTCTCATTCTCCCTTCGCTCTTTCCTATAAACGCTTTCTTAACACTTAGAGTTTCTGGCATTCCCTGTACATCTCCAGCCTGACGAGCGGTCCGTACCCGCCGACCGGCCAGGGCGGCCAAGGCAACTCCGAACTTCGAATATTTTCAGGGCGTCACAGTTCGCCTGTTACCTCACAAGCCCATCTTAATCTACCTTGCTTGATTTTGACTACAATATTCATTTGCGCAAAAAAGTGTCTGTAGTTCTGCTTTAGTCCTTATACGCCAGTTTCATCACCGCCCCAAATATCTTTCACAAAATCTTCCTTTCCCACCTCAATATCAAGCCTTTGTCCTTCGTGGTCATCACCCATCCTTGCAATCCATACATTTCTGTAAGTCTGAATAAGGTAAAGTATATCTGGATTTTTCTATTCCTACTAACATTTATGGACTTGAATACATTCTGCAAGAAAAAATGACATTGGTTTCCACTTGCTATCCTTCCTTCAATTTCTGCTGCTGTCCGGTTATCTTCTGTTATTATCGAGCCTGGTTACTTAAAGTTTCCTACTCTTTGGGGCTCTTTCCCCTTTTCCCCACCAGGATTTTCCATCACCATATTATGTGATTTATCCATACTAACTTTCGTTTCTAACTTCCGTGCTGCTCCTTACAATGAATCATTATTCTTCAAGGCTTTGGTATTCCTAGCACATAATGCATATGCCATCACAAGGACCTGTCGGGTAAATATTGTTCCTTCAGTGTTTGTTGTCATTTGTTGTATTACCTTCTCTAGTGCAATGTTAAGAGTAGTGCTGAGATCACATCTCTCTCTATACAGTACAGTGGGCGATCGGTTGACTATACAGGATCAATTTACTTGATTGTCATACCTTGAGGATTAGAAAATTTAGATACTGCTTTCTTATTAATTTCATTATGGTCTGCCACTATCCCAACGACCTCAAATCCAAATCCTTCTGATTTAAGAATTATAGCTTTAACGCATAAGGAAAGAACATCAGCCTGAATAGTATGAACTGGTAGAATAGATACCAGTTCTTTGTAAGGTGAATCCACGCTCTGAATAATAAAAACATAGGCACAAGCTACACACAAAAAATTGTCAGTGTTCAAGACACAACCAACGATATTCCCACCCTTGTAGCCAAGATGTGACTTGAAATGAATTTCATCCGCTAACAGGAGCACACTTTTAACATCTGAAGTTAAAGTGTCTGCTTTATTTGTAATGCAACTCATAAACTGATCTCGCTGTTGCTCAGTGATGGGATTTGTTTACTACAAAGTCTTGAGAAGGTGTTAGGACTTCGAATACAAAAACTACCAGTGTTCCTCAAAAATTTGTTAGCTTGTGGGCTAATACACTGAAGCGCCAAAGAAACAGGTATAGGAAAGCGTATTCAAATACAGAGATACAGTGTCTAAACAGGCAGAATACGGCGCTGCGGTCAACAATGCCTACATAAGACAACAAAGGTCTGGCGCAGTTGTTATATCGGTTACTGCTGCTACAATGGCAGGCTATCAAGATTTAAGTGAATTTGAACGTGGTGTTACAGTAAGCGCACAATCGATGGGACACAGCATCTCCGAGGTAGCGATGAAGTGTGGTTTCTCCCGTTTCACGGGTGTACAGCGAATATCAGGAAACCGGTAAAACATCAAATCTCCGACATCGCTGTGGCTGGAAAGAGACCCTGCAAGAACGGGACCAACGACTACTGGAGAGAATCGTTCAACGTGACAGAAGTGCAACCCTTCCGCAAATTGCTGCAGATTTCAATACTGGGCCATCAACAAGTGTCAGCTTGTGAACCATTCAACGAAACATGATCGATATGGGCAGAAGGCCAACTCGTATACCCTTGATGACTGCACGGCAGCCGGCCGAAGTGGCCGAGCGGTTCTAGGCGCTACAGACTGGAGCCGCTCGACCGCTACGGTCGCACGTTCGAATCCTGCCTCGGACATGGATGTGTCTGATGTCCTTAGATTAGTTAGGTTTAAACAGTTCTAAGTTCTAGGGGACTGATGACCTCAAGAGTTAAGTTCCATAGTGCTCAGAGCCATTTTAGAAACTGCACGACAGAAAGCTTTACGCCTCGCCTGAGCCCGTCAACAACGACATTCGACTGTTGATGACTGGATTGCATGTTCCCTGATCAGACGAGTCTCGTTTCAATTTTGACATGTACGGGTACGAAGACAACCTCATTGATCCATGGACCCAGCATCTCAGCAGCGGACTGTTCAAGATGGTGAAGGTTCTGTAATGTTGTACGGAGTGTGCAGCTGGAGCGATATGGCACCTCTGATACGTTTAGATACGACTCTGACAGGTGACACGTACGAAAGCAACTTGTCTGATCACCTGCATCCATTCATGTCCATTATGGTTTCTGACAGACTTTGCCAATTTCAGCAGGTCAATGCCACACCCCACAAGTCCAGAATTGCCACACAATGGTTCCAGGAACACTCTCTTGAGTTTAAACACTTCTGCTGGCCACCAAACTCCCCAGGCATCAACATTATTGAGCATATCTGAGATGATTTGCAACGTGCTGTTCAGAAGAGATCTCAACCCCTTTCGTACTCGTACGGAGTTATGGACAGTCCTGCAGGATTCGTGGTGTCAGTTCCCTCCAGCACTATTTCAGACATTATTCGAGTCCATACAACGTCGTGTTGCGGCACTTCTGCGTGCTCGCGGGTGTCCTACACGGTATTAGGCAGGTGTACCAGTTTCTTAGGCTCTTCAGTGTAGAATTCACTTATGACCACGTTATCATAGAATCAGTACCATATCTAAATAAAGTTGAACTTGTGAACTTGAAAAATGAAACATATTCCTTTAAGAGTCTGATATTAGTTTATTTTCCTTGCAACTTTTATATCAAGCTTACAACATCCCTTCAATTAAGGACAAAACGTTATCGACAGATGCCTCACTACCATTACACAGACAATAAATACCTTTAAGAACATTACTTACCACTTGTATGTTGTTTACTTTATTGGAGAATTTCATGTTTCCAATATATCTCAGTTCAGCATCATTACTGAACACACTGGGTAATAAATCACTGCTTATAACTGAGTAACAAATAACTCTTGGGTAAGGATTATGATTTAATAACACTAACCTCACACTGTCCGATCTGCTTACTGTGCTTCTCACAGTCACTCTGCTTGGTTTTCAATTGTTATAAATTTTGGAACGACTGGGTATCTAAAAGTTTTTTCATGTGGGTCCTCATCTTGATGGATAGCAATTTGAAGCGCACTATTCTGTAAACGATCCCTCCAACTGTCAGGGTCCTCTCTTGCTGATGTTCGATGGATAGACAGGTATGATAGGCATCCTAGGAACTTAGGTGGGATAGCTCTGAAAACGAAAAACTTAATGAAACTCGTCTCGCAGCATACATATAAAATCTACTTCGTTCGTACTGTACTGGAGTTTATATTGGTTATACAACATTACACTTTCTTAACTCACCTTTTTTCAAGCACCAACAGGCCACCAATGGTGCCATCATCAATGTACCACTTTCGGGTCGTACATACTGGTACTGCTTCAAATGTCGTCTTCGTTGAATTGCAGTTCACGTACCCAAAATACTCGTAAGCACACAGTTCAGTTAGAAAGATACAATGAAAACTAAGGAAGTGTGAGATTATAAAATCATTCTTGTGTTTACTAAATTCAGTCACTGAGAGTTACCACTTGGTGTTTAAGAGGTACTCAGTATCTTCTGTGACCAGCCGATGTCCATTTATGTCTCAAATTCTCTTCAGATGAGAAATAAAATACACTGAGTTTCGGATTGTTATCGTAATTGCCTCTGCAGTTTTTCATACAGCAACTTCGGGGCATTGTAATGAAATTGGATCAAATATCCAACGCCTACGAAACAGACTTCCACTCTCTACAAGCACGTCCGCAGCTCGTGGTCTAGTGGCTAGCGTTGCTGCCTCTGGGTCACAGGATCCCGTGTTCGATTCCCGGCCGGGTTGTGAGTTTTCTGTTCCCGGGGACTTGGTGTTCGTGTTGTCATCATCATCATCATTCGTGACAGTGGTTAGATTGTACTGTATAAAAATTTGACTTGTAAAAATTGGGCCTTGTACGGGCGCCGATGACCGCGCAGTTGAGCGCCCCACAAATCGAACATCATCATCATCTCTACAAGCATAACGAATAACATGGATACAATGATCGGTTCAAGACATCCTGCTTCAGTCACACAAAGCCACCTAGTTACAGAGCGCTATCGGTGACGTCACAACCTTCTTGGACTTCCGATGTGAAGCCTTGTACCTACGTTGCGTTGGGCTACGCCGGGCCGACGAGAGGAGCAGCGGCCAATAGCTGTTAATCAGAACAACAACCAGCACAGTAATTGTGGAGACTGCATCCCAGGGAGACTGCCAAAAGCTGACTGAAAAAGCCGGCGTACTACCAGAACTCGATCGGAAGCCACTATTGGCAGCACACCATGTTTGACATTTACATTGAAGAAGAATTTCCCGGAAACTCTGTATCAACTGAACATGAGTGAGGACATCTTAAGGGAAGATTTTTAACAGCGAATTAAAAATAACGTTCAAGAAGGGTCCAAAGGGTGGAGGCTTTTCATGCAACATGCTCGAGGTAAGCCCATCAACTAGGAAGCTGCTATTACAAAAGGGCAGAGGCTATATTGACTACTACTCATTACTGATCAAAGAATCGTTGTCATATCACAATGTTACAACTGTTGCGATCTGTACCGCTGTAGCGAAACACATCACATGCGCCAAATGCGGCCTAAAGGGACAAAGAAGGGGTATTTTAGGTACCGAGATGACCCGATCCGTGTGCCCTGTAAGAAAAGGAATAGGCGAAACTAGTACAAAAAATTCGAAAGTGGAGATTTTCCTACACATATAGAGCTGTACAACAAAATAACTGAAAGTACAGAGTATGGCTTACAGTGCACCAAAGTATAGCAGTGAGGTTAACAGCTGGATGTCTGAAGATAACCACATGACACAGCAGGTCAAAATGTATAGATTCAAAAACATCGAATCTTTCAACCACAATGGAGCACAACCGCCAGAGGATCTTCTCCTGGAGGCGGCTGACGAGCACTTTCCATCCTAACTTTGAGGACACTCCAGCACAACCACTACATCTCTTGCGGACACCGATGCAATAATTTCCAGAGATTACAGAATTCGTAGACGACATGGTCATTTACGGGACAACAGAACCTGCTGCAGCCATACAGCGTAAAAGACGACTTTTTTACTGGTAAACTGTCAAATAACACTACAGATCAGGATACAAGAGCTTGAAGAAGATTTGCTTCACATATCTCAGAACATAAAATACCCCAAGACACAGACCTAATATGAGTTGCCACATAGGACACAAAACACTAATAGTCCCATATTAGAGGCTGAATCAATGAAATTAAAACTCAACAGGCTGTTACAATCTAAAGCAACGAATACGATGCAAGTAGTTCTAGAAAATATGTAAAACCTTTACGCTTCATTTCCGGGGCTGCCGTCAACCTGGGACAGGGATGCACAAATACACCAAACACCGCAACAATGAGTACACCAGACACAGTGAACAAGGCAAAACCAAAATCTGAAGAAATCTGCCAAGTGGCTGAAGTTCATGAGGAGTCTGGGCACAAAATACAGTGTACTGAAATAACAAAGTCACAAAACGTTGAATACAAACGTAGGCTTATTATGTAGACCCTAGTTCGCAGCTCGTGGTTCAGTGGTTAGCGTTGCGGTCTCTGGACAACGGGGACTCGGAATCGATTCCCGGCCGGATCGAGGACTTTCTACACCCAGGAACTGGGTGTTTGTGTTGTCCTCATCATTTCATCATTACTCAGGGCATTGGAGAGACTGGACTGTGAAAAGATTGGGAATTTGTACAGGTGCAGATAACCGCGTCGTTGAGCGCTCCACAAACCAAACATTATCATCATCATCATCATCATCATATAGACACGAAAACTGATGTGGACCAGTGTCTATGACTTATCAGAAAAGGAAACGAAAAATCTGTGGTACATGTACGACCTACTGTATGTCCCAAGTCTCATGGGTCTATCAATCAGCCACACGCGTCCTAACAACCTCCCCAAATACTAATGAGTGCGACAACGAAAGGAAGAGTGTTGTGATGTGTACGCTAGGAATTACAAGTGTCAACACACCAGCTTCCTCCAACAGGCACAACACCAATCAATGTCAGCAAGAATTTTAAGCCACTGACATGGAATGCCAATTGTGACAACTTAGATTAAAACCTAAAATTAAGTAGGTTAGAGAGAAAAGAAAACTCGCTGACAGTGCAGTGCATGCTAATAATGTTGAAGCATCCGATGGATGATTCTGTGTGCTTTACGACAACGGAGCAGACAGACAGAATCATCCTAAGGACAGAAAATCTTACAACTGCCGCAGAACCGCCTTATAAGCTAATGCAACAAGTGTGCACGATATGGTCCGACCACCCTGATCTAGATAAAATTTAAATGCTCGCTTTAGGACTCAAGGGGGATTCTATTTGGGACTTTCCACAAATAGGATCAAGGTGATACGTTTACGTGATACGTCCTTGAATGTTCTACAGCTTAATGCTGTGCACAGCACCCTGGTTTCTGCGGATCTCCAAAAAATTATTGACCAGCAAAGTACAGACATTATGTGTTTACGCGAGCCCTACTTCAAGGGGGAAAATTAACAACTACCACATTTTTTGTGGCGGTAGAAGTGACACAGTGCTGTGAAACCTGTATGTGGCATCCGTTTATGCAAGTACCTTATGCAGCACTTATCAGGGACATAGCAACATTCGCACGACGAGAGAGAGACTAGTTAAAACTTCAGGCAACAACTGATGGTCTACCCCGTGGAACTCAGGCAGGACAAACGACATCATTCAGGAATATGGACTGATCATAGTAAACAAGAAACGAAAACCACCACCACACATGGAACGCGACGGATCAACTAGTAACGTAGATATAATTTTAATCAACAACAGATCCCTCACACTCATTACTGACTGGAAAGTACACGAAAACGTAGCAACGACAGACCATAATTTAATAACATTTCACACGAGCAAGAGGCAAGACATAACCACAACCTGACAAGAAAAGGACAAATGTTTGTTAATAAGCAAAGAAGACTCGGAAAAATTGAGAATAATATGAGAAAACAACAGTCTAATAGAAATTCAGAGGAGTGTTGATTTGCGGGCACTCAAACTAACTGAAGAACTACAAAAAGCGCAACATGAAGCAATTCCAATATCCATCAACAAAAGAACGAAGTCAATATGGAATACGAATGAGAAAGGCCAAATCGCGATATCCAGCGAAAAAAAAATTTTATACCACAGAGCCATTAAAGCAAGAGAGCGACAACGCAGACTAACTGTATACAGACTAGTGGAGGAAACTTAAAGCATTCTCACAGAAACCAAGAAAAAACATTAGGGACGTTCGAGACAACACAAACACAAAAAACATCTGGGGCGAACCATGCAAAATACTGACTGAAAAAATTAAAATCCCATCCGTTCTTGCAACAGTAAGGCAAGGGCATTGATCCATTACTCAAGGGATGGACGCAGATAACACAGTACCTGCTGGATAACTCCCCCCCATGAGGTCATGAACTCAGATCAAGGAACAACACAGCACACTACGAGAACAGCTTGAGGAACCATGCCACACAACAATTGTTACCTGTCCGTTTGAGTAAAAGGAGGTTGCGTTAGCGATTGCAAGACTGAAGAAGAAAAAGGCACCTAGACCAGATGGGATCCACTCTGAGGAGCTACAACAGGCATTGTCACACATCTTGTCAATGTTAACCGCGATATTAAATGATGCTCTAAGGCTGGGAAGTGTACCAACAGTTAGGAAAACAGGCAACTCAATAAAAATAAAAAAATCCGCAGACACGGATCCCGTCAGATGCAGAATCATGCAGACCCATCTGTCTAATAAATACCCTAGATAAGGTCTAGAAGAGGATCTGTAGATGCAGAGAGTCCTTTGCAGCCTTAGCTCACATCCATATTTGTTCCTGAAAGGTAAATCAATCGATGATGCTATAAACAGAGCACTCACAACTGTCGCAGGAACCACACGTAAATTGGCAGTTACACTAACAATAGACACAGCAAGCGCTTTTGACAGTCTCTGATAGCCTACAATGTTCGCGAGGATTAAAGAACTGGAGGTACCTAAGGCCCTGTACCACAGTTTCCTAGACTGCTGTAGCGATATGGTCGTAGAATGGCGCTCGGACAATGGCAGAGTTATTAGGAACATAACAAATGGTTGTCAGCAAGGATCGATCTGTGAGCCTATTTTCTCGGATATCTCCACTGAACTCTTCCTTCATGTCCTGGAAGGAGCTGCTAGAGCGGGTGGAGTAGTTGCATATGAGGATGACGTATTAGTTGTCGTATCAGCTGACAATAGGTACCAGCTAGCAGAGAAAGCAAGTGGAACACTTCAAACAGTCACACAACGGTGCAAAACGAACAAGCCAACAGTCGCAAAAAACAAAACTGCATACTATCTAATGTAAGGATCACTGAAAAAGAATACCTTCATTAAACTTGGGAACAGAAACATTAAACACTCAATAGTAACAAAATATTTACGGGTGTACCTTGATGAGAGACATAGCTTCAACGAACATCCGCAGTTGACAACAGATAGAGCAGAAAAAATACTACATAAACTCGTAGAAATAAATTCTGTCATTCACAGATTACCAACCACATTGATATGTACATAGCACTGTGCGCTCTTCGAAACAGTATTGAGATTTGCTACGAGTGCAAGGTCACATCTTCTAAAATTCGCCACGAACGAAAGAGCAGTCAGGCGAGGGTAGAGAAACTTCCTGGCAGATTAAAACTGTGTGCCGGACCAAGACTCGAACTCGGGAAGTTTGCCTTTCACGCGCAAGTGCTCTCAACCAACTGAACTACCAAGCACGACTCACGCCCCGTCCACACATCTTTGCTTCCGCCAGTACCTGGCCTCCTACCTTCCAAACTTCACAGAAGCTCTCCTGCGAACCTTGCGGAACTAGCACTCCTGAAAGAAAGGATATTGCGGAGACATGGCTTAGCCACAGCCTGGGGGATGTTTCCAGAATGAGATTTTCAATCTGCAGCGGAGAGTTCAATAAGAAGTAATTGATGGTTAAACTAAATAACATACTGACTCTCTGTTTGATTAATTATTTATTAAATAATAGCCCTTATCCATCTATTTACTAATTATGTTTTTATTATAAATTTTTTTTACTAATATCATTGATTTTTTTTGTAATAAATAAAAGCTCAAAATGGAAACATACATTCTTTATCAACTACCACAACTTCCTGTTGCTAAACTTCATGAATTTTGTAAAATAAATGATTTACATTGATATTCAAATTTATGTTGAGCTGATTTAATTACATTTATTATTAGTAATAGTTCTATTATTATTAGTAATCATCCAATTAATTTTAGAAATAATGCACCTCAAGTAAGTGAAAATAATACAAATATTGTTAAAAATAATACATCTGAATTAAATGAAAATAATACAAAAATTGTTATAAATAATGTCACAGAGGTAAGCAAAAATTATAAAAATTATATAACTGAAACAAGTAAAATCGTACAAATATTGTTAATATTTATGTACCTGACGATTATAGAAATATTGTTAAAATTATATACCTGAACATAGTGAAAAGTTACGGAAAACGTTACCATATTACGATATTTATGATGTTTTTCTAACTAAAGAAGATAAACCATTAAAAATAACATTTCCATTTTCCATAAATATAATTGTAAAACCGAAACTAAGAGATAGATAAACAGTGCAAGATTATGTAGTTGAAAAGGCAGTTGAAAATAGATTACAAACTATAAATTTTGAAAATAGTATAGATATACTTGATCCTAATAATTTCTTAACTACAGTAAAAACAAAATTTTTCAAATTGTTAAACACTATTTGAAAGTAAATAATTATTTAAAAATAAATTTTATTTCATATTGTGAATATAAACTACAAACAAAGGAATGAAATGAATAAGTTCAAGAATTAGGACAACAAACGTGAAACTATAATATTTTAACAGAAAAAGATATTTGTAAAAAATTTAAATTGGTAAAAGAGATATTTTAGAAAAAAGAAATTTGTTTTCATACACAAGGATCAGGATGATCATTAAATAGAATTATTGGTTTACAACTGGAAATTAATATACTTATTCCACTAAAAGGTACATCTTATATTGATTTACTTTAAGTAATAAAAAAAAGCTTTTATTAATTAAAAAAATAATGATGCAAAATGTTTTTATGGTCTATAAAACAAGATTTGTTTCCTGTAGATAAAATGCTGAAGAAATAACAAAATATAAAAATGGTGGTTTTGATCTTTCCTGTAGTAGCCGATCATATTCCAAAAAAAGAAAAAATAATTAATGTATCTGTTAATGTTTATTCATTTGATGATGATGAAGGTGAAAAATATCAAATGCATACATTAAAAATTACAAAATCTAAAAATGAAGGACAGGTACTTGTACTTTATATCAAGAAAGTTAATAATTCACACTATTGTTATACAAAAAATTTATCTAGACTTGTATCAAGTCAAATTACCAAACATAGAACATTAAAATTTATTTCTGATTCATGTTTACTACATTTTAATAGTAAAGAAAAATTAGATGATCATACACCAAACTGTTTAAGCAAAAATCCATTAAAGGTCAAAATGCCAAGTGAAGGAGAATTAGTATATTTAAAAAATTATCAATATACACAAAAATTTCCATTTATAATTTATGCTGATTTTGACAGTTTACTTTTAAAATGGACAATTGTGAACTAAATCCACAAAAACCATATACAATGAAATATCGAAAACATGAACCAAGTGGAATTTGTTATTATATGAAATACATATATGGCTATTATAATGAAGTTGTTCATAGAGGACCAAATTTCATTGAATGTATAAATCAAGAAGTTGAAGAAATTGGAAAAATATATTCTGAAATTGAAGACATGAAATTACTTACATTTGAAGAAACCAAAATACATAATAATTCTAAATTTTGTACATTGTGTAAATGTTATTAAACAAAAAAATAATGAAAAAGTTCATCATCAAGGTAATCTAACTGGAAAATATATTGTTCCATTATACAATAATTGAAATTTAAAACAGAAACTATCTGATTTTGTAAATATTTATTTGTATAATTTATCTGGTTATGATTATCACCTTTTGATAAAGAATTTGGTTATGCTAATAAAGAAATAGAATTAATACCAACAATGAAAATAAATACATTAGTTTTGGTAATATACAAAAAATTTAGAAATGAGGTATGTTAATAAATTTAAATTTATGGCTCCTTCACTTAATAAACATTTTAAAACTTTTTAAAAATTCGATTATAATTATTAAAAATTCTTTTTCTCCTCAGTTATTTAATTTAGTAATCAGAAAAGTTGTTTATCCATATGATTATACGGATTTTTGGAAAAAATTTGAAGAAACACAATTACCACCATAAGAAACATTTTACTGCAAATTAAATGACTGTAACATAACTGATGAAGATTATGAACACGCAAAATTATTTTGGGAACAATTGAATATAAAAAATCTTGGTGAATATCATGATTTGTATCTTAAAACTGATGTATTATTGTTAAGTGGTATTTTTGAAAATATTAGATAAATCTATATAAACATATAGTTCCTTCTTAGTATTTTACAGCTCCATTTTTATCTTGGGATGCAATGTTAAAAATTACTTACCAAAAACTTGTATTATTATATGATTATGATATGTTTCTAATGGTTGAAAAAGGAATGAGAGGAAGAATTTGACAATGTCGTAAAATATATGTTAATGCAAATAATAAATATTTAAAAGATTTCAATAATAAAGAAATATCAAACTATATGATGTATCTGGATGCACATAATTTATATCGTTATGCTATGAACCAATATTTACCATATGGTGTATTTCAATGGGATGAACCAAATGATTTTAATTGTATAGAAATAAATGAAATTTTAAACAATTGTGAAATTCGTTATATATTTGAGGTAGACGTAGAATATCCAGAGAATTACATTATTTACATAAAGATTTACCATTAGCTCCTAAATCAAAACTTGTACATTATAGAAATCGTAAACGTAAGTGATTAAATAAGTATATAGGTCTAAACACACAGTTAAGAACATATGGTACAATTAATTTTGAAAAGATTTCTACAAATTAATGAATAATTCTGTATTTGGCAAAACAATGGAAAATATAAGAAGTAGACCAAATGTAAAATGAGTTTAAAATAGTGAAATATGTGTAAAGTGGAAGCTACACAAAATATTGAATCTAGGACTGTATTTTATGTAAATCTTGCTTCTATTCATACGAATAAAACTAAAATAACATTTGATAATCCTATTTATGTTGGATTAAGTATACTTGATTTATCTAACCAATTAGTGTACGATTTTGACTGTAGAGTTATGAAACCTAAGTATTGAGCAAATATTGAATTGTGTTTACAAGAATCAAGATACATTTATAATAATAAAACTGAAAATTTCTATGAAGATAGAAAATCAATTATTGATTATTTTGATACTAGGGATTATCCAACAGATAATATATATAATATTCCACAACTAAAAAATAAAGTTGTTAAAAAGAAAGATGAATCTAATGGAAAAGTAATTGAAGAATTTGGTAGTTTAAGAGCATAAATATATGCTTATAAAGTTGCTGACAATATAGAAAAAAATGTCTATAGGAATTAAAAAATGTGTTGTTAAAAACAAAATAAGTTTAGAAGATTATAAAGAATGTTTGTTTAACAATAAAGATCAATTATAAAATTTTATGTAATTAAAACTGAAAAAAATGAAATGTATACAATTCAAGCAAACAAAAAATCGTCAAGTCCTCTTGATAATAAAAGGTATGTACTAGAAAATAAAGTAGAGACATTACCATATGGACATTATAAGTTATTAAAAATGTAATAAATTATTTCTACATAAAATTAATAAAATTAAGTCTATATGAAATTAATAAAATATTTAAAAATTTTATATATAAAATTTTTCTATGTAAATGGAAACTTTTTCAAAGATGAAATAAAATTTTAAATAAGTCAAATAAAACACAAAGGTTACTGTACTCAGAAACTACAAAGATTGAATAAATTAAACAATGAAATAATTAAAATAAAAGAGGAAAGAATTAAAATGAAGGATGAAAGTATTAAACTAAAAAATAAAATAACTAAAGTAAAAGATGAAATGATTAAAGTACAGGATATTCAAATTTAAAATTTGATGGAAATAATTGTTACCTGTTTAAAAACTAATTGATTGTTGAACTAAATAGTAAAGTAATTCTTTTAAAAAACTAATTGTTTAAAGACTAATTGATTGTCAAACTAAATAGTAATCTATTTCTTTTAAAAACTTGTTGATTGTTAAACTAAATAGTAAACTATTTCTTTATAAAATTACTTTATATTTGTTTATCCCACTGTTATGTGAATTATCAAAGTCCTACCATTTAACTTAAACTTGATTACCATTCTTTCTTAAAACTTTTTCAATTAAGAATATATCTGGATATTTTGTTTTCTGTAGTTCTTGTTAAAAAATTTCGTTTTATATATTATAATTTATATGTAACTGGATTAGACTAAATAACATCTTCAATTTCAATCATTTCTGTTGACCAATTAGCTGTATATCCTTTTAAAAAAAAGACCTTTAAGTTTACTAATTCTAATGTTATCACCTTTTTTAAATTTAGGTTCTTAATTAGATACAATATTACCTTTTTTATTTTTTTCACTAATGTGTATAGGTTGCATTTGTATTGTAGAATGTTGGTGCTAAGACAAGAGTTACCCCTTTACTTAATAGCATCGGTGATGGTTGTGGTGTCTGTGGCAGGACTTGTCTCCAGTCTCTGGCAGCAACAGGTAGGTGTCTGGCCTATTGACAGGCCTGACGTGAGGCAGCAGTTGAGAAACTGTCGGTCTTGTTGAAGACAATCCTCCAGCAGTAGTCAGTGCTGTGGCAGACGTCAAGCACTTGGTCTGGCGCTCTCTAATCCTTCCTTTCTGGTCGGCTTTACATTCAAGTCTGGTCCATCGAGACTCTTGACAGCTGCTGATGTGACCATGCAGTGACGTCACGTCAGCCGATCTCTCAGTCGTGGTCGTCACCCCTACTGGCAGCTGTGCCCGAGGTCGCGCAACAACAACAGCCAGCCCCGCCAACTGCGTAGCGATATGGGCGCCTGCCATGCGCTGAGCAACGTCCAGCAACGGTCTGCTCCTCGCTCGCTATTTGGAAAGCTGTGGTTGTCTGCACTAACCTTAGTGCATGTTTTAGCACTGCGTGTTTTTACAATCAATGTTCACAGAAACATATTCACAGTAAAACACAACAAAAATATCACCTGTTTGTAGTTGGGACTTATATTGTGATTAACGGAAAAATTTGTGTTACTGCTTTCTTTCAGTTAAATAATGATACTACTGAAGATACTTTGTAAGAAAATCGCACTAACATCGCTAATTACTCGCTTATCTAAAAGATGTAAACTAATCACTTTCTAATTGTGAAGCTGGGTTGCTGTTGGGTATGTCAGTGTTTGTTAGTTTCCCAATACCAGTCATGCATCATAATGGGCTAATCGAGCACAGACTGTACATTCATAATTCAAGCACTGTCACATTATGCAACACTTACTTCTAATAATTCTACTTATTACGAAGTCTAGCTACCTCTAACCCTTCTACTTTATGCTGATATCGTCTTTGATACTTCTGATGTTAACTTATTGGATGGTGACGCTGATGCGGATATTTGGCGTATAATATGGGTCGAATACCGCTCACTGCGATCTGTACACCCCTTATGGTTTTATCAGGATAGATCAGACATCGGCACAAATTCACCTATCGCTATGAAACTGACGAACAACTCTCAAAAATCGACGTACATGTATCATCAATTAACAGCTGCTGCAAAGATATAAAATACCATTTTTTTATTCAATTTGTATTGCATAAGGATTTGATATTTCCTTCGTTTTCTTTTTTTGGTTCCACTCGCCATTTCGTTCCTATTCAGGTAAAGACGTAGTATGGTGTCTCGTACTCCACGTGCTCATGCCACGTGATACAAAACTCTGCCGCTGACGCGCCTCTGGCGCTGGCTATCCACAGTCGAAATGCCACAAGGCAAACATAATCGTACTAATAGCGATAATCCATAAGAGATAATCACAGACGAAAGAGTACGAAAGAGTACCACCAGCGAAACATATCGCGTTATAAGAGATTATTCGTAAGTGTAACCACACTCGAAAACCACCAAAGAGAACACATCGCTCCGCTGGCGATAACACTAATCGAACCACAGTGTGAACAAAAGCCATACTCCAACGTCAACACGCCTCTGGCGTGGACACCCCATACCCATCTCGCAAGATGTCCCCATGGGTATCGGTGTCATGATCCAAATTACGCCAATATCCACTATCGGAACACAAATCAACTTCTGTCGCACCACTATCGCCTCCTCTCTCCGAATGGTGTAACAGGCCGTCCATACGCCCCACCGACAGTGCGCACAACATCAACGGAAGAAGCCAAACCATCACTAAATTCCAAGATTAATTCTGAGAAGAAATGTGCGTCCAAGACTTGTGCTATTATTTCTGAACCTAAAATGCAATTTTAATGTTGTTCCAACGCATACCTATGCTGTGGTGTGACAAGCTACTAATACAGCAATGATCAAGTGTTAAACCAGCCAGGTGTATTATAAACCCAAGAGCTTTCCGCCGAGAAATTAGCACATTCCTATTCAAGAAATAAATTTCTATCTGTGAAACATGAGAGGGTACCAGTACGTCTCAAATTTGCGGTAAATTGTCAAAGTGCAAACGCCAGATTCATTGATCAGACGTCACAAAAGAAGATCTTATCCTCTAATTATAAAAATAAGTCATCCAAAAAGTCTAAGTGCACATAAATAAATAACAATACACAAAGAGAGTACATAAATGAGTTGGAAACAAAAGATTCTTAACGCTAAAGTAATGATACAAAGAGGCCGCAGCAGCCGACTACGCGAACTTCTGCCGTGAGATCTCTTTGAAGGGTTAGGTGGTCCGATTTCCACTACGTCATTCTGGTGATCATATTGCGGACTTCGCCTACCAATCCCGCCATTATTTGTCGTTTGCCTTGAGTTCCAAGAATGCTGCATGAACTGGTTAGAATTTTGCATTTCCCTCCAATTGTTATTTCTGTCATCTTGAAAATTACCAACGTACATCCCTCGTCTGCTTCTATTATTCCATTGAGGCACATTGCTAAATCTTTGGCATTCATATTGGTTTCTTGTCGCCCTGTTTAGAAACCTATTTGTGTTTACCTGTCATTGTTTCCACCTGATGCACCTTGCGAATTTAGTTCATTAAATCTCATTCGGTCCCTCGCATGTTGTGCCTTCTTGTCAAAGTCTAGTTCTTGTAGAGAGCTTTTGAATGACTCTATCGTGTCACTGCATTGGCAAGTGAGCAATTTCTGAAACCTCAATGACAGTTTCATGTAGCAGTGTCGCATCATCTTCTTCTCACTATACAGTTCGTCCAGGTGACAGTTCTTGTTGACAATCGTCACGAAAAGCGTTACCAGACTGCCTCGTAATCCTTTGCTAACATAATCTCCTGTTTAATCCTTTCCTAGGTGTTTTTTGACCAGAAGGTCTTGAGGAAAACTCTCTGAATTCGCCATAACTGCAACAGTTTGCCGCAACGCTACGCACGTGCTCTGCTATTGAACCTTCCAGGTATTCACAGGAAAATTCCAATTTGTCTACTAGTGGCCATTATACTGAGCAATCCATTAGTTGGGGTTCTCTTCGTAACCCTGAATACCTGGGTTGTCCAGAAAGTAAGTTCCGATCGGTCGCGAAATGGACACCACACTGAAAACCCGATGAAGCTTTGCACAGATGTGTTGGGTTGTGTCTCTGTTATGACTGTCGTTCGCATCAAGACGCTCTTTTCAGTTGTGAGTGCACTATGAGAGAGTAAAGGGGCCTAGAACAAGGAAGTCTCCCACTAAGTAGGAGGGCCCGGAGAGAGGCTTCGCCTTAATGAATGCAGCCCACCTAACACAACTGCCACGCAAAAAATTGGTTGAAACGGCTCTGAGCACTATGGGACTTAACACCTGAGGTCATCAGTCCCCCAGAACTTAGAACTACTTAAACCTAACTAAACTAAGGACATGACACACATCCATGCCCGAGGTAGGATTCGAACCTGCGACCGTAGCGGTCGTGCGGTTCCAAACTGTAGCGCCTGGAACCACTCGGCCACTCCGGCCGAGCCGGCCGAGCCGGTCGCAGGTTCGAATCCTGCCTCGGGCATGGATGTTTGTGATGTCCTTAGGTTAGTTAGGTTTAACTATTTCTAAGTTCTAGGGGACTAATGACCTCAGAAGTTGAGTCCCATAGTGCTCAGAGCCATTTTTGAACCACTCCGGCCGGCGCTAACTCTTGCAAATAAAAGTCTTACAAATAAAATATTTCTGATTTTCACTGTGGTATACATTTAGAGACCGATCGGAACTTACTTTATGGACAACCCTCGTATTTTGAATTGAGAGAAAATGTTTTAAGTCGAAATATTCAAAAATTTCACCCTTGACTTTCTCTAACTTTTGGCGCTCGTGCGCCCAAGATTTCATAGCCGACCCATCCCTGAATGCTGTTTCACTCTCGTCTCGTGTCGTCAGAGTCATGCAGTAATGTTACCTTACGCCTGAGTCGCGCGCAGTTGTGGTTCGGCTCGGTACTTTGTGTAATACGCCCCACTGACTGCGCGCGCTCCGCTGGACTTCGCACCCCTTTAAGGAGGCCCTCCTTTGTCTTTGATAGAGCTGTGGCTCCAGGTTGGGTTGCAAAATTTTGTCTTTGACATTCCTGGTGACCAACGAACTCACGGCGACATGCTGTTGCTTCTGGCTGGATTTCTACACGAGCGACCCGTTCACACATTTGTCTCATCTCGTATGCCAGCTCATTCTACTGGGTATTGAGACCTGTTTGTTCGCCTTTGATTTCTAACATTTCTTCCTGTGTTTTTTCAGCTACCGTTTGTCCCTGTTTTTTGAGAGCAGAAATATCCTTTTTGGTTGCGGTCACTTCGACTTTCTCCAGCGCTTCCTGCTCTCACGGAATTTAGACATTTTTCCGCACATCTCTAGATACTAATCTAGCTGTCCTAGCCTCATGTTTGGACTCTTACACTTATTCTCGCGTCTTATCTAATGTTTTCCTAATATCTCCAACCTCTGCTATTACAAACTTACGTTCAATCCTGACTTGATTTTGTTTCCGACAAAGTCACCTTCACTCCTTCGAATATCCTTAATTTCTTTCATGGCTTCGTCCTGTCTCGTTTCCTTTTTGTCTTATCGTTTTTGAATTTCTCTAATTTCATTAATGAGGATCTCGTCTCTGTGGTCTTCTTCCTGCCGTCTCTTATCTTCCCTTTCCTGTCGTCGCTCCTCTGCCTCTTGCATAAATTCAATGATCGATTCTAATAGCGCACTTTCAGTAACGTACACAGGACTGGACGCACACGTGACCTGCCCCCTCGACATCGTTTTCACTTTCATTTCCTTAGTGAACTGTACCATCACCATTGGAGTATTCTGCATTTGACATTGCTCCCTATTTGCAGACTGATTCGGATGAACTTCTTCCGCTGTTATTACTTGTTCTGCTTCAATGGCTGACTCCTGTTCCATTTTGGAAGACATCAGTGAGCAGCCTTTCTCAATACACCACGGGATTCGGTTCTCGTAAGCATTCAAATCTATTGTTACTTACGCAAGTCTTCGACTCCCATGCAAGGCGCGTCCCAACACTGCTATGATATTCTCTCAAATAAGCACACATTTATGCCAATGCTAACGAAACGAAACCTACTCTAAAATATAGTATTCATCCCCATAGTCAAATATGTTCCACCAAAGTTTGAACAACGCTGTTAGCAACGACGAGGCATCAGACAAGAAGTAGCGCACAAATCACTGACAAGACTCAATGAGAAACAAATAAACAAAAGATGACACACACAATACATACAATTAAATAAAATGGCTACAACGTCCTGCAAGTTGCAAGATAACGCACCCACTACCTCACAAACGTGCCATGATTCGAGACCATGGCCAACGATCGCAAATTGCAAGCCATCACTTGCTTTAATCGTCCATATATAATGTGAGTGCTGCTGAATTGTATTATCTTTACATAGAGAAAAGGGTTATCTTCTCAATAACCTACAAGTCGGGAAATACTCCTTCAATTTTTATGTACGAAATTAGTGGATTTTCTTGTGGCACATTTGTTGTCTATACCTTGGTTACTTCCAGAAATCAAATTAATAATCAGACTAATTAATTTAATAAGACTGAACCTTAAATTACTTTCGTACCCATGTACCACCACAATAAAATAAAAACAGTGAATTAATGAGGCATTATGAATGAGAAAAGTGGTGTATTAAATTTATAAAGTATTGACAAGTTTTATTAATCGTTTTATAACTACAACAAGATGATAAATCTTACACAAAAGCTGACAAACACAACTCAGAAAAGGGATGGTGTTTGATTGCCAAAGAATACATTCTGGTGGAAGCTACACGAATTTTCTCCTGAAGTAATCGCCTTTACAGCGTAGCATATTTTTCATGAAGCCAATGTGAGGCCCAACTCTATTCAAATGGAATCAATTATGACCAAGTACACCACAAATTATTGTTCACCTGAGAACAGGCAGTTGTGAATATCATTTAATAACCTTTCGGTGGTGCAGCAGTATTTTATCCTTTCACCTTAATACAGGTGACATCATAAAATGGCGCACTGTAGGTATCCACGATAATTTGCAAACTACAGTTGGGAACAGCCATTGTCGCCCGGTCCACCACAAGATGCAGACCACACGGCTCACCCACTAGGGAAGTCATGAAATTGTCCACCAGGGAGGACCAGAACACGAAGAATGCAAAGAATCACAACCACTTTCCACCAATCCTAAGTACAGGAGACGAATTAGCAAAAATGAAACCGCCCCCACACTGCACAAACCAATCTAACTATCCTCTGCTCTCTTGCTGTTCTGTTGGCCTGGTAGCCAATCCAGATACAGCACCGGGATGCCAATGCTGTGGGAGCATGCCTCCATCGCTGCTGAAGATGCATTTCATGGAGGATCCAATCGGCGACTGCAAATCTCTCTTGTCCGGAAAAAGGAGATTTTAAGTTAGAGAGGTGTCACTCTAACAGTGAGCAAGACCATGTTTCTAGAAAAAAAAAAATTACCTATATGGGACCACCGCCCCTCATTTACAGACAGGTATAATCTTCCCAGGCCAGGCCAACCATTTCCAATTTCTGGCAGAAGGCTGTTAAGCTTCCCAGACAGTCATGCCCATGAAATATATGTTTCTGATGCTCGCTAATAGAACATGGTGTCTTCCTCGAGTCAGAGGAGTTAACAGTCTTGCCTCCATTAAACACGTACACTAGCCGCTCTGTCCATATCATGCCAGCTTTTAACATGAGGATGCGTGGAGTTTTATGACCTTCCCACTCTTTGCACAAAGGCTCCATTTATGACAGTCCCTCTTAAATGCTTCCTTCACCCACTTTCCACCAATTGGCTGCCTTCATGATGGACTGCCTTCTGGCCCAAGTAAAATGTTTTACCAACCGGTGCCCTCCTGTCCGAACCGAAGCAGAAGGCAGAGAGTGCTATGGCCAGAAGTCCCTCAGCAAGAACGATCCACTGAGTGCAGCTTTCCATGATCACTCCCATAGCCTGGTTCCTGCACTCAGAATTTATGCCCCCCAATCCATCTCTCTCTCCTTGTTCTCCATCGCCTCCACTATGGTCCCTCAGGTACTAGTTCTCTACACGTTACACAGGTAGTTACAAGAACATTCTGCCCACAATTTAGTCACGTAAATAAAGTCATAAGCCACACATAAAAATGTAGTACTGAGGAACATCGAGATCATGATCTAAAATATGAATGTGGCGTGCCATCTCTTAACATTATTCCAGACATCTTATCTGGAAGCTACTTTGATCAGATAAAATGATGGTAAGGAAGTCACAACACCCAAAAATAATTAAGCCAGAATAATGAAATTTAGAGAATACATTTGTCTAGGTAGCATATTCTCGTAATTAATATTGCAAGATCTCAGGTTAAGCACAAGATAAGCCATTGCAAATGCTAAATTCTGGTACATTAATAACTGCTGTAACTGCGAGAATGTTGATCGCAAGCATGCATATGTGCATGCATTATGTTGTGCAGGTGCTGGATGTCAATTTGTGGGATGGAGTTCCATGCCTGCTGCATTTGATCAGTCAATACAGGGACGGTTAATGCTGTTTTTGGGTGACTGGTGTTGTCGTCCGATGATGTCCCATATCTACTTCATTGGAGACAGATCTGGTGATCAAGTAGGCCAAGTAAAAATATCGACACTCTACATAAAATGTTGGCTAAATGTCGACACTCTACAGAAAATGTTGGGCTACAACAGCGGTATGTTGGCGAGCGTTATCCTCTTGGAAAACACCCGCTGGAATGCTGTTCGTGAATCGCAGAATAAAAATTCGAATCACCTACGAATTTTTAGTCAGGGTGCGTGGGATAACTAAGAGAGTGCTCCTGTTGTCATACAAAATCGCACTTCAGACCATAAATAGAGGTGTAGGTCCATTGTGTACAGCATGCAGACAGATTAGTTGCAGGCCCTCTATTGGCTTCTGTCTGGCCAACACAAGGTCATCACAGGCACCGAGGCATAACCAGCTTTCATCAGAAAACACAACAGACCTCCAACCTGCCCTTTAATGAGCTCTCCCTTGACACTACTGAAGTAGCAAATGACGGTGACTTGCGTTCAGTGGAGTGCACTCTACAGGTTGTCTGGTTCGGAGCTGTCCTTGAAGTAACCCATTCGTAACAATTCGTTGTATCACTGTGGTGCCAACCGTTGCTCATGCTGCTGCTGAAGATGCAGTACGATGCGCCATAGCCATGTGCTGAACACGAAGCTCTTCTCTCTCGGTAGTGACACGAGCTCAGTCGTCTTGGGATCGTACATTCTCGTGACCACCGTTGTCAGCAATCATGTAAAGTGACCACATTCCGTCCAAGTCTTTCTAGAATATCGCAGAAGCAATATCCAGCTTCTCATAATCCTGTTGCATGACCTCGTTCAAACTCAGTGATAATGGCGTCTTTGTCACTTTACAATCGTTCTAGACTATCAACACACCACGTTCAATCTCAAAGGTAACAAACGCTCACGACAGCTACAGCGTGTATTTAGAGCACACCTGAATTGCATCCTCATAGTGGCGCTAGAAGCACCACTGTTACGCGACTGACGCGAAACTGGAATAGATCTTTCAGATGCAGAAACACGCATACCAACTTTTTTTTATGTCGCACAACTCCTTCTTGGTGTTGAGATTTTTTTTCCATCTGTGTAGTTAGAGCAACAACTGATGAAGATAACGTCTTAGACCCCCTAGCAGCAAAGAGACTTGAACGTAACGAATCAATTAACGTAGAATGGTTCAAATGGCTCGAAGCACTATGGGACTTAACATCTGAGGTCATCAGTCCCCTAGACTTAGAACTACTTAAGCCTAACTAACCTAAGGACATCACACACATCCATGCCCGAGGCAGGATTCGAACCTGCGACCGTAGCAGCAGCACGGTTCCAGACTGAAGCGCCTAGAACCGTTCGGCCACAACGGTCGACGTTACCGTAGAGGAAGGTATCAGTGGTCATAAGGCTGCGATAGCAACTTCGGGTATTGCAGTGAATGTTAAGAAAAATAGGAAAATATTTTTGCTAAGTAAGAGTGACAAGATACGAACTTCAGAATATCTAAATAATCAACATCAAATATTTAGTGTTGAGGACGATTGTGTTGAGCTCAAATGCGATACATTGAAAAGCATCATTCAGTATGCCTGAGGAAAGTTCCCAGGTTCCGAGCAAGGTCTTAAGGGTTGTGATGGGCTCTCACTGGTTTAACAACTGTATTAGAAAACTGCTACGTAATGAAAGAGAGCTTCACCACAGATTCAAGAGAAGTTGAGAGGCAGCTGACAAACAGTAGCTGAACGAAACTAAAATGGGCCTAAGAAGATCAACAAAAGAAGCGTCCAGTGACTTTTAAAATAAAGTTTTGTCAACCGATTTCTCTGAAAACCCTAAGTTTTGTGTTGTAAGTTTACTTGTTCAAATAAACAAAGTTTAATTCCATCTACTTGTGGACTTGTGGAAGTACTCCAAGAGAGAAATATTTCAGTTGGAGACGAGGTATTCCAAAGACTGTCACGCAACTGCTCCAGGAAGTACTTTAATCTCACTGTTTCGTCATGTCAACTGTTGACAAACTGGTGGACATTACTCACCCGGTCATACTTCTACTGCAGCGTATGCAGCGCACCAACGAACTGCTTCTGGAGAGGCTTGTGGCGCACCCGCAGTCAGCGACGGAATTAGCGGGACGCCTGGACCGGATCTACTCCTCAGTCATCAACTTCCGGGCGCTGCCATCGCCGTTCCTTGAGTTCGACCACAACGTGGAACCTTGGTCTTGTTACATGGCGCGAATGGACCAATATTTCCTTGTGCACGGAATAACAGGTGATACGCAGCAGCGCACGTATCTCCTGGCAAATGCCGAACCCTCCATCCGTCAGTTTGCCCAGCGACTACATCCAGAGACTGACTCAAAATCCCTTTGCTATGAAGTGATGAAATCCAGTCTTTTGGACTACTCTGACTCTGAGGCTCAAGTAGCAGTCGTGTGCCACAAGTTTTTTCGTTGACACAGACTGCCAAACGAGTCTTATCAGGTGTGGATGGTGCACCTGCAAGGGCTATTACGTGACTATCGATTTCAGTGAGCAAACATTTAGTGCAAACATTCCTAGACCTATTCACTTGGTGCATTACATGGTGCTAGTACATTTCCCAGACGACACTCTTCGTTATGACCTTCTTAAACTGAAAGATTCTTCCCTAGTGTGTTTCCTCCGCATTATTCGGATTTTATAACAGTCCCTGCACTCGTCCACGACTCTGCAGGATCCAGAATTGGTGTCCAACTCCCAACAATCTTGAGAAGAAACCACCTCCCCCTCCTGGCCCTCCGGGTAGGTCCTGCGGGGCGGGTGTCACCCGCACCAACTGCGGCCACGTGAGAAATGCTTCATGAGCCACCAACGGCAACAGTGTCGCTTCCGGCGTGCAAAGTGCGCTGCATGCTGAAAATCTTGGCACAAAGCGGAGGTGTGCCGCACCTCCTACGCCATGTTAGTCGACTGGGCAGTTCCAAACCTCCTAGAAACCGATGATCCTGGTGGGAAAGGCACATCACCGGATGTTTACTTTGTCCAGTTCGTCCTTTCCCATTCGAACGAGTCCATGTCTCTCCCAGTGTTGATGGACGGCATACCAGTCCAACTACAAACTGACATGGACTCATCGGCCACTATCATCAACTGGCAGTATTATCAAGCATCTGGGTCCCCACTTCTCTAATGATTAGACATGCCCTGCAGTAGGTTCAGCAACGATCTAATTTCTGTCACAGCCATCTTCTCTGCCCACATTCAGGATGGTGCAATATCGATCACAGACCATGTTCTGGTAGCGAACGCTCCTGGTGCTTCCAGTCTTCGGGTCTTGACCTCTCCAACGTCCTCGGATAGGAAATTCACAATTCTGGCCATCCACTCTGCTAGGTGTCAGTCAGATCCTACGCTTCTGACTTGTTTGACAAATATCCTGCTGTGTTCTCAGCGCCATCGTCTGACATCTGTGGTTTCGAGGCTCATATTACCCGCCTCCCCACTTCTCTTCCTAAGTTCTGTAAAGTTTACGTGATCTCATCCACGCTCGGGGACAAGCTGAAGTAGGAAATTCAATGTTTGCAGGATCCTTACACCTGTATCCAAAAGTTGTTGGGCTAGCCCCGTCGTTATAGTCTAAAAACCGAAACGGACATTACGCTTGTATGGGGATTTTAGTGCAACAGTGATTGCTCACTCTGTCATTGACTCGTACCCCACTCCAAAAATTGAAGAATTATTTTGCAAAATAGGCAAGGGCAAAGTGTTCGCCCAATTGATTTTGTGATGCCTATCTGCAGCTTCCTTTAGATTCAACCACCTGGCAAGTATTGGTGATAAACCTGCCATTTAATATCTTCTAATACAATCGCTTTTCCTTAGCAATCGCAGTTTCACTGGAAATATTTCAACCCTTGCTGTGGGAGGTTCTGGGAAATAATAACTACCTGGACGACATATTAGCGACTGGTGCATCTACAGACGACATGGCACATAATCTTGAAACTTGTGTAACAAGTGCAATATCTTGGATCTGTGCTCAATGGTTTGGGCATTTGTCCTTTTCCTCAAGACGTAGAAGTGATTCAACAATGAAAGCTGAAGTCGGTGTTGGGTATATGAATTACTAACGGCGTTTTATCCCACAGTTGGCTCCAACGGCTGAGCATTTACATCATCTGATTCACATGAATGTTCAGTGGCAGTGGTCCCCGCAATGCGACATGGTGTTCTGGACTCTGAAACAGGCTCTCCTCCAGCCCAAGTGCTTCATGATTTACGATTCTACGCTACCTTTTACTCTGGCCCTGGATGCATGCGATTATGGAGTAGCGGCGGTCATTTCTCATGTGGCCAGTGGTGTGGAATGCCCGATTGGTTTTGCGTTGAAGACTCTCAATGCAGCCCAGTGCAGTTATAGACAGATCGAAAAGGAAGCTCTAGTATCATCTTCAGCATCAAGAAATTTCATGACTTTGTCTATGGCCTGCCATTCACTCTCTTCACTTTTCATAAGCCTCTGCTGCCTCTCCTCAAGTCATTGTCATCGTTCCCCACCAAGATGGCATGCTGCCGTCTGCAATCCTGGGCTTCCTTTCTTTCCATTTACACTTGTGAGATCATGCTTTGGCCCACCACGCAACATGCTAATTCCATCGCACAGCTTCCTCTCAATGTGGAGCTCGTCTGATGACATGCAGTTAGCAACCCCTTCATAGCAACACCTTCCTCCGCGACATGCAGCAGCATGTCCAGCTGGGCTGGCCAACCAAATGCGTAGTCTTGGCACACCCAGATCTACAGAAATTCTGGAAACGTCAACAGGAGCTCTCTTCATAGGACGGAATTATTCTGGAACAGGACGACGACAGTAGCACTAGAGTCGTCATGTCTGGGACCCTCCGCACCTGCGTCCTCCAGTTGCTACAAGAGCGCCACTAGGGGCTTGTCATCATGAAGCGACTGGCCAGACAACATGTCTACTGCCAGGGCATGAATGCTGCCATTACAGACTTGTTTACAGCCTGCCCTACGTACCAAAAGGAAGCTATCTTCTCATAGATGCTGATTCTTTCCTTGGCCATAAACATCCGCAATGTAGTCATGCCGCCACCTTGACTTTACCAGAACCTTCCTCAGTCCCTCAATGCTCATCACCATGGATGCTGGCATGTGATTAACGTTTGCCTCCTTTATGGCTTATACCTCAGCTACTCAGACCATTAAGGCTTTGATACAGAATTTTGCCCTGGAAGGAATTCAATCAATCATAGTAATTGACAACAGCCTCCAATTTACGTCCTCTGAGTTTCCATTCTTTTATGTCGTCCATGGTATTTCTTTGGTCCATACAAATGGTATAACCGAACGTTTTGTTTGGACTTTTAAAATTCAAGTGTCCAAACTTTGCCATTCCATTCCATGGATGTGGGGCTCAATCTTTTTCTGACACTGTACCGAGCTACCGCAAATGATGGGTCTTCACCTGCATAGAGACTGCTTGGTCAACCTGTATGATCTTTGCTGTTCGTCCTTCATCCTCTGAACAAACGCCACCCTGCTCCTCCCTGTCGCTGACACAGGCTCATACCCCAAGACTCTGTATGGGTTACGAATTTTGTCCATGGACAGCAACAGTGACTTACCATTACCATCTCCCACCTACTTGGCCGTGCCATGCCGTGATTACTCTCCCGGACGGCATCTAATGCCGCAAGTATCTCAATCAGTTCCGGCCCCATTGTGGTTCCCTTCCTCCACCGCAACCTCTTACACCATTCTATGTTTCAAAATGGCTCCGAGCACTATGGGACTTAACATCTTAGGTCATCAGTCCCCTAGAACTCAGAACTACTTAAACCTAACTAACCTAAGGACATCACACACATCCATGCCCGAGGCAGGATTCGAACCTGCGACCGTAGCGGTCACGCGGTTCCAGACTGAAGCGCCTAGAACCGCTCGGCCACCAACGGCCGGCCATTCTATGTTCCAGATACGTGGGACACGGTAAGGTCTCTTCCAGACACCGTGTTTAGTATGGTTAGTGAACATGTGTTCAGTCGCGAGCTGAACCGCTGACCCTATGCCAGGCAGTCACGCAGCTTAAGGCTGTTGCATATGGACAACACCGTGCCGGGCTAGACGTGGGGACCCAGTGGATGCTCAGCACGTCCTAAGTGTACCCAAATCGGTCCACTGCTGTGACCGCACTTGGTACTGCACGCACTGAGGTTGTCCCCTCACCTATGGTCGAGTAGAGGTCGTTCAAAGTTGAGATAGGCAGCGAAACACATTGTGAGAGGACTATCTAAGATCCTCCCTGGTTCGTTTGACAGACAGGTTTCAGGCATCGTTTGATAAACATCATAAGCCAGATGCAGTCGTTTGTTCTGTTTCAGGGGAAGCCTCTCAGCCTTCAAGATCTGACTGGCCCTGAGCACTATAGGACTTAACATCTGAGGTCATCAGTCACCTAGAACTTAGAAATACTTAACCTAACTAACCTAAGGACATCTCACACAGCCAGGATTCGAACTTGCGATCGTAGTGGTCGTGCGGTTCCAGACTGAAGCGCCTAGAACTGCTCGGCCACACCGGCCGGCCTGCCGGTATATTTTACTTATATTTTTCATAGTTCCACACAACTTCTTCCTGTTTTCTCAATTGATGTCTGTTCAGTTTTTCAAGGCCTATCCACTGTGCCAACTTATAACTAAATCCGAGGGGGGTGCGATGGGAAGGTTTCCTTGTAAGAAAAAATTCTACTTTCCCTTCCAACATCACCTCTGCTAAATACCTTAAGAGACTTTCTTGTTCTCACTGTTAAAGAGAAGTTAGTGGATATAAGCCCGCCGGCCGTGGTAGCCGAGCGGTTCTAGGCGCTACAGTCTGGAACCGCGCGACCGCTACGGCCGCAGGTTAGAATCCTGCCTCAGGCATGGATGTGTGTGATGTCATTAGGTTAGTTAGGTTTAAGTAGTTCTAAGTTCTAGGGGACTGATGACCTCAGCAGTTAAGTCCCATAGTGCTCATAGCCATTTGAACCATTTTTATCCGGCCACTCGCCCGGCCGCATACCACCATGGAACAACTGCGGCTGGCGGGTTGACATACTGTTAGGCGTCGCCTACCGAAGCCAGGGACACAAGGACTCCCGTTCACTCCGCGCTGTGTTCGTACCATACCATAATAGCAACATTTCCTGCTATCTACTCGAAGGACAACAAGAAAAAAAACTTTCCTCTGTGTACAGTCGGGACTACAGTGAACTCCGCGAAAGGCCCCGCATCGCCTTCCAGCAGCACACTCAGCCGCCCGCGTCGCTGGAAGTCGCAGCACTACATTTCGTCCACGTGTCAGGTGACCCACACGGAAATCCGTCCGCCGGATTGCATAAGACACAGCTCGGCCACAGCTACACATTTTCGCTCGGGGCTCAATTCCGCTGCTGCCTACAGCCCATCGAGCGAAGTGACTTTCGACTGGACATCGATCCAGCAAGCTGTGCGACTGGTCCCGGCGGAGGTTCGAGTCCTCCCTCGGGCATCGGTGTGTGTGTTTGTCCTTAGGATAATTTAGGTTAGATAGTGTGTATGCTTAGGGACTGATGACCTTAGCAGTTAAGTCCAATAAGATTTCACACACATTTTTCATCCAGCAAGGCCCGAAGACAACGGCCACCCCACCGACCAGCTCTCCGGTAGCACCAACGAGGAGGACACCGGACACATCACCGACCAGCTCATCAACCACACATCAAACACTCCTATATGGACTATCGTGACAACCCTTATTTCTACCAGGAGTGGCTTTACTTTACAACCTTCACATTAGAATCGTGATAGTTTATTTTGTTTATTTTTCGTGGTGCCGATAAACGTGTTCCTTTTTTGCAATCGGTGCACCGACGTATTTTCCCCTTTCATTCCATACATGTCCAACACCTCCTTCCCCAATCTCTGTCCATCTGCCCTTCTCCTTCTCCATCTCCCACTTCGATTTGATGCTTAAGAGCACACAACGGCGAGGTTATTAGCGATCTCCTACTCCCTCTCTATCATTGTTCGTCTCCTCCTCCCCCCTCTCTCCGTCCATTTCCTTTAGGAGGCTGGTAGATCTTACCCCCACAGTACTTCTTTACAGATTGTAACTAACATGCGTACCAAATTAGATTGAAATCGTCCCAGGGGTTTACGATGACCTTCTTACCCGTGGCTTTGCCTCCATACGCACACGTCAAATTTTTTACATATATTTAACATATTTCACACGTATTTGTACACATGTTTCACCCGTATCCCTAACGAATTTCGCACTTCAGTTTCATTTTCACGCAGCTCAATGTTTATGACGTCGTATCTCCTGTACTATGCGTCGCACAACTATAGATTTTTCCAGGTGCATTCAGCGAAATATGCAGATACTGTCTACCAAATGTGTTGCGAATAGTCGTTAATAAAGAAGTAATAAATGTAAACGTCTTGCTTAATGCGGCAGTTTTACTAAGAAAAGCGAAAATTTAGTATACTATAAACTTCCTTTCTCTCATCATTTTGTCGGCATTGTAAGCAAGTAAAAGGTTCGTAGAGGTTTGAAAGTATGTGTAAAGTTTGTTTGAAGTCACTAAGTGCTCTCATTCTCAAATGCTGAATAATGTATCTGTGAATATTCGCGCGTGGTTGGGTGCACAATTTTTTCACTCCCACACCCTTTCCTTTGGTAGGTACGTGGTTTTTACCCCAACAGCGATTTTTACAGACAGTAAGCGATATGGGTACCAAGTTTGGTTGGAATCGGTCCAGTTGTTCAGGAAGAGATGTGAAACATCCGCTTTTATAATATGGGTGGATAATGAGTGTAAATGTGAAATTTTGAACTTTACTGGAGGGTCACGCACATTGCTACAGTTGATAACTTCATATTTTATAAAAACAGAAATTTCGTTAAAATTGTTTTTTGTGAATGAATTATACATTTTCCTCAGTACCCGTGATTTGTGTTCCATATATCGTTCGTTCGTGGAACAATTGCATATTTCATAAATGCATGTCTGAAGGACATCGTAATGTGAAGATACAGACACTGTAAAACACAGATATTGTAACCATCCCTCATGTATCAACGTATCGACGTGCTAAAATGACGTTTAACTGTTTCTGTCTGTTTGTGCACCAATCATGAAATCTGAGAGCTAAGGGTTGTGGACTTGGTGACTTACGGAAGTTCAGATCAGTCATGGATTCGTGCTCCGATGTCGGATTTCGCTAAGGCGGCCGCTCACTATAAGCGGGAAATACGGGTTCAAGTCCCAGTCCAGTACAAATTTTCGTTTGTCGCAAACAGCTGACGTCCACCCAGATTCACAAAATACAAATCCATTTCGTAGAATATTTATTTTCTTGTTTACCCATTATGAGGTTCGAAGCCCCACATCGCTCAACATTTGCTTGAAAAAAAAAAATGATTGCTTGCTTATGAATGTCTCTGAAAAACTGAAAAATTCGCACAGAGAAATTCACCTCCAATGATGCAACCATAACGTTCACAGATAATATCAGTTCTAAGAACTGTATTACATGTGGAGGTCTTTACATGTAAGAAAAACCATACTAAATGTTACAAACTGTACTACATCTAAGTAGGAAATTATTTATTATGTTAATATCAAGTAGGTTAACAGAAAAATTAACTAGAGGAGTACTAAAAGTTATGTTTTTCTTCAGTTGAACACTTCGTCATCGACACCCAGTTTGAGAAGTGTGTCTGAACTGTCTGAACGAGACACAGAACGAGCAAATACACTATCTGATCAAAAGTATCCGGACATCATCAAAAACATGCGTTTTTCATATCAGGTGCATTGTACTGCCACCTACTGCCAGATACTCCATATCAGCGACCACAATAGTCATAAGACATCGTGAGAGAGCAGAATGGGACCCTCCGCGAAACACTCGGACTTCGAACCGCTGCTACCATGAGTTTCTTAGAAGTAGATACCTTAGGGGTTGCGAAGCAACTCAAATCGCTTGATACGGGCAAGTCTTCAGGTCCAGATTGTATACCGATTAGGTTCCTTTCAGATTACGCTGATACAATAGCTCCCTACTTAGCAATCATATACAACCGCTTTTGATCACATAGCGTATATAGAGTGGAGTTTTCGCAAAGATATCCCAGGCATTGCATCAAGTTTCCTGACGTTCGCGAACAACTTTTGACGTTTATAATTGCTGAATTATGATACCGGTTTTTAATGGAACAGTAGACTTCGTTCTGTGGCACATAACAGAACCTTCGAAGGGGACCTTAACGACATAACATGTGTGGAACGCGATCAAATGGGTGCAAGGTATCAACGCAGCGAACTATTGCCCCACCATCCAGAGAGGATGTACCCCAAATGTCTGCCCTGCAATACCGAATACAAGAAACTCATGTATGGATTGTGTGCGTATTATTACGACTGTAATATTGTGGTAACTCGTATAATATCAAGTTCCAAACTGCTTGCAAAAATGTAGTGAATGGTAATTTTCAGCTGGAATTCAATATATTATTAATTGATTTCTTCTTTTCTGGGCGCCAGGACTGATCCTCATTCATCAAACCAAAAGTTCCGTCTTCTCTGGAAGTGTGTAAAGCATCGGAATGACGTGGAGGCAAAATAATCTGTTAAAACAACAGAAAGAGACAGCATTAAAAATAGGGCATTCGGCCACTTGAACTGGGCAGACGGGGCACAAATGACTTCTCTGAAGAGCCAGATTGTCAGTTTGATCTCACCAAGGCCATCAGCAATGCTGAAATGGCTGTGATCGGGCGTCGAAATGAGGTGGTGTATGTCTTGGGCTGGTATCCTGTCTTCATCTCTGCGAATGGTCACTTTGTGGCAGGTGAATGACAGCTGTCGGCTGTTGAATGGCCTGTTCCCTCTTTTTGGAGGCCGACAACATTGACGCCTCTGCCTCCTGACGAAGAGTACATGGTTGTATGTTCGCCGTTAATATACGGGTAGCTGCGTTACAAAGGCTCGGCTCTTCGTCCGGGTGGAAGTTTTGCGTTAGGTCATATTACAGAAGTGGCATCCGAGGAATCGTATTTCAACGAGATGACGGTGACAAGAGAATGATCCGTTGGGAGCAGAGTCAAAACTCGGATCAGTATTGAAATCTGACTGCAAAAATAGTATCAGACGAGAGAAAAGAAAATATGAAATGGTCGTGAGAATAAGCATCGGATCGGGATCAAATATAGCAAAAGCTGGAATGGGAATCAGAACAACATGGAGTAGACTGAGATCGTCAAGGGATTGTGTGAACACTAAGGGCAAGTATTGACCAAATCCTGACCATCAAGTCTTGAAGTGCCAGAACGGAGTCCCTCTGAAGAATCATCACAAAGTCTCACTCATCACTGAAAAAAAGAAGTCCACCGAATGGGCTCACCCAGCCTCATCACTCTGCGAAAATAAATCCTTCCCTCTCTGGCCCTCTGGTTTTATACAGGTTTTCCCCTTATTGCACTTCCAAAGCGCTGGAATTTTGTCTTGTCATTGGCTGTCGACTATCAGTACCAGTCAGTAGATGATTTCTCCTAGACAGGTTCGTTCCTTCTGATCCCTCGTACCAGAGTTTCCGTTTTCCGCTCATGTTGATGGATTTCCACGTTCAAGCATCCAGCAAGCGTTTTTACGGTATTCTCCAAGAGGATGACAGCTAGCGTCATGTCGCAAACAGGCATACCTCCTCGACGAGTCTTCAGGTGGCTTGCGGGTGGGCGCACACCGGCAAGAAGGCTTTCTCTCCTGTTAAGTTTCTCATGGAGCGGCAGGTTTAGTGAACGAATGTGTTCTGGTACCACAGAAAGCTGCCTGCCAATGAGTCCCCTCTGTCAGTCATAAGCCTTTAACAGTAAGGTCATTCCAGCGCCGAAGAGTGCTATTATCGGCACCTCCGTGCATTTCGAGGAAGGGTTTCCTAAAAATACCAACAAGCGCTAAGTGATTCCTTGTGTTTGGAAAGCCAGAGCATACTTGTTACAAGCATTCGCTACATGCTATAACGTGATTTCAGATTGAAAATACTGCACATTGAATTACACGTGGACGTATTGTTCCGGCGTAAAGTCAAGCGCCGGCACGCCGGGCGGGAACGTTACAGCAGAGAGGGCTGTGAAGAACACGTCAGCCAATTGCACGCGGACCGACCCCTCTCTAGGACGACAACCGGACGGCAGCGGCCTCGACACGAAGAGGACATAAGCGCCTCACCGCCTGGCTACGACCCAGTTGAAAACTAGCAGTTCTATTACTACCACAGCGACATCAATAACAGATACTTGTATAGCAGCAACTAAGGAACTGTATTACTTCTCTTGTATTACGAATTGTTTATACCGAAGGGATTTCTTATTTTGTCTGTCGCCCTTTCCTTGAGACACATCTGTTTAACACAAATTTAAGTATTGTAATCATTTTCTTTTGCAATAAACTTCTTTAATACGATTTTTCCTAGTCACCCCATATTGGGCGAATAGGCAGGATACAACACTTACCGCATCACAGTGCCGTGTGATACGGCATTTCAGTTGGTCCATTTCTTGTTTTAATTTTCCTCACATAGAATAGACCGGAGCTGTACAGTCCGGTGAGCACGCAGTCCATTAAACGTTTCCTGAATGATCGATACAGTAATTTCCAAATGTCCTGTTAAGATGGCTCGTGACTATCTGCGTAGAACGGGGAAGGCATCCAGTGTTACAGCAGTAAAAAAGGCCTAATAACGCCATTCGAGAAAATCCCACACCACATGGTCTGAGATGATGATGATGTTTGGTTTTGCGAGGCGCTCAACTGCGCGGTCATCAGCACCCGTTCGAAGTCCCAATCCCTACACACTCCAATCTAGCTACTTCCACGAATCATGATGAAAGGATTAGGACAAGACAAAAGCCCATTCGCCGGGCAGAGAAAATCCCCAACCCGCCCGGGAATCGAACCCGGGACCCGGTGATCCAGAGGCAACACTAGACCACTAGCTGCGGACACGGCGTGAGAGTGAGATCGTTGTTTATCTGTTTATATCAACCAGCGTAGATTTTTATTTGATCAGAACAGCACACTGCGTAGATGAATTTACCCATAGTTCATAAAAGATGCTTCTTCCATTAAAGAAATTTTACAGAAATACTCTGCTTCACATTGCAGCTTTTATAAGTACCATTTGGAGAAATATTACCGATTTTCGAAGTCATCGCCATGCTGACGAAACAATATGTGGAGAGGATGTGTTGGAATGTAGTATTGACAGAACACTCCTTTGGGTGTTTCAACTTACACACTGAAACTATCTTGCGGTGACAAGGGGATTGTATCCACAGATGCTAAAATCATAGTTACATTTCATTCATCAGTTGCTGTTGTTTTTAGTTGGGGTGTATTGTTTTTCACATTTCCAGTTTCTTAAAATTTAATTGTAATGTTTCCAAATACAGATTGTGATCAAGATACTTACTAGCATACAACCAAACCCTTGTTCTAAGTGTTTGGTGACATCCTCCTTGACAAAAACCATTTATACTTTTTCGGCTGTCGTGTACAATTTGGAAGCCTGAACAGCTTCACCTGCAAGTTGTCGTATCGCTACTATAGCTGATCACAGATTGATGTGCTTCACTCGCAGAGGTTAGCAGACGAGCCGTACGTGAGTTACGCGGTTCCTTAGATTTGGCACAATAAGGTAGCCTTTTGTGGATCCTATTCCTCTGACGTCGGGAGATTGGTTTGTGGTGCTGTTAGTTTGTTACTATTTCATCACGTTTCACATATGTTACGTCTACGATGTCCTCTTCGAAAGCTCATTCCAATACTATAGAAAAAAGGCGTACTGTATTTTTCTATGTCAATAAGAACAAGATGGATGTCATAATTCGATAGCTATAAAGGTTAAAAATTACTCGTGTATTTCAGAAATTTTATCGTATTCCCCACTATAACTCATTTACATAACGACTCTTGCATGTACACTAATCATGCTGCTGCACAATTCATTAATTCGACCTCACCAATTATTTATTTTGTTCTAGGTAGTACGATGTTCTCTTACCATTACATCTGTTACATCGTAACATAAATTATTGGCCCAAAACATGATATTTTCACGGCATCAGCTTCTAAAACACGGCTGTGTGAACGGAAAGGAAGGCAGTCGTATAGCATACAAGGTGTTCAATTTATCTGAAGACACTGAAATATCTCAAAAACACACATTTGATTCAAACGATTTATAACCAAAATTAATTCGCCTCGGAGAGGCACATCGAATGACGCCAAACTTGACCCCCCATCCCACCCCGTGTGCGTGTGCGTATGCGTGCGTGTGTAAGTGTGTGTGTGTGTGTGTGTGTGTGTGTGTTTGTGTGTATGTGTGTTTGTCTGAGTATGTGTGTGTAACGGAGTGTGAATGTGAGTGGGGGTGGGGCAACTTTGAAATCTTAAACAGGGGCCTCCATTCTTTATTGCAGATTTGGATTCGAAGGAAAAAAGATACATAGATTTTCTCTGAATAATTTTTTCCGTTTCGCGACAGATGGCGCTGTAATCGGAAAGAACAGAATGCTTAGAAAAGCGTATTTTTCGAAACACTATGGAATGAAGCTGCGAGGGTAGGATGGGGAATTATATCACAACTTTTAATGGGAAACCCCACTCTTAACTTTGTATTCCCCCGAGAAAACGAGAAGGGAACTGCTCGGCGCGCCACAGTGGCCGTGTAACGAACTACAACTTATCATAACAAGCAGTGCAGTGCGGTCGAAGCTTGCTTTCAGAGGTAGAAATGAAAGCGTCTCAATACATTTCATTACGTGACTAGTTTTTATTGGCTGCACGCCTACCATTCATTTGTAGAATTGAACCGCAAGTGGATAATGATTGTGGCAACCGCAGTAGAAAAAACTGAAATGACTCTGATTTATGGTGGAATGTGGGAGAAATATTGACGAAGCTGTTGCTTCGTATGCCCACCGTCATACAGATAATGTTCGCTCTTTTTTTTTTTTTGTGAATGCCTTTATGTCTGATGGTAGCGTAAATACCGAAAATATGGAAAAGAAGAAAAACTGTTAAAGGAGACGTTAATGAAATAACTGTACTTGTAGCTGTTCTCCAAAACCCACAGGTAAACTTTTGGCAATTACAAATTGACGCCGGAATTTTCCAAGGTAGTATTGTCAACATATTGATTCGTTACAAGGATAATCTTCATCACATTTCACTGCATCAAGAACTTCATGGGGATGATTTTCATAATCGAGTAGTATTTTATGAATGGGCGCTTCGACCAATTCAAACTAACCCCAGTTTCTTTGATAGTGTACAATTTTCAGATGAGTCTACATTCACAAACCATGGTGGCATTTATCGGCATAACATGCATTACTGGACTATAGAAAAATTCCATTGGCTATTAGAAGTTGAAAGTCAACGTCTTTAGTCAGTTAACCTTAGCTGTGGAGCCATGGGGAACAACCTCATTCGTACTCCTTTAATTGAAGGCGCTTTGAATGGAATCAAACATCGAAATTTTTAGGTCCAGGGACTACCAGTACTACTTGAGAATGCTTTCGATGTTCAACAAAGTATGTGGTTTAAGCATGACTGTCGTCCGGTGCATTTCTCATTTCAAGCATGAGAAGACATATACAGTGTTTACAATTGTCGGTGGATTGCCAGATACGCCCCTATAAATTGGCCTGCTAGGTCACCAGATTAGACATCGCCGGATTTCTTTCTGTGGTTTTATCTAAAAGATAACCTTCGTCAACAAGTGTCAACAGGCCATGAAAACATGGTAGAATGCCTAAGAAACGCTTGTGCTGACATTCCCACAGATATGCCTCTTTCCTGTACACAGTAATTTGAAAAAAGGATCAATAAATGAACCGAAGTTGAAAGTCAAACGTTTGAACACTTTCTCTAATTGAAGAAAAAAAAAGAAAAAAAAAACGCTTCGGTATATGAGAGGCAAGGGGACTCATATTAATAAAGCACCCCAAAATGTCCACGTCGTTGTTCATGGATAAAGCTAAACGTAGTTATTGACTTAGTGTTAAGCAAATCAAAGAACCTTTTCTGGTTGCACTGCACTGCCTTTTATGATAAATCGTAGTTCGCTACACGGCCACAGTGGTGCATAGAGCTGTCCCTTTTTCGTTTTGTCGGGGGACTATTAGGTTCAGAATAGGGTTTCACATTAAAAGTTATCAAATAATTGCCTGTTCTATCCTCGTAGCGTTGCCTGCTCGTTCACTGGATCTCAACCCGTACGATTTCTGGTCATGAGGCCACCTCAAAAGCATCGTGTATGCAGAGCTCATTCCAGATATGGAACTCTGGAGCAGCGTATTCATGCCGTCTTGTACACTGTTCGGATGCAGCCTTGCCAATGTCACCGTGTGAGACAGAACATGCTACGGCGAGCACACGCATGCGTTGAGGCACATGGAAACCATTTTCAACATATAATGTAACTGTGGCTGCCTGGTACAGCAAGTATTAGACCGCAGTCTCTGTAACACTGTATGATTGAATAAACGATCTCTAGCTTGGAAACCATGCATTTCCGGACATAAGTTCATTAGATATTTTTGTTAAGTATCCTCTCATAGATCGATCCCTAGAGCTTGTACACGATGGACAAAATCACCCTGTATAGACCAAGTCGGAGGACGGCTTGCACAGAGCACGTTCACACGTACCGTCAGACAGGTTATGGCACACGGTAACAGGTACACTATTGTCCCAACAATGCTGTACGAATTCTTGTGTGGTTCTCTGTGGTCATCAGTCCCCTAGAACTTAGAACTACTTAAACCTAACTAACGTAAGGACATTACACACATCCATGCCTGAGGCAGGATTCGAACCCGCGACCGTAGCGCTCGCGCGGTTCCAGACTGTAGCGCCTAGAACCGCTCGGCCACTCCGGCCGGCAATTATTATGTCTTGTGCTTGTTACATGTTTCTGACTGTTGGCGTTGTTGCTAAAATACCACTGGCCACTGTTCTTACTTTCTACACTCCTGGAAATTGAAATAAGAACACCGTGAATTCATTGTCCGAGGAAGGAGAAACTTTATTGACACATTCCTGGGGTCAGATACATCACATGATCACACTGACAGAACCACAGGCACATACACACAGGCAACAGAGCATGCACAATGTCGGCACTAGTACAGTGTATATCCACCTTTCGCAGCAATGCAGGCTGCTATTCTCCCATGGAGACGATCGTAGAGATGCTGGATGTAGTCCTGTGGAACGGCTTGCCATGCCATTTCCACCTGGCGCCTCAGTTGGACCAGCGTTCGTGCTGGACGTGCAGACCGCGTGAGACGACGCTTCATCCAGTCCCAAACATGCTCAATGGGGGACAGATCCGGAGATCTTGCTGGCCAGGGTAGTTGACTTACACCTTCTAGAGCACGTTGGGTGGCACGGGATACATGCGGACGTGCATTGTCCTGTTGGAACAGCAAGTTCCCTTGCCGGTCTAGGAATGGTAGAACGATGGGTTCGATGACGGTTTGGATGTACCGTGCACTATTCAGTGTCCCCTCGACGATCACCAGTGGTGTACGGCCAGTATAGGAGATCGCTCCCCACACCATGATGCCGGGTGTTGGCCCTGTGTGCCTCGGTCGTATGCAGTCCTGATTGTGGCGCTCACCTGCACGGCGCCAAACACGCATACGACCATCATTGGCACCAAGGCAGAAGCGACTCTCATCGCTGAAGACGACACGTCTCCATTCGTCCCTCCATTCACGCCTGTCGCGACACCACTGGAGGCGGGCTGCACGATGTTGGGGCGTGAGCGGAAGACGGCCTAACGGTGTGCGGGACCGTAGCCCAGCTTCATGGAGACGGTTGCGAATGGTCCTCGCCGATACCCCAGGAGCAACAGTGTCCCTAATTTGCTGGGAAGTGGCGGTGCGGTCCCCTACGGCACTGCGTAGCATCCTACGGTCTTGGCGTGCATCCGTGCGTCGCTGCGGTCCGGTCCCAGGTCGACGGGCACGTGCACCTTCCGCCGACCACTGGCGACAACATCGATGTACTGTGGAGACCTCACGCCCCACGTGTTGAGCAATTCGGCGGTACGTCCACCCGGCCTCCCGCATGCCCACTATACGCCCTCGCTCAAAGTCCGTCAACTGCACATACGGTTCACGTCCACGCTGTCGCGGCATGCTACCAGTGTTAAAGACTGCGATGGAGCTCCGTATGCCACGGCAAACTGGCTGACACTGACGGCGGCGGTGCACAAATGCTGCGCAGCTAGCGCCATTCGACGGCCAACACCGCGGTTCCTGGTGTGTCCGCTGTGCCGTGCGTGTGATCATTGCTTGTACAGCCCTCTCGCAGTGTCCGGAGCAAGTATGGTGGGTCTGACACACCGGTGTCAATGTGTTCTTTTTTCCATTTCCAGGAGTGTATAATATTTCAAAGTTTCTAATACATTTCTATAATTTTTCAAGGCAGTGGAAATTTTACGAATAAACACCAAAGTTTGATTTAATAACCAAAAGTTCTGGCGCTGCTACTACGGCAAATTGATATACCGTGGCCGGCCGTTGTGGCTGAGCGGTTCTAGGCGCTTCAGTCTGGAACCGCGCGACCGCTACGGTCGTAGGCTCGAATCCTGCCTCGGGCATGGTTGTGTGTGATGTCCTTAGGTCAGTTAGGTTTCAGTGGTTCTAAGTTATAGGGGACTGATGACCTCATATGTTAAGTCCCGTAGTGCTCAGAGTCCTTTGAACCATTTGATATATCGTTTTTATTCGGTTGTTAGTAAAAATGAGGTCCGCTCCGATAGCTGAGTGGTCAGTACGGCGGCCTGTCACGCCAAGGGGCCCGGGTTCGATTCCCGGCTGTGTCGGAGATTTTCTCCGCTCAGGGACTGGGTGTTGTGTTGTCCTCATTATCATTTCCTCATCATCAGTGGAAGGCATCGGCAAACCACCACTGTAATCACTTCCCTAGACGATCATGCGGTGAAACTCTCTGACGAGGCTTCCCCCATGACTAGACCTGCCGTAAGACAGAACACAAAGTTTAGTAAATATGAAAAAACCTATTTTAACTGGGACAGAACAAATACCGGGAAATATCTGCTATTCAGAAGTAAAATACTGGTATCGGTTTTAACCGACAGGTTTTTCCCATCCCTAGCGGAAGGAAACCATGTCGAAAGCGAACGAACTCTAGAATTCAGAAAAACCGGGGTTCAAATCCTGGTTCATCCTTCCAGATGTAGACTCCCGTGTGGTCGATAAATGGTGTAAAACGAATGCTAGATTACTTCCTTCGGAAAGGACACGACATCCGCAACCTTGCTCAATTCGAACTACTGTTCCGTTTGTAAGACTTTCTCGTGGACGTGACGGAAATCACAATTATTTTTTCTCGCTTTCATACATGTTGACAGGGTTACAAAATCTTGTTATTCTCGTGTGCAGATACAAGCAGAAGGTCGCTGTTCATCAAAGGAACTTCTTTTGTCCGGAACTTTATTCTCGTTCTTTCGCCGGTTCCTTTTATCAGATTTTCCGATATTTTTTTATCTGAAAAGCGTCGAAGGCAGCTCGAGAGAAGTGAAGGGGCACTGAGGACGACGTCGGAGCCTGTAAACAGATTATACAGGTCCGACGAATGATAAGCAACGGCGGAGCTGTGGGTGGGCGGTGCGCCACACAGGCGAGGGACGAGCGCTCCGAGCAGCGCGTAGGCGAAGGGTCGGCTGAGACCGACGGGCGGAGCCGCACGTGCCCAGGTGGGGCGGCGGGTGGCCAAGGCCGGCCCGGCCCACGCATGGGCGGGGCGCGGGCTGGGGCGCGCGCCGCCGCCGACTGTGATTGGATTAAAGCTGACCTTGCAGAACATTCCAGCAGCTAAGTACCTCCGCTCCGTAAACCACAACCGGCAGAACGCTAAATGAAAACAAACGTTCAAACACAGTCCTTTACTAGTCCTTCTGTTATTTCGCAGTGTACGGGATGCTATTCGAGGATTTTGTGCTATGTAAGAAATATTCCACCGATTTTACCGTGGTTTCAAATGTGCAAGCGCGATATGCGAGGGTACTACTAGAAGTACGTTACAAATCAATATGTCCAGTATCCTTTGTAGAGTGCTGTACTGCTTAAGTTCCGCTCTAGCAAAACTACGGTTCAGTCGAGTAGGTACAATACATAAATGACGCACTAAACGGCAGGATTACATTCGTAGGGAAAGAACATAAATGAATGTGTGGCAGAGAAAATGAGAGCCGACGGCTTCTCTTTGCTTTTGTTTTGCGCATAATTAGAATCGCACATAGTTCAGTGTTAGTCCATTCTGTATTCACCATCCTTACAAAACATAAATTGCATTTCATAAGCAATAAAAATTATTTCGTCTCGTAACTTCTGCGCTTTTACGTAACCAAATCAGTTACTTTTGATACAACTGCATTCTGCACGCACATACATAAAATATCTTTATTATTGTTGTTGTTTTGTGTATTTAGTAGAACGTTCTTCATCATGATCAAAGGCAAGAGTTTCCCCTTATTACTGACAAGTGCGAAAGTTGTTTATGAATAACAGACACAGGCTCGACGAAGTACTGAAGCGAAATTTGATTTTTCTTTTTTGAAGGAAGTTGCATTTTCTAATGCTACACGATAAAACTTTATTTTTTAATTTTTTTTACTACAACACCCCTCTGTTGCACGTTACAAGTCAACAGTTTTCGAATAAAACGGAGAATTTCAATTTTGCTATATACATTATTTATTTATAAGTAACTACATAGAACAAAAATGTTCCGCAGGCTACACTGCCCCTTATAAATCCTCATTCAGTTTCTAGACGATTAACCGCTTCTGGTTTCTAGTCGAATGTAGTAAAACGTAGATCATATAGCAGACAAAGCGATCGAAATTAGGTAACTCCGGATAGGTAAGCAACACACCTTCCGTACAGGCATCGCGGCTACAATCTCAACTGACCAAAGCTACTAGGAAAGACACTGTACTGTACCTTTAGTTGTGATAGTCTACGATAGTTTTACAACTCTGAGCATTACATTTCTAACTGACACAGATACGTGACACTGTTTTTCCACGTAGTCAATAAGTCTATATACACAATGATCGGGACGTTCTATCAACCACTCAGTTCTTCGACGGTAGAAATCCGCTCCTGGGTCACAGAGGAAGTCGGCAACCGCTGTGATAACGTCCTCATCGTCGGAAAATCCTTTTCCTCCCTGGTTGACGAAAAGATGGAAAAAGCATGTAGCAAGATCTTGACTTCCCGATTAACATCACTTACGTCTGTGAGGCCTGGGTAATGCTGGTGGCACGATGTCAGCAGCCACCCTGCTGCAGAGGCTATACGCAGCAACGTGAAAAAAACGGTCATTGAGGGGACACTGTTCGAAGCCCCTTAGCTCACCCGGGCCGTCATTAGGTCAACAGCTGCATGTCTACTCGCTGTACACATCTCCGCAGACGTCGTTATGGCTCTGGTGCACCACATTGCCTTTGCAAAGGTTTCGGGCAGCGTCATTTTGCCATGCACTGTATGATTCAATCACGGCTGCATAGCAAAAGTTTATAAACTCAGCCTTTTTGAAATGATTTCCCCCTTGGCTCAAGGGCCAACAATCATACCTACACTGAAGAGCCAAAGAAACAGGTGCACCTGCCTAATATCGTGTAGGGCATCAGCGAACAGAAGGAAGTTCCGCAACACGACGTGGCATGGACTCGAATAATGTCTGAAATAGAGCTGGAGGGAACTGACTCCATGAATCCTGCACAGCTGTCTATAAATCCGTAAGAGTACGAGGGGGTGTAGATCTCTTCTGAACAGCACGTTACAAGGCATCCCAGATATGCTCAATAATGTTCATGTCTGGGGAGTTTGGTGGCCAGCGGAAGTGTTTAAACTCATAAGAGTCTTTCAGGAGCCACTCTGTAGCAGTTCTAGACGTGTGAATTATCCTGCTGGAATTGCCCAAGTCCGTCGGAATGCACAATGGACATGTGTGGATGCATGTGATCAGACAGGATGCTTACGTACGTGTCACCTGTCAGAGGCGTACCTAGGCGTATCAGGGGTCCCATATCACTCCAACTGCACACGCCTCCACCAGGTTGAACAGTCCCCTGTTGACATTCAGGGTCCATGGGTTCATGAGGTTGTTTCCATACCCGTACACGTCCATCAACTCGATACAATTTGAAACGAGACTCGTCCGACTAGGCAACATGTTTCCAGTCATCAACAGTCCAATATCGGTGTTGACGAGCCAAGTCGAGGGGTAAAGCTTTGTGTCGTGCAGCCATCAAGGGTACACGAGTCGGCCTTCGGCTCCAAAAGCCCATATAATAATGTTTCGTTGAATGGTTCGCTGGCTGACACTTATTGATGACCGAGCGAGGTGGCGCAGTGGTTAGCACACTGGACGCGCATTCGGGAGGACGACGGTTCAATCTCGCGTCCGGCCATCCTGATTTAGGTTTTCCGTGATTTCCCTAACCGCTCCAGGTAAATGCCTGGATGGTTCCTTTGAAAGGGCACGGCCGATCTCCTTCTTCGTCTATCCCTAAACCAATGAGACCGATGACTTCGCACTTTGGTCTCTTCCCCCAAAACAACCAACCGCAACCCAACTTGTTGGAGGCTCAGAATTGAAATCTGCAGCAATTTGAGTAAGGGTGGCACGTCTGTCACGCTGAACGATTCTCTTTAGTCATAGTTGGGCCCGTTCTTGCAGGAACTTTTTCCGGCCGCAGCGATGTCAGAGATTTGATATTTTTCCGAATGCCTGATATTCATGGTACACCGGCCGGAGTGGCTGAGCGGTTCTAGGCGCTACAGTCTGGAACCGCGCGACCGCTACGGTCGCAGGTTCGACTCCTGCCTCGGGCATGGATGTGTGTGATGTCCTTAGGTTAGTTAGGTTTAAGTAGTTCTAAGTTCTACGGGACTGATGACCTCAGCAGTTAAGTCTCATAGTGCTCAGAGCCATTTTCATGGTACACTGCCGGCCGCGGTGGTCTAGCGGTTCTAGGCGCTCAGTCCGGAGCCGCGCGGCTGCTACGGTCGCAGGTTCGAATCCTGCCTCGGGCATGGATGTGTGTGATGTCCTTAGGTTAGTTAGGTTTAAGTAGTTCTAAGTTCTAGGGGACTGATGACCACAGATGTTTAGTCCCATAGTGCTCAGAGCCATGGTACACTCGTGGAATGGTCGTACTGGAATATCCCCACTTCAACGCCACCTCGGACATGCTCCGTCTCATCGCTCGTGGGTCGGCTATAACACCAAGTTCAAACTCACTTCAATGCTGATAACCTGCAGTAAACGATCTAACAACTGCGCCAGACACTTGTTGTCTTGTCTTGTATAGGCGTCGCCAACCGCGCCGCCGTATTCCGCCTGTTTACATATCTCTGTATTTGGATACACATGCCTGTACCAGTTTCTTAGGTGCTTCGGTGTATCTGGACGTCATATAAATCACTCCGTTTCCACATTAGGAAAAGAACTGGACTGTTTTCCGCATCTCTCCAAGACGCTGGCTGTTCAAAAATGGTTCAAATGGCTCTGAGCACTATGGGACTAAACTTCTGAGGTCATCCGTCCCCTAGAACTTAGAACTACTTAAACCTAACTAACCTAAGGACATCACACACATCCATGCCTGAGGCAGGATTCGAACCTGTGATCCGAGCGGGCGAGCGGTTCCAGACTGTAGCACCTAGAACCGCACGGCCACCCGGGCTAGGATGTATGTAGTTTTGTTACACATTATTAAAGCTGTCAGAATGGAGTTTGGTATGTAAGAATTTGATCACATGTCAAATTGATCACATGTCAAATAACATAAAACGTCTTAAAGAAGTAAAATAAAGTTTGTTTTTTATTATAGTAGTATTAGTAGGGTAAAAAGTGATATGTTCATTAATGTTCATATTCCTGTACCTCACATTCAAATTAATTTCAAATTTAGAGTGTAATTTGTTTCGTTCCAGCAAGAATCGTTCCCGGCACTCGGTACGTGATTCCTCCAGGGCGAGAGCGCAGTGCCGCCGGCGCGTGGCTGACTCATTCGCCATCGACTGCGCGCCGTCCCGCTGGGGACCGAGGCTGCAGTGGCCGCCTGGGACTGGCCGCACTTGCACGTGTACCCCTCTCCACACTGAGGCTTTCAAATAAAACACCGACGGCCGACCTCTCTCGCCGCCTGACTAAGTACTCCTTCTAGTCTCCCGGAATACACTCAACGAGCCCAGTGCAACAAATCACAGGCGCATAAATATGTCGCGTGATGCTCTGACGATTCGGTCTCATTTCGCAGAAATACAGTGGTTTCCACGAATAAAAGAAAAAGTTTGAAATTAGAATAAAACTCTAGTGTACTAACACATTTTTAACTTAATTTTCATTTTCAGAATTTTAGTCTACAATTTAATCTTCAGTTATTGCTCTTCGCAAAGGATTGACTAAGTGCGATGATATAGCCATACTTTGTTATTTATGGTTAGAGGTCTGCGTCATGAGGATATTTGCAGATATCTGCATTAATAACTCCTTCGTGAATAAAAATCTGCAACATGGATATTCGGCTATAATCTACGGATACCCCCAGTCAGCGGCACATTTAGGTTTAGGCAGACTAGGCGGATTTTAAGGGGTGGTGGGTTTTAAGGGATGGCTTATAAAGCGGCGTCAACACCTGCCGCTCAAAACCAATAAATGAGGCTCGGCACAGCGTGGCGTGGCCGGTGACGACGTCAAACGGCGGCGCCCTGCGCAACAACTAACAAGTTTCGTGCAGTGTCGGTACACCAAGGAAAATAGTTAGTTCGGACGCAGCTCTATTTGGACGGCGTTTCTCGTTCCCCATTTTTATTGACGTCATCGAGCGCACAATGGAACGTCGTTGCGCACCTACGAACACTCTCCTCCATTATGTTCCGTTCTGCACTCCTCTGCGCTATTCTGCGAGGCTCTGTGTCGCGTGGAGCGGCGCTTCCAGAGTAGACGCGCCTTAATCGTCACTGATTTTTCAAAACATTTAATTCACAAATCTTGAAAATAGAATGCGACGTTAACTTACAATAAAAAGGATATGTATGTGGCGTCTGTTCTTTCGGATATGTGCAAAAGAAGAGAGACCAATTTTGATCCTGCAGCCATTATGGATCAAGACACAAAGGAGTTGTTGACATTTAGCTGCTAGTGGGCATTGATTTACGTCAATGAGGAATTTGAAAATTTGTGTAAGATTAGGATTCGAACCCAGGTCTCCTTCTGTCTGCGCAGATGCTCTGAACACTTTCTTGTCTTTTTCATTTTAGTTTATTTGAAATGCCAGGATGTAGAGAAGTCAGCTTCGGTGCGGTGGAGAAAGTGTGGGCAGGAAATCCGAGGCCGGGCCAAGATGCCTCCGGACCAGCAAGCCATTTGTACTTAGTGGTCATCGCAACTGATTGCAACTGCATGGGATACCCTAGCACGCCTCCCATCAGACCCAAATGCTCCACATACTACTGACATAGTGCCCCTGCCTATTACATCCGTTACTTGCTGCGTTTTTCGGTCTGGAACCGCGCTACCGCTACGGTCGCAGGTTCGAATCCTGTCTCGGGCATGGATGTGTGTGATGTCCTTAGGTTAGTTAGGTTTAAGTAGTTCTAAGTTCTAGGGCACTGATGACCTCAGATGTTAAGTCCCATAGAGCTCAGAGCCATTTGAACCATTAGAACTTGCGTTTGCGAATTCCTGTAAGACCGTGGCCTGAGTGGAGTGGGACGGGCAGCGTTAAACGCTGTTCCCCCACCGCAATGTACAACGCAAATCTATTTGACGATACAGAAATGTCCTGGCGGCTAGCGTTTTGGGAGGTGCATGCTGTTAGCAGTAACAGCCTGCAGGGGGCGTTTGTATTTCTCGAGCGTGCAGCGGGGGCGAGCCATGTCTTTTGATGGAACTATCAAAATGATACAAGAAACGACAGAAATTTGGCAATCTAGTCATTCTCAGTATAAAAAGAAGTCCATCGGAAGGAGGATATGGAGTGAAATAGCAATCAAGCTTAATATTGACGGCAAGTAAATGTTATTATGGTGTCATTCTGTTCTGCCAAAATTAATTAAGAAACATGTGTCACAAATTTCTTGCCATTAGGGATGTTAGATGCAATTGTTTAGGGCTGTTTTCGTTTAAAATAAAATTTTAAAAAGCAAAAAGTTGTTGGACTGACTTTTACTCACACAAGGTAACTGTAAGTTTTTCCGCTGGCGATATAGTTGGATGGAAATTGGTGGTGCGTACTCTCAAGCGTGCGTCGATCTTTTTCGAAGCGTAATCTGAAGTAGGTACAGACATTCTCGTGCATTCGTGTAATTTATCAGGACCTAATTGTGAGCACTCACACAATGTACTGAACTCTCCAAACAGTTCTCTCTGTTTCACTAGAGCACTTCGACCTTTCCTTGCAATGAATAAATCAACTTTCGGAAATGTATAATCTTCCAGTATCAAATCGGATAACAATGCATCCGACATTATTGTTTCTCTTCACGTATAAGAACTACCGCACAAACTTGTTCTTATCAGTTTAAAGAAAGAGTTTGGTAAAAAATATTTTAGCCTCGTTGTGAAGCTTGATAATAAATTATCGTTCCATTTACGCATTTAATCATTAAGTTTCTTCAATTTCTGTTTTGGTTTGGCAAAAGAAACGAAATTTAACGTGACATCTAGATGAATATACCGTCTGCATTACTCAAAAGTCGTCACTGATGACAGTTCTGGAGAAAAAAGTTTAAAACCTCAGGTAGAAATAAATCGCCAATTCCGTTACAATTCCAGGGGAATCCTGTAATTCAGTGTATCATTAACAACGAATAACTGGGGATGAAACAGAAGGATCTTATTTCTATACTTGATTTATGTTTGAGATATGAAGAAGTACAGCAAACAGCATACCAACTTCCCGTTCCTATTCCTTTACAGGGTGATAGAGTTAATCTTCTTAGTAGAAATATCTTTTAATTCATCAGTGATATTGACGTTGACGAATAGATGGAAAAGTTCTGCAGGTCGTCAATGTGTTCACAGCTGTAGCGTTATGAAAGAGTTTTACTGGGTCAGTTCTACATTGCAGCTCTAATGCAGCATTGTTCTATTAGAAAACAAATTTGATACCTGTTTATCTGTGGATAAGAAGGTTAAGAAAACATGATAGATTATTCATTATGGTTCAAATAGATTATAAATGTATCTGATCTACATTTAACATATTAAAAGATAATTATTTATGGTGAAGAAGTTCACCACTTCACTCTAAAAGGGGATAGGAAGAAAACTATAGTACACTATTTAATGAGAACTATTTCATGTTTCTCAGATGAAGTGCAGGGAAAAAATTCTTTGGTAAGTTTCAGTTCTAGTCGTTCACTATTAAAAATACGATGGCTAAAAGGGTTCCGCCAGAACTGCAACAGAAATGGCGATTTATTTTGTCTGAATTGTTAACCATTTCTCCCTTCAAGAATCCCCATCTACTGTGAGTAAGGGGTACATTCCTCTTGCTGATGGGTTTCATTGTGCTTCTGATGCCTTAACACAGCACAAACTCACAGGCTTACTTTGCAGTAGCTATTGTGACAGAATGTTGAAACAGAATGTCATATTAAACAAAGTAAAGTTGACGAGGCAGGACAATACCTTGCAGAAAAACTCATTGTGTCGGTTTGCTCTAACATAACAGAAGAAATTTCACGTTTATTTGCATACTAGCAAATTCTGCTTTTACTATCAGTGACTTTTTGAAAATTACAGAATGTGATTGGAAAAAAATAAAAACTATAGCATTTTCTATAGTAACATAGACAAGAAACTTCCGGATGTTGACCATATGGCAAAATGCTCTTCTCATTGTGTGCTGTCATTTGACAAGCTCTCGTTTTAATATCTTGAAGCGGTCAGGAGATATGTTATGAATATTACATTCTCGCTCGCATGCAGTCGAAAGTGAATGTGCTACGTCAATTCCATTTTCTCCAGATTGGAGATTAAAGGAAAATTCAGTATCTTAGCTAAATTTCGTTCGCAGCAACATACGGTGTGTTATACACCATACGCAAAATCATAGCATCCCATATTTTTTATTGCAAACTTTTTCGAGTTTCGCGTAGATTATTGCTTAAATGCAAATATCGTGAGTATGACCATTAGCAAGCTGTTTGGAATTTCACCATAAGCTGACACATAAATCTATATGCAACGTAAAATTTTTTGTAAAGAAAAATTTCTGTGAAATCGCGTGGAAAGGCCTGAAGAGCTAACGGAACACACGTAGCATTCTACACGTAGTGGCACTGCAGAACGCTACTAAACACCGCTGAATTCAGGACACTACAGCGTCGGCTCGCTTTCAAACGTCACCGAGGATTCCGCCCGCTCGCCGCCATGCTGCGCTCATGCCATAGCCTAGCGATCGAGCATGATGTGCATCCGACTGAAGGGATCACTGACCAGCATCGCCCTAACGATATGTGTGGAGTCTCTTCTTTCGGGCATGACGAGCTTAGCCAATGATCCCTTCATTCGGATGTATACCACGCTCGAACTCAACGCCGGCAGTAATGAGAATAATGGGCAAAGGTACTACGTCAGTAATGTGTGGATAAGTTGAGAAGTTACGTGCGCCAGGAGGTGTGTTAGGGTAGTCCATGCAGTTGCAATGACCAGTGTGCCCTGATGGCTTAGTGGTCAGGGTATCTGTTTAGACAGCAGAAGAACCGGGTTAAACACCCCGTCCGACACAAATTTTCAACTTCCCCCACTGGTACAAATCAATACCCACTAGCAGCTAAATGACATTAATTTATTTTTGTCTTGAAAATGAATATGGGTAACAGAGGTAACAGTCATCTCAAATTTCATGAACGGTATGGCCAGCGAAAGAGAAAAGGTCAGGTTTTGTTTTAGTAGTGATGTTACGTCGTGATAATGTGATCATTTTTCCCTTTATTCAGTCTCGTGCTTTCTCATGCGTTATGCGTCAAGAAGGCAAATCTTTCCCCTCCAGTTGGTCTCTATGATGCAAGATGCCACTAACACTGTCATAGGAGTAACCAGCGGCGACACTCAACAATGCCTATTTAATTCAAAGAAAATACCGCCAGTCATTCTTGCAGACGACTGCTTAGCAAGCAATTCAGCTTAATTTCAAAGTGTAAAGAGTGTAGTTCAAAAAAATGGCTCTGAGCACTATGGGACTTAACATCTGAGGTCATCAGCCCCTAGAACTTCGAACTATTTAAACCTAAGTAACCTAAGGACATCACACGCATCCATGCCCAAGGCAGGATTGGAACCTGCGACCGTAGCGGTCGCGCGCTTCCACACTGAAGCGCCAAGAACCGCTCGGCCACACCGGCCGGCAAAGAGTGTAGTCGTTTAAAGTTTAGTGTTTGGATTGTGAATTATATTTCAGTATTAATTAAAGCGGCTGACAGTCGAAGAAGATCAACTGGTGCTCAACACAGGAAACTCGCGAAAGATAAGACAATAAAGAAAGAAAAAAATGTGAGAAAGAGTGCAAAAATCGATGAGCTACTTAAAAATAAAACACAGCCAGCTAGTCAAAGCTTGGGTTCTAGTTTAGAAACATTAGAGTGTAATAATGTGGTGAACAATAGCGAAGACATTGCAGCATGTGGTTTTTCTGAGGGTTGGGTTCTTTGGGGGAGGAGACCAGACAGCGAGGTCATCGGTCTCATCGGATTATGGAAGGACGGGGAAGGAAGTCGGCCGTGCCCTTTCAAAGGAACCATCCCGGCATTTGCCTGGAGCGATTCAGGGAAATCACGGAAAACCTAAATCAGGATGGCCGGACGCGGGATTGAACCGTCGTCCTCCCGAATGCGGTTTTTCTGAGTCAGGAATTTTGCGTCATTAGAAAGAATAATAATGGCATTGAAACAATTATTTCAGTGGACCCAAATGACTCATATACACTGAGCCGACAAATGTCGAGGGATAGCGATATGCGCGTATATAAGTGGCGGTAGTATCGCGCGCACACGGTATAAAAGGGCAGTGCATTGGCGGAGCTCTCATTTGTACTCTGGTTATTCTTGTGAAAAGGTTTTCGACGTGATCATGGCCGCACGAGGAGAACTAACAGACCCTGAACGCGGAATGGTAGTTGGAGCTAGACGTATGGGACATTCCATTTCGTAAATCGTCAAAGAATTCAGTATTTCGAGGTCCACTCTGTCAAGAGTGTGCTGAGAATACTACATTGCAGGCATTACCTCTCAATGAAGACATGTATGGATGCAGGTGATCAGACAGGATGATAGCGTACGTGTCACCTGTCAGAATCGTATCTAGCCGTATCAGAGATCTCATATTATTCCAACTGCACACGCCCCGTGCCATTATAGAGCCTCCACCAGCTTGAACAGTCCCCTGCTGATATCCAGATTTCATGGATTCATGAGGTTGTTTCCATACACGTACATGTCCATCAGATTGATACAATTTGAAACGAGACTCGTACGACTAGGCAACATGTTTCCAGTCATCAACAGTCCAATGTTGATGGGCCCGGCGAGGCGTAAAGCTTTGTGTCATGCAGTCACCAATGGCTCCGAAAGCCCATATCGATGACGTTTCGTCGAATGGTTCCCATGCTGACACTTGTTGATGGCCCAGCATTGAAATGTGCAGCAATTTGCGATTTGCGGAAGTGTTGCACTTCTGTCACGCTGAAAGATTATTTTCAGTCGTCGTTGGTCTGTTCTTGCAGGTCCTTTTTCCGGCCACAGCAACATCGGAGATGTGATTTTTTTTCCGGATGCCTGATATTCACGGTACACTCGTGGAATGGTCGTACTGGAAAATCCCCACTTCGTCACTACCTCTTAGATGTTGTGTCGCATCACTCGTGCGCCGACTGTAACACCACCTCCAAACTCACTGAAATCTTAATAACCTGCCATTGTAACAGCAGAACAGCAGAAGCAGGTCTAACAACTGCGCCAGACACTTGTTGCCTTATGTAGGCGTTGCCGACCGCAGCGCCGTGTCTCTGTATTTTAATACGCATGCCTGCACCAGTTTCTTTGGCGTCTCAGTGTATAATCATGACGGTAACTGGGTAGAAATAATATCAGCTTTGGAAGTTATTCAGGATGGTGCAACTCAAAAGGATTCACTAATTGTGCAGAGTCTGGAAACTGCGCTCACCTTTTTGGTTAGTGTTATTGAACAGATTTTATGGTACAAATAATTTGTTGCAAAGTGTTAGTACCGACACTGGGACTGTAGTAAAGTCGTATGATTCTTTACATGAGTACATTCGAAAGAATCGTTCTGTGTAGGATACTTATGAAAACGCTGGCAGTGAAAGAGGAAGGTCTACTAAAGAGACTACTTACACTACGCTTGTGCGCCCTCTTCTGAAGTATTGCTGTGTGGTGTGGGATGAGCATCAGATGGGACTGACGGAGTTCAAAGAAGGGCAGCTCGTTTTGTAATATAACGAAATAGGAGAGAGGGTGCCACGGACATGATAAATGATTGGAGTAGTAAACATTACAACATAGGCGTTTTTCGTTGTGGCAGAATCTTCTCGCAAAATTTCAATCACCAACTTTCTTCCCCGATTGCGAAAATATTCTGTCGGCGTCCACCTGCATAGAGAAAAATGATCATCATAATGAAATAACGGAAATCAGAGGTCGCACAGAAATATTAGAGAGCTCGTTTTTCCCATGCGGCGCTCGAGAGTGGAACGGTAGAGAAACAGCTTGAACGTGGTTCGATGAACTTTCTATCAAGTGCTTAATTGTGAATTTCAGAGTAAACATGTAGATGTGGATAAATAAGTACAAAACATCCGCAAAAACGAAGAAGTCAATAAAACTGAAAGTGGACGAAATAGCCGACCTTGGTACTACTTTTGAAAAAGGTAGATCTTCGTGTGTATACATTTCTGGTTATTGTAGATAGACAAATATCTGAATCAGAGAAAAAAAAACTCGCTGAAAGAGTTTTATAGATGTTTTGAGTTCCTAAGCATTTTTTCTGGACGAGGCAATATTGCACTATTGAAATGTGCTAGAGAAATGGAAAAGCATTACAGATAAGAATTCGGAAAAAATTTGACTGGTGAGGTTATTATTTTAAAAGATTCGTGAAGAGTAACGAAATAGAAACCGCATCCCTAACTACATTGTGTAGAGTGTTGCGTGGAAACAACGTTCAGGAACTGTTTTCTTATTTGGAGATTATATTACGAATATTTTTGTCAATCGCTGCAATCATTTTTTCGGTCGAGTACTCCTTCTCACTCCTCAGAATTATCAAGAATATTTTGCAGTCCTCTCCACGAATTCTGACATAACACAGCAACTAGACTATGTAGATGTGGTCGACAAATTTCCTACAAAGAAAGCACGCCGTAAATAGATTTGACTAATTTGAGTGTGGTGAGTCCAACATGCATGTATATGTTATTATTGTTATTAATATTATCAGCAGCAGTCATAATGTTCATCCGAGCGGGATTAGCCGAGCGGTCTAGGCGCTGCAGTCAAGGACTGTGCGGCTGGTCCCGGCGGAGGTTCGAGTCCTCCCTCGGGCATGGGTGTGTGTGTTTGTACATAGGATAGTTTAGGTTAAGTAGTGTGTAAGCTTAGGGACTGATGACCTTAGCAGTTAAGTCCAATAAGATTTCACACACATTTGAACTTGTTTTTGAACATACTGTTCAGTTACGTGTCACAGTTGGTGGTACATTTATGTCGAAACGAGTGGAAGAAGTACTTTTCTGTGCATAGAGGCAGAAAATAGCTAAATTCGCCCCTGCCCTCAGTAATATTTATTTTGAGGCTATAAACTGAAATATAGTTTTAATATTAAGATATGGGTGTGTTGGCATTACACGATATCAATAATATTGACAGTTATTGTTTTAGGACACTGTTTTTACGCATTCTAGACTGTGTAGCACTAAACTGGCTTCCTAGCAGTGTACTGGAGAGGATATACGTACTCTGAGGGCTAAAGATGACCACACGTGCTTCTTCCTAGTATTCCACATAATTTTACGTACGTCCTCTTTCAGCCGTGCCAGCCTTATGTCCATTTGTTTCACTGGCAGTAACAGAGTTCCTTTATGGCATCAGCAAAAACTGCAAGGAACGGACATATTCTTCTATGATACTCCGTCCATTGGAATCTTCGGTTCGTGATATTGTTCCTCTTTGTTTGTCACATGCGTCATCCGTAATGTTTGGTAGGAAATCAATTACAGAGCTACAGTTACCGAGGGAACTAAATCGGTTATAAAATTTTTAATATCTACGAATAGGAGAGTAATGCGCTCTTTGAATAATGGGAGGACACCAAGATACACTTTGGAGCAAATTAACCGATGAACTCTCTCACTCCACCGTTGCTCTTCGAAATAAACTGCCCTCCCCTCCTCCTCACCTCTCGCCACCCGCCTTCCCCCTGCCTCCCTTCACCAACCCCCTGATCTATTTAACTTCTTTGAAATAGGCTGAAAATAAAACACCTAATCACAGAGCTTCCTACGACCATACTGTATTATCATCCAGTGATTATGTAATCAGCGTAACTGTACGCCATGCAGATTCGAACTGGGATATACTTCTTTTGCCTGCTCGCAACCAAGTCTTTGGACATGCACTCTGTGAAAGATGGTCATGCGATAAAATCCTGGTAATTGTGCACATACACAAAGGAGGTGGAAAATTCTGAGTTTTACGCAGGTTCAGATAGGTATGATAGGCATAAATCAGAAGAAAAACATTCAGAAATGTAGCTCATAATATACTATGGAAGAACATCATTATCTTTTTCATTACACCTCTACAATAATTGTCTTACAGTCACATTTTCATAATACATCTACAACAACTGTGTTTCAATTTCATTGTCGTAACACATCTTTAACATGTAGGTTACAGCTTCAGTGTTGAAAAGTAATGGCTCCGAACATTTATGTGAAAAATCTTAAAACTTTTTTAAAAAACAAATGTTATTAACATTCTACGTGTTTATTCTTCATGTCTACATATTTATTTCTCAACGTAGTCACCCTGAAGACGAATACATTAAACCTAACGAGAGACCTGTTGGTTGATACCGTTACAGTAGAATGTTTGACTTTGTTGACAGAGCCACAACCTCATTTCTGCTTGCACAGCATCATCACTATCAAAGTGAAGTGTTCAAAGATGTCCTTTAAGTTTTGGAAACAGATGAAAATCGGATGGGGCCAAGTCGGGACTGCATGGAGGATAGTCGATGACAGTGAAGCGTAGGCGTCGGATTGTTGCAGATGTTGCAGCACACGTGTTTGTTCCGTCACTGTCATGCTGAAGGAGAGGGTACTCCATGTTTAGACTAGCTCTTCGAGTAGATGCCGGCAAACGGTGTCGCTACATCAGCGACCTTGTGGCGCGTAGATCTGTCGAGCGTTCCACCTAAAGCAAGGCGCGTGAGTGCTGGACGCCAACAGCAAGCGGTAGGATATCAGGTGCGAGGCCAGGCGCGGTCTGCGAATCCAGGACTCATTGGAAACTTCTAAGAGTCGATTCATAACAATGTGGATGATACTCTAGTCAGAGGGCAGCCATTCAGACAACGGCAGCATCATGTCTAGGAGTGGGCCGTCCACCAGCAGCTAGCGGAGGTGGCGGCTAGTTGAATGCGAGGCTGGGTGACCCACATCGGGTCGACAGCTGGCACGGAGTAGCTCTCGGTGTAGGCAGCAGTCTAAGACATGAACTGCAAGGCAGCAAGTATTTATGACCAGTTCTGCCTTTCTTGTTGTCACCAGGCGACCCTGTGTTTTTCTACCAAATATAAAAAAGACACTTGGAATGAAGCACCTGTATCCCTCAAGAGGCCCGACACACTTCTTGATTGGTCATGGGCTCTACGCCACCTACTGGCATCAAAATCGTAGAAGACAGACCTCCGAATGCGCCTGTGATGAAGAAGGTACGCTAGAACAAATGGCTCTGAGCACTATGGGACTCAACTGCTGAGGGCATTAGTCCCCTAGAACTTAGAACTAGTTAAACCTAACTAACCTAAGGACATCACAAACATCCATGCCCGAGGCAGGATTCGAACCTGCAACCGTAGCGGTCTTGCGGTTCCAGACTGCAGCGCCTTTAACCGCACGGCCACTTCGGCCGGTACGCTAGAACATACTACCTGCGGATTTCCGCTGTATGCCGATGTTGCTGATAATGATAGTCAGCAATTAAATCGGTACGGAAGACTTGATGTCAAGGAGATGCGACACAGAATGGCACGTCTTCGACAACAATGCCGACACTCTTTCAAGATATGCGTGGGTATCGCATTACCTCATCAATGAACCCCTGTATACTACATTAGGAGAGGTTGAGACAGAAGATCAGGAAGCAGCGTAGTGAAGACAACTGAGGTCAACAATTACGGAAGAAGAACTGCCAACACCACATGCACAGCCATCATAACATCACCCGAGAGAAAATCAGCCGTGGGTCACCTCTTGTCACTCAAGGAACTAGAACCGACATGACGTGTGGCTGCGCTCTTTACCAGCAACAGTAATGCCCCTTCGGAACAAGAACATCTGTCCTTGCAACCAAGGAGCCAAAAAACAATGAAAGAGGCAGATGGAACGACAACGCACCCCACAGCTCCAAAGAACTGATAGGGCACGCCTATGGACCAGGGATCGATGGAGTGCATTGTGAAATTACGCGAACAAGAACTGAAGTGATTATAATAGTAGTAGGTGTAGCTTTTATTCATAGTAGAAATATTATTTTTCAAATTATTATTACTAATAGTGGAAAAAGTTGTAGTGATTGGAGGTATCATTTTGTCGGATAAAACTGGGTGTTAATGTATATTGCACAATTTGTGTAAGAATCAATACAGCTTCTAATTAAATCATAGGTAACAGGCTACAGTGGAATGGAATAAATACCGGGTGATCAAAAAGTCAGTATGAATTTGAAAACTTAATAAACCACGGAATAATGTAGATAGAGAGGTAAAAACACACTTGCTTGGAATGACATGGGGTTTTATTAGAACAAAAAAAGTTCACAAAATGTCGGACAGATGGCGCTGGACAGCAAAACGTCAGTGACTACTCATGACAATCGTGTATAAAAGGAGCTGTAATGAGAGAGAGATTCAGATGCGCCAGCAGTCGCAGCATGTTGACGTTACCCGAAAAGGCGCTTTTAGTGAAGCTGTATTATCAGAATGGGGAATGTGCTAGTTCAGTGTTACGATCATATCGCCATAGGAAGGGGATTCGAACAGGTAAAGGTCCGTTGACAAATGCAGCTGTGGAGAGAATGATTTCGAAGTTCGAAGCTACGGGTTGTTTAGACGATAGACCCCGTAGGGGCCGACCGAGCACAAGGCGTAATGCTGCTGAGACAGTTCAGGAAGAAATGGAGACTAGCGGGTTCGTCTAGTGCACGGGGAAATCAGCGCTCGTGCAGTCGCACGTCGCACCGGCATTCCATACACTACTGTTTGGTTGGCACTGAGGCGTACCCTCCGATGCAATCCGTACAAAATCCATCGGCATCATGAACTGTTACCTGGCGATTTAGTGAAGCGGAGGGCATTTGTGGTGTGGGCGTTTCAAAAGATGGCGGAAGATGACGATTGGTTGAGTAACGTGTTGTGGACCGACGAAGCTCATTTCCCGCTCCGAGGGTCTGTCAGCGCCCACAACTGCAGAATTTTGGCTACCGAAAATCCTAGAACTGTCGTGGAAACTCCATTGCACGACGAGAAAGTCACGCTATGGGTTGGATTTACCACATCTACCGTTATCGGGCCTTTTTTCTTCGAGGAAATCCGTGATTCTGGTTTAGTAACTGCTTCCGTGACGGGTGAGAGGTACGCCGATATGTTACAGAATCGCATCATCCCCAGCCTGGCTGATAAACACCTGCTGGAACGTACGATGTTTATGCAGGATGGCGCTCCGCCCCATATTGCTAGACGCGTGAAAGATCTCTTGTGCGCGTCGTTTTGTGATGATCGTGTGCTCAGCCGCCACTTTCGTCATGCTTGTCCTCCCAGGTCCCCAGACCTCAGTCCGTGTGATTATTGGCTTTGGGGTTAACTGAAGTTGCAAGTGTATCGTGATCGACCGACATCTCTAGGGATGCTGAAGGAACCCATCCGACGCCAATGCCTCACCATAACTCCGGACATGCTTTACAGTGCTGTTCACTACATTATTCCTCGACTACAGCCATTGTTGAGGAATGATGGTGGACATATTGAGCATTTCCTGTAAAGAACATCATCTTTGCTTTGTCTTACTTTGTTATGCTAATTATTGCTATTCTGATCAGATGAAGCGCCATCTGTCGGACATTTTTTGAACTTTTGTGATTCTTTGGTTCTAATAAAACCCCATGTAATTCCATGCATGTGTGTCAATTTGTACCTCTCTATCTACGTTATTCCGTGATTTATTCAGTTTTCATATTTATACTGACTTTTTGATCACCCGGTAAATAGATATCATCGGTTCTCATCTCTAGTCAAGAAGGGAGCGAGGTCGTAAAGCGTCAGGCGGCAGCATGAGATAATCCTGCTGGCCACTGCGCAGGGCTGGTGTCTTGCACCATGCCGCCTCAGTATTATTCCGTCGCTGGCAGGGAGATTCCACAGGCGGCATACTCGCTCAAATGGCCAGGGATTCTGAAGTCTGCTAGGGAAGGTGTTGGCGCAATATTCCTCCCACCCTTTCGAAGATTCTGTCCACGAAATCGCATGCTAGATCTGTGAATTACTTAAACGCTACATAGAACATCTTTACATTTTCCTTTCTATACCAATTTACATTTTTCACACTATAGTCTTTTCACCAGTCCAGTTCAGCTTACAATGCACGATGACTGGTTTACTTATGACGACTTACAATCTATGGCTGACCCTGTCAGTCGGAACATGGTGTGTGAGGGTGAGCGGTTCTCCGCCATATAAAGGGTGGTCAGAAAGAGCCTGAAAAGGTTATAAGCGTACTGCAATATAGACTGTGCTGAAAAATAATTGTTATGAAAAGATGCGATACGTAGCACCGCTTCCAAGTTAACTAGCATTGAAGTTAGCCAGTCATGCCGTTGTGCGCGGAAATTCAAGCAACTCTCCACAGACCGCATCACCATTCATGTTCTTCGTTTTCTAAATCCGTACAATTGAGCGATACAACAATTGGAAATGGGGCCGTGGTAAGGATCGAACAGTTGGCCAGGGACTGAGATGTCTCGTGCGTTGCCACCTAAACTATGAGAACAACTCACATTAATAGTATCTGAGGGTCGCTTGAATTTTCGCACGCAGCGATCTGATCAGCTGACTTCAATGCTAATTAATTCGGAGACAGCGAAACGTTTTTCTCAGCAGTTATTTCTCAGCACAAAATACTCTGCAAAACCCTTACAAACTCTTCAGACTGTTTCCAATCACCCTATATAGACAAAAGCTGCACAAGCGAGAAACAGATTCAAGAATCTATTCCACAGTGATCACAATGATTTTGTTCTGGTATGCACTCTTACAGTGTTGCATATGTTGGAACATTTATTTCATGCTAATGCACGCGTTGTGCGCTGCTGTAAACTGATCCACAGGAGTGAGGAAGTTGGAATCCAAGGTATTGTTCTGCGAGGTCATGGTCTTAGCTGGTAATATTTCCTAAGGTTTGTTTGGCAAGTACAGTAGCAGGTAAGTCAGGTTAAGAAATGTAGTCCCTGTAACTCTTCAGGCTTTCCCGGCGATCTAATGACATCTTGGGTTGTCGGGTGTTCTGCCGGATATCAGCGTCGTACTTGCACGATATTTCGGTCACGTAGCTCGAGACCTTCATCAGGTGCGACCTGAGACTGCTCCTCGAGTGGACCTGGTCCAGTATTTATGCCTATGGCCTTCCCCCTCCACCAACGGCTGCAGGCGCTTCCTCTGTGGTCCGCGCCCATTCCCTGTGACCTGCTGGAGCGTTGCTGCTCCTACTTCCACTTCTGAAGGCTGATGGCAGCTATTTAGGAAGGATTTACCGTTAGGCATTGCCTTCATCTTAAGGTTTAGGGAAATTTGTCATCTTTATTTTTATGTGTTTTGCGGGAAGGGCGTGGGCTGTGTTATGATCTTAATTTATTTTGTGTTCTCCTTACTTATCGCGTTATTTTCCTAAGGTTGCAGTGTCTCATCTATCTAGCATTGCAACTGGTCATCTGTGTCGTTCTCGTGGTCGTGGTGGTGCTCCAAGGTCCCTGATGAGGTGATTCGTCGATGTCCGCGTCTTCTCGTAAAAATGTCTTGCGATCTTCTTATGTCTGTCGATGATTTCCAATTCTTCTGCAGCTTCATGAAGGTATTGATGTGGAAATTGGCAGTTGACGTGAAACACTCGGCGTAAAATTTTATTTTGTAACGACTGCAGTCGTTCAATATGTGTCCTAGCAGCAACGCCCCAGACTTCACAAGCATAGTCAAACAGAGGGCGGAGGTACAGCCGATAAATGAGGAGGCCGTTTGAGATGGATAGTTCTGACCGCTCATTGAGGATAGGGTATAAAGCCCCTAGACGTTGATGTATCTTCTTTCGTAGGTCTGTGATGTGCTGGTGCCACGTAAGTTTCTTGTCCATGATGACCCCCAAGTACCTTACTGATGACAGCCAGGGTAGTTGCGTCCCATAAAGTCGAAGTTGTCGTTGTGGCATGGTCCGTTTCCACGTAAAGATGATAGTCTGTGTCTTCGTCGGGTTGAAGCTGATCCTCCAGTGAGCCGCCCAGTCTTCCAGTCTGTTGAGGGCGCTCTGAAGTCGTGGTACGAGTACTTCCTTCCATCGGCTGCTGGAATACAGCATGGTGTCATCGGCGTAGATGGCCTTCTCCACTCGGGGTACCGTTGGCATGTCAGATGTGGACATGATGTACAGAACCGGTCCAAGGACCGATCCTTGGGGCACGCCGGCGTTGATGTTGGGCGCACGAGAGACTGCGTTGTCGAGTCGTACCACAAACGTCCGATGCTCAAGGTAAGATGCGATCAGTTTGACATAGATTCTTGGCAGTCGTAGGGTGTGGAGTTTCCAAAGTAGGCCGTGGTGCCAAACGCTGTCGAACGCCTTGGTGACGTCTAGAAGGACTGCACCACAAAATTCCCGCCGGTTGAAGGCTTCTTTAATGAATTCAACCGCTCGTAGAATTTGCTGTGTAGCCGAGTGTCCACTTCGGAAACCGAATTGTTCCGGCGGTAGGATGTCCAGTTGTGTCGATCCCAGGCTCTGCTTAGCTGGTACCCTGTGTCACGATTCATAAGATCGTCAGCCATTTTAATCTCAATCGATTCTCTTATAACACTGTCCCAAAATCTGGGTGTTTGTGCTAGAATCTTGGTATCCTCATACTTCATGGCATGATCTAGTTCTAGACAGTGTTCAGCAATGGCTGACTTAGTCACCTGTCTTAATCTAGTGTGCCTCTGATGTTCTTTGCACCTGATCTCCACAGTTCTTGTCGTCTGGCCAATGTAGGACCTGCCACATTGACAAGGTATATAGTAAATCCCTGGTTTTCGTAACCCCAGGTCGTCTTTGACACTCCCCAGCAGTCCCCCTATCTTGTTGGATGGACAGAAAACACACTTGATATTGTGTTTACGCAGGATCCTACTGATTCTGGCAGAAATAGAGCCAGCATAGGGCAGATATGCCACTTTCCTTGCTTCATCTTGGTCTTCTTCAGGAACCTGTGGTATAGTGGCTGGTCGGAGTGCCCTCTCAATTTGTCTGTCCATGTATCCATTCTTGGAGAAAACTGTTTTGAGACGTTCTATCTCTATGGGTAGATTCTCTTGGTCTGATAGGGCACGTGCTCTGTGGACCAAAGTCTTCAGAACCCCATACTTCTGTGCAGGGTGGTGACAACTGCTGGCCTGCAGATATAAATCAGTGTGTGTAGGTCTTCGGTACACACTGTGGCCAATTGATCCATCTGCTTTCCTCTGGACTAGTACATCCAGAAATGACAGCTGGCCATTCTTCTCCAGTTCCATGGAGAACTTGATATTAGGGTGGCATGAGTTAAGATGTTCAAGAAACTCATTAAGCTTGTCCATCCCATGTGGCCAGATCACGAAGGTGTCATCCACATACCTAAAGAAGCATGTGGGTTTAAATGTGGCTGTCTCCAATGCCCTCTCCTCAAAACTCTCCATGACACCTCGAGCTACGTGACCGAAATATCGTGCAAGTACGACGCTGATATCCGGCAGAACACCCGACAACCAAAGATGTCATTAGATCGCCGGGAAAGCCTGAAGAGTTACATCAAAAGTCTCTACGGGAAGGAGATGTGTCAGAATATCAAGAAGCTGGACAAGCTACGGCAGAAGAAAGGGAAGATGCTGAGTTCTCTCAGTTTTTTGCTGAGGTGTCGAGATGGAGAAGTGGTACCAGTATTTGCCAGAATTAAACATCACATCAACTCCAGAGCGGCGAACAAGATAAAACGCAGAGCTAGCATGGCACTGGTGAGAGAGAGGATTCGAGATATGCGCCACAGGTTAGATGTTGTGGCCAGGGAGCTGTTACACATTCATCTGTACATGGCAGCCTCCTTAACAAGAGAAGATTGGGATTGGGTAGACCGTGCCTCCTGGTCTTTAGCTGAGTGTGCTAGAAGGAATGCCTCATCTTGCCAATCTGCAAAGTTTGACCGCATGAGCAAGAAAGCACAGCAGATGGAAGAGACACGCACGGTGACGAATCTGAGTGGCATACAGTTTGATGATACAACCTTAAAGGTACTCAGCAGGGGTCTCAACTTTGCTACGACCCCTAGAAACGTACCCATTTCAGGTTTCGTCAGTGCAGTAGAGCAAGTTGCAGCCACACTTCCACCTAATGTGGCAGAGGAAGTCCGCCGAGAGACCTGAAGGGCCCTCACCAAGGCCAGGCCGCCGAAATCGAACATCACAACCGAGGAGAGGCTTGCACTCAAGAAACTACGGGAAGACAACAGCATTGTGGTACTGCCAGCAGACAAAGGGAACTCCACTGTCATCTTGCGGCGAGTGGATTATGATGAGAAAGTACGCCAACTTCTGGAGGACCCTGCATACAGAATTCTGGAGTGTGACCCCACGGACAAGGTGGCCAAGAAGACTAGTGCTCTCTTGAAGGAAACAGGGATGCCCGATAAGATCATCAGACAACTACGGGAAAAAGCGCCAGTGCCACCTAGACTGTATGGTCTGCCTAAAATACACAAGGAGGGTGTGCCCCTACGTCCTATTGTCAGTAATATTGGGGCACCTACGTACACAACAGCCAAGTACCTGAAAGGTCTCCTGGCTCCATATGTGGGGAAATGTATTCACCACATCCGCAACTCTGAAGATTTCCTGCAACACCTCAAGCAACTGCACATCACAGATTCGGACATTATGGTTAGTTTTGATGTGGTATCGCTGTTCACCAGGGTCCCACTGAAGGACTCACTAGAACTTATTGCAGAGAAATTTGATGGTGCTCTGTTCAGTCATACACTGACATCCACGTATTTCCTGCACAGAAACCAATATTACGAGCAAACTGAAGGTGTAGCTATGGGCAGCCCACTGTCCCCTGTGGTTGCCAACATGTTTATGGAGAGTTTTGAGGAGAGGGCATTGGAGACAGCCACATTTAAACCCACATGCTTCTTTAGGTATGTGGATGACACCTTCGTGATCTGGCCACATGGGATGGACAAGCTTAATGAGTTTCTTGAACATCTTAACTCATGCCACCCTAATATCAAGTTCTCCATGGAACTGGAGAAGAATGGCCAGCTGTCATTTCTGGATGTACTAGTCCAGAGGAAAGCAGATGGATCAATTGGCCACAGTGTGTACCGAAAACCTACACACACTGATTTATATCTGCAGGCCAGCAGTTGTCACCACCCTGCATAGAAGAATGGGGTTCTGAAGACTTTGGTCCACAGAGCACGTGCCCTATCAGACCAAGAGAATCTACCCATACAGATAGAACGTCTCAAAACAGTTTTCTCCAAGAATGGATACGTGGACAGACAAATTGAGAGGGCACTCCGACCAGCCACTATACCACAGGTTCCTGAAGAAGACCAAGATGAAGCAAGGAAGGTGGCATATCTGCCCTATGCTGGCTCTATTTCTGTCAGAATCAGTAGGATCCTGCGTAAACACAATATCAAGTGTGTTTTCTGTCCATCCAACAAGATAGGGGGACTGCTGGGGAGTGTCAAAGACGACCTGGGGTTACGAAAACCAGGGATTTACTATATACCTTGTCAATGTGGCAGGTCCTACATTGGCCAGACGACAAGAACTGTGGAGATCAGGTGCAAAGAACATCAGAGGCACACTATATTAAGACAGGTGACTAAGCCAGCCATTGCTGAACACTGTCTAGAACTAGATCATGCCATGAACTATGAGGATACCAAGATTCTAGCACAAACACCCAGATTTTGGGACAGTGTTATAAGAGAATCGATTGAGATTAAAATGGCTGACGATCTTATGAATCGTGACACAGGGTACCAGCTAAGCAGAGCCTGGGATCCGGCTCTGGAATTGTTAAAGGAGCAATGGGGCCAGCTGCAACACTACACAAACAGAAGAACCAGAGACATTGAGATGGTAAACGAGCCCCTGACGGACTGCCAGGAACACCAGACCGAAGATGGAACACCCAGAAGTGAGACTGGTGGGCGCGGACCGCAGAGGGAACATCCAGAGCCGCAGCAGACGAAAAACGGAGCGGCAACGCTCCCACAGGTCGTGGTGATCGGGCGCGGACCGCAGGGGGAACGCCTGGTACCCCAGACCGTAGATGAAACCCCCAGGAGCGGGTTTGGTGGGAGCGGACCGCAGAGGGAACACCTAGAACCGCAGCGGACGGAAAACGGAGCAGCAACGCTCCAGCAGGTCACAGGGAATGGGCGCGGACCACAGAGGAAGCGCCTGCAGCCGTTGGTGGAGGGGGAAGGCCATAGGCATAAATACTGGACCAGGTCCACTCGAGGAGCAGTCTCAGGTGGCACCTGATGAAGGTCTCGAGCTACGTGACCGAAATATTGTGCAAGTACGACGCTGATATCCGGCAGAACACCCGACAACCCAAGATGTCAATGTAGTCCCTGTTATAGTTGCGGGTAGGTTACAAGTTGGCATAGAAGTGTCATACATCGTTCAGTTTATTAATATTCCAATCTTCGCAGATCAGATCGTTCTGTATCGTAAGAGCTTCCTTGCTCCTAAAATTTAGCGAATATCACCGCAGGATCATATACATCATATACTGTGGACACCCTATGTGGTCCTATCTGCCGGAAATGAGGATGCGGTGTAAGGATGTATCCTGGGGATCCTTCTGCTCCTCTCCTTCCCAAATACGATTCTACTTCAATCGTGTCTGTGGCAATCTGGACCATCATGGCCTCTCCAACCCGGCCGGCCGAAGTGGCCGTGCGGTTAAAGGCGCTGCAGTCTGGAACCGCAGGACCGCTACGGTCGCAGGTTCGAATCCTGCCTCGGGCATGGATGTTTGTGATGTCCTTAGGTTAGTTAGGTTTAACTAGTTCTAAGTTCTAGGGGACTAATGACCTCAGCAGTTGAGTCCCATAGTGCTCAGAGCCATTTGAACCATTTCTCTCCAACCCCGTGTTAACCGTGAGTCACTATATGAAAATTCTCTGAACTAAATTTTGCTTTCCCTACAGAACGAAATAAGCAAACCCTTCCCCAATCATCCTAAGTCCCTACGACTGCCTCTGCCATCCAAGTACCGGCGCCTAACTACCCATGACTCGATGACCAACACTTGGCCGTGACCTATCACAATTAACACTTTGCCGTCCGCACGTCTCGTACAAATTTATTCGCTTGGCGCCGGCAGTTCTAATTCGGATTACTTGACTTGTCGCCAGCCGCTTGCCACCTTTCCTTTGATGACAAGCTTCAAAGACTCTTGTGTGCTTCAAATTTTTCCGGAAATCCTCTATTTTGCCGTATCGTTCCACAAACTCGAATCTTCCTTTCAAGTAACTTCTCTGTACGTTCTACACTGTTATAATAATTATCCATGTAGAGGTGATGCCACTTTCCATAAGAAGGTGTCAATAGTTCCAGCACCGGAATATATCTTGAATGAGGAAACGTATCCCATACTCGAATCACACAGCATCCGAATGAATTAACTGTCCATGCCACGGGGTCATTCCTTCATCAATTGAGATGTTTTGACTTGGATTGAAGGTTTCTTTAACCTTTTTGGAAAAATAATCAATTACGAATTACGTTTCGAAACGCCGGTCGGCATTATCCTGTTTACTGCTGTTGTTGGAAAAATGTAAAAAATGATAATATTTGTCTGAATCGGTTGCAGACATCGTTTTGCGAAGTATCGGTATGTCTATCAACGGATTCGTTGACCAGTAATCATCGATTGTTGCTTTTTCTGCAGTTTCCATGAGGATAGCAAGCCCAAACCAATTTTCTAAGTTCGGGTCCCGTAACGTCAACAAATTTGGCATTTTTTATCCAGTTTCCTTCTACTGCAATTTTGACTGTAATACTTGTTGGTTTCGTTGCTAATATATTCAAATAGATCGTTCCAAATGTATAATTCTACGGTATCCACGACGCTCTGTGTATCTTTGGGAAATATGTGTGGACCTGGAGATCCTTAAAATTTATTATTGGTCCTCAGTTAATCATAGTCTGTCTTCTTCGTCTGATTCATCCGAATCAGTTGGCAACCGTAGCGTTCGCCGAATTCTTCTTGGACATATTTCAGTACCTTACGACGATTCTGCTTCACTTTCATTTTTTTGATATGGCTCTGAGCACTATGGGACTCAACTGCTGAGGTCATTAGTCCCCTAGAACTTAGAACTAGTTAAACCTAACTAACCTAAGGACATTACAAACATCCATGCCCGAGGCAGGATTCGAACCTGCGACCGTAGCGGTCTTGCGGTTCCAGACTGCAGCGCCTTTAACCGCACGGCCACTTCGTCCATTTTTTTTTTTTTTTTGATATCCAATGTCTTCTTCCCAATCGGCCAAGTAGTCCGGAACGTCAGACAAGACGTTCGCGCATTCATCGTATATAATCGTATCGTCTTTTTCGTCTGCCATGATGAAAGTGCACAAGTACTTATAAAAACAAAAAGCTTGTTGACGTATGTAACGTATTGTGTACCTAAACAAAACACCAACAGAATGAAAAAGATATTAAATTGCTGTCAAAGGCCACTGCCCGATACTATGCTCACGACACCACTGTGGAGTCGGCGGCCGTTGACCGCTATTTTGCGCACGACACCACTGTGGTGTCGCCGGACCGCAAAGTGTTAAGACTACCGGCCGCGTAGTGTCAATAGCGAGGCAGCTGTCGACTCAGCACGATGAGCTGATGCGCCACCGTCCAAGTTTCAGTCTGGCCTAAGAATGATTGTAGTTGGTGCCCGTCATGCAGAGAGCACCTCCAACCCACATACTATCGGTGGTAGTCGATGACGAGAGAAGAGGTCACTGAACCTATGTCAGAGTTCTGGAGCAGAAAGTGATCCAGGACGGGATCACCCTCCTCACTATCCCTAAGTCAATAAGAATAAAGCACCTCGCACCCCTATTTCCTTTAATTTCTTTACTTTCACATCTCATCCAACGTATGAGAGATTTTCTCTCTATGTGACTTCTTTCGGCTGGTCGGATATTGTTGGTGCTTTTAGCGCTATCATGAGCATTGCTTCGCAAGAGACGAGGAGCTGTTTAATTATCATCCTCATTGCCAAATACCGATGCGACTGTTTAATCCAATACTAATCCGTAGGCACTGTACCATGGCTTAAACCTATTTTAGCGAACAAATAGTGTCTGTTAACACCAGATTGCATCTCCTAATATTCCTGACTTGCCTTGACCTTAAATTCTGCTTTACACCTATCTCTAATTAAAGATATACATGTCACTCCTATCGTGCTTCCTCATTTTTAAACATTTATTCTATACAGTTCCCTATTTACATCAAAAATCTTATGTCTCTTCTGGATTATCCTTACGAAATCACCAAATTTCTCGGGGTACCCAATGTTTTCCACGCCTGAGTCAGGCACACTTTCTGCACTGCCTGGCGTAGTGCCATTTTTTATAGAAAACCCAACATACTACAAGATGTGACTCCGTGCATGGGTTGGAGTGCCTAGGTAAACTGCACGACGTGCGTATTAATGGAGTTAACAGGTCGGTTTTCGGTCCCTTACCGAACACTGCAACGGTATGCAAAGCCGAAATTAAGGATAAAAGTAAGGAAAGGTCAAAATAGATTATTTAGGAAATTTCACAAGTGAACGTCAAAAATTTTGAGGTGCTACTTACATATCATGGTGCCGTCTCAGTTGACTCACTGCCTGCAGTCTTCTGCCATTAGTATGTTGTGTATTTTCTTGGTCATTTTTGACCCATCGATCTCCAAACCATCTCGATTCTCATACCAAATATATCAGGTGCATGCAGAATCGGTCCCACGTTGGTCGCCAAAATGTGCCAGACAACGGATAGTAGCTGCGAAACCATTGTGAAACATGAGCCGTTTTTGCTTCCCAGGATGGGTTAGAGTCTTCCTGTCGACTTAGTAAGGTTCGTAGATGGTTTGGGAAACAGATGGGAAGTGTGGGAATTCAGCTGGAAAACAACCGGTGGACATACACAGTCCTTTCTTTAATCTTTTAACTTGATTCTTTTGTGAACATGAACAAGATTTAAATTATTCCACCCGCCAAGTACAGTTGTCTAGTGTATTTTCGTTTTCACGTAATATTTCGCGCTGAGTGTCAGGCGTAGTTACGGCCAGAGTCCCATGCACGCCAGATGCTTACACAGAGGAATGCCGACACAGTGCGCTGACTCGATGGCCCAGCTGCGGTGCCTACCAGACAGTGAGTGACGGTGCTGTCCAGAATGTGACTCTGAACTGTTGGCTGGACTCTGGCGATGGCAAGCGATTCCGAGAAGATGGAGGTTAGAGTGATGATCAGACAGGCAGAGGTCCCACCTTTGTGACCCGGTGGCGGCAGAGTTACGGTGTCGTCGCAAATGGACACAAACTGTACGTCACTTTCTGCCATCTGGTCTAACGACGACTAGCTAGTAGTGCCGTGGTTAGATATTGCTTCCACGCGCTGACGGGTGCCGAAGGCGCCACCTTAGCTAGTCACATCGGATCTTCGGGAGTGAAGGTAATAATCGGCTGTCGTACTTGTCAGTGGTTCGTGCTGCAGTTTTTCCTTATTATCAGTACAGTTTCTTCACACGAACGGAAGTGACGCGGGAACTGTGGAGGTCAACTCAGCTCGAGGGTCGCGTCTGACTGAATCCAGTATGTGGCCTTGTTACAGTTCATGGCTCTAACCACTGCTTCAAATTAGCCTACAGCCTTTTTTCTGTTACACAATACTTTCGTCCACAATGGGCGTCGCGTGATATATGTGATGAGCAGTTCATAGCCAGCGGTTCATGTGAGCAGAGATGAAACTCAGAGGGAGACAATTACGGGCTGTATTCCGGGTAATCAAAGATTTCCAATTGAAAAAGATGCAGGAGCATCTTTATTGCCCCTGCAGAATGTGGCTGAGAATTGTCTTGAAGAAGAAAACGCACGACAGTTATGTAATGTTGACTGCATAGCTTCAGGCGAAATTTCTCACCAGGCCCTCGTACTTGTCGGCAGAAACTATCGTTCTAGATATTTTTATGTGCTCTGTGTGTGTTCAGAACTAAAAAGAACGGCGTAATGTGATCGACGGCCATACTAGAGACACTGCCCAACACAGATGTGCAAAACTTCATCAGATTTTCACAGTGGTTTCCATTTCGCGACCGATCGTTCCTTACTTTCCGAATAACCCTCGTCCTTTTTTCAATGAAACAATTCGTGTTGACACTACCAAACTAAATGTGGGGTAAATTAGAGTGTCAGTGGTGTTTGTCGCAGGATTCTAGTGTGAGGCGTTTACGAGATATCGTATTTTGAACAATTTCCACACCAACACTTGTTTGTGCCATTCAACCTGCTCAGTTGCTAGATAGAATTTTATTATGTTTACTTACAGTGTGCTTGTGTTTTCCTTGAGTGCATTGTGACTTGCTAGTCAGTTGATTGCTAGAAAACATATGTATTTTACACAAGTGGACGACTTTGTGCCGTATCCATGGTGGTATTTTGGGGTGTACTTTGCTCTAGTCGAATCCTGGTATCATGCAGGTCCTATATTAACCATAGTATGATTAAAATTACAGGTTTCCTTGTTCATCCCTCTGGAGAATTATAAATTTACCTCCTATAATTTAGCCATTAAAATAAACTGTTGTCATCGAGACATACACTATATTTTGTCTGCCTGCTTTAAGGAAATTACTTCGAGGTTACCGCAGCATATGGAAGAGACGTATGTTCCTCTCCTCCTAAATCCAAAATCGAAGTCACTGAATCTCGAAAAACACTTTAGAAAAAATGAACCCTGCACTAAATGATTACAAATTTCGCTGTTAAGTCTCCTTTTCATATATCTCTTTCTTAGCTTATTCCTATGGCCTCAACGTGAGATATACAGTGGTTGATGTAGAATTGTAGTGCAGCCTACCTCAAATATACATGCTCTAAATATTACAGTGCAAATACCTGTAAGAACGCTTACTGCTTATAGGTTGACGTCCACGTGTTTGTTTTCAATGGGAAACAACGGACGGTTTCCATCGACATTTGTCGTCGCATGAAAGACGTGATGAGCAGCATTTGTTTGGTCTGACTTCAGTTACACACCGAAAAATCGAATTTACAAATGGCTCTGAGCACTATGGGACTTAACATCTATGGTCATCAGTCCCCTAGAACTTAGAACTACTTAAACCTAACTAACCTAAGGACATCACACACATCCATGCCCGAGGCAGGATTCGAACCTGCGACCGTAGCAGTCACGCGGCTCCGCACTGAGAGCCTAGAACCGCTAGACCACCGCGGCCGGCCTCGAATTTACAAAAATCTACCAAAGCGCCAGAGAAAATGTACCTGATGGCTCTTAGAAGGGACATCTCCTATATAACCTACAAGCTTTCGTACCAGAGATAGACTTCTATACTGCTTCTCTGTGTATTGTGGAACGAGTACATTAGGTACACTTCAGTTTGTTGAGAGAGTTCTAGTAACGTGTGGTTTATGTATAAAAGAGATCACGTACAGAACTCTTACATGGTTTGAGTACTGCTCGAGTGTTTTAAGACCCCACAAGCTCGGTTTAAAGGAAGAACCGAATCAATTCATGGGTGTGCTTCTAGATATATTGCCATTAGTTTGGATCAACACGTGAGTTTTGCAGTAATGCTTCATGAACTCAGGTGGGAATTACTGGAGGGAAGAAGACTGTGTTTTTCGAAAGCACTTTTGAGGCAGTTTAGAGAACCGGCTTTTGCGACAGTTTGCAGAACGATACTATTGCCACGAACATACATGTCGCGCCAAGACCGCGAAGGCAGTATGGCAGAAATCAGCGCTCACACGAAAGCATGTCGACAGTCGTGTTACCTCTCCCCATCAGCGAGTACTACAGGCAAGGATTGTCAGTGACAGTAGCAGTAGAAGTTCCATCTTCTGGTCGTCTGTGTAATGGGACTGTTCTTACATTAACTGTTTTTTTCTTCTTTAAATATGGTATGTCATTCTACTGGAAGACAAACCCAGCGTGTGCTTTGTCTGCTGGAGTACTAACTGCACTTCGTGTTTTAATGTACCAGTTAATACATATCGACTGAACCACTATCGCACTATCTGGATCTACCCTGTCGATGACCACGTAAAGCCATTTTGTTCGTAGCGTGAAACTGTGCAGCACTTCCCGTCACATAATAGCCGTGATGAGCAGTATTTTTTTGAGCTATCTACAGTTACAAATTGCAAATACATATTATGAGGGACAAGCTATCTCTCCGAGTAATGGATATTTCCCACCATTTCTTAAAAGCAAAATAACTCTACTGTGTCCGCTCATTACGGAGTACAGAGCGCATATGACGATGCTTTAGAGAGAAAAGAGTGGAGAGGGTGGAGGAGTGCGAGGTGCTTTATTCTTATTGACTTAGGGATAGTGAGGAGGGTGACTCCGTTCCAGTAAAGTAAGAGGGCAAATTTTCTTCACAGAAGAGAGGAGACCAACTGGAGACGCTATAGGCTAAAATGGAGCTGAAGTCAGGGCCCAGAAATGGAACGAGGTCACATACTGGAGTCAGCCAGGCGCTGCCCAGCGACCCTAGAGGTGAGTGGACGTCTACATCTTCCGCGCCACTGGTATCCATGTGACGAAACCAGGCCGTAGCCAGGAATATCTGCAGCTCGATCCACTGTCAACCACGACAGCCCATAACTGGCTCCACTGCAGACAATTCGACGTGTGACACTAAAGTCGCTGGCCGCTGTGGCCGAGCGGTTCTAGGCGCTTCAGTCCGGAACCGCGGTGCTGCTACGGTCTCAGGTTCGAATCCTGCCTCGGGCATGGGTGTGTGTGATGTTCTTAGGTCAGTTAGGTTTAAGTAGTTCTTAGTCTAGGGGACTGATAATCTCAGATGATAAGTCCCATAGTGCTTAGAGCCATTTGAACCATCTGAACACTAAAGTCGCGCCTTCTGTAACTGTCAGCGCGTGGAAACAGTATTTGACGACGACCGTGCCAGCTCCTCATCGTTCGAGCATAAGTGCAGTAAGGGACGCCCAGTCCGTGTTCGCCTGCGCCGACGTCGTAACTCTGCCGCCACCGGGCCGCGAAGGGCAGACGTCTGCCTGTCTGCCCAGCCCGGGCAGTCAACACCGCTCTGGCCTCCGCCTTCCCGGGACTTGTTTATTTATTTGTTTATTCTTCATAGTTACATCTATTATCTGAAAATCTAAAACAGGCCATACAAGACACGTGTTCTTGGATAACAAATTTATATAATAACTATTTATTTCCGATACTTAATACTACAGCCACTTCCACTACAGCAAAACTGCAATAAAACCCATAACCAGTTACCGAACTACTAATACTACTATATGCACTACAGAATCTGTTCTGTTTTTGTTCATTTATTTTGATTCATTTGATCTGTAGATGGCTGTTCCCGCTTTTGGATACGCCCTTATAGTATCTCACTCAGCAGCCGTTATCTGCTGGATGCTTTGGGCAGCTCGTCAGCAGCGTTTACACTATAACAAACAATTCCATCATTAACTGTTTCGTGTTAAAGTTCACCCTTCAATGATCACTTGTATCAAGATTTTTGAGAAATTATTTCATTCGGTGGTCGCCGACTCAGCTGTTTCTCTCTATCTGTAGAGTATGTTGCCTAGCCGGGATGACGGCATGCGGACGTGCGGTTGAATGCCTCTTGAAGTCGTCCTTGGTCTTCCTGGATACTGCGGCTGCAGTATCGTCCAAGATGCGTCACGTCGACTCGTTCGTTAGTGCTGCTTTGGGATACAACACCCTTAATGTCTGACGGTCACTACAGGCAGACTCATCGTAGAGCGCGCAGTCCAACATTGTATGTTCTGGTGTGCCCACACTGCCATAGACACATCTATAATGCATCTGTCTTTTGATTTTATATAGACGCATAGCATACGGGCCATGGTCAGTCAGGTAATGAATCAATCCTCTCGATGTTTTAAGAGCTCTCATTTTTAGTCCCTCCATGATGTTAGGGAGAAATTCGTATGTTCTCCTGCCTCTGTCTAAAATGTCCCATTCATTTTGCCACAGTTTTAAAACGAGGTCTTTTATTAACTTTTTCGAATTGGTCTCAGTTCCAAGTGTCCTTTCAGCAGGCGGTACGTTGTTTTGTGAGGTAATACAATTACGAACAATTTAAATTGGAAGGAACACACAGAAAATTTAGTGGGGGAGGCTAACCTAAGACTGCGTTTTATTGGTAACAAATCTACTAAGGAGACTGCCTACACTACGCTTGTCTGTGCAATTTTAGAATACTGCTGCGCGGTGTGGGATCCTTACCAGATAGGACTGATGGAGTACATCGAAAAAGTTCAAAGAAAAGCAGCACGTTTTGTATTATCGCGAAATATGGGAGAGAGTGTCACAGAAATGTTACAGGATTTGGGCTGGAAATCATTAAAAGAAAGGCGTTTTTCGTTGCGACGGAACCTTCTCACGAAATTCCAATCACCAACATTCTCCTCCTAAAGCGAAAATATTTTGTTGACACCGACCTACATTGGGAGGAACGATCACCATGATAAAATAAGGGAAATCAGAGCTCGTACGGAAAAGTGTTCGTTCTTTCCGCGCGCTCTACGAGATTGGAATAATAGAGAATTGTGAAGATTGTTCGATGAAGCCTCTGCCAGGCACTTAAATGTGATTTGCAGAGTATCCATGTAGATGTAGATGTAGAGGTTCTAGTGATAATTTAACACTTCGACACCAGCCCTCAAGTTCTTGGAGCGTCGCAATACATTTGTCTTCTAGAATTCTGCGGGAATCGCCACTGACTACGAGCAGCACGTCATCTGCAAATGCTACCAGCCTGTTTATGTTACCGTTGGCCTGTAACTTCTGTAATATGGACTCTAGTGCTACATCCCAAAATTCTGGGCCACACACTGTTCCCTGCAGATAGCCTTTTGTTATTGTCTTCGTTATTTTCTTTGTGTTAAAGAAGCATGTCATTTATCTCTCAGACAATTTTACACCTGTTCTGAACACTTCAAATCGCTAAGGCGACCGAAGAAAGACAGCCACCATAGGTTATCGAAAGCACTAGAAATATTGGTCATTATTGCTAGAGCGAAGGTGGAATGAGTATCGATGCTAGCGAAATCACCTTATTAATTGCGTCTTCAGTTACCGTGCCTCTCCTAAACTCGTACTGGTGAGGACACATCCCATGTAGCAGTCTATGATCTTGTAATCTCTTCCATAGCAGTTTATCAACTACCCTGCCGAGAATGTACCATATGCGCCAGGTTGACTCGTTCCTTAGTGCTGCTATCGGACTAAGCATCCTTAATGCCTGACAGCCATTACCATCCACATATTCGTGGAGCGCGCAGTTCCACTTGGCTAGCCCAGACAGACAACATCGCTCGAACCGCCGCCTCCTCGGGATCGCTCGCCATCGCCAGAATCCATCCAGCAGTTCTGTGAACGACCGCGACCTTCCGCTACGCGGACCGACGTCACCCACTGCCTGCTCCGCGCCGCAGTCGGGCCACGCGCGGTTTCCATGCCGTCGCCGTCGACTCCGTGCGCTGTGTCGGCATACCTCTGCGTAAGCAGCTGGCGTCCCTGCGCCTCTGGCCGTTACTACGCCTGTCGCTTAGAGTGGAGTATTACGTGAAGACGAAAATGCACTAGATAACTGTACTTGACGGATGGAATAATTAAAAACTTGTTCATGAACGTAGAGGAACCAAGTTGAATGATTTAAGAAAGAACAGGGTGTATGTCCATTGATGGTTTTTCTGCAGCTTCCTCACATTTCTCATCTGCTTCCCAAACCAGCTACGGACCTTAACAAGCTCACAGGAAGACTAACCTGTCCAGACAAGCATGAACTGCTAATGTTTCACTATGGTTTCTCCGCAGCTATCTCCGGTCTGCTACAGTCGGTTTGTTTCCCGCTACAAACAAAATGATTTTAAAAACGGGATTTTGCAGGCCTACTCGATAGCCCGGCCCCAAATTGTTGTGAAATATTCGTTTTATCGATAAGTATTTACAGGGAAAGAAGAATGTAAAAGAACCAGAATTCCAGCAGCGACTGAGCAGCGCTGCCGCATGGCAGCAGCAGCCAATACTGGCCAGGGCTCTGATGGAGTAATGATTATCCTTAGTGTTTTATTGTACCTCGTAATACAAATCGGCAAAGCGCACATCGCATTAGAATAATTCAGGAGCTCTGTGTCGAATAAGCACGTAAAATTCTACTTAAAAAATATTTTGCTTGTAACGGGAAACAAACCGAAGCCTAACATTGACAATGGGCGTCACATGAAAGAAGTGATGAGCAGTTTTTGTTTGGGCCGATTCCTGCTACACATGTAGAAAGGAAATTGCATATATTTTCCGAAACACCAGAGAAAATGTGCTTGACGGTTTTTAGGAGGGACAACCTGTATACTGTCTTTGTTAACAGCTTCCTCCTACTAGTTTCTAGGTATACAGTTAAAATCTAGAGGCAGATTGACAAAATAGCGGGACGACAGTAGTGACACATATGCACTTTCCACTGTAAAGACACAAGATGGCAGCACTTCCGGGCACGTGATGTCAAGTCATAAATCTAAACACCTAGCCCAGTTACACTATTTTGTGTGTGATGCATCGTGGTTACCCCAGGAGTTGGGGTAGTGTGCAGGAGTATATCCACCAGCAACGACAAGAAACTTGCATAAGATTTTTTTGAGCAAATAGTTACGCTAAACGCAAAAATGCATAATTAGGCAGAAAATCTAGCGGTATGTACAATTATCAAAGAATCAGCACTGATACCTTTAAAATGCGAGGTGCTGCTTCCAAGCGAACAGTGCATCTCACCCTGGCGTCTGTGTAGAAGAAGCGACGTAAACACGGGGTGATGCCGACCGATTGTTAACGTTGGAAGCTACCCTAGTGTAGGGGATCGCTATAATGTATGGACAACTTTGATATCGTTGTAAGTAGAACTAAGATGAGTATTTTGATAAAATAATACGGACAACTTAAAAAGAGAAGCTGAATTTTTATTCCATCCCCACCCCCAAAAAAGGAATAAGGACATTAATAGAAAGGTAGGCAACTATCCTTATTGGAACAGAAATATTTTTAAAATTTATTGGTTTTCCGTTATTTGCTTGCACGTTCACTATGTAATGACGATTAATGATATTTATCTGCGTAGAAACAGGGGACAGCACAACACAGACACACACAAAATATTGTAATAAGAACAGCCGTATACTACAAGAAGTGCTACCTCCCACAATACAACAGTGTCTCAGACATGTGGAAGAGTATACCAAAGACTGTGAAACAGAAGACATTTCAGACAACTAATGTTTTCCGTCCTTGTGTAACTTATTGTTATGCAATATGGTAGCCCTACCAGATAGGTTTCTTGGTGAAGGGTACAGCCGATTTACACCCACGCTCCCTCACCCTTACTAATACAAGCTTATGCATCCTCTATAGTAAGCATTTCAGAACAAATTATTTTATGAGTACATCTACTGATCGATTTTGTGTAACTGATAGCCAAGTTAAATAATTAAAACTATAGAAAGACATAATAATTTAGAACGTCCCTGGGTCTCGGTTGTCAGCAAGGTATACTTCTACTCTGTGTTGTATGCAGGATGCCCTTGGATAGTTCGGCCACCACACTAACGTGTCTGCTTTGCGGGCTAGATACAGACCATGTCTCAACACATAGGTTGTTTGTAAAAAGAAACTCATGGCAATGTTTACAAACAAGCCTCCAGTAGCGTCCAGGAACGCCAACCTCACCGATAGGCAGCGTGCCTGTCAGTGTAGAGCGCGCTGTAGGCAGAGCACTGCTTCCCTTCGCTACACCACGTGCACTCGCATCGCCATACAGGCATCCTTCCACAAGAGATTATACAGGCTGCTGCCGTACCATACTGGAGCAGTTGCGTTCCAGGGTTTCACGCGGGTAGCGCCAGCAGCTGACTGTACGGAGTAATTGGCCGCGCTGTGAGCACCTGTTGCTGAAGAGCAGCCGTCCGCCACTCCCACTTCCCACGCGAAGCCGCACGTCGTCCCACCGCAAGCTATCGTCGTTCGAAACATCGCCTCCGACATCCGCCGACGCCCGACGTCCTCGCAATACTATCGTCCATTCAGCTGCTATCGCCGTCCGAACCATCGTCTCCGACAACTACCAGCGCCATCATCTCAGAAGTACCATCGTATCAAGAACATACTCCGAGTGCCGCATTGGATCCTAACATCGAACATCCTCGGCTCTTCTTGCTCCGCTGCCTACCACGACTTGTGGGCTTCGTCGTGCAGGTGTATCCCAGGTAACTTTTCTCTTTGTAATTTATCTGTGTTGACATTCATTTGAGGACATTGTAATTGTGTTGTTTTCTATATAAATAATAAAGGGTGTTATTACAAAAAGTCTTTCATCACTCCTCGCTGTGGGGACACGTCAGTGGTGACTGGGTCAAATGTTTTGTGAGGTTGTCCAGTGCTCTTCTCTAGTCTGCCGTACTTCATTGGCGACGAGTCTGTTTCTCATGACATCAATCGATATAATGTGATAAACATCAACCGACAAAATGATAGCGAGATAATTTCTCTAGAACTATAAGACCTCACCGCCATGCCTATGTATAAACCACCAAGCGTAAACTGGCCAAGCTCACCACTACTCCCAGTCACAACGATCTATATAGGAGATTTCAACTGTCACCGCACAGATTGGAGATACTTGTCAAACGATCTCAACGGTGTAATACTGAGAGACTGGAAAGATGAAATCGATCTACGTCTAATCTACGATGCCAAAGACCTCAAAACTTTTAAATCAGCAAGATGGCAAAACGAAACGAACCCAGACAACTAACGCCCTAAAGGAGCCCATACCGTATAAAAGAAGGGTCCTTTCTGGGTTCCCCAACTCCCAACATGACCAGTATTACTCAGTCTCGGCATACAAGTCCCCTTACTTGAGACTACCCCGAAAACACGATGGAATTTCCACAAGGTAAACTGAGAGCTACATAAGAAAGACGTGGATAAGAATGTGCCCTACGTACCACCCAACGCAGGAAACTAAGGCAGATTCGTCGGATTAAGAACAGCAGCAGCAAGGTGTCACAGCCCTCGGGGACGCAGAAAAGAGGCTACTCCTCGCTGGAATAGAGCTTTCGAAAGAACAGGCAACCCAGACATCGGAGACAAAATTTTGCAAGGTATCGACTAATCGCATAAAGAAAGATGGTCTGAAATCACTGAAAATCTGGACTTTACCAAAATCAGTAGAAAGGCCTGATGCTGGTCCTCCCTGAACGGAAGACTTCCAATAACACCGATATTGCAGAGCCGATGTTGTTCCGAATTACGAAACAATGTTGCTTTGGTCATGCATCAATGTCCTTTTGGATTTGCATCCATGTCTAAAGGAATATTGCATCGTTATTCGGAATAACACAGCCACTGCAAAATCTTATTGATAAGCCGACACCTGGCAAGAGACTTTCAAGTAAAACGTCTCTCGTGCACGCGAATATACATAGTGGATGTACGGGACACATGGTTGACGACATCTGGAATTTTAGGTCTGGCCTTTGAGTCATGCTTGGATAGCCTATTGGTAAGGCGACCGCTCGTGATAATCGGGAAATCCGAGTTCGAGTTATTCTATTATACAGTTGATATTTGTCCATATTCGCAATTTCCAATACATTTCATGTGTGAAATAACAGCGTTTTGAATAGCTTTGCACATAAATGCACGCGCAGGTAATGTTCCAGTCGATCCAGCATTCGAAAAAGGCGTTAAGCGGTGGTCGAAAGATGCCAACGGAGATGCCACAGAGGATCCAAACTTATTCTTGCCATTTACAACAAATGAGCTAACTAAATCTATAAAACCACTGAAGAACAGGAATGTGGCGGTATTAAATGGTGTGTTTCATGAGATCATAAAACACCATGGACCAAGAGTCCACAAAGCCCTAGATACGCTGAACAAGCGTGGCATCGCTCAATAACTCAAAATAGCGCAAAAACGCAAACTATTGCCATCCTTAAAACCAAGGAAGCTTGCGGACGATCCAGCGAGTTACACTCCCCACAGCCTTGCTGAGCATATGCTACAAATTACTGGAAAGATTCCTACACAACAGGATATACCATCTCATCTACTGACGTAACTCCCAAACACCAAGCAGGCTTCAGATCGAAACGAAACTGCTGCGAGTATGTCTTGGTCCTGACGTTATTCATTGGAACAGGTTTCCGGAAGAAAATGTAGACGTCGGTAGCCTTCATCAACCGTTTTGCTTGACGGACTTATGCTAAAATTGAGAAAAACAATCCCATCCACAGGTCCTGTAGCAGTAACGGAAACCACGCTGAGGAACCTGTATATCAGGGTCTCAGTGGAGGATTACAGAAGCCAGTCATGTAAGACCAAGAAAGGCCTACCACAGGGATCAGTCTCAGGTCGCCGTCTATTTAATTTTCGCATCTATGACATGCCTGATACGAAAGCTGAAAAGTTTTGTTACAGTGACGATATAGCGATAGCAACATATGGCAAGACGTTTGAAGAAGGAGAACAAACATTTACCAATGACCTACAGAAATTAGAGGAATATTACGGAAAGTGGTGACTCTGTCTGAACCCCTGCAAAACCGAGGTTAGCGTTTTCCACCTCAACACATGCCAAGCAAACACGAAGTTGAATTTTGAGCTTTGCGCCAGGAGAATGCCGCACATCCGCTTCCCCAAATATCTGGGAATAGCCATAGATAGGTCCCTGACGTATAAGAAACATCTGCAGGTCACAGGACAGAAATTAAAAAGCAGGAATAACTTAATCAGGAAATCATCCGGTGCATCGTAAGGAGCCAGCGCCGACATCCTAAGAATGGTCACACAGTCATTCGTTTACCCGGTTGCTGAACATTGCTGTCCTGTGTGGGGTAGAAGAAATCACGTCAATAGGATCGATGGTCACTTAAACGATACAGTGAGACTGATATCTGGAAGTCTAAAATCAGCACCCTTTCCCTGGCTTTCAGTTCTCACTAATGCAGCACCTCCACCTCTCCGACGTCAACAGGCTTCATTTCATAAACTAAAGAAATTAAACAACAAAACTTCCCAAAAAATCTTACCAATTGAAGAAATACTTACTAACTTTACACGAATTTGATTTAAGTCTCGGAAACCAGTGTGGGAGGGCACAACAGGAATACAGTCGATAGGCTTCAGCCTAAAACTGAGTGTAAAAAACAATGGAACTGCTATCACACTCACGAGCGAATCACGTAAATGGATCCCACTCTGCCCCTTCCAGGAATAAAGACCCACACAGGTATGGAGTGCAATTAATCGCATCGGGACTGGACACCTCGGAACCAAATAAACTGTATGTAGCTGGAAAATGGTCTACAAGCCCCAGTGCGACTGTGGAGACAAAGAACAAACACTTACCCACATGATATAGCCGGCCAGAGTGGCCGAGCGGTTCTGGGTGCAATAGTCTGGAACCGCGCGACCGCTACGGTCGCAGGTTCGAATCCTGCCTCGGGCATGGATGTGTGTGATGTCCTTAGGTTAGTTAGGTTTAAGTAGTTCTAAGTTCTAGGGGACTGATGACCTCAGAAGGTAAGTCCCATAGTGCTCAGAGCCATTTGAACCATTTGAACTTTGATGTTTGCAAATATCCGACCTGGTCTGTCTGATCTTTTTAGTGTTCTATGATTTTACATCTATGTGTAATTGACAATGTGATGTTTAAAAAATTGTAATTACTTGTATTAATATCTATTAGTAACAAAATTTACTTATTTTTGTATGCAATATCTTTCCATTTTAAAAATTAATTTACATGTACCATATCATTATGTAAATATACCATACGCTAAATAAAAATTGGTTCCTTTTTGGCAGAGAGGGTTTCTTTTTAAAGTTTGTTCATATAGTTTTCAACCGACAGGATTTTTACGAATGTGTTAGTTCGTTTTGATGGGGTAGTGGTTTCATGATTATTATGTTGTCATAGTTCGTCATAATTTCGCGATTCTTATTACAGGCCAAGTTCTTCAATCTAGGCAAGTTGGTGAAATATTTGTCTTCGTCGCTGTCTTCCTTTGAGTACATTGCAGGCGGTCCGTCTGTGTGTTGTATGAGTGTGAATCCTCTCAGTTCATACTGTTGGTATGAGTTGTTTTGAGTGCTTCAGTGTTCAGATTTCCGTTCGCTTTTGGTGCATTTTCGCGAAAGGTTTGCGTGTCATTTTGTTTTGTTATGCCTGTGCCACCGTCGGAGCTGTCTTTGTTTCAAGTCGTTCAGTTCAGCAGCAACAAATTCAGAAACTGCTGCAGGGTGTAATTCAGTTCAATCAGATTTTGGCTTCCACAGCTGCGTTTCTGCGCGCCGCTCCCGCATCGGGTGTTTGACGGGCAGAGAGAGGACTGGACACGGTACTGTCAACAGCTGGAGTCGCACTTCATGGCCTGTGGCATTCAAAGTACGTAATTCAGTGCTCATTTTGCCAGCAGGGTGCAGACATCTGTCGTTTGTGTTGTCAGTTTATTCCAGGCTCTTGTTTGGGGGACATGGACTATGACTTGTTAGTGGGACAGTTAGTTCTGCATTTCTGTTGTGGCAGTCGCCTTTAGCCGAGCAGCGCACGTGCTGCGTTGCGAACGAACACTCACGATCTTTTTACTGTAATTCAGTCCGCGCATTTTAACTAATGACAAATTGCACAAAAACTGCGTCAAATTTAGTAAATCTCAGCAATTCTCCAATGACTGTTGTTTGTCGACCAAGAGGTCTTATATCTTGTCTATTGCTACAGTTAATAACGTTTGGTTAGACAGGTCGGGTAAGAGCTTCTGTCTTGTGTAATGACAAGCCATATTCTCCAACACCTGGTGGCCGCACTCTGTTCCTTTTCTCTACTACCGTTAGCTTAAGCTGAGGTGACGGGCAAACTTGGCCTCGTCTGCTCTGCAACCATTAACTGTTACGCGTGACCCCGCTGCAAGCAAGAACTTCACTTTCACTCAGCGGCGTACTGACGCTGTTAATATGTAGCTAATAACGATATTAACTTTGCCGCATTTCGGTTGAACTTCGTGTTCCCTGCCTGGACTGTTTCACACATGAGAAACGTGACTGACTACTTGAAACATAGCGACTGGTGGATACAGGGGTTTGATCCTCAACTACACTCACTACAGCATACAAAGCACTGTCTTAATGTTAACACTGCCTACCTTTGATATCGTTTTGATATCGGGATTATATCCGACAATCCACAGGTAAAGATACGAGATCAGGAAAAAACAGTTTTTGCCTCACCTTGTATCATCATCTTGTAATAAATATCGTCACTACGTATTCTGCTGTTTTCTTTACAGCTGTCAAGCTCTGATGTAGCTAATTTGATTTGCTTTAGTTTTGAACTGAATTCAGGATGGTTGCTGTATTATACTAACAGTTGGTGTTAATAACTTTTTAATGCAATTCTGATTCATTTGTATGCTGTGAAGCAGCCACCTTTAATTTTAGGTATAACTTTACGGAAACGGTTTTCTTTAGCAAGAACTTAGCTTTCAGTAAGACTTTGAAGTTAATACAGCAAAATAATTATGTCAAAAAGAATTGAATCACCAAGCGACCAACGCAATCAATTAAAACTTCCGTTCTCTCTGAGTGGATTGTCACAATTACTTGAGTGGTCTTAATTTTATTGTTTTCAAGTCTTTTACATTACGAAACACTATGGTTATAAAAACATTTCAATTAGTTATAAAAGTGACTTGGATTCGAGACTATGAAATGGTATTGACTGAATTTTACACTGTCTATAACAATCATTAACATACGGTAAACCGAACTTCACGTAATAGAAAAGTGCACTAAATTCTCACACAGTCCTAGTCTTTAAGAAAATTAATAGAGAGCCTTGACTTGTCGTGTCACGATGTTCTTTGTTGCAAGCGTCGTTAGATGTGCGATGGGAAAAGCAAGATTGCACTGCTTCTTCACATCTTTGATGCATTAATTACTCATCGATCAATATGACGCCATTTTGAGCCATTGTTACTTCGGCAGCCATAGTTCCAAAACTTTACAGCATCACAAACGGGAAAATTCTTGCATCTGCGGTTTACAGGTACCAGAGACGACTTAAAAGTGTGTGTATTAACGCCACATCACGTTACAGTTGTTAAAACGTACTTTTTGCCACAAAAGGAATTTTTACATCACCAGCCACAAACAACACGACTGCTCGGTTCGAAGCGTCGCTCTTGTGTGTCTCCTAGCTACTGCGCATGACACCACAGCTCGCCCCACCAGTGCAGCCAATCACAACTCACGACTCTCGTTATTATGACTTTTAAATTCAAGTAGTTATTTTATGAACTTCTAGTGTAGTGCAATAAATTATATTTACAAAATTAATTATTGTAACTGTTTCTCGCTATTAACTATTAAATATTCAACTTGTTATTTTCCTGAGCTACATGAATTTCTGCTTCCCATTTACTTACAGGTACGTATCGAAATTTATCGATCGATCGCCCAATATCGAAAAGTTTATGAAAACAACTTAATATTATTACCTTTTGGTGTCAAGTATAGCTGTTACGTTACAACGCTTGTGAGCGGAGCTTGGCGCTAGAAATTTTCTTTATTTATGGGCGAGGGCAGCAGCCTTCCCAGCAGCCATGATGGCTCCTGTTACCCATCCCTTTTCCGATCGCCAGTGTAGCACGTGGTGTCGTTTGAACATTCAGTAGTGGCCAAAGTTCCTCCTGTTCTCAGTTCCCCAACCTGCCTTACCAACCTTGTAAACGCTATTTCTGATCAATTTTAACGTCGCGAGGTCGCCTCCCTGTGAAATTCCGGCCCTATGATTGGCCAGTTCACGTGCGCGCCCGTTTTTCGCGGGGAGGCGCCAACCACCCTCCGTGGATGGGTGGTGGACAAAGGGGCAGTAGGGCAGTTCTAGTGTGACCGTGCCGGAGACCGGAGGTGCCGCTTCCAGGAGATGAAGTTCGGTAAGCATGAGCGCCGACGTGCACTGTAGATTCGCGCCCTGCGGCCCAGAGAGAACCTGATAGGTCATCGTGAATAGTTTCGTGTCTTACGGGTTTTATTCCGTCAGTACGGGAGGCTACCTAGCGATTCACGCACAGTAGCATCTTTCTTGGCCTTTGGCTGATTCATGGTGGTGGTCGTTGCACGCCTGCAACCCCTTCCTTTATTAACTGGGATCCTATTTGATAATACGGCGATCGTTACTAAAATTCCTCTCCTCCTGCTATCGTGGCTGGTTATGAACGTACGCTGGGGCAGGCTGCTGAACTCGAATCTTTCTTCCCCCCACCCCCATTCTCAGCTGTTTAATAAATGAGTCCGTTAATCTTACATTCTCTCTCTTTCCTTACGTGAACTCTGTGGTGTCACCGCCAGACACCACACTTGCTAGGTGGTAGCCTTTAAATCGGCCGCGGACCGTTAGTATACGTCCGACCCGCGTGTCGCCACTATCAGTGATTGCAGACCGAGCGCCGCCACACGGCAGGTCTAGAGAGACTTCCTAGCACTCGCCCCAGTTGTACAACCGACTTTGCTAGCGATGGTTCACTGACAAAATACGCTCTCATTTGCCGAGACGATAGTTAGCATAGCCTTCAGCTACGTCATTTGCTACGACCTAGCAAGGCGCCATTATTCAGTTACTATTGATATTGTAAATAATGTACAGACAAGAGCTACGTTCAACATTAATGGATTAAAGTTAAGTATTCCACCAAGTACCACCTTTTTTCTGAAGTCTAAATTCCTTGTCCTGTTCCAGACCTCACGCCAGCCTGCGTGAGCTTAAACGCGTGCCTTTCGGCTTCCTCTTACATTAGTGGGTTGGCCCTCTTGCCAATCCACAACAAACTCACCCCTAGTGTAACAGAACAATGCGGAACTATAACGGTTGCTATAAGCTCGTGCAGGTCTCGCGCCACTAACGATAGTATAAAGATTCAATATCGCACTCCTGGCACGACCATTGCACGCATGGCACCGGTAACAGTAGTAATCATGTTCAACTATTCCTCTCTGATAAACTGGGAAGTGTTCACGGCTCAGTGTGAGTACGTGAGCACTAAATCCACTTGATGTGGTGGAAGTTGTGGCCCCTGTTTTGCGCAGCTGGTTTAGACAAAAAATATCAAAAATCACAGCCCATACAGCAAGGAATAGTAACTTGAAACAAACGGGCCACCGCTTTTAAGCTCTTGATTGATGTTGGATGGCATTCCCTATAGCGTTCGAGTGAGGTTGTTCATTAATAGTATCTGAACTGGGCCGACCAAAAGTTTTGTGTGTGGCAAGACGGGCAATCTTCCGTCAGGTTGTTTGCATTGTAGTTATATGGTGCGGCGCTTAGTGTTGTGTTCACCGAGTTCTGTGTCGGTAGTCCCGCTGATATCGGTCCAGCCCTTGCCTGTGACACCATCGGACACTGATCCTCTGCCCGTTGGCGTTAATACCGTCGACGCTGGCCCTGTCGCGGCCAGCCCTCTTTTCGGCGCAACTTCTGTCGGTGACGGCCCTGTCACGGGTGGATATTTTGTCATCACCAAGACTGTCGACAACGACGTCAGCCCTATTATAGTTCCGGATGTGTCAGACCCCATTAATGCCGCCTCCCTCGTCTTCGTCAAGTCTACCAGTCCGTTCGTCAGTCCATGCATCGCCGGTCCTGTCTCAGCCGGGCCACCTGTCATTGCTCAACCTGTTGGTGATGATGGCCAACCTCTCGTCTGTCCGTGCGTCATTGGCCCTGTCGTGACCGATCCTCCTGACTTCGGGCGTCCTGTCTACGATGCAGCAAGCCTTCCAGTCAGTCATGTCGTTACCGGCCGTGTTATGATCTATCCTGCTTCAGCAGCCGTGTCGACGACGACGCCAGTCCTGTTGCCGCTGGCCATGTTACGGCCAGCCTTACTGTTGTCATCAGTCCAGTCGATGCCGATTACAACTGTCTTGTAGTGTGCCCGTCGCGTGCCTTGCCCCAGCAGCCCTCTCGCCGCCGCTCCTCCACCACCGCCGTGCTTGCGGCTGGCCCCATCGTTCCACTGGCGTCGTCTCGGCCGCCCCAGCAGCTGCTCCTGTTGTTCCTGCTAGTCTAGCCGTCGGTCACACCGTTCCCGTTGGCGCCGGCGGTCTCGTCGAGTGTTCTTCCAAGCCTCGGGTTGCGCTTTCATGAAAATTTCCCCGCAAGCTCCACCTACGCCAGTCCGGCCTCACCGTCGCATGTACAAGGTCACGGCGTGTCTGTTGTTTTCGTATCAATTTCTGGTCTTGTATAGTAGTTTGGTTCAATATGTTCATGTGCCTTGAGCTGAGTTTTTGGAAATTGTCGTGCAATGTTTATGTTATTTCTCTACACTTATGTACCAGGTGTCAATGGGTCTAACACGCTAAGCTCACCAGTCTTGTTCACTGTATATTGCATTCGTTTTTAGATGTTCTTGCCATATCTGGCGTTCTTTTTCTACATAGTGTTTTTGCTCTATTCAGTGCTTGTAGAATGCAGGTTCTGTTGCAGTATTCAGCATCTTGCTGGTCTATTCTCAGGCACATGTTTACGCATTGGTTGATTGTACTATTATTTGTGCCAGTTGTTCGGAGAGTCAGCACTGGCGGCTGTGCTGTGCCTCTCCTCTTGGGTGCAGCGTTTCTGTGAGATGGTTGCACCATCTCTTCTTTAGGATGGACGGATGTGATGTAGACAGCGCTACCCTAGGCATAGTTCTGTCATCGTACTAATGAGTACGCTTCACGAGACATATACGGTCCCTCCCTCACTTCGAAAGTTGCTTGTAAATGGACACTCACGGTACTGCGCACAGTCAAGCTGCTAGCATCTGCCACAGTGTACAGGCACCAACTTCGCCGACAGGCAACGTGCCTGTCGCGACGCGACAGAGAGAGCTGTAGGTAGAGCACTGCTTATCTACGCTACGATACGTGCCACCGAAGTGCCACGTAAGCATCCTTCCGCACGACGTTATATAGGCCGCCACTAACCCATGCTGGAGCAGTTACATTCCAAGTCTCAACGCTGGGCGCATTGGCAGTTCACTGTACGGATTAACTGCCCTCGCTGTGAGCACCTGTTGCTGACGCCACAAATGGCCGCCGTCTGCCGCTCCCAGGCGGCACACACCACCGCCCGTCGTCCCAGAGGCAGCTATCGTCACCCGAATCACCGCCTCCTATATCTACCGACGGCCGACATCACAGAAGTACTGTTTTCTCAAGGATATACTCCTAGTGCTAGGCTGGATCCTAAAGTCGATCATCCTCGGCCCCTACTGCTCTGCCGCCTATCACGACTCGTGGGCTTCGTCATGTAGGTCTCAGGCAACGCGTAGGAGAGACTTTTCCTTTTGTAATTTAGTTGTGCGAACATTCAACCACGGAAATAAACACTGTTATAAGAAAGTGTCCCTACTCACTTCTCAATATGTCACGTCATACAACAGAGAAATTTCGTAAATACTTGTTATTCCAGTCTAATGTAGCACTTACATATAATTTTGATATCATCCGTGTTGACGGATATCATTTATACCATTCCCGTCAATCTTCCTTTTTAGTAGATTATCCTACAACTTACATCATGTACACCTGTTACCTCCCTTTCTCAGTACAGCTTTGTACAAGGTGCATTATGTACGGCTGCCAGTTCAGCTTCATGTTTTTCTCCATTTCCCTGATACAGTGAAGAGCAAAAGAGACTGGTACACCTGCCTAATATCATTCACAGCACCCGCGAGTATGCAGACGTCCCGCTACACGACGTGGCATGGACTCGACTAATGTTTGAAGTATTGCTGGAGGGAATTGTCACCATGAATCTTGCAGCTCTGTCCATAGATCCGTAAGAGTACGATGGGTTGGAGATCTCTTCTGGATAGCACGTTGCAAGGCATCCAAGATATGCTCAATAATGTTCATGTCTGGGGAGTTTGGTGGCCAGCGGAATTGTTTTAACTCAGAAGAGCATTCCTGGAGCCACTCTGTAGCAATTTAGACTTGTGGGGTGTCGCATTGTCCTGCTGGAATTGCCCAAGTCCGTCGGAATGCACAATGGACATGAATGGATGCAGGTAATCAGACAGGATGCTTAGGTATGTGTCACCTGTCAGAGTCGTATCTAGACGTATCTGGGGTCCCGTATCACTCCTAGAGCACACGCCCCACACCAGCTTGAAGCTTGAACAGTCCCCTGCTGACATGCAGGGTCCATGCATTCTGAGATCGTCTCCATAACCATATACGTCCATCCGCTCGATATAATTTGAAACGAGACTCGACCGACTAGGCAACAGTCCAATGTGGATGTTGACGGACCCAGGCAAGGCGTACAGCTTTGGATTGTGCAGTCAACAAGGGTACACGCGTGGGCCTTCACCTCCGAAAGCCCATATCGATGATGTTTCGATGAATGGTTCGCACGTTGATACTTGTTGATGGTCCAGCATTGAAATCTGCAGCAATTTGCGGAAGGGTTGCACTTCCGTCGTGTTGAATGATTCTCTTCAGTCGTATTTGGTCCTGTTCTTGCAGGATCTTTTTCCGGCCGCAGCGATGTCGCAGATTTGATGTTTTTGCGGATTCCTGATTTTCGCGGTACACTGAATGGGTCAAATGGCTCTGAGCACTATGGGACTTAACTTCTGAGGTCATCAGTCCCCTAGAACTTAGAACTACTTAAGCCTAACTAACCTAAGGACATCACACACATCCATGCCCGAGGCATGATTCAAACCAGCGACCGTAGCGGTCGCGCGGTTCCAGACTGTGGCGCCTAGAACCGCTCGGTCACACTGGCCGGCACGGTACACTCGTGGAATTCTCGTACGGGAAAATCTCCACTTCACTGCTACCTCGGAGATGCTGTGTCCCATCGCTCGTGCACCGACTATAACAACACTTTCAAACTCACTTCAGTGTTAATATCCTGCCAGTGTAGCAGCAGTAACCGATCTAACAACTGCACCAGATACTTGTTGTCTTATATAGGCGTTGTCGACCGCAGCACCGTATTCTGCCTGTTTACATGTCTCTTTACTTTAATACGCATGCGCATACTAGTTTCTTTGGTGCATCAGTGTATAATCGTCGTCTACGCGAAGCTATGGCAACACTCCACTTTAACGTCAGTCAGCTCCAGTTTATACAACATGGGCATCGGTTCTTATATTTTATCGAAATGGACTCAGCGGTTCCATGCTTATTTTTCCCTATATATGCGTCTTGATAGCATAGCATTGCTAATATGTAGAGGAATTGACATTTTCGTCTTGACACCATGTCTCTAGACTTTATCACTTTCCCACTGTTAAAGCAGACACACGTGGTATCATCCTCCTATATCTAGTGCTTCCATCAACGTATTACAGCTTACGGCACAAATTCCAAATATTCTCCGAGTATAATGCGTACCTAAGCTTATCAGTTCAAATGGTTCAAATGGCTCTGAGCACTATGGGACTTAACAGCTGTGGTCATCAGTCCCGTAGAACTTAGAACTACTTAAACCTAACTAACCTAAGGACATCACACACATCCATGCCCGAGGCAGGATTCGAACCTGCGACCGTAGCAGTCGCACCGTTCCGGACTGCGCGCCTAGAACCGCGAGACCACCGCGGCCGGCAAGCTTATCAGTAAGGCAGTGTAGGCAAGGAATTGTAATTGGTATATAAGAGAATCATATATTTTTCCATGAAATACACCACAATACAGCATCAACTCTCTAATAGCGTTGGGGAGATTACATGGTACCTCTGGAGTGTGTAACATTTTGATCATGGTATGGATACATTCACTTTGTAGAAGGATCAATTACGAATCACTCACACCTGGGAGGTTGTATATCGAGCGATTCGGTTGATATGTTTACGTTATAGTTTGGTGAGTAGCACTTGAAATGGCAATAACAACCCCCTATATGCCATCAGGGATGCGGAACTGTACTTACTGACATAAGAAACAGGGTAAGTTTCTTCCGATTAGGTATGTTTGTTGAAAAGCCAGAATTCCGACCATGAATGAAATTACGTAATGGATGGAAGCAAATGTAATGTGCCACAACATGGAAGCCACCCTCAAATTCGTAAAAACATAATTTACATTATTCTGAATTTAAAAAGTATTTACCCTTTCTGAAATTTGTATCTCAATTGATAGATCAGATGACAGACGACCCGTAAAACCTTCCACATTTAGTGACTTTGCTGGACTGAGCATTTACTGAAATAAATAAGAATTAAACTGCGTTGTAAATAAAACTGATCAGTCTCGATGCTGGTAGAAAAATTCCATCTATAATTTGACACTGTAAAATTAACTGTACAACGCTAAACAGTCACAGCTTTAAGAACCATAACTCTAAATTGTAATCTCGCCGAGAAAGTACCAAGATATACTCTCTATTCAAATCATAGTACTGTTAACAACCAAATCCATAAAAACATGTGGCCATAATTAAGCACCTATATAACAATATGAAATATATTTAAGGTCTGCTCTATTCTTAGCGCTAATATTGTTTGTTGATAAATAGCTGTGTAAGAAAATACCTCTGTAGGACCTCTGTTGGCACTGTGAGTTCGTCGAAGACCTGAACTTTTCTGAAGAAAAAAGGAAAAGCATATTTTAAATATGTACATACTAGAGTCCAGAGGTATTTATAGTATGCTTTATAAACAGACTTATTGCGCAATACTGACGACAGTGATGCAATATATATACCGTGTAGATATTAACCTACCTCCGAGTAAATGAAGATATTGATCAACGTCAACGGCCTATTTATTTATTTAAGAGACAACATAGGACATTAATATATAGTCGACGTGGTACGTATAATCTGGAAATACAGAATGCAGATCTACAAAAACGAACAACGACGCAACGACAGACAAGTATAAAGTTTTCAATTTGTCCGCATTCAGCCAACCTTGCAGCAACTGATTTTGTTGTGCATCTCTCATGCCCTATGGGACAAGTGAGAGCCGCTTACAACTAGGGTGCAGGGGAACAGTGGCACAGACATAGACAGTATTTTTATTCATTCTTCATTACTAGATGGACATTCTGTTAGTAAAAAGGTGAATGGCCTTTCAGACCATGATGCACAAACTTTAACAATAAAAGACTTTAGTAGTCAAACAAATGTCATATTTAATTACAAACTACGTAGGAAAGTTAATCCAACAGCAATACAGCGTTTTTTAAACCTTGTCAAGGAACAAGAGTGGCAGAATGTTTATAGTGCCGATAACATAGATGATAAATATAATGCTTTCCTTAACAAATTTCTCATGCTTTTTGAGAGATGCTTTCCATTAGAACGTTCAAAACGGGGTACTAGCAGTAATAGGCAGGCCGGGTGACTGACTAGTGGGATAAGGATATTATGTGGAACAAAGCGGGAATTATATAAAAATGTTAGATGTAGTCACAATCAAGCTACAGTAGCCCATTACAAACAGTATTGTAAGGTGCTTAAAATGTTATTAGAAGGGCCAAGAGTATGTGGTATGCAAATAGAATAGCTAATTCACAGGATAAAATTAAAACCTTAGGGTCAGTTGTGAAGGAAATGACTGGTCAGCAACACAAGGTCGACGATATAAAGTCAGTTTGCAGTAAAAATATTTCTGTTATTGATAAATCTGATATATGTACACTATTTAACAATCATTTTCTGAGAATTGCTGGTGAATTAAATAACAGTTCAGTTTCCACAGGGAATCACATAACTTTCCTGGCAAATGCCTTTCCGAGATTGATGTCTGAAATGCTTCTCTGTGATACAGACAAGAGGGAGATTGAGACAATAATTAAATCAGTGAAGACTAAGAACTCTCATGGTTATGATGGCGTGCGTAGCAGAATATTAAAGTACTGTACTGCACATGTTAGCCCTGTATTGAGCCACATTTGTAATTTTTCCTTTAGGAAAGGTCAGTTTCCTGAGCGATTAAAGTACTCAGTAGTAAAGCCGCTTTATAAAAAGGGAGAAAGGGATAATGCAGATAATTTTGATTTTGCTGCGTGCACTGCAGCTGTAGCTGTTACAAGCTAAGTACTGACAAACTTATTAGAGCTCTGTAATACAGTTATCAAATTTAATAGATTTCAGTGGTGTTGCGTGCCGTTTGTGGCGAAATAACGACAAATAAACTTTTGTAATCGTTCGCTCGCTGTGTTTTATAGATTTTTCAGTGTGTTGAAGTCGTTTAGTAAATTTCGTGCTTTAATTTTCAACTGACGTTTATTATTCTTTCTAGTGAAATATTTCAGCAAAATTTTCATTTAGTGTTTCAACTTCGGTTAGTGTTACAGTGGTCGTTTTAATTTTTTGGTTGTAGCTAATAATTTTGTGAAGTTTTGCTGGTATTGGTATCGGCTGTGTTGTAATAGTATTAATAGAAGTAGCTGCTTTTTTAGTAGGCAGAGAATTTCGAGACCATTATTGTTAGTTCTTAAATAGTTCTACTGGTGTAACTGAACTTTGGTAACGTAGACGTATAGTTTTTTTTCACTAACTGTAAAATTTACCATGAGTGAAAAGTGTGGGCTCTGTCGTAGGTTTGTGAGTAGTGGATTACGGTGTGGGATTTGTTCAAAGTATTTTCATTGGGGGGAATGCAGTGGGGAAGCTAGTGGTCATTTTAGGGAGATCCTCTCCTGGGAATGTAGAATCTGTAGTAGAAACAAGTTAATAGAGGAGCAGGAGCGTAAGATCTGTGCCCTTCAGGTGCAGTTACAATGCGCAAAGGAGGAACTAGATAGGTTGAGTAGGGTGAAGGGCGGTGGGGAATGGGATCTGCCAGTTGGCAAGAAGGTAGCTAGGAAGAGGAGATATTCAGACAGTTTTACTTTGCATACATGCAATAGATACGACCAACTGTCAGAGTTGAGTGGAGAGGAGCCTCGTGTAGCCGTAGATGTAGGTAACTTGCAGCAGTCCTCAGCAATTAGGAGGCCTAGGTTAGTTGCAAAGTCTAGCAGAAAGAAGGTTCTGCTGCTAGATAGTTCCCACGGTAGAGGTGTGGGCCAGCAGTTGCAGGAGGTGTTGGGGACTGAGTACCAGGTCACCAGCATTGTGAAGCCTAGTGCAGGGTTGGCTCATGTGACTGAAAGCATAGGGGAGTTATGTAAGAATTTTACGAAAGAGAATAAGGTAGTGATAGTGGGTGGAGCAGGGAACAGTCGCGACAGGGACGGGGAATATGATGTCAGTGGTGACTTGGTTAAGATAGCTACTCAAACTGGTGGCACTAATGTGCGTTTCGTGCAACTGTTTCAGCGTCATGATCGGCCTCACCTTAATGCGGCTGTTAGGTGCGTTAATGTGGGGCTGGGGAGGGCACTAATGGCGGAGGGCATGGATCACATCTCAGTGGTGCCAGTTGGGTCTATCAGTAGATGGGGTTTCACTAGGCATGGCCTGCACCTGAATAGGTATGGGAAGGGGAGGCTGGCTAAGCTTATAGGTGACAGTGTAGTGGGTGGTGGTGGTGGTAGTGGTATCACTCATGGAAAAATTCCTGTAGTAGTTGGTGTTAGAGCTGCACTTTTTTAGACTGAAGTCAGCTGATAGGTATACCTGCATAAAGGAAGTGCCTCTAACTAAGGGCTCACCTCCAGAAGATGTAATGTTTCCAAATAGAGAAGGAATTAGCATATTTCATCAAAATATAAGAGGTATTAGAGATAAAGTTAGTGAACTGCTAATAGATGTTAACTCTGAAATTATTGGTATGTCAGAGCACCACTTAAATAATTTGATAACTCAGAGGCTTCCTTTACCAGGCTACAGATTAGCTGGCTGTTTCTCAAGGAGTTCCTTGCGGGGTGAGGGAGTGGCTGTGTACGTAAAAAACAGTATTTCATTTGAGTCCATAGACGTATCACGACACTGCACTGAACAGATATTTGAAAGTTGTGCAGCATTAGTTGAATTTAGTGAAACTAAACTTCTAATTGCTGTTGTTTATAGGTCCCCTAACTCCGACTTCAGAGCATTTTTGCTTAAGCTAGAGAGCGTTCTTGATTCACTTTGTAGGCAGTACCAGAAAGTAGTTATGTGTGGTGACTTCAATATTAATTTTGTACATGATTGTGCAAGAAAAAGGATGTTGGTAGATCTCCTAAATTCATATGATCGGATGCAAACTGTGTTTTTTCCAACTAGGGTCCAGAGGAACAGTAGCACAGTCATAAACAATATTTTTATTCATTCTTCATTACTAGATGGGCATTATGTTAGTAAAAGGGTGAATGGCCTTTCAGACCATGATGCACAAATCTTAACACTAAAAGGTTTTCGTACTCAAACCAATGTCGTATTTAATTACAAACTACGTAGGAAAGTTAATCCAACAGCAATAGAGAGTTTTTCAAAACTTTTCAAGGAACAAAAGTGGCAATATGTTTATAGTGCCGATAATATAGATGATAAATATAATGCTTTCCATAACAAATTTCGCATGCTCTTTGAGAGTTGCTTTCCATTAGATCATTCTAAACGGGGTACTAGCAGTAATGGACAGTCCGGTTGGCTGACTAGTAGGATAAGGATATCATGTAGAACAAAGCGGGAATTATATCAAAATGTTAGAAGTAGTCACAATCAAGCTACAGTAGCCCATTACAAACAGTATTGTAAGGTGCTTAAAAATGTTATTAGCAAGGCAAAAAGTATGTGGTATGCAAATAGAATAGCTAATTCACAGGATAAAATTAAAGCCATATGGTCCGCTGTGAAGGAAGTGTCTGGTCAGCAGCACAAGGTTGATGACATAAAGTTAGTTCGCAGTAATAATATTTCTGCTACTGATAAATCAGATATATGTACAGTATTTAACAACCATTTTCTGAGCGTTGGTGGTGAATTAAATAAAAATTTAGTTTCTACAAGAAGTCATATAAATTTCTTTGCAAATGCCTTTCCGAGATCGACGCCTGAAATACTCCTCTGTGATACAGACATGAGGGAGATTGAGTCAATAATTAAATCACTGAAGACTAAGGACTCTCATGGTTATGATGCAGTGTCTAGTGGAATATTAAAGTACTGTGCTGCACATGTTAGCCCTGTATTGAGCCATATTTGTGATTTTTCGTTTAGGAATGGTCGGTTTCCTGAGCGATTAAAGTACTCCGTAATAAAGCCGCTTTATAAAAAGGGAGAAAGGGATAATGTACATAATTTTAGACTTATTTCTATGCCATAAGTATTTGCAAAAGTTTTCGAAAAGGCTGTGTATGTAAAGTTAATTGATCATTTTATATCACACGATTTGCTATCAAATGTACAGTTCGGCTTTAGAAGTCGTTTTACAACTGAAAATGCTATATTCTCTTTTCTCTGTGAGGTACTGGATGGGCTAAACAAAAAGTTTCGAACGCTTGGCGTATTTTTTGTTTTAAAAAAGGCATTTGACTGTGTTGATCTCGCAATATTGCTCCAGAAGTTGGACCATTACGGAATAAGGGGAGTAGCTCTCAATTGGTTCACCTCTTACTTCAGCAACAGGCAGCAAAAGGTCATTATTCACAATGTTGATAACGGCTGTGATGTGGGATATGAATGGGATACTGTCAAGTGGGGGGTGCCCCAGGGATCAGTGTTGGGGCCGCTCCTGTTCCTTATTTATATAAATGATATGCCCTCTAGTATTATGGGTAACTCTAAAATATTTCTGTTTGCTGATGACACTAGCTTGGTAGTAAAGGATGTTGTGTGTAACATTGACTCGGTTTCAAGTAGTGCAGTTCATGACATCAGTTCATGGCTTGTAGAAAATACACTAACATTAAATCACAGTAAGATTCAGTTTTTACAGTTTCTAACACACAATTCAACAGAACCTGGCGTTTCAATTACACAGAACGGGCATATGATTAGTGAAACCGAACAGTTCAAATTCCTAGGTGTTCAGGTAGACAGTAAGCTGTCGTGGAAAGCCCACGTTCAAGATCTTGTTCAAAGACTTAATACTGCAATTTTTACTATTCGAACGGTATCATCAGTGAGTGATCGTTCGACAAGAAAATTAGTCTACTTTACTTATTTTCATTCGCTTATGTCGTATGGTATTATATTTTGGGGTAACTCTTCCCATTCTAAAATGATATTTTTGGCTTAGAAGAGGGCGGTTTGGGCAATAAGTAGTGTAAGTTCACGAACGGTCATTTCTTGTCAAAAATATTAGCTTATTTCCAAGAATAAGCAACTTTCACTCAGATAATACTCGGCAGAAATCGAACCTGTATTTGGATCGGACTTCCTTAACTTATGTCCAGAAAGGTGTGCAGTATACTGCTGCAACCCATTTTCAATAAGCTACCGCTCGAATTCAAAAATCTTAGCAGCAGTCCACGCTCTTTCAAATTGAAACTAAAGAGTTTCCTCATGGATCACTCCTTCTATTTCGTCGAGGAGTTTCTTATAAAATTCAGCTGATTCTGGTTGTATTGTTGATTGCGTTTACTTAAACTTATGGACTGACTTTTTTCGAGTTCATAAACATATATTTTTATCTGTTTGAGAGGCACCCACATGCCTTGCTCATATTGTGGCATCAAGCAGTCAGGCCTGCAAGATGAGTGGTCTGCCAAGCGAGTGGACTTATTCTAATTTATCGAGTAACATGAACTCTAGTACTCACAATTAAGTTACAAGTTATTCTCCTGTTTGAATATCACGCAACGGAAACGCACATCTGACTATTAGTAATTCACACAATTCTGACTGTTCACTACGCACTGGCAATGCCACATTTTCTTTCTTATTTAACGGCTTTGATCAACACGTGGCCATCGCATTGAATATGAAAGACGCACACATTATAATTCTGGGTATCATGATAACGTACTATTCGAAGGAAAAGGCCACCAATCTTTTTCTTTTCAATATCTTATTTATTCTGATAAATTCTATAACCTCAACACACAAATTCTATAACCTACAACAATAACACATGAGAAATTCCGCCCAGTGGGCATGGCTTTACATTGGTGATTCTCTGTCTTATGGTCTCGTAATTATTTAACGCTACAGTGCACTTTCTGGATAGGATAGTGAATCTTTTGCTACATCTCACACTTCGACTCTCACACCCATCATCACGAAAATTTCCTCCAGACCGAGCGGTACAAAAGGAACATGCATAACCCACTTCCTCTGTAACTATCTTGCTACTCTCCCATGCAAACCACACATACTTAAATTACGTGAAATACACCACACTGGCAACATACAATACAACACCAAGAATAGTCACAACGTTATAATCACATCACTTTCAGCTTTCCCACTTCAATTAATGTTCATCCCAGTTTCACACGTCACTGCCCCACTTCGTAACTTTCCTTTCCTACTACGAACTCTGGAGGATATATGCATGTCTTCCTGTGCAATGCAAGCCTAGTGGCGTTGCTGGATAGACGGCTGACTCATCTTGCTTCTCTCTCAGAGTATTATAGTTTGAATCAAGCGTCACACGGAAACATAACACGCAAAGTAATATTAAGAACATATTCATCACACACGCGAGTCCTCAACTGATACCATGGATGAGTACTTCTCTTTATCCTTTGTCTCATACACAGATTGAGACTCACACAGTACTCACCACGTGGAAGTACTCGTCTCTAATTTCAAGTCCTGCACACGCCATTTCTTAAATATTTCCAACTTATAGTACACACGCTAGTAATTCAGCATAACTTAAGCACTAGGAAGTATTTCAACTTATTGCTACACGTGGTTTCATTGTGACCGTTGGTCACTTCCGAAGATTACTACGATCCCCTTAATATTACCTGCCTGACATTTAATTCTCCCCACAAAAGTTCCTGAAATTGAGAAATTATTATTCCAAACTACTCTTAAGTATTTCACGTGCATACCATGTCTCCACTCTTTTGTCTTTACGGAGCACACCTAAGGCAGGTCTTACGTACACAAGATCCAGCGGCAGAGTGCTGAAACATGACCGATCTCGCACCTCCGCCAAGGTGTGGGAGCACCATGCTACCGTATTGGTCAGCCACATTTCAGGCGCTCAAAGCTCAGGTAAATTTCCTCTCTTTGGTCCCACCAAAGGTGACCCAAGTACCGTCTCAAAGATGATCATATATTGTACATTCACTATCTGTGGTTAGCAGACGACCATACATTCATTCATTTCGCAGATCTCACGAAATTGGATGTAGGGATTTATTTTGTGGGAGTGCACATGTGATCAATTAAATAAATAAATTGTCATTCTTCCCTACACTGGTATCCGGCTTCGGTGTATTAAGTGAAATTGAGTTATTATTAAAAAAGATGTTGTTCTGACAAGAATAACGAAGAATGTTGTACCTATTTTCAATGTCGGGTGGTACTGTACCCTTTCATGTTATTACTTATATGTTGTAATTTTATTTACTGACACGTTCCATGAACTTAGAGATTTGGTCCTCAATTTGATCCTCTGGAACTTGACGTGTAAATAAATAAATAAATAAACCAGTGCCGCACCACGCGATTTAAATATGTAGATATTAAGATAATCTATTTTTCTTGCAGTATAGCTATTTTTTGAAAAATCTTATCATGAAAAATACGGATGTTTGCCAACATAAATAACAAGTGGACATAAGTAACACAAATAAATGGCATAAATAACAAGTGGAATGGTCAGCTTTAAAAAGTTTTTAATATGAAATGGACGACTGAACTCTGGACAGCTGTTTCGAGTGGTACAAATTAACTACACTGCCAACAATATTTTACGTTTGTGTTCTGCTTTGTGAATTTATGGAACAGTGTTCTCAACTGTAAGCAGCTATGTCGTAATTTTTTCAAATAGTGCTCGTCAAATACTTGGATATGGCTTACTTACAAGTGTCATTAGAAAATATTAAACAGGAGGCAGTGGAAAAGGATGAAATAGAATTATAGAATTACATAAGAAATTGTAGTACTCGATGACTCTGGTTTAGAGCACATTGGATTAAGCCAGGCATGTTCAGACCAAGCAGGACTAGGCCAAAGTGCAAATACTAGAATAGTATGTCTACCAATTGGCGTACATTCCCTCTCCTCCGATCTTAAAAAGTGATATCATGAGTGACGTCATCATTCTTATCAGTATGAAGCCTAGCCCTCTCCTTGTCTCCAGCCAATCATTACACGTTATTCTGAAAATCCAACATGGAGTAAATATTCCACTTTCGTTAGTGGAACACTTAAAAATAGAAAAAGAAAACGCCTCTACCTATCTTCCTGTATCCAACCAGTCACAGTATATATCCAACAGATCAAAGAATCGAAGATGATGAAAACTGATCAGTTTTGTGTTATCTATACTTCCTATCACTCCTCTTTCCGACGAAAGTATGGTATTCAAACAATAAATAAACGTAGTGTCAAATTACATTGTTTCTGACGTACACATTATCCTCCCCTCCACCATATCTTCAACAAGTCAGAATGTAGTATTAAAACGATGCATAAAATGGTGTCAAATTACATCGTTTCCGACCCAGTCAGAGCATGGTATTAAAATGAGGCGTAAAAATGGTATCATATTATATTGTTTCTGAAGTACACGTCTCCCTCCTCACAAATGCAATACAAAAAAGTAAAATCAACTTGAAAATCAAATATATGCGTCATTTACGTACAGGCAAACTGCGTTATTTATACCCCTCGCTCTCCCCTTCCCAACCATTGAAACCGTAGTATTAAAATTATGTGACAGATATGCAGTAAAAAGAAAAAAAAAGAAAGGTAACCCTCTGTTTCAAGTTAAAGATATATTCATTATTTCTGTGAACGTCACACGCCACTGGTTTAACATTAAAGTGAAGCTAAGGCCGAAGTTACAAACATGCATACCTCTGGCATAGTATTACAATTACTCCAAGGTCAAGATCTGCATACATATGTAAAAAATAGCATCTCTGTGTTCCAAAAACTTCTGTACAGCCTTGTTCTCTCTGTATTTCATGCTACAAAAAAAATACTGTACTCCTTCAACATATCTGTGGTGGAGTAATCATTTTCTCACTCTGTTACCTCTGGCTTCAAATTAAGGTCCAAGGCCAAAGTAATACGTTGTTTACCTACACAAATATACCTCTGGCATAACACTAAAGTGAATTCAGTGTCAAAAGATATGCATTTTATACGCACACACATCTTTGTAATTCATATGTCTAATTCTGTTGTTGTTGTTGTTGTTGTTGTGGTCTTCAGTCTGAGGACAATTCCGATGCAGCTTTCTATGCTGCTCAATCCTGTGCAAGCATCTTTATCTCCGAATACCTACTGCATCTTACATCTTTGTGAATATGCTTAGTATATTCATGTCTTGGTCTTGGTCTACGATTTTTATCCACCACACTTCCCTCCAACACTAAATTGGTGGTTCCTTGATATCACAGAATGAGTCCCATCAACCGACCTCCTCTTCTAGTTAGGTTGTGCCACAAATTCCTTTTGTCCCCAATTCTATTCGGTACTTCCTCGTTACTTAGGTCATCTACCCATCTAGGTTTCAGCATTCTTCTGTAGCAATACATTTCGAAAGCTTCTATTCTCTTCTTGTCTAAAATGTTTATTGGCCATGTTTCACATTCGTACATCGTTACACTCCATACGTATACTTCCAGAAGAGAATTCCTAACACTAAAAATTTATTCGATGTTACGAAATTTGTTTTCATCAGACACTATTTTCTAGCCATTGCCAGCCTACCTTTTATGTCCTCTCTAATTAGGGTGTCGTCAGTTATTTTACTGCCCAAATGTCAAAACTCATCTTCAGTTTCAGTGTCTCACTTAGTATTCTAATTTCCTCAGCACCATCTGGTTTGATTCGACTACATTGCATTATACTTGTTTTCCTTTTGTTGATGTTCATCTTATAGCCACCTTTCAAGACACTGTCTTTTCCGTTCAACTGTTCTTTCAAGTCCTTTGCTGTCTCTAAGAGAATCAGAATGCCATCGTCAAACCTCAAAGTTTTTATTTCTTTTCACTGAAGTCCCAGTCTCATTCGAAACTTTTCTTTGGTTTCCGTTACTGCTTGTTCAATGTACAGATTGAATAACACTGGGGATAGGCTACAAGTAGTCTCACTCTCAATCACTGCATTCTTTTCATGCTCCTCGACTCTTGTAATTGTCATCTGTTTTCTGTACCCCCACTACCTTCAGAATTTGAAAGTGAGTATTCCAGTCAATATTGTCAAAAGATTTCTCTAAGTCTACAAATACTACAAAGGTAGGTATGCCTTTCCTTAACCTATATTCTAAGATAAGTCATAGGTTCAATAATGCCTCCCATGTGCCAACATTTCTCCGGAATCCGAAGTGATCTTCCTTGAGGTCATCTTCTACAAGTTTTTCCATTGTTCTGTAAGGAATTGGTGTTAATATTTGGGAAGCATAACTTATTAAACGGATAGTATTTGGAATTGGAATGTCCTTATTGTCGAAATCCAGTCCTCCACCACAATAAGATTTTCATCTCCCTCATCTATGAATAATTATTTTTTATATAGCATCGAACATTTCTTCAATCTCTTCGTCATCTGCAGAGCTAGTTAGCATAAAACTTGCACTACTGTGGTGGGTGTGGGCTTCGTGACTGTCTTGGGTACCATAATGCGTTCGCTAAGCTATTCATAGTAGCTTACCACCATTCCTATTTTCTTATTCATGAGTAAACATACTCCTGCATGAACCATATTTTATTTTATATTTATAACCCTGAATTCACCTGACCAGAAGTCCTGTACCTGCTGCTACCGAACTTCACTAATTACCACTATATCTAACTTCAAACCTACCCATTTCCCGTTTTAATTTTTCTAACTTACCTGCCCCATGAGCTAACATTCCAAGCTCCGATACGTAGAACGCCAGCTTTGTTTTCCCTGATGAGCAGTCCCCTCCAGCACATCCGGATAGGGGACTATTTTACCTCCAGAACATTTCACCTAAGATGACTCTATCAGCATTTAAACATTCAATTGAGTTGCATGCCCTCGGGAAAAATTGCGGCTACAGCTTCCCCTTGATTTCAGCCTTTTGCCGTAACAGCACAGCGAGACCATTTTGGTTGATGTTATAAGGTCACAGCACTCAAAAAATGGTTCAAATGGCTCTGAGTGCTATGAGACTAAACTTCGGAGGTCATCAGTCCCCTAGAACTTAGAACTACTTAAAGCTAACTAACCTAAGGATATCACACGCATCCATGCCCGAGGCAGGATTCGAACCTGCGACCGTAGCGGTCGCGCGGTTCCAGACTGTAGCGCCTAGAACCGCTCGGCCACTTCGGCCGGCCACAGCACTCAGTCATCCACACTGTTGCAACTGCAGCTACTGAAAAGACTGCTGCGCCTCTTCAGGAACCATACGTTTTTCTGGCCTGTCAGCAGATACCACTTTGATGTGGTTGTACATATATCTGTATCGCTGAGGCACACAAGGCACCCCATGAACAGCAAGGTCCATGGGTCATGGAGCGCCAAATTCTGTACTCCGTACAAAAATTTCTCTGTGTTGTGAACTCTCTCATACAAAGCAATAACCCTCTCTCTCACACAGGCTGATTATCATTCCCCCTTTAGGCTGGACACCATTTCCCCCTTTGATGGTCGCCACTCCCCCTAGGCGGCTATATTGCTCCTTTGGTTTCCTCCCAGTAGCACTTAAGGGCTAACGCCCAAAACCTAACGGCTAATGCCTAGTCGCTAACGCCTAAGGACCAATAGCTAATGCCTAACAGCTAACGCCTAATGGTTAAATTCTGACGGCAAACTGCTAACGCCTAATGCATAATGCCTGTTAATCAATGACCACCTTTTATCACTGATCATCATTGATACTTGACCATCATTAATCACTGACTATCATTAATCACTGACCGCCACTGATCATTGTTCATCACTGATACTATACCAGTATTGATCACTGACTATCATTGAAAACTGTCCTTATGTAACACTGCTGTCATTCAGCAGCATTAAGGACACACAAAATTTGGTTGGTTTACAAGTACACCTTCCAATCACGAACTAGGAAAGGTTGAGAAAGCCTAAACCTAATGACAGATGGTAAACGCCTGTACTTATTGGCTAATTCATAATGCCCCCAATCAACAACATTATATTACCGAGCGACAACTGGTCCCCCTCTTGTAACTGACATCCATCTGGTACTGAAATTCTGTTTATACCCAGGTGTTGAAAGATCGAGGAAATATCCTCAGTAAACTGACATTGCTTCAAAAAAGACAAGCTGAAGCTCCTGACTTTGTACTAGAAAAGTGGATTTAAACTAGGGGACGTTTACTCCGAAAGTGTATAGAACAAGATAAAGCCAAAGAAAACAATGTATTTACGTAAACAGAAAAGAAGAGGATTACGATATAGATGGAGGTGAAGAACAGACAAATGGTCAACTGGCAGCATCTATTTTTGCTGAAGGGATTGACGAAACGCGTGATGTTATATTCAGGATTAGATATGAATCAATAGCAAGTGTGTGGTTGACTGATGATTCACCGGTATATTATCGCAGAAGAGGCCGAGTAGCACTGCAGTGGTGTAGTGGTTATGACACCACGCTGTTACATTAAGGGTCGTGAATTCAAATCTCACCTGCTCTGTACAATTTTAATTTCTATATTCGGTTCGAGTATATTCTAGAAGTATCCACAAATGTCTAGAATCATTGTAATGGAATGTTCTGTCACTGCGTATATACTGTATGTGTTCTGGCCAGCGGCAGTTCGCTCCGCGCTCTTGTATGTGCAAGTGCTGAATAAACCTCCGTTAAGTGAATTTAGTGTTCACTGTTCATCTAATTACAACTTCCTCTACGTGACATTATTCTGCTGGAGACGTTGGGTATTGGAACTTGTGATAGCCCACATTATCGACGGCACAGTGGCTCCCATCAGGCCACGACAGAGCCGCCGTTTACGTGGCGAGAAACCCGAGTTCGAGCCATGTTCAACAATCCGAAATCTATCGGAGACAGAAGAAGAAGAGGACGTTACGATGACAGCAACCGTGTGCCACCACATGAGACATCCTTCCGGGTTCTCTGGTGACGGTGGCCAAGATCCAAACAAGTGACTGAAGGTATATGAGCGTATAGCCAAATTTAACAAATGGGATGACACCGTGTGTTCGGCTAACTTATTTTTCTACTTGGAGGGCACTGCCAAGCAATGGTATGAGAACAGCGAGGAGACGTTCACAAACTGGGAAGTATTCCAGGCGGAACTGTGCAAGTATTTCTGGCGACACACAACGACAGAAGTGCAAGGCTGAAGACAAATTTAAGTGCAGGGCACAGCGTCCAGGAGAAACTACAACGTCCTACATTCAAGACGTCTTGGAGCTGTGTAAAATAGTGGATCCTAGAATGAAGGAGGAAGATACGGTTGCACATCTCATGAAGGGTTTTGCTGAGGACATGTATGAATCCTACTCCTGAAGGAGGTTTCGACAGCAGACGACTTCATAAAATGGTGCCAGTATATCGAGACAATGCATCAAAAAATAGTTACACGCAAGAAGTTTGAACGGCTTCCAAACGTCATATCGCTGTCTGTGATAGAGGAAGCAACTGATTTCACAAGTGTTCTTCGTCAGATAGTGAGAGAGGAAGTTCAGATTGCACGGCGAGCAAAAAACAGAGACGTTTCCAGAGGTCATAAGGGAGAAAGTTGATCAAACACTGAAGACAACCTCTCGTCCTTCATTTTCCTTTAAAACGGTGAAAAAGTCGAGACCCAGGCGGAGTTACGTTCCTACAATGCCGCGTGAGAAACCTGTTTGAGCACCAAGGAAGACTGACATCTGGAGGACCCAGGATAATCAACCAGTATGTTTCCATTGCGGATGACCGGGACATATGGTGCGCTGTTCTCGATAAAGGCGGCAGATATTTGATGACGCCCGCGCCAGAAGACAGCAGACCGATCTTAGCCGTCGCCAACTCCTGTACGTCGAAGATGAACGAGAAGATGTGGGTGCGGGACGACGTAGGTTACCATCACCGCAAGCTAGCCGCTGGAGAGGACGCTCCCCAACAAGGTCTCCATCACCGTTTAGAAGCTCCAACCGATCACCTAGCCGCCGCTACCTGGAAAACTAAAGGGTGCGACCTTCCTTGGAGGTCAGGCTGCTGAAGAGAAAAATCCTCCGCCGTCGATCACTACAAAAATGATAGGAAACTACGTCGATATCCTCATGGATGACCTACCAGCCCAAGCTATTGTGGACTCCGGAGCATCATATTCAGTCATTTCGGGGAAGTACCGTCACCTGTTGCAGAATACCGTATTCGTCATATGCAAAACAACTCTGCTGAAGGTGGCTAATGGGAAATATGTAAAACCTACAGAAAGAGGTGTCATTTGTGTGGGTATAAATGGCCACAGCCCTTAGAATTCATAGTCTTACAAGAGTGTAGTCAGGACGTCATTCTCGGATGGGACTTTTGAAAGCTTCTCAGGCAATTATAGATTGTGTTTGCTCGAAGATTATGCTAGACGAGATGAGGTACTGTGGACAGGAAGATGCGCATCCGAGTGAGTGGAGACTATGTGTGCTGGATGAAGTGATCATTGCTACAGTCAGCGCTAGAAAGTAAACTGTCTCGTGTCATGCCATGCATCAACCTGTGGATCTTGTAGTGGAATGTAAGAGAAGCATACCAGTGAAAAATAACTTCATCATCCCAGCCTCTGTCGTCTCGTTTAAGAACGGATTCGGTGAAATGTGGATAGTTAACTGCCCCCGAGAACCGCGGATCCTTCCAAGACGCATTTGCGCAGCAAACGCTGAGCCGTTAACTGGAGAACAGCTAAGCGTCATAGAAACCTCCCATGCCGAGTCTGTGGGCGAAATTAGCGCTACTATTACGAGACAAGATCTTCTAGCTCGACCATCGCTAGATCTCACTAAGGAGCAACAGAAGCAGCTACTTGCCATTCTTCAAGAGTTCTCTGAATGCTTCAATCCACAGGTGAAGAGCAAATTAGACAAATCGACGGTGAAGCACTGGATTAGCACTGGAGACCATCAACCAATAAGCCAGAGATCATACCACGTGTTAGCAAAGAAACGTCGAATAATTCGCGATGAGATAGAGAAAATGATGAAGAATGACATCATCCAGCCTTCGCAGAGCTCATGGTCGACACCAGTGGTCCTCGTCAGGAAGAAGGATGGCAGTTGGCGCTTTCGTGTTGATTACGGGAAGCATAATAAGATAATTAAAAAGAAGGTTTACCCTCTTCCACGAATTGACGATACACTAGATTGTCTGAAGGGGGCTAAGTTTTTCTCAACCATGGACGTGTACTCGGAATTCTGGTAAATCGAATAAATGAGGGTGATCGTGAGAAAACTGCATTCATCAGCCCTGAGGACCTGTATGACTTTGAGGTAATGCCGTTTGGTTTGTGTAATGCACCAGCAACGTTTGAACGGATGATGGATAATCTTCTAAGGCACGTGATGGGGACGGTATGTCTTCGTTGTTTAGATGACATTATAGTGTTCTCAGAGACAATTGATGAACGAATAAAAAGACTGAGGGCCGTTCTTAAGTGTCTCCAATTACTTAGACACCTTGTGTCAAACGAAGGTGTGCGGCCAGACCCAGAAAACGTGAGATCTATAATTGAATTTCCTATTCATAAAAGTATTAGAGATGTGAGAAGCTTCCTCGGATTATGTTCTTATTACCGTCATTTTATCAAAGACTTTTGTATCAAAGACAGGCCACTCCAAGAGTTGTTAAAAGCTGATGCTAAATTTATCTGGGGTGGTGCTCAACACGATTCTTTCGATGTGCTGCGAAAACTCTGACGACTGATCGTGTACTTGGTCTGTATGAAGAGAGAGCACCTACAGAACTACACACAGCTGCCAGCGGGTATGGGATTGGTGCTGTTCTGGTGCAAATTTCGGATGGAAAAGAGAAGGTTGTAACCTATGCTTCTAGGACATTTTCAAAAGCCGAGAGAAACTACTCAACTAAAGAAAGAGAACGTCTTGCTGTGATCTGGGCCCTGTGCAAGTTTCGACAGTACCTCTATGGAAGGCCATTCACAGTTGTTACAGAACATCATTCACTTTGTTGGTTGACAGGTCTTAAGGATCCATCTCAAAAGTATGACATTACTATCAGTCAAACATATCAATAACAGCTTGCACTGCACGTGCTTTAGTATTGTCCTGCAAAATGATGGTGAGATCCTGCATAAAGTGTCATCACTACTGTATCTATGTTGTCAATTTTTGGAACACAACCTACGACCAGCCTAGAGACAAAAGTGATGACACTTACTGCAGGACCTGACCATCATTTTGCAGGACAATGCTCAAGCACGTGCAGTGCAAGCTATTACTAATGTGTTTGACTGATGGGGCTGCTATGTGCTATACCACCTACTGCACTCCCCTCACTTAAGCCCTCGTGAGTTCAACTCGGTTTCTAAACTGAAGAAAACACTTCACGGCATTCGCTTCAGAACTACTACAAATTCGTCGGGCAACAGACCGCGCCGCTCGCGCTGTCAACACAACTGGAACTGCTAAGAGTATCCTACGACTTCCACATCGCTGGCAACGGGTTATACACAATGCTGGTGACTACACTGAAGGTCAGTAAAACTTTGAAACACGTATCTATTTTGTAAATAATTAGTTGCCACTATTAAAGTTCCAACCCTCGTAAATTGCACATTAGTGTTCATGAAAATAAGGATTTTTAAGCACGAGTACACTTGACACTTTCTATGAAAATAGCAGATAAACACGCAGAAAAATGAAGACGTGTCCATAAATTTCTATGGCATTCAGTTTCCAGATTATGAATGGATGACTATAGAAGTTAAGAGGAAAGACAAAGATATTAGCATTGTACTGATGCATTTTACAAAATACCATCGTGACAGACGTATGAATCTGTTAACGTTGCAGAGCTGTGACACTGCTGATATATGTAATTTCTGCTACATAAAAGGTTGGTGAAGCATGCACGGAATATCAATTCTCCTCAGCAGTATATCGTAATATGTGATCGATGCCTGTGTTATTTTTAATCCAAGAGAAAGTTAGATGCACATTTTATTGAGGAAAATGCATGTGAAAAAAGTAAATTTTATATTTTGTCTGGAGGTCACAATTACCTTAATGTAAAAAGAGGCCTTGAATCTGAATATATTGTACGTTGAAACTTTATATGAAAAAAATTTAAAATAAAATTTGTGTCTATCGTTTTTATGTTTGAGCTTTCCTTCCTTTTCATCCTATAGTCTGTTTCCACACAATGTTAGCGAGTGTCTCTCTGTCCCTGAGCTGCGCTGTGTCTTATCACGGCAGCTGAGACGAACAGAGATAACGCCCTCTGAACTAGACTGCTATGTCTATTTGGCAGTAACAGGAGAGGAACTAAACTGGCGCTAAATTAAGTGTGTAATGTGAGTTAGTGCTGAAAAAAAGTTTGAGAGCTCTATTATTTACAGTTGTCGCAAAATATTATGAGAGATTACATGTAATAAGACGGAGGTATGAACCTTAATACACAAATACATATATGAGATGAATTTAATGAGGAATTTAAATGACGAGACAGTGCTGAAGGTAAACTTATTAGAAATTTGTTACAGCTTCTGGAACAGTTCATCAACAAAAGCAAAACGAGGATAATGCAATGTAGTCAAATTACATCAGGTGACGGTGAGGGAATTAGATCACAAAATGAGACACTTAAAGTAGTAGATGAGTTTTACTATTTGGGCAGCAACATAACTGAGGTTCGTCGAAGTAGAGAGGATACAAAAAGTAGATTGGCGATGGCAAGGATAGCGTTTCTGAAGAAGAGAAGTTTGTTAACATCGAGCATAGATTTAAGTTTCCGGAAGTCTTTTCTGTAAGTATTTGTATGGAGTGTAGCCAGGAATGGATGTGAAACATGGACGATAAACAGTTTAGACAAGAAAAGAATAGAAGCTTTTGAAATGTGGTGCTACAGAAGAATGCTGAAGATTACATGGGTAGATCACGTAACTAATGAGGAAGTACTGAACAGAACGAGGGAGAGGAGGAATGTGTGGCACAACTTGACTAGAGGAAGGGATCGGTTGGTAGGACACGTTCACAAGTATCAAGGGATCACCAGTTTGATATTGGACGGAAGCGTGGAGGGTAAAAATTGTAGAGAAGAAAAAATGGTTCAAATGGCTCTGAGCACTATTGGACTTAACGTCTGTGGTCATCAGTCCTCTAGAACTTAGAACTACTTAAACCTAACTAACCAAAGGACATGACACACATCCATGCCCAAGGCAGGATTAGAACCTGCGACCGTAGCAGTCGCGCGGTTCCGGGCTGAGCGCCTAGAACCGCGAGACCACCGCGGCCGGCAATTGTAGAGAAAGACCGAGAGATGAATACACTAAGCAGATTGGAAGGATGTAGCTTGCTGTGGTTACTCGGAGATGAAGACACTTTCACAGGATAGAGAGCCGGCCGTAGTGGCCGAGCGGTTCTAGGCGCTACAGTCTGGAACCGCGCGACCGCTACGGTCGTAGGTTCGAATCCTGCCTTGGGCATGGATGTGTGCGATGTCCTTAGGATAGTTAGGTTCGAGTAGTTCTAAGTTCTAGGGGACTGATGACCACAGCAATTAAGTCCCATAGTGCTCAGAGCCATTTGAACCATTTGAACAGGATAGAGTAGCATGGAAAGCTGCATCAAACCAGTCTTTGGACTAAAGACCACAACAACAACGTCTGAAAAAGTTGCCAAGAACTGATTTCTAAGAAGATATGTGTTTAAAGCGTATAGTGTATTTGACGAATGGAATACAGACATGTGTGTGTGCGTGTGGTCGAGAGAGAGAGAGAGAAATGACTACTAGAGATCACAGCATTTCACGTATTAAACTCAGAGACACACACACACACACACACACACACACACACACACACACATATATATATATATATATATATATATATATATTTCACGTATTAAACTCAGAGACACACACACACACACACACACACACACACACATATATATATATATATATATATATATATATATATATATATATGTGTGTGTGTGTGTGTGTGTGTGTGTGTGTGTCTCTGAGTTTAATACGTGAAATATATATATATATATATATATGTGTGTGTGTGTGTGTGTGTGTGTGTGTGTGTGTGTGTGTGTGTGTGTGTGTGTACATAAATAATGCATAAATTTGACCCTGGACTCACTTGAATATAACGCCAAATGTGTGTATATTTAGAGAATTAATGTATAACTTTGACTATGGCTTCACTTTTATATTAAGTCAGAGGAAATTGACTTTCACGGAAATAGTGAATATCTTTGATTTTTAAACTGATGGTTATATACTTTCCACTGCATATCTGGTGCATTATTTTTAATACTTCCGTTCATTGCTTGAAGATAGGTAGTAGTGGGAAGGGGGTATAAAGCAAAATTGGTTTGTCACCGTCATATTGGATTGTTTCATAGTGTGGACATAAGGGTGTGGACAGAGCAAGAGAGTTTTTTAATTTTTCAGGTTATTTTCTAATATTATGCTCTGAAGGGCTATAAACAAAAGGAGAGGAAAGGATATAAAGCACTCTATCGTTTCGTTCGTATCATCTTGAATTTTTTATACTGTGCTAGAACGGACTCGAGGTACGGGGAGGGTTTTCAGTTTTTCATTAACACAGTTGGGCTATTTTCTAATACTGTGCTCCGATTGGGTGAAAAGATGAGACGGAGAGTAATGATTACTTTACCACACATGTGTGTAAGGAGCAAAAAAATGGTTCAAATGGCTCTGCGCACTATGGGACTTAACATCTGAGGTTATCAGTCCCCTAGAACTTAGAACTACTTAAACTTAACTAACCTAAGGACATCACACACATCCATGCCCGAGGCAGGATTCGAACCTGCGACCGTAGCAGTCGCGCGGTTCCGGACTGGAGCGCCTAGAACCACTCGGCCACCACGGCCATTCCACTTGAGTTTGAAGTTCACGAATCGCATTTAATCGAACTTCTTAATGTTTTCGTAGTAGGCAAATAATTTCTTTTTAACCGAGAAAACAGCAGTTATTGGCTAATATATTAAGTGTGTTTGCTTTGAAAGATATTAAATTTGGTAAAATATACGGTTTTCAGTTACTGGAAAGCCAACATTTCTAACGTTAGACACTAAGTAAAAAGAGGTCGCTGTACCGTCCTTTTCAACAGCAGAACCGTGTGCGACCCGACCTCTGCCTTGCGTAGGCACTAAAAATTGTTTAACATGACAGAAGATGTCTTCCCAGAAAAACTGAAGCCTTTTCGTTGCCCAGTGAGAGCTTGCATTTATTCTGTATTTTAAAACTGTTACTATTCTACTAACAATAAAAATGTTTAATTAGTTGTTAACCATATGTAACCTAACGGAACACATCATTAATTTTTAGGCAGTTAATTTTTTCGTGGACCTCTCTCCTAAGCGTGATGAGAATATCGGGGCTCGATTTGTAATAACTTCGGCTGGTAACAAAGAATATTTCACTGAATGATCGCTCCAGTGCCAAGCTGGTGGTTTTACCCTCACCACAGCAGCGTATGTACTGTATAATGGTATAATCTTAACGTAAGATAACCCCGTTGTAAAATATACTAATTCCACGCACTTCTTTGGTCGCCAGCTCTGAAGGAGCAATTTAACTTTAATACTTCAGAATCAATGTTACTGTTACTGAAATGCAGTGAATTTGTTGTAATTATTTCGAATGTTCTACTTGGGATCAAGATGGACACAAGCTGTGAGATTACGGCAGTTCTCAATGACTACCATCTATAATATTTGCAGTTATGAATTAATGAAAATTAAGTAACTGGCAAAATTGTGAAAAAAAGACCAATATCAGCAATTAAATTCGCAATGCGACACGTTAATTCCAGAGAATACAAACAGGAAGTGTTCAGTCACATGTGAAACGTCAACCACGAGCTGCAACAAATGCTGATGCCCAAGTAGGTGTTTTAGCTGCTGTCGCTGCTAATCTGCACATCAGTAGCAGACAAACTGCTCGAAAATCGGGAATCTCAAAAACGTCGGTGTTGAGAGTGCTACATCAATATCGATTGCACCCATACCATATTTCTATGCACCAGGAATTGCATGGCGACGACTTTGAACGTCGTGTACAGTTCTGCCACTGGGCACAAGAGAAATTACGAGACGATGACAGATTTTTTGCACGCGTTCTATTTAGCGACGAAGCGTCATTCACCAACAGCGGTAATGTAAACCGGCATAATAAGCACTATTGGGCAACGGAAAATTCGCGATGGCTGCGATAAGTGGAACATCAGCGACCTTGGCGGGTTAATGTATGGTGCGGCATTATGGGAGGAAGGATAATTGGCCCCCATTTTATCGATGGCAATCTAAATGGTGCAATGTTCTAGCAATGTTACTACAAGATGTTTCGCTGCATGACAGAAAGGTGATGTACTTCCAACATGATGGATGTCCGGCGCCGGCCGGAGTGGCCGTGAGGTTAAAGGCGCTGCAGCCTGGAACCGCAAGACCGCTACGGTCGCAGGTTCGAATCCTGCCTCGGGCATGGATGTTTGTGATGTCCTTAGGTTAGTTAGGTTTAACTAGTTCTAAGTTCTAGGGGACTAATGACCTCAGCAGTTGAGTCCCATAGTGCTCAGAGCCATTTGAACCATTTTTTTTGATGTCCGGCACATAGCTCGCGTGCGGTTGAAGCGGTATAGAATAGCATATTTCATGACAGGTGGATTGGTTGTCGAAGCACCATACCATGGCCCGCACGTTCACCGAATCTGACGTCCCCGGATTTCTTTCTGTGGGGAAAGTTGAAAGATATTTGCTATCGTGATTCACCGACAACGCCTGACAACATGGGCCAGCGCATTGTCAGTACATGTGCGAACATTACGGAAGGCGAACTACTCGCTGTTGAGAGGAATGTTGTTACACGTATTGCCAAATGCATTGAGGTTGACGGACATTATTTTGAGCATTTATTGCATTAGTGTGGTATTTACCTACGTTCAGTATTTTAATTTAAAAAACCTACCTGTTACCAACTGTTCGTCTAAAATTGTGAGTCACATATTTGTGACTATTACAGCGCCATCTATCACAAAGCGAAAAAAGTGGTCCAACTAAAACATTCATATTTCTTTACGTACTGCGCGAATATGTGATAAAAATGGGGGTTCCTATTAAAAAAAACGCAGTTGATATCCGTTTGACCTATGACAGCGCCATCTAGCGGAGCAACCATAGCGCCATCTGATTTCGCCCTTCAAGCTAGACAAGTTTCGTTCCTTGTAGTTTTTTCGTTTGACGCTTATTTCGTGAGATATTTGGCCCGGTCACGATCAATGGACCACCCTGTATACCGAGCGAGTTGGCGCAGTGGTTACCATACTGGACTCGCATTCGGGAGGACGACAGTTCAAAGCTGCGTCTGGTCATCCTGATTTAGGTTTTCCGTGATTTCATTAAAACGCTCCATGCAAATGTTGGGATGGTTGCTTTGAAAGGGTACAGTCAACTTCATTCCCCATCCTTCCCTAATCCGATGAGACAGTTGACCTCCCTGTTTCATCCCGCTCCCCAATTCACCCAACCAACCTTCATGGGGCATAAAAGGGCAGTGCATTGGCGGAGCTGTCATTTGCACTCAGGTGATTCATGTGAAAAGGTTTCCCGCGTGATTACGGCCGCAGGAATTATCGGACTTTGAACGCAAAATAATAGTTGGAGCTAGACGCATGGGACATTCCATGTCGGAAATCGTGTGAGAATTCAATATTCAGAGATCCGTAGTGTCAAGAGTGTACCGAAATTACCAAATTTGAGGAATTACCTCTCACCAAGGACAACGCAGTGGCCGGCGGTCTTCACTTAACAACTGAGAGCAGCGGCTTTTCTTTTGCTTAGAGTTGTCAGTGATAACAGACAAGCAACGCTACGTGAAATAACCGCAGACATCAATGTGCGACATACGACGAACGTATCCGTTAGCACAGTGTGGCAAAATTTGGAGTTAATTGGTTATGGCTGCAGGCGACCGACGCGAGTGCCTTTGCTAACAGCACAACGTCGTCTGCAGTGGATCTTCTGGATTCGTGACTATATCGGTTGGACCCTCGACAACTGGAAAAGCATGGCTTGGTCAGATGGGTTCCGACTTCAGTTGGTAAGAGCTGATTCTAAGATTCTAGGGCGGCACAGATCCCACGAGGCCATGGACCCAAGTTGCCAACAAGGTATTGTGCAAGCTGGTGGTGGCTCCATAATGATGCGGGCTGTGTTTACATGGAATGGACTGGGACATCTGGTCCAGCTGAACGGACCATTGACTGAAAATGTTTGAGTTCGGCAACTTGGTGGACATTTGCAGTCATTCATGGACTTAATGTTCCCAAACAACGAGGGAATTTTTATGGATGGCAGTTGAAGCATCCCCAAATCTCTTGTGGTTCCCTTTTTAGGTACTCCACGTCGACGTCTGCTCGTAGATACGTATCGTTGGTAGGTTTTCCGGCTTTACTTCCCGACGTGACAGCGACGACTCTCCGATGAGGTGCGGGCCTTGTGTTTTGCTATTACTGCAAGTCTTGTAAATATCGCTTTTATTTAGTAATTTGCCCGGCTAAAACTTTCTCCTTTTATGATTAAGACAGCCTGCGCCACCTTTCGGAGGGAGTGGGGACGTCAAAGAGTCAAAAAAGTTCATATGAAGCACTCCGTAAAACACGTAAACGTTCACTTCAGTTAGCGTGTTAGTTAACGCCTACGCTTTCCGCTAGATGGTGTTGACTTACTGCTGAATTGCTTTGGTTCCGTACTAGGTAAATGAAACAAGTACAACACTCTTGTATTTCACTTTCACTCTATATTCAAGGATTAAGATGTTGATGGATGATGGTCTATTGAAAAGGTCCCTAGCCTGGAGGAATCTAAATAGTCCGCAAATGCCGATATGCACGCGCTCTACGTCCAGATTCGAAACTAACGGCACACGACACTTTCAAAAGTCCACACGTTAATATCTGAATACCGGTACCTCTGAATTAACTCGTATCATCAGATAATTTGAGTTTCTGTCGTCTATATGTCCGTAAAGTTCCGATCTAGCACTAAAGTCCTAAAATCCCCTCAATACTTCGTTGCTACCAACAGTCAGAGATCGTACACTGCTTCACTTTTAATCTCCGTAATATTCTAACAATTTATCGTGAATCTTAACACGATAAAGTCCAATCTAAATATTGTCTCGCTGACTGACACGGGTTCTCCACCCTTTAACGAAACAATCAAGGAAAAAATGGCGGCAATAATGACGATCAGGCCTTTTTATAGGTTTTTCATCACAAGAGTTTAACGTCACTGCCTTCTCCATGACGGAGCTTCCGTGACTTTGCTGTACTTACACGTTAAACTACTTGCTGATATACTATAATTTTGATCTGCAATTACCGAACTCTGATTCTACATTATTTTCCCCTCTAAAAATTCTATTCTTAATTTTAAATTATTCTTCCTATAGCTTTTATCACTGTAAACTGAACCGAGATGTTACACAGTGCGCTATGTCACCGGGCCACAAGTGTTCGCGACCGGGTTGAAAAACGTTCTGGACAATTCCAGTGAATGATTCAGCCACCCAGGTCTCCCGACATTAATCCCACGGAACTTTTATAGGATATAATCGAGAGGTCAGTTCGGCCACAAAGTCCTTCACCAGGGAAACTTTCGCATTTATGGACGGCTACAGAGGCAGCGTGGCTCAGTATTTCTGCAGGGAACTTCCACTGATGTGTTGTCCATGCCACGTCGATTTGCTGCACTACGCCGGGCAAAAGAGGTATCCTATGATGTTTGCCACCTCAGTGTAAATTTTCGACATACAGAGACGCCATTTTTATTTATATAATGCATACCTTCGACCATGTAATCATTTTAATATTACGTCAAAAGTATGCATGCGCGTATCTTTGAACCTGGCTTCATTTTAATATTAAGCGGGAAGTATATGATTTTCACGGAAATAATGGAAGGATCTTTAACTTTGAACAGTTACCTAACTTTTGTTTTATTGACTATCCGCCACGCCATTTAGTACTACGTCCTGAATGGTTGGAAAGAGCAGAGTGACGAGTGTAAGACACACAACTGGTCAGTACATAATCAGAGCATATGTTTGCTTTCAAGGAAATGATTAAACTTTCTAGTTGACTTTGCGTAATTTGTTTTACTATCTGGGGAGATGGAGGGTACATGACTTGATGTGTGTGTCAGAAATGACGTAATTTGATACCATTTTTACACATTGTTTGTATACTACACTCTGATTGGAAAGAAGAGAGGGAGGCGTATGACGCACAGTCGCTCTGACTCATACTGGATGATACAGACCCAAATATTTTACAGACAGTTCTCTGTGACAAATAAACTGGTGTCTTTGTAATACTGTGGAAGATGATCTATGTCGACAAACAGTGGTACGATCCTTCAGCTCTGTGTTTTAGCAATAAAATCATTATTCCTAAATGAAGACCCATTTTTTTGGAAAGAAATTTTATGATCACTTTGTATGCATACTAACAGTTGACCTATCTAGTACGTTACCAGCGGAATAAAACTGCTGCACATCTTTACAGGCCTTATGGACACGGGTCATCTCTCCACAGGTGGGTAGGGACCGAAAAAGAAAGAGAATACAATATGGTTACCAGCATCTAGTTTTATTATTTGCTCATCAAATACACTATGTTATCAAAAGTATCAGGACACCCTCAAAAACATACGTTTTTCATATTATGTGCATTGTGTCGCCATCTACTGCCGTGTACTCCATATCAGCGATCTCAGTAGTCATTAGACATAGTGAGAGTGCAGAATGGGGCGCTCCGCGGAACTCACGGACTTCGAACGTGGTCAGGTGATTGGGTGTCACTTGTGTCATACATCTGTACGCGAGACTTCCACACTGCTAAACATCCCTAGGTCCACTGTTTCCGATGTGATAGTGAAATGGAAACGTGAAGGGACACCTACAGCACAAAAGTGTCAAGCTGACCTCATCTGTTGACTGACAGAGACAGCCGACAATAATGTGCAATAGGCAGACATCTATCCAGACCAACACACAGGAATTCCAAACTGCTTCAGGATCCACTGCAAGTACTATGACAGGCGGGAGCTGAGAAAACTTTGATTTCCTGATCGAGCGGCTGCTCATAACCACATCTCACGCCAGAAAATAACAAACGATGCCTCGCCTGGTCTAAGGAGCGTAAACATTAGACGATTGAATAGTGGAAAAACGTTGTGTGGAGTAACGAATCATGGTACACAATATGGCCATCCGATATCGGGGTGTGGGTATGGCGAATGCCCGGTGAACGTCATCTGCCAGAGTGTGTAGTGCCAACAGAAAAGCCGGCCGAAGTGGCCGTGCGGTTAAAGGCGCTGCAGTCTGGAACCGCAAGACCGCTACGGTCGCAGGTTCGAATCCTGCCTCGGGCATGGATGTTTGTGATGTCCTTAGGTTAGTTAGGTTTAACTAGTTCTAAGTTCTAGGGGACTAATGACCTCAGCAGTTGAGTCCCATAGTGCTCAGAGCCATTTGAACCAACAGTAAAATTCGGTGACGGTCGTGTTATAGTGTGGTAATGTTTTTCATGGAGGACGCTTGCACCTCTTGTTTTGCGTGACACTATCACAGCACAGGCCTGCATTGATGTTTTAAGTACCTTCTTGCTTCCCACTGTTGAAGAGCAATTCGGGGATGGCGATTGCATCTTTCAGCACGATCGAGCACCTGTTCATAATGCACAGCCTGTGGCGGAGTGATTACACGACAGTAACATCCCTGTAATGGACTGGCCTGCACTGAGTCCTGACCTCAGTCCTATAGAACACCTTTGCGATGTTTTGGAACGCCGACTTCGTGCCAGGCCTCACTGACCGACATCGATACATCTCGTCAGTGCAGCACTCCGTGAAGATCGGGCTACAATTTCCCAAGAAAGCTTCCAGCACCTGGTTGAACGTATGCCTGCGAGAGTGGAAGCTGTCATCAATGCTAAGGGTGGGCCAACGCCATACTGAATTCCAGCATTACCAATGGAGGGCGCCACGAATTTGTAGGTCGCTTTCAGCCAGGTGTCCAGATACTTTTGATCACTTAGTGTATATTTTCCATATTATTTTACATATTGTCGATATTTTTCCCATATTCTACGAATGAATGTAAGAGAATATTTGTACTCTTACTACCTACCCTGCGAAGTTACAACATAAATTCCGACATGCTCCCCACCAAGCCAGAGAGGATCTAAATGTGTCTGTAATATCACATGTTCGAGGAGGTAAATCTTTATGTAACAATGTATAAGCTCCCTTTTCCTTGGAGATTATATGGGTTAATTAATTATAATTATGATATAATCCTCTTGTTGTAGTTGACCGTGTATATCGAGACTTCGTTCATTGTTAAATGCAATGGTGTGGTACTAACTGGTGGAGACGCATTAAGAACTGATAAAATTTAATTTATTTCCTTTATCACACTGCACAAACATAAACACACTATTATACAGTGTGCCACTACTATTAAACATAGAGATAAATCCTTCGCTACGCAACCGCCTTTGGCTCACGCAGCCTACACCTTCCACAGCCTCTCAACAACTGCTTCTGCTTGCGACTATCTGCACCACCGGGCATTGTCGCCCTCCAAAGAACAACCACTTACAGATACTACACACTAGTACCCTCACATCCCCACCAAAACAAAACTAGAGCTAGCTTACCTTTTGAGGGGACCCAGAAGTCCTAGCGAAAGTTATACAATAAAAAATCAAAATTTGAAAATTACACTAATTAGTATTTCATGTCAAAGTAGTTGCAATAAGTATCTGACCCTGAGAACAGATTACTTTCAAAATATAACTAATGTTTATTAACCTTATCTCCACACACATAAAACATGATCAATGAATGTAGCAAATGCGAAAATTATTTAATGACAGCAAGAACTTTACACATAATTTACTAACTGTCTGTTAATCAGCAAGAAAAATGTAAAAAAAAAAGATAATGTGACTGACACAGTTTCCCTTTTGTTGGAGATATCAAGCATATTAGTAAGGGTTACTCTTAATTACATACATGAATCACAGTAAAGAACATAATTGACACTAAGGAATGGAATCTGAATAAATGAGCCTAATTTTAAATAACCTAATATAAATGTAAAACCTATATACACAAAAGCATTGACACTATGCATTTGTCAACACTGAGGTTACAGGCATAAAACATTTTATCAATTAACTATTGAAATTTCTAAATTGGCACACAGTACACAGACTACTTATACAAAAATCAGTACATACCTTTAAAGAAATACTTTCCATTTACAACCAAGTTACATTGAGTGAATCATTTATAAACAAAAGACATTTTGTTGACTTGAGCACTTTTCACACCATAAGGAAATATTGGGTACTCTGCTTTGGGGCCCTACCTATAAGCTGAGCAGAACTTCACACGATTTCACTAGGAGGAGTGGCATCGTCGCCGCTGAGGACTCACAAACACTATACGTAACGCAGCACTTGTTACTCTGCTTTTATCACTGTCCTATGTGTTGAGCTGGTCGTCACACGCAGTTACGACGTTTGATGCAAGGGAAGAGTGACATCGACGCCGCCGGAGGCAGGAAGATCTAGGAGCTGTTGTTACGCCCACGAAGAATCTCCGCATTCCGCCGTACGGCTCGTCGTCGGCACGTTCCCCTGCCGGATGCCAGTCAACTGTTCGTGACGTCAGCCACCTCCTCCTCCCCCAAACGGTAGCGCGCCGGGTGTCGAAGGTCATTGGCAGGCAGGCATGAAAACAATAAAATAACATTACGGCAGCGTGAGGTAACAAAAGACTAACGCGCTGCGCTCTTAGCTGTGCACTGTTGCCTGCTTTTGAAAACCAAAAGACACGCTACTAGCGTCGCTCCGTTGTCCACTGCTGCGCCTGTCACAGGACATAAGAGAAAGTCACACGATATCAAACACAGAGAATAAAATGCACTCACTGCAACTACCGACTACAGTCTTCAACATCTCACAATAGCTACCGACTATTGTCCAAAGGTTTGTCCATCAGTAACGTAGCATATTTATAACTAAACACGGTTCACTAATTGACACTTCCTTGTGATCCTTCAGGATACTTACACAACTTAATGTTCTTAACATCCTTTAATTAATCCAGGTAATTTTGAAAACAGGTCATCTTCGCTTCTCAGCACTTCCATTAATTCCTCTCTTTTTGCTTCCGTCAAGTTCACTGACGTCTGAATCTTGATTCGAATACCAGTCAGAGCATCTTCATCATTATTCTTCTCTCGCAGAGCAGGATCTTCCTCAGAGTCATCATAAGTCGCCAGTTCCTCTTCTCTTCGGAAACGCATTTGCCTCATCTTCACGCAGGCAGCGCCCTTATTTTCTTCATTAATAAATCGTTTAAACATTATATTCTTCTCAAAATTATTTGTTCTCGTCAATAGACAACCCTTTTCAAATTCAATACTGCACCTCATTTCAGTTAACCAGTCGATTCCAAGAACTAATCCGACATTAAGAGATCCAACAATTAATACGCTCTGCTCATACTCGTCTTCATTGATTCTAAACTTCAATAGAGCTTGACCTTTAATGGGTTTGCTTCTATGACCTATAACACTGAAAATACGTACGCCGTTCACGGGGAATGTTGGAAATGCCACCAGATTATTTAATTGTGAAAACAGATTTTCTGTAATTGCACTCGCTTCGCTCGCTGAGTCCAGTAGTGCGTCCACAATAATTCCTCATACATCCAGCTCTACAAAAGGCATTAAGATTTCTTGATCATTATTTTCATCCTCTCGATACAAATCGTCTTTAATATCATCTACTCGTTCACACTTGATTACGTTAATCTCGTAACTTGAGTTTCGGAGCGGTTACAAAAACTTGAGTTACACTCCTGGAAATGGAAAAAAGAACACATTGACACCGGTGTGTCAGACCCACCATACTTGCTCCGGACACTGCGAGAGGGCTGTACAAGCAATGATCACACGCACGGCACAGCGGACACACCAGGAACCGCGGTGTTGGCCGTCGAATGGCGCTAGCTGCGCAGCATTTGTGCACCGCCGCCGTCAGTGTCAGCCAGTTTGCCGTGGCATACGGAGCTCCATCGCAGTCTTTAACACTGGTAGCATGCCGCGACAGCGTGGACGTGAACCGTATGTGCAGTTGACGGACTTTGAGCGAGGGCGTGTAGTGGGCATGCGGGAGGCCGGGTGGACGTACCGCCGAATTGCTCAACACGTGGGGCGTGAGGTCTCCACAGTACATCGATGTTGTCGCCAGTGGTCGGCGGAAGGTGCACGTGCCCGTCGACCTGGGACCGGACCGCAGCGACGCACGGATGCACGCCAAGACCGTAGGATCCTACGCAGTGCCGTAGGGGACCGCACCGCCACTTCCCAGCAAATTAGGGACACTGTTGCTCCTGGGGTATCGGCGAGGACCATTCGCAACCGTCTCCATGAAGCTGGGCTACTGTCCCGCACACCGTTAGGCCGTCTTCCGTTCACGCCCCAACATCGTGCAGCCCGCTTCCAGTGGTGTCGCGACAGGCGTGAATGGAGGGATGAATGGAGACGTGTCGTCTTCAGCGATGAGAGTCGCTTCTGCTTTGGTGCCAATGATGGTCGTATGCGTGTTTGGCGCCGTGCAGGTGAGCGCCACAATCAGGACTGCATACGACCGAGGCACACAGGGCCAACACCCGGCATCATGGTGTGGGGAGCGATCTCCTACACTGGCCGTACACCACTGGTGATCGTCGAGGGGACACTGAATAGTGCACGGTACATCCAAACTGTCATCGAACCCATCGTTCTACCATTCCTAGACCGGCAAGGGAACTTGCTGTTCCAACAGGACAATGCACGTCCGCATGTATCCCGTGCCACCCAACGTGCTCTAGAAGGTGTAAGTCAACTACCCTGGCCAGCAAGATCTCCGGATCTGTCCCCCCTTGAGCATGTTTGGGACTGGATGAAGCGTCGTCTCACGCGGTCTGCACGTCCAGCACGAACGCTGGTCCAACTGAGGCGCCAGGTGGAAATGGCATGGCAAGCCATTCCACAGGACTACATCCAGCATCTCTACGATCGTCTCCATGGGAGAATAGCAGCCTGCATTGCTGCGAAAGGTGGATATACACTGTACTAGTGCCGACATTGTGCATGCTCTGTTGCCTGTGTGTATGTGCCTGTGGTTCTGTCAGTGTGATCATGTGATGTATCTGACCCCAGGAATGTGTCAATAAAGTTTCTCCTTCCTGGGACAATGAATTCACGGTGTTCTTATTTCTGTTTCCAGGAGTGTAGTTTAGCGGTTCACGTTCCTGTAGATAACGCTCTGGGCTCCTTTCTTGTTCCGGCGATCGTTGTTGTCTTCTGTTTTCTAAATACTGTGATCGATCTGAGTACTGATTGTAATTAAATCTCTTCGGTGCGTCATACTCATTTCTTCTTTGTTTTCCGTCCCCTCTTCCATCAAATCTGCTTGGTCTTCCATTAGTCATAAATTCTTGTCGCGGTGGGGCATTACCACGCCAATGACGATCGTCATAATTTCTCTCGCATTGTTCGCGTTCATGATTAATTATATCAGTTCTATCGATCATTGGGCAGGTATGCTCCATGTTCAATTTTGGAGTGAGTGCTAACTTTTCACGTACGGCGAAAGGTAGCCTCTGTATCAAAATTAACATCAATTCCTCTTCCTTGACCGGATCATCAAGATAGGTATTGTCGTTCCAAAATTTCTGCATGTATTCACGCATTGTTCCATAATGTCTAGCGTAGTTCGGCGGTGTAAGAATCTTTGATTTTGCATCCCATTGTTTTTCTCGCGAACAGAATTTGCTCAAGAATGCAGATTCAAATTCTTTGTACTGCGAATAATTTTCTGAAACACTGATGCCCCAGATATGTGCTTTGCCTTTCATGTGGCTAATGCACGTATCAATTTTCGCACGTTCCGTATAATGTCTTGGAAACGCGTGTTTAAATTGCTTAATAAAGGCAACTGCATGGATACCTTGTTTCGGATCGTAATCTTGAAAGTTGCATACGCTCAATCCATTATCTACAATAACTTGAGGTACGTTAACCATACTGTTACCATCTTCGCGTAACGCTGCATTGATTTCCTGACGTGTAAGGTCTTTATTGACATTGTTCAAACCTTTTTCGGATGACATTACCTTTTGGCGAATTTTGCCTACTTCGGTACTCAGTTCAGTACACTGCGTCTGTAAGCCTTGAACTAACTTAACAATTGTTTCTTTTGTTGCCTTTACATGAACTCTTAATTTTAAAAAATTCATCGTTTTGAGCCTTTACTGTTTCTTGAACTTTGTTAACTAACGTGCTCGATTGTTTACCTTGTTCATTAACTTTTGTGTTAAGATCTTGCATTTTATTTTCAAGTTCTTCGTGTTTGGTGTCACATTTCTTTTGGAGCTCCTTATGTTTCTGATTAAGTGAATTAGTGAGCTCAGTTCGCAAGTTAACCATTGCATTTGATAAATTCTTTATTTCTTCATTGGCGTTCCTAGTTTCCTGTTTGATTTCTCTCAACATCTGCACTATCAAATCGTTAGTTCTAATACTCGTTCCCGTTTTTTGACTACTCACTGGTGTTGAACTAGGCGTCGTTGAATCGAAACTAACTGCGCCACTATCTTCCATTATGTTAAGTGTGGTATTCTCAAGTCCAAACTCACATTCTACATTGACTAAAGCATTAACTTGTCCCTCCTCATTAATAACTTCACTGTTATTTTGCGTTGTGTCCGCCATGTTAACAATGTTCACAAAAATCACTGTCCGTTAATAATTAGTTCCAACACTTAATTTAAAAGATCATATTATAAATATCACAGTCTCTAACATAGTTCAGAGGTCCTTTCCTAATTTCTCCTGTGCAACGTGGAAAACAATTAGAAACGAAGCGCCGCGGTCGTAATTAGCTGCTTCACTCACCGTTTGTTGTGCCGTCTTCTCCGACGATCCGATGATTGCGAGGGAATCGACGTCCTACACAAGCGTCGCCAAATATAAGCTCCCTATTCCTTGGGGATTATATGGGTTAATTAAAGATAATTATGATAAAATCCTCTTGTTGTAGTTGACCGTGTATATCGAGACTTCGTTCATTGTTAAATGCAATGGTGTGGTACTAACTAATGGAGATGCAATAAGAACTGATAAAATTTAATTTATTTCCTTTATCACACTGCACAAACATAAACACACTGTTATTCAAACTGTGTGCCGCTACTATTAAACATATAGGTAAATCCTTCGCTACGCAACCGCCTTTGGCTCACGCAGCCTACACCTTCCACAGCCTCTCGACTACTGCTTCTGCTTGCGACTATCTGCGCCACCGGGCATTGTCGCCCTCCAAGAACAACCACTTACAGATACTACACACTAGTACCCTCACATCCCCACCAAAACAAAACTAGAGCTAGCTTACCTTTTGAGGGGACCCAGAAGTCCTAGCGAAAGTTATACAATAAAAAATCAAAATTTGAAAATTACACTAATTAGTATTTCATGTCAAAGTAGTTGTAATAAGTATCTGACCCTGAGAACAAATTACTTTCAAAATATAACTAATGTTTATTAACCTTATCTCCACACACATAAAACATGATCAATGAATGTAGCAAATGCGAAAATTATTTAATGACAGCAAGAACTTTACACATAATTTACTAACTGTCTGTTAATCACCCTAACAAGTGGAAATAGTTATAATTTTCGTGGAACTGGCTTTATGCTACTGTAAATATACACAGACCAACAGCACTATTTGGTGTGTGTGTGTGTGTGTGTCTGTGTGTGTGTGTTTGTCTCTCTCTCTCTGCGTGTGTGTGTGTGTGTGTGTGTGTGTGTGTGTGTGTGTGTTATTGGATTCTTGTAAGGGCCTTCACTGTATGATTGGGAGAGGGTTCAGAAGTAGATCCACCATCATTAAATTCGGCATAGTATCTGGAGGTTGATTCACTGCATTCACAGTAGCATCTGCATGTGGATTCACTGTGTTCAGAATAGGGTTCAGAAGTGCATTCGCCAGTATTATGCTCGCATAGTGTTCTGGGTGTGGGTGGGAAGGGTCTGAGACCCCCACAAGAATCCAGCACACACACACACACACACACACACACACACACACACACACACAAAATCACAAAATATAGTACATTTGAACTATGTGTGTTTACAAAAGGTTAAAGCCAGTACCTTGAACGTTATTATTGTTTCCGTCTTTTACATGTTTACATACATTCTGGATTGAGGAACATGTGTTGTTGCAGACACTTTTTAAAGAAAACTAGTATGGTAGGAAATAAGAACACAAATGTTCTTGTACAAATATATGTGTTCTATGGAAAAATATGGAAAATATGGAAAAAATACAGAAAATACGTAAAAAATAGAAAATATGGTTGATGAGCAAATAACGAAATTTTATGCTGATAGTTGTATTGTAGTCGTTTTCCTCATAGATCACTAGACGAATTGTATTTACAAGGGCTATAAAGATATGTGGGATTTATAGCTCAGTTGGTAAAGTACTAGATAAGTCAACTGTTAATGCGATGCCACTGAGATCTTAACACTTCCTTCAAGAAAAATGATCAAGTTCAAAAATCATTAATTTGTTTCTTAAATATAGACTTGGAAGACTGTACCATGTTTGCCAAAACGGATGGTATTCTGTAGGCTTAAAAAGAAAACATTTTACTCCTTGCAGAGTACTAGTGGTTAAACATCTGGCCCTGTATCATCTGGCAACGAGTGTATGGGATGTGGAGATAGCACTCCAGAGGGACGAGGTAGAATCCATAACTCTATGTGGTAGCAGGGTGTATTGCACAGTAAAACAAATGATTTGTAATATGCTTAGAAAGATTTTCTAGAAGGGGAGCGGCTACCATTAGCACAATAAGTTGTAGGACTTCAGTATATGAACTAGATATGGGATATATAGGATGTATATATGGACTAGATATAGGATGACCCCATATGTGTGTGATTTAATGATGGAAATATGAGATAGGCTAGAGACACAGTGTGAAGACAAAGCTGCCATATTCGACAATACTGTGACATCAAGAGGCACCTATTCGGAAAAACAACCAAGGAAAGACTGGTTCCCATTTCGAGCAAATGTAGAAACCAGTAGTTATGTCATGTCAAGTGGAGCTGGTCTATGCTAATACTGGCTATTGCCGAAACTTTGCATAGACAGTTACGTTAGCGATTTGGATATAATGCAATATTTTGGTAAGGATATTTAAAATAATGGAGATATGCGACTTTAGTTTCAAATCGCCACTTCCATGCAGCAGTACGCTACTGAATGTAGTAAAGGGGAGGTGACAGCCATACATAATGTACCTTGAAGGACAATCCACTAAAAAAGGTATCTAACATGTGTACATAATACTATTTCTAGGTTACTGTACTAACAAGGTGAACTGACAGAATATTGCAGACGGTCTTTGTTAACACAGATGATATAGTTATTATACATAAGTGCTGTATTACAATGGGGTAATTAGAATATAAGAAAGTTGACGGGTGTAGAAGTACACTTTGTTGCCAACCAAGACCTATAAAAGTTGTAAACTATTATCGGTCTGTCGATAGTATTAATTATTTAATATGAACATAGATTACACAGAATCAGTCACTTGGTGTACTCATACAAAATAATGTATTCTCAGACATATGTTACAGAGCAAGCATAAGCGTGGGTTAGATAAGTACGAGAGGGGGGGGGGGGGGGAGGATTTGAATTGGCTGTGCGTTTTTCGAGAAAATCTACCTGGTAAGACTACCATACAGCACAGAAATACCATACACAAGAGAAGATAATACTAGTAGTTTGATATGTCTTCTAAATGTTTCTCAGTCGTTGGTCTGCTCTCCCAAATGGCTCAAATACTACTGTATAGGAGGTGGTAGCACTTCTTGCAGTATATGGCGATCTTAGTATCTTATTACCCCTTTTCTATGTCATTCTGTGTGTGTGTGTGTGTGTGTGTGTGTGTGTGTGTGTGTGTGTGTGTGCAGTTAAGTCGCCGTTACCTAGTGTATGTGTGGGGAAGTAATACTTTTTAAAAAACGTTTTTACTTAAATAAATACCAATCCTAGCTTTCCAATTACGTGTATGTCTTTAGTTTTTGTGGGGGTAGGAATGAGAAACGTACCAAAGACAATCTGTAGTAAGGTTGACTTGAAAGTGTTATGTTGACAATTATGCTAGGAAAAATCTTAGCTGATAATGTCTCACGATTTGTACCAGGAGGATGACAGAAAATGAGTGTCCGGGATATGCACAGATCAACCTCCTGTGGGATGTATGTATTACACTTCAAAAAATGGACATCGCCGACGTTCAAGAAATATTCTGAACAAACCATTAACTTGCGCTATGAACACTAAATGATAAATTGCGCATCACAGTGATTTTAACATTCTGCGTCGTGTCTGGTTGTTCAAAGTCGTGTCTCCCTACCACTTTTGCGCAACGATGCTCTGAGCGTGTTTTTTAGGGAATTGAATAGTTTGAAACTGGGACCTGTTGCTGGTAAGGAGACGCCAGACCACATATGACATGTAGAGTTCAGAAGAGTTCAGTGAGACTAGCGATGATATAATCAAATACTTAATTCTTTCAGCGTCAGCTCCAATGATCTCCCTGTAAAAGAATCTTAATACTTACTAAATTTAGTGGAAGGGGTTCAAGGCTTTCCAATTTTTAGTTAGTCGGTAAAATAACGTCGAAAAATCAATTAAGTTTACCACTGGAATTTTTATTCTACTCACAAAACATTGTTTATAAATTGCACTAGTGATAAAAGGAAATATTTTAATACAGGATGATAAAAACCAACTGCGTTCAACAAAAATGTGAACGAATATTCCCTGAGTGGATTTCCTAGTTCTATAATGGATCGAAGGATGACCTATGCCATATCACATCTATAATCTAGGTTTAAATTAAATTTCATAAAAGAGAGAACTATCAAAAATGGTCTACAGTGACCCTCAATTATCTTTAATTACTTATTTACTTGTCGTAAATTACAGTGGCTGATGTGGCTTCTCAATAATTATATAACAGAAAAATCATCGCGTTTCAGATTTTAACTTCAAGTAGCAAAAGTGAATACCACGAAGTTTAATTGACGATCGACACTAGTACTACGTAAAAAGGGGATGTAACAGATGAGACTTCTGCAGTTCTGAGTGAAGCCTTATGTGCTCTTATGCGGCATCACGTGCGTTCATTACCTTGTCGGTGGTTAGTCAGCATCAGGGGGCGGCGTGTGGCGCAGCTCCATACACCTCGCCGTCTCGGTAGCGTCTCTCTCGAACATCTCCTCACTACAATTTACCGAAGTTGGTTTAAGAAAAGGTATCTGGCTGTGTTTTCTACTGACTAATCTGGGTCTCAATGTTAACCTTAAGCTCCGCCTACAAAAATTCTGTCTATCCAATGAGAAACGTCTTACTTTTCATGGTGGGGCGATGTTTTTAATGTTTGCTACATAACAGAGACGCGTATAGTCTCACGCTAAAACTTGCAGTTGGTCCTTTTTATGTAGCATAAAACTTATGTCTTTTGTACTTCTGTTTGCTGGAGAGATGGTGTGTTATTACAAATACTTTCTGGCCTGCTGAGAATGTTCTTTTAATTGCTGTTCTATCTTTTCTTTCTTCTCTTTTAATGGCTGCCTTTCTGATGTTGGAGAGTGCTGTTGCTATGACTTGTTTGTGCAGTCTACGTGGTACAATAGGAAATCTTACATTTTCTCTGGTTATGTTTGGGGGTTCAATATAGTAACTGGAGGTAGTAGTGTAGTGCTATGTGGCATTTCATTTATTACTTCTTGAAAATCTTTAAGATATATATCCCAAGTGTTGTGTCTTTTGCCTGTATATAATCGGCATAAAGTACCTATGTCCTTCATATATCGTGCTGCAGGATTTGCACTAGGTTTGTACTTATATATGTAGAGGGGTTTTATTTTGTGTTGTTTTAACGTGTTCTGCCATTGCATTGATTTGTATTGTGGGTCGCTATCCGAAATAATTCGTTCCACTCGACCTAGTTGTCTGAGAAAATTTTGTCTAAATGCATTACTTATAGTAAGACCTGTTGCCCGTTTTAATGGTGTCAAGGTAACATATTTAGAAGTAAGTTCCAAAACGACAAATATGAAAATATATCCATTTTCCGTGGGTAGGAGGGGCAACATCAAATCTGTTGCAGCTATTTGTTTTAATTTTTTAGGGATTATTGGAAACATAGGTGGTTTGGTTTGGAATGTGACGTGTTTAGCCCTCGTACGTTTTTTGAATTTGACTAATACTGTTCTAATTCGTCTTTCCATATTAGGAAAATGGCTTGTTTGTTTTATTTTTAAAAAGCATTTCTTTGGTCCAGAGTGGCCATTACTTAAATGTGTGTACCATATGCACTTATTAATTAGTTCATCTGGGATATAAATTAACCATCGATTTGTTGCAACATTTAACCTAAAAAATAAAATATTATTTTTTAGGAGATAGTGCTGTCGAATGTCCGGAAAATCCTTACTTCTCCACTTGTGTTCGATTCCTAGTATTTCGGGATCCTTGTCCTGTTCTTTGCCTATGTTTTTCAATGCTGTCGTAATGTAATTGTCGGAAGGTACTTGTTTCATATAATACATTCTAAACTGGTCTTCTGTTGCATCCAAACCTATGTTATTGGATGCACCCTGTGGACATCGTGATAATGAATATGCTAATACATTCGCTGGTCCTGGTATGTGAGTAATAGTGAAGTCAAATTCTTGTAGTATTAACATCCATCTGGCTAACCTCCCATGAGTTAGTTTGGCGGATACCAGAAATTCTAATGGTTTGTGGTCAGTGTATATATTTGTTTTTCTTCTGAATAGGAAGTATCGAAAACGTTGGAAGCCCCATACAATGGCCAATGCTTCCAGCTCCGTGACTGAATAGTTTTTCTCGCTTTTTGTGAGTACACGACAGGCAAATGCAATTGTTGTGTATGATCTTAGCCCTGTCTGATCGTATTCTTGGAATAAAACAACTGCTAAACCTGTTTTCGCGCCATCAGTGGCCATACAAAAAATTTGTGTTAGGATGTGCTAAAATCGGTGCTGTTGTTAGTGCGTTTTTCACTTTTAAAAATTCTTCATTAGCTTGCTGATCCCATACCCATGGCGTGTTTCTTCCAGTCAATGCACAGAGGCGTGGTGTTGCGAGAGAGTCGATCCAAATAAATTTTTTATACAATCCGGCGAGACGCAGAAATCCTCTGAGAGTTTTCTTATTATTTGGCGTACAGAATTCTTTGATTGCCGTTAGTTTTTCCAGGTCGGGTATTACGCCTTTCTCTGAAATTATGTGTCCTAGAAATTTGACCTCTCGCCTTCTAAATATTTTGTTATATTTACTTTAACCCCATGCTCTTTCATGATCTGTAAAAACTGATTTTGTGTGTCGTTGTGACGTTCCCAAGAGGGTTCGGCTATAATCACATCATCAACATAACATGGAATTTTTTGTAAAATTTCAGGACTGAGTATAGTATTAAATCCCTTAATAAACTCTGCTGATGATATGCTTAAACCAAATGGCAATCGTTTAAATTGGTAACATCTACCGAATACGATAAACGCTGTAAATTTTCTACATTCTGGGGCCAATTCTATTTGCCAGAAACTACTCTGTAAATCAATTGATGAAAATATCTTAGCACCGTGGAAGTTTTGTATCAATTCCTCTAATTTTTTTGGCCGATCTGTCTTAGGGATTATGATTGTGTTGATCTGTCTGGAATCAAGCACTAACCTGATGCTCCCATCTCGTTTTTGTACAATATGGAGCGGGCTGTTATATGTGGAGGTAGCTGGTTCAATAATATCATCATCTAACATTTTAGATATCTCCTGGAATACTTTATTCCTATAGCTTAATGGGGTTGTATAGGGTTGCACTCTAACTGGTTTGTGCTGTTTTGCTTCAGACTTGTACTGAACGTGTTTAATACTGCCAGTCTTAGGTAAGAATACCTCTGCTTTATCTCGTAAAATACCCTCTAATTCTCTTTTATTGTGTTGCGAAATACCTTGAACTTCTTGCAATTTTTCGTCGATTTCTTTACGGACTTCTAACATGAGTTGAGGCGATTCCCCCTTTTATGCATACCATTATAATTTTTCATCCTCTTTATCACGCATCATTCTTAATTGTTTGTTTATAACTGGTATTTTTTCTAATTTTATCTTTTTCTCAAAGAGACGTGCGGCATTCCCGAATGTTACGCTACCTTTCCCCATATCTATTATCTCTCGTCTCTCATTTAAAAAATCTGCACCTATAATCAAATCTGCAGTTAGTTTACGTATAATCACGAAGTTGGCTTCGATCTTTTGACCTTGGCACGAAAGAGTTAACCTTGTTTGTCTCGTAACTTCCGCAGCATTGTTACTAATAGGACATCTTACTTTAATCTTACGTGTTTTCAGAACTGGCAATTCCTCATTGGCATTACACTACATGAAAAAATTTTCTGAGATTGCGGTCAATTCACTTCCGCTATCAATTACAATACTGACTGGGATCTGTTTTACCATGGCCTTCACAATTGGTTGAATTTGAAAGGGATGTCTCTTCTTCTTCTTCTTCTGTGCATCAACGAATCCTCCACTAAATCATACATGAGTCTTTTCAGGACTTTCCCCTGTGAATTCGAATTTTCTGTAGGATAAGCTTCGACTGCTACTTCTCTCTCTTTTATTTCTTCTTCTCTATTTCTTCCTTCATTTACGCTTTCTTCAACAGCCTCTACTTTTTCCTCATCTTCGTCTATCTTCTCCTTCTTCGTCGCGACTTCAACATAATCGCATCTATATGCTCTAATTATCGCTTCCTAACTTCCTTCATTATATACGTTGGGTTGTGTGCCCACTAGTAACTTATTTTCAACTTCTGTCGACAGTGCATTATCCTCACTGAATTTGCTTTCCCTGGTTTCCATCCCAAATAGCTCTGCAATACTCATTACTTCATCCTTTCCTCCTACATTCGTTGTGCATGCCTCTGGTAATTCATCTTCATCGTCAGGGTTCTCCCAATTAATTTCGTCTCAACACGATATTCTTATTTTCTTGTCTTCGTTTTCATCTGGTCCCTGCGGTTTTGTTTCTTCGTTCTCCTCTTCTCGTGATAAGGTATTTACTTCTCTGTTCAAGGTGCTGCAATTATCCTGGGTCGGTGCGTCATTCTCTTTGGCTTGGGCGCTTAGCTGTCAATTCGAACGTTTTTCGTGGTTTGGTGGTCTTACCTCCACCTTTTCTGTCTGTATTCTCTTTTCTATGTTGCCGGCTGGAGTGGTCGAGTGGCTCTAGGCGCTTCAGTCTGGAACCGCACGACCGCTACAGTCGCAGATTCGAATCCTGCCTCGGGCGTGGATGTGTGTGATGTCCTTAGGTTAGTTAGGTTTAAGTAGTTCTAAGTTCTAGGGGACTGATGATCTCAGATGGTAAGTCCCACAGTGCTCAGAGCCATTTGAACCATTTTTTTCTATCTTCAGCTTGTTGATATTGGTTTCTTTGTTGATAATTTGTCGGTCTATTGGTTCTCCAATACCCGTTCTGGTTGTCATTATTCCCTCTGTAATAGTTGTTGCGGTTCCTGGGTGAATTATAGTTATTGCCATATTCTCTTCTAAATCCATAACCGTTTCTTTGTTGAAATCTGTTGTCGTTTCTTGGTGCGAAGTTATCACGTGGTTCGTAATTATTGTTTATTCGTACTGTGTCTTGTGGATTGCACTGATTTTTGCTTTCGTTTTCACGTGTGTTTCGTCTTTTTCTTGCGTCATCTTCCGAAAATATAAACTCTAGTTCCCTTAGAATACCTTTAAATGCTTCGACGTCATTGCCTCCGTGACCTACTAATGACTGCTGGTATTTCAATGGTAACTTCATCACGCACAATTTAATCAACTCTCCGCCACTGTATGGTACATCTAAGCATTCATTTTTCTTTGCCATTACTTCGAAAAATTTCATGGGACTCCTCTCTCCTGAATTTTCAAAACATGGGTTCTGTAATAATTCGTACTTCACTCTGTTCTGTGCTTCGCTGGAGCAATTTCGTGAGAGAAACTTCTCTCTGAAATCTTCGTACGATTGGCATGTCGCTCCGACATTCTGCATAGTTTCTGCGACTGTTCCTGACATGTGTGCACATATAAAGTCTGATTTGTGTGCTAGCGTCCAGTGTTCTGGTAATCCTACTCGGAATTGATCAATAAAAGTTCGTGGATGTAATGAGTTTCCTTCTCGAAAGTGATGACATTTTCTGTCTGTGAGAAAATGATCGTTGTCATACTTCGTCATGGTTCCATATAAAATTCGCGATTCTTCGCCACTTTTGTTTCTGATCATTTCTCTCGTCGTTCTTTCTGGTTGTGGTAGATCCATTGGATATTGTCCGCTGTAACTTTTGCCTACCCTTGCGTGATATCGTTGACGTGGTACGCAATAATTTTCTTCTATCGGTTGTGAACGTGTAGCTGAATGCATTGCACTGTACTCTTCGCGACCTGGCTTTCCATTGTCACATATTGGTTCGGTACCTTGTCTGGCTAAACTTGCCGCTTCATTGCACGATCCAAACTATCTTGAAACATACATTTGTGGTTCCGCATGTGTTAGTGGTGCCGTTTGTTCATCAAGAGTTTCGAAACGTGTTTGTTGCGGTGCAGGCTGTCTGATTTCACGTATGTTACTTCCCGCCTGTGATTGGAATTGCAAATGCATAATATCTTCGTTAATTGCTTGTTTTCCCGGTGCTGTTACAGATACGGATGTGGTTGCAGACTCAGTGCCTGTTCGATCCTGTTCACTACTCTCTTCAATGGTTTGCAACAACTCTGTTCACAGTTTCCGAAATTGTTGCTTCGTTTGCGCTTGTATTTTGACTATCCGATTATCATATCTTTTTAGCGCTGCTTTTGTGATACGTTTGTGTAACACACTGTTTTCAGCAATTTCAAGCGCAGTATCTGCTGCTTGTCTAATAATTACGTTTATCTGTTTCTCTAGTTTCTTGACGTCTCCCTGGGTGTTGTTACGTTATGTTTTGATCTCGTCCTGAGTGTCATTACGCAATAATTGTACGTCCGCTTGTACCTTGTCAATGTCTGTTCTCAATTGATTGTGACCTGTTATTAAATTTCCTATCACTTCTCGGGATTCTTTTGCCTCTTCTTCAATATGACTTAGGTGTAACTGAATTTTTTTGTTTTGTTCTTTAACCTCATGCATTTGTTTCGTAGTTTCTGCAATTTGTTTCGTCGTTTCTGCATTCTGAATTTTAATTTGGTTCGCAATTTATTTATTTTGCCTTGTCATAGTTTCCGTCATTTGTTGTAATAATTCTGCCAGATTGGTGGGTCTTATTGCGTTTTCTTCAGACGTCCTACGCTCAGTATTTTCGCCCAAGTGTTGGTTTGCAACCGATTGCATTGAACTGTGTGGTGACACGTTTCTGCTCGAATTCCTTGTACTTTATTGTGAGGGTGCTCTGATTACTTGTACTATTGGTTCTACGTATTCAAGACGCAAGTTAGAATCCTCATCGACTGTCTCTCTACTTTCCTGCTCCTCTGTCGTATGCTGACCTACGTTTTCTGTGCCTTGGCGTACATTATCCTCGTTATGGTGCGTTATCTGTCCTATTTCTCGCGATACTGCATCGTCTGTTGCACTGTCCTCCAGTCTCTGTCCGTTTTCATGCTGGGTCTCTACCTCAATTCGGTCAAGGGCTCGATCTGCCATTGCTAATCTTTCCGATTCCCTTATTTTCTGTTTTAAAAGTGATTCACGCGCCCTACTTCGCATTAACATGCGCCCATACGATCTCACGTGTTTCATAAACGTTTTGCTCATACGACTTGACACTTATTATACCCAAGACTGACAATCCATTCACTTACTTTTTGGGTCAGAACCAACTTGTCAACGATGTATCCGCCACCTGTGAGCTTGCACTGGAGAGAAAACTTAATTCTAACAGTATTAAAGTTCATAACTTGATTATGCTATTGTCTCTGCTAGAATGTCTCACTTCCTATTGAATACTTTCTGACTATCTATCGCTGCAGCTACTGTTTTCGACTACTTATACCTTTAAGAAAAATTATTCGTTACAAAAATTTTTCGACAGGATATTTTTCTGACCTAGTTAAGCATGTGGTCGACCTTCAATCATGGTATTTTACCATCCTGGCAGGGTCCCCATTCTCTAACATTCTGTGAGGTGTTTGTTTATTCTAAGTCGTGTCTCCCTACCACTTTCACGCAATGACGCTCTGAGCGTGTTTTTTAGGGAATTGACTAGTTTGAACCTGGGACCTGTTGCTGGTAAGGAGACGCCAGACGACACATGACATGTAGAGTTCAGAAGAGTTCAATGAGACTAACGATGATATAATCAAATACTTAATTCTTTCAGCGTCAGCTCCACTGCACTCCCTGTAAAAGAATCTTAATACTAACTAAATTTAGTGGAAGGGGTTCAAGGCTTTCCTATTTTTAGTTAGCTGGTAAAATAATCAGTTAAGTTTACCACTGGAATTTTTATTCTACCCACAAAACATTGTTTATAAATTGCACTAGTGATAAAAGGAAATATTTTAATACAGGATGATAAAAACCAACTGCGTTCAACAAAAATATAAACGAATATTCCCTGAATGGGTTTCCAAGTTCTATAATGGATCGAAGGATGACCTATGCCATATTACATCTATAATCTAGGTTGAAATTAAGTTTCATAAAAGAGAGAACTATCAAAAATGGTCTACAGTGACCCTCAATTATCTTTAATTACTTATTTACTTGTCGTAAATTACAGTGGCTGATGTGGTTTCTCAATAATTATATAACAGAAAAATCATCGCGTTTCAGATTTTAACTTCAAGTAGCAAAAGGGAATACCACGAAGTTTAATTGACGATCGACACTAGTACTACGTAAAAAGGGGATGTAACAGATGAGACTTCTGCAGTTCTGAGTGAAGCCTTATGTGCTCTTATGCGGCATCACGTGCGTTCATTACCTTGTCGGTGGTTAGTCAGCATCAGGGGGCGGCGTGTGGCGCAGCTCCATACACCTCGCCGTCTCGGTAGCGTCTCTCTCGAACATCTCCTCACTACAATTTACCGAAGTTGGTTTAAGAAAAGGTATCTGGCTGTGTTTTCTACTGACTAATCTGGGTCTCAATGTTAACCTTAAGCTCCGCCTACAAAAATTCTGTCTATCCAATGAGAAACGTCATACTTTTCATGGTGGGGCGATGTTTTTAATGTTTGCTACATAACAGAGACGCGTATAGTCTCACGCTAAAACTTGCTGCTGGTGTGGCCCTTTTAGTGTTATCGTAAGATCTATACTGTTCTTCTGGAGGGCTCTATCTTTTAACATCTGCTGGGGTGGGAGGGTGTTCGTGGCGGTCGGCGGGCAATGTGGGTGTCCCTTATTGTAGGGCCTTCTAGCCTACACGGCTCTGCTCTCGGCTTCTGTTCTCGTTTCTCCCCTCGGAACTGCGTCTGTTTCACGATGGGAAGGTATGACTTGCATTTAGGTGTTCTTGTGTTAGTCTGTGGTATTCCATTTGCTCACTCGTTGATCGTATTACTTTAGTTAATTTAATGTCAGGATTTATTCGGAGCTACGTGACATATTGCCGGATTTGCTGTCATGTCAGGGTTTTCGTGGAAGGTGTTGGATTTGCCTGACATCTTACACGATCACAAAGGTTCGCACCATCAACATCGAAGCCGATCTCCTTGGGAGTTACAAACGATGCAGGACGTTCAGCAAGGTGTTCACTCTTAAAGAACGCGTACAGAGTCATATTGGTGTACCGAGGAGATGAGCACTAATAGAATGTGATGCAACCGTGTCGTGGAGCTTATCACGAAAGCAGCTATCCTTTAAGGCCTAGCTGCAAATAGTGCGATAATATGTTTTATAGGTAGGGAAAAGGTAAGCATTCCAGAGGCTTAATTTGTCCAGTGGTTACAGGCGGTAGGAATTACAATGTCACACACTTTTGTGGAGGGATAGGAGTATGATAGGAGTGAGATTTTTATATGCAGATTAGGAATAAAGCAAGAGCTACTGGCCAAAAGAAGTGCTCATGCCAAAGTTGTAGTTCTCTTATGCCCATTTTCGCACTCTTACTTGCTGTGATGTAAATATCCCCTACCGCCCTTGCAAGATCACGCACACGAGAAAGAATCTCGTAGGGGGGCAGAGCACCTCCGACTTCTCGCAGCACAATTAATAACTTTCCAGCCAATTTGCCATCCAGATTAACAGTCGGCATAACTGCATACGAATCTTTTGAGACATTGATGTTACTTGATCTTGGTACAACTCTCTTTGTATCTTTAATTTCTAGCGTTCCATTCGTATGCATTGCCTATTTAAAATTGCTAGGAGCTGAAAACAAACTTCTTACTGAACAACAGGATAAGTTTGTTTATCTTTTCTACAAACTTTTGTTCGTCGTTAAGTTGACGATCAATTTGAAATTTGGTTGTCTTACGTCTTCCAATTCTGTGACACTGTTTTAAGTTATTCAACCATCCACTTCTTCCCCTGAAATCACTGTAATGTACGTGGTGCGCAGTTTGATGTGCGTAGCAGTGCATGCAGTAGGTCTGTATCATGCACATCCTGTAAATTGCGTCGAGCATCTATGAAACGTGCAAACACAAGTTTCTGTAATAAGCTTGTCTTATCCTCACTTGAATAGCCGTACATTTGCTTATGCACTGCACAGTCACACTGTTGCGGATTTTCTCGAAATCTGTTCGCATTTTTTTTTCTATGTTGTGGGGTATCTTCCACGTACGTAATTATGTCTAGTATCAGCTCCTTGGACAACAATTGTCCCTTACTACGTTTCACTGGAGAGAGGATTTGTGGTTCCCTGTCTGACAAGGATGATGAACTACATGGCCCGACACCTGTTTCAATATCACTTTCACTTGTTAAGCGCGTATTGCCATCATTGTACTCCTCACGTACAATGTCCGCACAGTCGAGAACATACGATTGGTTCAAATGGCTCTGAGCACTATCGGACTTAACTCCTGAGGTCACCAGTCCCCTCCTACTTAGAACTACTTAAATCTAACTAACCTAAGGACATCACACACACCCATGCCCGAGGCAGGATCCGAACCTGCGACCGTAGCGGTCGCGCGGTTCCAGACTGTAGCGTCTAGTACCGCTCCGCCACCCCGGCCGGCAGAATATACGACACCACATATTCCATCTTGGACAAACGCTACTAGCTTAACTGCCACTTTTTTCTCACTCTCTGAAATTCCTTGAGTTCTTTTCTGATATGACGAAATGCTTTATTGTTGCCATTGCTCTGCTTTGTATCAACACCACTAGCACTGTAGCACTGCTGTAGCACTTGTCGACTAAGCAGTTCAACTACGCTTCGTAGCTTCATGCCGCCCCCCTGTTGCTGTTAGCAGCCAATAGTGTGGTTGCGTGCCATGTAATACGCGGAACTTCGAATGCCGTAAATGTCAATGGCCTCTTGCGACCCAAGGTATTCCTTGTTAATTTTGACTTCCGTCGGCTGCAGAGTGTGTTGTTCTAACTAGGAGCCAAATATCAACCCGTCATCCAAGTACACGAACAACTTGTCACCTTGTAATCCCGTCAGAATGGAATACATCGACTCCTGAAATGTATCTCGTGCTTTTATGAGACCCAAGGGCATTCGTTTGTAGTCAAATACTCACTCATACGGCGTACTGAAATCTGACTTTTCTTGCTCCTCTTCGTCTAATAAGAGCTGATAATCGCTCTTTGATAAATTGAGGACCTAGAAGTGCTTTGCCTTTTCTAGACGGTCAATAATTTCGTCTGTTCTTGCCCTTTGGAAATAGTGAATTTAGGGAGCTTTCATTCAGTCACTTATAGCCCATGACTATTCGCCGTTTTTGTTTCCTTCTGGCATCCATCTTCTTCAAAATCAAAATTAATGAAACATTCCAACCACTTTTGCTTGGTGCCGTGGTGTCACCTTCTAACATCTTTTCAATTTATTGCTGGAGCTCCTCTTTTTGCGCTTGTGGTATTCTGAAGGGTAGGGAAGATATAAGTATGATCCTACCTTCTACCTCCGGTATCAGTTTAATTTATTGCCCAATACTATCTGTGTAAGGTGATTTGTCTCCTGGCAAATGGAAATCATCGCTGTACATGATGCATAGCTCTAAAATTGCTGCTTTCTCTTCTGCATTCAGATGACTCACTTGCTTATTCTGTTTTAGTATACTTATTCTCACTTTCAACTGTGGCTTGTTTTTGCTGATACAGTTCACTCTGAATGTTCTTGCAACAACATCCTCTCTGTGACCGATTCTACTACCAACCGTGGGCATTCTACTGACATAGTTTCATCTGTGGTGATCAGCATACTGACTGTTTTGCATTCAACGGTTCCTACTTTTACTAATGCCTCAGGTAGATACAAGCCCCTAGTGATCTCCTGTTTCGAAATGTCACAAAAATGTGATACATCTGAATTCCTGTAAAAAAGTACTCACTTCAAGAAGTGGATTACTAGCCATAACGCTATTGCATGGTTTACATTTTAGCTGTTGTATCACATCAAAGGGATGATGAAAGCTTTTGCACAATGGGTAGGTCTAGTATGTATTATTAAAGTATTTTACACTTCTTTGTTTACCTAGAAGTTTTTCATTATGGAATTAACTGGCTCAACCCTCGCTTGGAGTTCGGTTAGAACGATCCGTTTGCTTCGCACGGCCCATCACTTTGAAGTCAGCAACCACAGAAGCTAAAGACAGTCTCAAATTACTTTCGATGAGAAGTTCATTTTCCCGTATTTATTTTTTATGTAAGTGTAAGGGGGAATAACCTTTTCGCCCAAATATGTCGAAGAGACAGATAATACATCTGTTACCGCTTTATTTGATAGCATTTAGAACTCTGCCTTTAAGCTCAACCGGAAACGTGACGGTGACAAAGCTTTATAACGTGTCTGTAACTTAAAGTCACTGGAATTTTCGAGAAGCTGCTCGTTTTAATTTACACTTCACGTCGATTTCATAAAATTGTCTCCTTCCATGAGATTTTAGTTTAAAATTTTACTACTAGGCAGAGCAGGAAATAGTCGTCGAAAGTTTTTTAAAGCCCGTACAAGTGTTCTTTAATTATGTTTTTAAGATTGTTGTGTGAAATAAGATTTATTTCTACTAGCAAATCATAAAGAATATCGAAGCATTCGTTTTGATTGGAATTTAAACGGATTTCCCGAACTGTATGGGTTTTAATGAATGAATAAATATGGTCTTCACAGCACAAAGGTTTATGTTTGCTCACTGAAGTAATAAATTTAAAGTGTTAATCTTTAAGAAAAATCTGCGAAATACACTCTGAAGCCAGGCTTTGCCTTGGGGAATGTGCAGCTAGCGAGAAAAACATAAACTTCATACAATATAAGAACCTTTTTGGCGCGAGATAACCATCTAACTCCACTGTGTGTCCCCAAAAACTTTTAAATATTTGCCATTCCCTCACACAGATTACAAAAATTCGATTGTTAATAGAACGATCTTTAATAAAATTAACTATTTTCACTGATTCGTAGGGTACAGAGTTTTTTTCACACGCTCATAACATTACCTTCATTTAACAATTACAAACAACGGACCAGATTTAAGGAATTACCTTATTCCTGATGTTACGCTCACACTTAAATTTATGTAAGACCAGAGGGGAAATTCGAGCCACAGAGATATCGTTTCGCGCCCGCGACAGTGTGGTGAATGTGGGCCCGAAACGTGTCGAGAAACCGAGCCACTAGGGCGCTTGAGCAAACTCAAGCTATGGCACGACCTAGCGAGGTGGCGCGGCTGTTGGCACACTGGACTCGCAGTCGGGAGGACGACGGTTCAAACCCGCGTCCGGCCATCCAGAACTAGGTTTTGCATGATTTCACTAACTCGTTTAAGGCAAATGTCGGAATGGTTTCTTGGAAAGGGTACGGCCGATTTCCTTCCTCACCATTGCTACAAACCGTCTCTGATTTGCTCCATATCGACAGGACGTTAACCATTGCACGCTTTCAAGGAAAAGTAAGTAATGAACTATTATGCCACCGGAAGTCTGTAGATCCACTGGGAATAGATCGAACTGAAGCCATAGGAAGAGTGTGAGCTCCGTACAGTGGTATTGGCAGGCGCGTAGAGAACTGGAAGACGGTGTCACAGGTTAAGCTCCGGAAAGTACATCCAAAGGAAAGAGACGGCGCTTTCTCGAAAGGCTAAAACGCAAAAGGCGAGAGTGAGTAACGACAGAAGCCAAACTGTTGACCCACATCAGAGGCAGGCTACAGGGATTCCCGGAGAGAAGCAAAAAGGGCGCTGTGAGTCGTGCTTCGGTAGCTCAGATGGTAGAGCACTTGCCCGCGAAAGGCAAAGGTCCCGAGTTCGAGTCTCGGTCGGGCACACAGTTTTAATCTGCCAGGAAGTTTCATATCAGCGCACACTCAGCTGCAGAGTGAAAATCTCATTCTGGAAACATCCCCCAGGCTGTGGCTAAGCCATGTCTCCGCAATATCCTTTCTTTCAGGAGTGCTAGTTCTGCAAGGTTCGCAGGAGAGCTTCTGTAAAGTTTGGAAGGTAGGAGACGAGATACTGGCAGAAGTAGAGCTGTGAGACTGGGCATGAGTCGTGCTTCGGTAGCTCAGATGGTAGAGCACTTGCCCGCGAAAGGCAAAGGTCCCGAGTTCGAGTCTCGGTCGGGCACATAGTTTTAATCTGCCAGGAAGTTTCATATTAGCGCACACTCCGCTGCAGAGTGAAAATCTCATTCTGGAAACCTACATTACTTCACATTCACCTTGACGTGTAGCACATCTGGAATTTGCTGGTATAAACTTCCTGTCTCTAGTTACCATGAGTTGCTTCAGGGGAATCGGATGGTTGTTTGGTTCAAAATTTTTGATTTTTGTTTTTTGCACTTTTTTTGTTACGCATATATTTAGGTTTAAGCTGATAACAAAAAAAAATGGTTCAAATGGCTCTGAGCACTATGGGACTTAACTTCTGAGGTCATCGGTCCCCTAGAACTTAGAACTACTTAAACCTAACTAACCTAAGGACATCACACACATTCATGCCCGAGGCAGTAGCGATCGCGCGGTTCCAGACTGTAGCGCGTAGAACCGCTCGGCCACTTCGGCCGGCAGTTGATACCAAATTTATTATTTTATGTTGAGTAGTTTCTGTTCTAAACGTTTTAGTAAAACTCTGCAACGCAAACTTTTCATGAACTCAGCCCTCTTTTTACTCGCTGGTGACTACTTGTTACAGTACAGCTGTTTGAAAGCTTAGTTTCTAACACCGATGAAATACTGTTGGCAACAATGATGAAAACGGCTGCCAGTTTACTTTGTTGTTTCCAGTTCTCTGTTTGTGGTGATTGAAAGTGAAGTTTGTTTACGATGTTCGTATTTCAGTATTAAGATCTCAGCAAATAAATTTATATTATGTAAAAATGTCACGAATACAAAACATGAGAAGGAAACGTGAGTTCAGTAAGGGGAGATGTAACCAAAAACAGTTTTTGCATCGTGGTGAATCAGAAGTGGAAGTTCATTGTGAAGGTGAGCCTAGGCCTAGTACTAGTACTGAAGATACTTGTGCTTCTAAAACAAGCTCTTCTTCTACGAAGCTTACCAGTAACTTGAGATATATGGAATAAAAATATGAGATATATGGAAAAGGTGGGAATTTAAGGAGATGGGACCTGGATAAATTGAAAGAAGCAGAGGTTGTACAGAGTTTCAGGGAGAGCATAAGGGAACAATTGACAGGAATGGGGGAAAGATATATAGTAGAAGAAGAATGGGTAGCTTTGAGGAATGAAATAGTGAATGCAGCAGAGGATCAAGTAGGTAAAAAGACGAGGGTTAGTAGAAATCCTTGGGTAACAGAAGAGATACTGAATTTAATTGAAGAACGGAGAAAATACAAAAATGCAGTAAGTGAAGCAGGCAAAAAGGAATACAAACGTCTCAAAAATGATATCGACAGGAAGTGCAAAATGGCTAAGTAGGGATGGCTAGAGGACAAATGTAAGGATGTAGAGGCTTATCTCATTAGGGGTAAGATAGATACTGCCTACAGGAAAATTAAAGAGACCTTTGGAGCAAAGAGAACCATTTGCATGAATATCAAGAGCTCAGATGGAAACCCAGTTCTAAGCAAAGAAGGGAAAGCAGAAATGTGGAAGGAGTATATAGAGGGTCTATACAAGGGCGATGTACTTGAGGGCAATGTTATAGAAATAGAAGAGGGGTGTAGATGAAGATGAAATGGGAGATATGATACTGCGTGAAGAGTTTGATAGAGCACTGACAGATCTAAGTCGAAAGAAGGCCCCGGGAGTAGACAACATTCCATTAGAACTACTGACAGCCTTGGGAGAGCCAGGCCTAACAAAACTCTACCATCTGGTGAGCAAGATGTATGAGACAGGCGAAATTCCCTCAGACTTCAAGAAGAATATAGTAATTCCAATCCCAAAGAAAGCAGGTGTTGACAGATGTGAAAATTACCGAACTATCAGTTTAATAAGTCACAGCTGCAAAATACTAACGCGAATTCTTTACAGACAGATGGAAAAACTGATAGAATCGGACCTCGGGGAAGATCAGTTTGGATTCCGTAAAAATGTTGGAACACGTGAGGCAATACTGACCCTACGACTTATCTTGGAAGATACATTAAGGAAAGGCAAACCTACGTTTGTAGTATTTGTAGACTTAGAGAAAGCTTTTGACAATGTTGACTGGAATACTCTCCTTCAAATTCTGAAGGTAGCAGGGGTGAAATACAGGAAGCGAAAGGCTATTTACAATTTGTACAGAAACCAGATGGCAGCTATAAGAGTCGAGGGACATCAAAGGGAAGCCGTGGTTGGGAAGGGAGTGAGACAGGTTTGTAGCCTCTCCCCGATGCTATTCAATCTGTATATTGAGCAAGCAGTAAAGGAAACAAAATAAAAGTTTGGAGTAGGTATTAAAATCCATGGAGAAGAAATAAAAACTTTGTGGTTCGCCGATGACATTCTAATTCTGTCAGAGACAGCAAAGGACTTGGAAGAGCAGTTGAACGGAATGGACAGTGTCTTGAAAGGAGGGTATAAGATGAACATCAACAAAAGCAAAACGAGGATAATGGAATGTAGTGGAATGAAATCGGGTGATGGTGAGGAAATTAGATTAGGAAATGAGACACTTAAAGTAGTAAAGGAGTTTTGCTATTTGGGGAGCAAAATAACTGATGTTGGTTGAAGTAGAGAGGATATAAAATGTAGACTGGCAATGGCAAGGAAAGTGGTTCTGAAGAAGAGAAATTTGTTAACATCGAGTATTGATTTAAGTGTCAGGAAGTCGTTTCTGAAAGTATTTGTATGGAGCGTAGCCATGTATGGAAGTGAAACATGGACGATAAATAGTTTAGACAAGAAGAGAATAGAAACTTTCGAAATGTGGTGCTACAGAAGAATGCTGAAGATTAGATGGGTAGATCACATAACTAATGAGGAGGTATTAAATAGAATTGGGGAGAAGAGGAGTTTGTGGCACAACTCGACTAGAAGAAGGGATCGATTGGTAGGACATGTTCTGAGGCATCAAGGTATCACCAATTTGGTACTGGAGGGCAGCGTGGAGGGTAAAAATCGTAGAGGGAGACCAAGAGATGAATACACCAAGGATGTAGGTTGCAGTAGGTTTTGGGAGATGAAGAAGCTTGCACAGGATAGAGTAGCATGGAGAGCTGCATCAAACCAGTCTCAGGACTGAAGACTACGATAACAAACAACAACATATGGAATAGAAGAAGGTTGCTACGATATTGTTAATATCAACAGTTTAGGTAGCCTTGTTAGCCAAATTGCGGTGTGTGTAAAATGTAAAGGATCCCTTACCGTCTCTACTGGAACCAGGCTAGTCTTACAAGTACCGACAGTAATAAAGTGCAGTGACTGTTCTTTGGAAGTGTCCACTATTAATTCTCCATGCTTACCAGACTCTGAACAATCAGAAGTGAATGTTCGATTAGCCTACACATTCCGATGTATTGGAAAAGGTGAAGAAGCGGTGAAAATTTTCTGCGGTGTAATGAGCTTGCCGACTTGACCAGCTTTCAAATATTACAATAAGATGCTTCGAGATGCTGCAAAAGAGGTTTGTTAAGAGAGGCTGCTATTGAAGAAAGTATCGGTGAAAATGATGGTAGTAGAGACTTGACAGCAATATTTGACAGATCGTGGCAAAGTAGGGGCCACACTTCACTCAATGGAATTGAAACTGCAAAAGCAGAAAACACATGCAAGGTAATTGATGTTAAAATTTTATCCAAGTATTGCAGATGCGAAAATATAATGACCAGCAATCATGACGCTGATTGCTTAGATAACGACTCTGGAGTAAGTGGAGGAATATAGGCAAAAGGAGTCGTGGAAATGTTCCAAGAATCGCTGCCGAAATACGGAGTGCGGTACAAGTATTATTTAGGAGACGGGGACAGTGCTTCTTACCCTAAGGTTTTTGAGGCCAAACCATATGGTTCCGACTTCTCAATCGAGAAATTTGAAGCAGATGGGTAGTCGCCTCAGGAAATTGAAACAGAAACTTGGGAAAACAAAACTTTCCGACGGCAAAACCATCGGGGGTCGTGGCCGCCTTACTGGTGAGGCTATAAATCAAATACAACTATATTATGGCCTAGCTATAAGAAGGAATACTACAAATCTCTAAAGGACATGAAGGCAGCGGTCTGGGCAGAATTTTTTCATTTGACGGCTATCAACGAAGACACATCTGGACACGCACTATGCCCCAAAGGTGAGACAAGCTGGTGCAAATTCCGAAAAGCCCAAGAGAAAAATAAGCCTTATGACCACAATGACCACACTCATTTTCATTTCGCTGTCTTGGAACAGATAAAACCCATGTTTACAGACTTGGCCCATCCTGACCTCTTGCGTAAGTTCCTACATGGTGGAAGGCAAAATCCGTGAGAGTCGTTCAACAATGTTGTATGGTCGCGGCTACCAAAAGCAACTATTATTTTGATGACTACATTTCCAATGGGAGTGTACGATGCTATTACAAGTTTCAATGAAGGAAATTTAGCGCGATGTAAAATTTTGAGTCATCTAGGCATATCTCCAGGCAAGAACTGTGTCAAGTTTTGGAAAAGGACGACGAACTTCGGATTAAAAAAGCGGATAAAGCTGTCACAGAAATTACGAAAAAGTCTCGCCAAGCCACACAGCAAGCAAGAATAAAGATTGAGGACCAGTTTGAAGAACTAGAAGATCCAGATACACCTTCATATGAAGCTGGAAAGTACTAAAGTAAGCTTAAAATCATTATTTAATAGTCTTATCTGTCTTATCTTTATTTGCGTTTCCCCGACAACTGGGTTTTTCAATGGTTAGGAACATTTTTCTTGGCCACTATTAATGTTATCAACATGATTTTTTAAAAATTGTTACTTATTTGTTAGTTGTTGATTAAAACTGAGGAAATATGAGTATCTTTTAAAGAACTAGGGTATAAATTTAATTAAAGTAAAAAATGGCAATTTTTATGGCTGTTTTAAAAAATATTTTTTTAAATATAAGTTTTTATTATTTTTAAGACTTATCAGTTTAATATGAAGATAAAGATACAAGGAACACAAAAAAATCATGATAATATGTCAATTGGTTAGGGACAAAAATGTTCCTAAAGTCGTATAATTTAACATGGCCGAGATAGAACCATCCGACCTGCCGCATCTTCACCACATTCCCGTCCGTTCTCCTCCATCAGAGTACCTTACACTCCATTCAGATGTGACAACCAACCATAATGTAGCCCCAGAGCCACAATCTTCGGTGTGCTGAAACATGATTGAATGATGTGAAATTTGCAATGGGTTCAAAAGCATTTAATCTAAAACAAAAATGTTCAAACGTGTGCGAAATCTTATGGGACTTAAGTGCTGAGGTCATCAGTCCCTAAGCTTACAGACTACTTCATCTAAATTATCCTAAGGGCAAACACACACACCCATGCCCGAGGGAGGACACGAACCTCCGCCGGGACCAGCCGCACAGTCCATGACTGCAGCGCCTTAGACAGCTTTTATTTTTTTTTTAAATCGTTGAGATTCCGTTCAAGTTCGTTGGTTGATCCTTCCACTCAGTTTTTTATTACAGAGGCCAACCGACTCTCTGATCGAACACGCTGAGCTGCCGTGACGGCATACCGCTCGGCTAATCCCGCGCGGCACATCTAAAACTCATCAGTAGAAAACATACACACTCATACTGAAACACGCACACACACCCGTCAAACTGGTGTCTGAAACATCTCTCTGAACGAAATATATATGGCCCGATCCTATTTTCATGCATAAATGCATATGGCTGAAAAGTTGAAAAATAACATGCTAAACACGCTAGTATACTTCCTACAGAACATCAGAACGACTACAAACCATTCTGTCCATGAATACTTAGAAACCAATCTTTGTTTATGCAATGTAGTTAACAAATTGGAAATCCATTTTTGCTGCAGATGTGTTTTGCTTTGAACACTATTCCTTAAAAGCTCAAAATGTGAAATAAAATCAACTGCTGAATTGTGCAACTGTTGCTTGACGTCACCAACAGATGACAGCATTCATACTACCGTCTGCGTAGTCATGTAAGGCACAACAAAGACACAAATTAACTATTTTCCACATCTAAATTATAGCAAAGTGCTTGGTAATTGTCGCAGTGTTAAATCGACGTTTAAAATGTCTGCAAAAATACGCCAGCAGCGTAAAAAAGTGCAATACTTATGTCAAGTATCACGATGTTCTTTTCCACCACACACACACACACACACACACACACGTTTTCGTGCATAAAATATGATTCTGAACAACAATACTATTTCCATTCCTCAATACTTACAAATAACATTGTTAAACAGGTAGCTGTCGTTTGACGTTTCTCATTCGGCTTAAAGGATCAAAACTAACCTGACCATACAGGGAACTCATTATAGATAAAGTCCTTCGCAAAGCAAGCAAACATACGAACGAACAAGCAGTCTGAATTACTGGAAGAATATAAATATTTAGCCTGCTCCTTGTGTAAGACACAATGCACACAAAAAATTAAATATTTCAATATCTACATTACTACATAGGTACAATGGTATCAATACAGGGTGGTCTATTGATCGCGACCGGGCCAAATATCTCACGAAATAAGCGTCAAACGAAAAAACTACAAAGAACCAAACTCGTCTAGCTTGAAGGGGGAAACCAGATGGCGCTATGGTTGGCCCGCTAGATGGCTCTGCCATAGGTCAAACGGATATCAACAGCTTTTTTTTCAATAGGAACCTCCATTTTTATTACATGTTCGTGTAGTACGTAAAGAAATATGAATGTTCTAGTTGGACTACCTTTTTCGCTTTGAGATAGATGGTGCTGTGATAGTCACAAACGTATAAGTACGTGGCATCACGTAACATTCCGCCAGTGCGGACAGTATTTGCTTCGTGATACATTACCCGTGTTAAAATGGACCGTTTTCCAATTGCGGAAAAGGTCGATATCGTGTTTATGTATGGCTATTGTGATCAAAATGCCCAACGGGCGTGTGCTATGTATGCCGCACGGTATTATCAAGACCACATGGTAGGGTATCCATTTCGTAGTTTAAAGAGTTGTCATCTCCTGCTGTAACACATGACGTACTTAATGGCGAAGCTGTATTCTTTTCATCCCTTGTGGGATATAACGACCAATAAATAGTTTCCGTTTGAGGACGTTGCTGCTTGTGTGTATGCAACATAGTGCGACTCCGTTGCCAGCAGATAAACAGCGACATGCCGAAAAGAGATTTGTGTGACGTTTATGTCTTTCCGACCTGTAGTCAGTATATACAGAAACGTGAACTGTGGAGACGCTATTACCAAAGGCTTCCAATATGGACCAATGTGCTGTTATTCTTTTGTTGGCTGCCAAAGGACAAACACCGAAGGCATCTTTCGGAGAGTGAAGAATGTGTATGGAGCATCATGCCAGTCGAAAACCACCGTATGGAATATTGCGAAACAATGGGTGCTGCTGTTTCATAATAACGCACGAATCCATATCGCAAATGTCATAACGCAGAAGTTACGCCAACTCAAGTGGGAGACACTCGAGCACCTACCCTGTTGTCCTGATTTCTTCCAATACGATTATCACGCCTTAGATCCCTTAAAGAAGGCCTGTCGTAGAAGGATGTGCAGGAGACAGTTGTGGACTTCTTCACACAGAAGGACACGGTATTTTATTATACGGGTATCTTCAATCTGGTTTGTCGGTGAGATAATTGCCTCTATGCTCACCACGATTACGCTTGATTGACATACCGATTCTGGACTATACGGCCTTCAAATCATTTTGATCGCTCCTTATACATTATATTATGGCCTGTAAATAAACTATAGTGTGTAGGTCAGACACATGATATCAGCTACTGGGGAAAATTGTATTCTGTACATTACCTGTGCAATTTATTGTAATATCGTGGCCTGGAAATTTACTGTGGTGTGTAAATCAGAGAGGTTATGTCATTTACTGGCGAGATGTCAGGAGCTGTTCGATGTCATCTGTTGGAGAGATGGCGGATACAGGGGATGTCAGCTACTGATGGATGTCAGCTGTGAGGGGTGTCAAATGGTTCAAATGGCTCTGAGCACAATGGGCCTTAACATCTGATGTCATCAGTCCCCTAGGAGGTCGCGCGGTTGCAGACTGAAGCGCCTAGAACGTAGAATGTCTTAACAATATTACTATGAAGAACATAAAAGGCAAAATTGTCATTTATGAAAAATGGTTAAAATGGCTCTGAGCACTATGCGATTTAACGTCTGAGGTCATCAGTCGCCTAGAACGTAGAACTAATTAAACCTAACTAATCTATGAACATCACACACATCCATGCCCGAGGCAGGATTCGAACCTGCGACCGTAGCAGTCGCTCGGTTCCAGACTGTAGCGCCTAGAACCGCACGGTCACTCCGGCCGGCCTGTCATTTATAGATTCTGTCGTCTAGAGGAACTGTAAGAAGGAACGTAGCTCTTTTTTAAATCGATAGGATAGGCAGTATACAAGAATGAAATTAGAATTTGACAGCATTGATACCTTGTATTTGTCTAATTGCTAAAGAGGGCTTTGTACACCCAATAAAAACGCAGGTGCCTCAATCTTGCTTGCAACAAATATCTGCTTCAAATTTCTACAAAGATCAGGTGATAAAATTTCGATCTTTGTACCACCAGCAACATAACCACAAGTAGAAATAAAATTGAAAATAATGGAAACGTATATTAGGTAGTCAGTAAGGTCAATTATATTTTTCTATTACAGAACATAATGAATTAACTTCATTCTCACTAAAATGGTTCTTGGTGATGAATTACTGTTTTCGTGAATATACACTCCTGGAAATCGAAATAAGAACACCGTGAATTCATTGTCCCAGGAAGGGGAAACTTTATTGACACATTCCTGGGGTCAGATACATCACATGATCACACTGACAGAACCACAGGCACATAGACACAGGCAACAGAGCATGCACAATGTCGGCACTAGTACAGTGTATATCCACCTTTCGTAGCAATGCAGGCTGTTATTCTCCCATGGAGACGATCGTAGAGATGCTGGATGTAGTCCTGTGGAACGGCTTGCCATGCCATTTCCACCTGGCGCCTCAGTTGGACCAGCGTTCGTGCTGGACGTGCAGACCGCGTGAGACGACGCTTCATCCAGTCCCAAACATGCTCAATGGGGGACAGATCCGGAGATCTTGCTGGCCACGGTAGTTGACTTACACCTTCTAGAGCACGTTGGGTGGCACGGGATACATGCGGACGTGCATTGTCCTGTTGGAACAGCAAGTTCCCTTGCCGGTCTAGGAATGGTAGAACGATGGGTTCGATGACGGTTTGGATGTACCGTGCACTATTCAGTGTCCCCTCGACGATCACCAGTGGTGTACGGCCAGTGTAGGAGATCACTCCCCACACCATGATGCCGGGTGTTGACCCTGTGTGCCTCGGTCGTATGCAGTCCTGATTGTGGCGCTCACCTGCACGGCGCCAAACACGCATACGACCATCATTGGCACCAAGGCAGAAGCGACTCTCATCGCTGAAGACGACACGTCTCCATTCGTCCCTCCATTCACGCCTGTCGCGACACCACTGGAGGCGGGCTGCACGATGTTGGGGCGTGAGCGGAAGACGGCCTAACGGTGTGCGGGACCGTAGCCCAGCTTCATGGAGACGGTTGCGAATGGTCCTCGCCGATACCCCAGGAGCAACAGTGTCCCTAATTTGCTGGGAAGTGGCGGTGCGGTCCCCTACGGCACTGCGTAGGATCCTACGGTCTTGGCGTGCATCCGTGCGTCGCTGCGGTCCGGTCCCAGGTCGACGGGTACGTGCACCTTCCGCCGACCACTGGCGACAACATCGATGTACTGTGGAGACCTCACGCCCCACGTGTTGAGCAATTCGGCGGTACGTCCACCCGGCCTCCCGCATGCCCACTATACGCCCTCGCTCAAAGTCCGTCAACTGCACATACGGTTCACGTCCACGCTGTCGCGGCATGCTACCAGTGTTAAAGACTGCGATGGAGCTCCGTATGCCACGGCAAACTGGCTGACACTGACGGCGGCGGTGCACAAATGCTGCGCAGCTAGCGCCATTCGACGGCCAACACCGCGGTTCCTGGTGTGTCCGCTGTGCCGTGCGTGTGATCATTGCTTGTACAGCCCTCTCGCAGTGTCCAGAGCAAGTATGGTGGGTCTGACACACCAGTGTCAATGTGTTCTATTTTCCATTTCCAGGAGTGTAGTTGTATATTACGAAAATGTGGAGTTTCAGTGATACACCTTATTAAGGACCTTTCCACTCTTCAAGATTAGGAGTGATGGTGTGTTTGTGTGTAGCACATGGAAATACGCTCTATAACTTAATTGGAAAGTCCATCGTGCCTTGGACCGAAAGGGCACCAAGAAACTGGTACAAAGATAGAACCTCGGATGGGTTTTGGCACGAATATGACTTTAACCTGCAAGCTACACCACTAATGCCACTAACTGAGGCATATGTGTTTCTAACTGCTATAAAACAGATCTTTATGCATTTTAACAAATATTACTGATAGGCAGATGCAGATAGTTTGGAGTAGCAGGTATCTTAATAATCACAATTGTCAAGCAGGATATTTACATAAACAATTTTATCTACCCGAAATTTGCTTGGCCTTCTCTAAGGTAACAAAACATCTCAACATATAATTCCTTAAATAATGTTATTGTTTACTAAATGAATGAAAACAATGTTTACTTAAATCATTGATTACACAATATTTGTCAAATTAATTAACAATGAAGGGCATCAAATGACTAGCTGAATTAATTAAATAACTCCAACTTCAGCACAATTAAAGATATATAATTATGTTAATGAGGTTCGCAGGAGAGCTTCTGTAAAGTTTGGAAGGCAGGAGACGAGGAACTGGCAGAAGTAAAGCTGTGAGTAGCGGGCGTGAGTCGTGCCTCGGTAGCTCAGTTGGTAGAGCACTTGTCCGCGAAAGGCAAAGGTCCCGAGTTCGAGTCTCGGTTGGGAACACAGTTTCAATCGGCCAGGAAGTTTCATATCAGCGCACATTCCGCTGCAGAGTGAAAATCTCATTCTGGAAACATCCCCCAGGCTGTGGGTAAGCCATGTCTCCGCAATATCCTTTCTTTCAGGAGTGCTAGTTCTGCAAGGTTCGCAGGAGAGCTTCTGTAAAGTTTGGAAGGCAGGAACGAGGTACTGGCAGAAGTAAAGCTGTAAGTACCGGGCGTGAGTCGTGCTTCGGTAGCTCAGTTCTTTCGGTTCTGTCCTGCAGTGGTGGATCGAGTGTGCAAAGCCAGCTTTATGGAGGACGTTAATAGGTTACGGGAAGGAGGTTTCTCAATGGCAGCGCACGTCCACTGAGTTTTACTTTACGGCGCTCCGGGAACTGTTAGCTCAACCACCTACACCAGAACGCCAGACGGCCGTCCACCGAGTTAAGGCGAAGCTGGTACAACTTGCGACGCAGAGGATGGCAGGTACGATGATACGCGCGAGGTCGCAGGATTTCCTGCCCAACGATGTTCCCTCGATGCATTACGTGATAAAGGAAAGACGAAGAAGACGCAGGAATTTAATACATGAAGTCGATCTCGGCGATGGCCGTCGTTTTACAACACAAAGGGGCATCGCACAGGCGTTCACGGATCATTTTACCAGATCCATGCGAGCAACGGGGAGGGTCAGAGGGAGCTGGGGAACGTCCTGGAAGAGATCCCAGACGCGACGAGTGTGAACGGGGAAGCAGACGGGTTATCTGAAATTACGTGTGAAGAGCTGGAGGAAGCGATTACACGAGGTGCTTGCAACAAGTCCCCAGGTCCAGATGGATTCCCGTTGGAATTTTACCGTGCCTTTGTGACCATTATGACACCGATGTGGCTATGTATGTTTAATGAGCTTCTGCAGCAAGAAGTACCGGTTCACATTCAATTCACGGAAGGGCTCATGATACCGATACCGAAGCCCCGTGGTGGCAAACGGCCTTGTGATTAACGTCCCTTGACCCTCCTTAATAGTGACTCAAGATCTTCATGCGCATCCTGGGAAGTCGTATCAAAAAGTCGCTGGAGAATCGAATACATGCCGATCAGACTTGTCTTGGCGGCATCAGTAATATACACACAGCCTTGGGAGACTATCGTGACGTCGGCGCCCTCGCGGCTGCATGCCGCCTCCGGGGGGCGATGGTTGCAGTAGATTTCGATCATGCTTTTGATCGCGTGGATCATGTGTACCTTGCGGCGGTGATGAACAGGATGGGTGTCTCGCCATTATTGACCAATGCTGTGATGCGGCTGTTGCACGGCGCCAGATCAGCGATGGTGGTCAACGGAGGGAGAACTGAGTATTTTAAGATCTTAAGATCAGTGAGACAGGGTTGCCCCTCGTCGATCCTCCTTTATGCGATCGCCTTAGAACCGTGTCTTGCAGGCCTTCGCCGCCGTCTTACCGGGATCTCCCTACGGCATTTATCATTCATATGCAGAGCATAAGCGGATGATATTGTGTTCCTCGTACGGAATGAGGGGGAGACTCAAACAGCACTGTATTGGCTACAGACGTATGGGATGGCAGCTGGAAGTGTGGTCAACTATCGAAAATCACAATTCATGCATGTGGGGCGTGGACTAGAACCAGGAACGGAAGGACCCTTACCTGCGGTGGAAACCCTCCGCTGTTTGGGTATCACCTTTCATAAAGAGACAGCGAGAACGGCTGCGGAAAACTACCGAAGACTGTTACTCAGAGTCCGCACGGCAGTACGACTAAACGCCCTACGGTCGATGGATATGCTGCAGCGAGTGTTACTCGTCAACCTTTATCTCGCGCCCATGATGTGCCACCTGACACACCTTCTCCCCTTGACGCGCACGATGGCTATGAGGATTCAGGCGGCTTTTGGGACAACTCTTTAAGGTACAGTACAACACGCTTACCCTCCCAGCGGGAGAGGGGAGCGTTGGTTTAGTGAGCGTGCACGAGAAGGCGCGTGCCATGTATATTAATACTATGCTCAAACGGTGGCGCAACAGGAATCACTCGCTTACGGGGACGATCGTCGAAGAACTCGTACCAACATCGCATCTTCCTTCAGTCAGTGTCGGCCATATATCGCCTCCTTTAACGAATGTGCGCATGTTCATCATGGAACACAGTTACGTTCGAGAGCGTTTACCGACGACCCGACAGTCGACATCAAAGGACGTGTACCATCTGCTTCTTCGACAGATCGCCCGGAATAGGGTGGAACGGAAACATCCAGCTGTTAATTGGCACGTGGTGTGGCGCACGGTCCACCACCCCCACCTACTTACATCAGTCAGATCAACATGGTACATTGTCGTCAACCGAAAATACCCTACAAAATGATAAAAAGTACGCAATACATTTGGCGGATTCGCCCTTGTGTCAGCAATGCGGTGTGCTGGATACGGACGACCATCGGCTGGTCTGCGGCGAGGTATTGGCTGTCTGGACTCTCGCAAGAAAGATAATAGCGTTCATGCGTCGCACTATCTATACAGCAGTCTGTTCTGACATAGTATTTTTTCCAGAGGAAACGTATTTTCCGCGCATAAGACGAACGCAGTGGCGTGGATCACAGGTATGACGGTCCATTACATCTATAGAGACACACGTACGAACTTACTGAACGTCCTGGATTACTGGCAATACTTGCAAGATGGACACACAAAACTATTACGGCTACAAAAGTACAAGGATTGGTATGCCAATTTCCTAGTAACGGTTTTTGCGGACCCGCCATATACGTGGGGTGTGCCGGGTGCGCAAAGATGAGCGGCGGTACTTTCGTTGTGAAACTGACCAAGTAAAGAGATCGACTAAGAACACTATGCGAGTATGCGGCCTACGAAAAACTCACGATTGCACAGTTAGCAAATGGATGTACTTCAAATTTTGTTTTCATATCCAAAATACTTTTCTTTAGGGTGCCGGAGGTGGCCCCATTTCGATTTTGTTGTTATTTCATGCTGCATGGTAGGACGGCAGCGAGGTTCCTTCCAGAACAGTTGCATGTGTCAGGACGTACTATGTTTATTTTGTGAATAATAAAAGTTTCTGTTTCTCCTACCTTCCTTCATAGAAAATAAAAAAAAAACAAAAAAGTTGATAGAGCACTTGCCCGTGAAAGGCAAAGGTCCCGAGTTCGAGTCTCGGTCGGGCACACAGTTTTAATCTGCCAGGAAGTTTCAATTATGTTAATACTTGAGTAAAAAGACATATATCTGAAATAAATCGGTTCACTGCTGTTCAAAAAATGGCTCTAAGCACTATGGGACTTAACATCTGAGGTCATCAGTCCCCTAGACTTAGAACTACTTAAACCTGACTAACCTAGGCACATCACAAACATCCTTTGCCGAGGCAGGATTCGAGTCTGCGACCGTAGCAGTCGCGCGGTTTTGGACTGAAGCGTCTAGAACCGCGCGGCCACAGCGGCCGGCTGCTGTTACTTGGATACATGTTAATATGTTCCATCTTAACAAGTCAACTGGGGCCTTGGATAACAATAATTACATGTCAGGATAACAACTGATACAGAATTATAACAGAGAATTAAATAAATTAAAACGACTATTTAAACTGTTAAAACTCTAATTTAGTCAAATTTTAATATGTGGAAACAAGAAATATGGGAGGTACCAGCTGTACTCTGTTCAAACAACACGAGACTTGATACGCCATATATGCTCCAAAAACATTCAAACAGTTGGAACAGAATACGAAAAAAGGTAATTCTAATTAAGTGCCGCTAAAACTATATTCTGCTTTGACACTCCCTAAATTATTACAATAATTTAAGGAAAATAAGTTGAACGCAGTACTCAACCAGTAACAAACGACCCAGAGGAAGGTAAGCCATATACAAAAAATGTCATAACTAACAATAACGTTTAGATGATTTTCGTAAACATACAAGTAAGATATTATCCATGGCAAGCTGAGAAGCTAATTTTTAATTGCCAATTTTCGAGTGAGATCCGAATCGATGACAGAAACAAGTTTAACGCTTTCCCTATATGATCGTATTAGAGTAACAGAATCAGAGGCTTCGGCGACGTTTGTCAAACTTCGTCTAGTCAGGCTACCTTCATTCTCAAGGCGTTTCAACGAGTTACAGCCAGCCGTGGATTGCAGGAAATGCATGGGGGACTTCCTTTTCTAAAGTCATTTCACCAAGTTACGAGCCAGCCCTGAGCATCGGGAACCTGGGCAGTCCGCCACTCCCCGAGGTCACTTCCTAGTTATTTTGATATATATCTACTTTTAAGCAGTTGACCTCCACTCTCAAAACATGTGCAATGCAGTCTGATAGCACAAGTGAGCTAGGAATGATAAGTGCTTATGTCAGCACAAGATATTTCGCTACAACATGTAAGCTCTTGAGCCTAAGGATTCTGGACTCAACCCCCAACAGCTGCAGATATCTTTATTTTCATCAATTTCGCCGGCCAGTGTGGCCACGCGGTTAAAGGCGCTTCAGTCTGGAACCGCGCGACCGCTACGGTCGCAGGTTCGCATCCTGCCTCGGGCATGGATGTGTGTGATGTCCTTAGGTTAGTTAGGTTTAAGTAGTTCTAGGTTCTAGGGGACTGATGACCTCAGATGTTAAGTCCCATAGTGCTCAGAGCCATTTTTTTTCATCTAATTTCATGGAAATTTCGGATGACGAATAACGCAGGCAATTGCACATAACTTCACAGCACCGTGGCCCTCGGTCTGTATCCTTAAGGTCCTCGGGTCAAACCTCTCTACACCCATGCTCCCATCCCCCGTCAATATTCATGTAATGTGATCGATAATTAGCAACAACTTTTAATATGAGCAGTTGTGCGATGCTTTACAGTCCTCAAGCGTTACGTCTGAGCCCCCAGAACCCGTCACCCCTCAAAGCCCCCTACGCCTTCGCACTATACGGTCGACTGTAGATATCGTAACAAATTATCTGAATTTACTCTGTGTAAATACCTTAACTCTAACATCTAATTTCAAAACGATGTAACTGTCCTCTGAACTCTGTAGTGAGCCTTGTGGCTGGTGAACAATAATGCATTTAATACAATTAGCGTTCTTACTTGGTAGTAATGAATGTATTTTACTCGGAGGTGATGCGGAGATAGTGTGCCATTCTCTCGAGCCAGCAGTCTATAAATTTATAACAATATCACGGTCTGCCGTCACCAATACTTACTTTTGTCCACCACGAGAAAAGTTTCCTAGTCTTGTCAGCTATGTAAATTCGTCTTCCTCCGTCAGAACTTTTATCCGGCAGTTTTAAATCTTTTAAAATAACTGAAACAATCAACGTTCATATACGACATCATACATGAGCCGTACATACAACGCACTGGAACTGAATTGAGATCTTATTTAAAGCAGCACTTCTAACTCACCATAAAATGATCTGTAATGTTTATTTGTCACGGTGTAGAGGGTATAAAAAATTGGCATACATCATACAAGAGAATGTAACAGTTAAGTAAAAGGTATGTGTGGTAATAAATATGAAAATTATTAAACTTGGATGGTAGTGTGGTTCAGTTATCAACATTCAGCATAAGACATTGAACACTTTACCTACATAGCTTCAGAACTATGACATTGGAACATTATGGGGTAAGTATGGAAAACTGTAATTAACGAACTGTGGAAAAATTTTCAGTAAAGAAATGTTTTTTAATACGTAAAAAAGGACGGCAGTATCAAATATATTCTAACGATTACTGCACGGAACCTATTGCAAACCGAAACCATTCGAATTCCAGTCAGTCTATGGAAGAGAATTTTACAATCACTAAATGAGTTTTTATTCTTATTATTTTTCTATGATGTATACTAGTGACGGGCCAGTCGATTGTTTTCTCGCTCAGTCGGTTTTTTCAGTCGAATGAAACAACCGAATGGAACTAGTCTTCCGCCACGTCTCTCTCCAGGTTTGAATGGTTTCACTTAATGTGAGACAGTCGACTGATACAAGTATATGTCGGTTAGTCAGTTACACCAACGAGCCAAAACATTCTGACCACGGCCCAGCTCGAGGTTGAATGCCTCCTGGTGGTGTTGTGGGCACGTGACACAGTAAGGAAAGAGTGTAAGCGGAAGAGATAAGAACGAGGGCAGTCATTATAGCGAAGATACTAGCCGCAAATGCGGAAATCCGCCGATATAAGCGGTTTTGACAAAGGGCACGTTGTTGTAGCGCTGCGGCTGGAAACGAGAATCTCTGAAACAGCGAAGAACGTCGGCTGATTGCGTATTACTGTCGTGAGCACCTATGGAAAGTGGTTGAATGATACAAAAATGTTAAGGCTTTCGTGGCCACTTGTTGACAAATTGCCTATTGGCTTCTGTCTCGGGTTCTTCGGCCGACGTTCATCTGATGATTTTACTGACGTTTTGCCAGCAAGAGTGGCTGGCATTGTCAAAGCTTCACCCTCCTTGCCGGTGGTGAACTGGAGCCGAGCTGGCGGCCGCAGACTATATGTACCTGGCGCGCCAACGTCCGAGGGCTTCTCCGCGGTCATTTCCGGTGTGGTTCTCCTCTTACTACATGCGACGGTCGTTCGCTGCAGTATGGGAAGCCAGGATCCGTTTACCTTAAGCCTTTTTTTCTCTTTCTTCTTGAAGCTATTCGCGTGTTTTTGTATTTCTACAGCTTCTCTGAACAAGCGGATGAGATAGTGCTTCTCTACACCCAGAATTTCTGTGTCGGCGAATTTTATTACTTGGTCGGTCTCACTCAGTGCGTGCTCTGCCACGGCCGATTTCTCCACCTGCTCCAACCTGCAATGTCGCTTATGTTCATTAATCCTGATGTTGACTGATCGCCGGGCGGCGTGGCCGAGCGGTTCTAGGCGCTTCAGTCTGGAGCCGCGCGACCGCTACGGTCGTAGGTTCGCATCCTGCCTCGGGCATAGATGTGTGTGATGTCCTTAGGTTAGTTAGATTTAAGTAGTTCCAAGTTCTAGGGGACTGATGACCATCAGAGCCATTTCAACCGACATAAACTTTTCCGCATGTGCATGGTATGCGGTATATTCCCGACGTTGCAAGTGTGTCCCTTTTCTCCTTTGCCGATCTGAGGCAGTCTTTGATCTTCCTTGTCGGTTTGAAAATCGTCAGTGGTTTGAGGAGCGTGATAGTGAACTCATATTGATGTCTTAGCCAGCAAATAAATGCCCCTGATTTGAACCCATTGCAACACATATCCGGCTACAGCTGTGTGCCCACAGAGCACCGTCCCGCAAGTTGTGGGAATTTAGTGCGACGTACCTATCAAGGATTTGTAGGATCCATGGGAAAAGTGGACCAACACGCCATTAAACAAGTGATCATAACACATCAGTGTGTTTGAATGTTTTAATTCAGTCTCTGTGTTTCTGACTTCACTTACTACAATACATACATTTGACCCTTTTTCGTTAGGAGCGGTTGCATGGCACCGCCGCCGTGGCCACCTCCTGCAGCTATCAGGGCCAGGGTCGCAGCCGGCGCGAGGAGGTTGCGCGATAAACAGTGCGAGCCAGGATCTACGCTAGGGGTGAGTGGCTACCTTCTGCCACCGACTACCGCCCTGGTCGTGGCGGAAGCAGGACGCCGACGTGGAGATTTAAATAGCTAATTAATGGACATCATCACATCTTTTCAGTCAAACGGAATGCAAATAGTAGCAAAACTTTGGAAATGTTCCTTTCTCTTCACTTACCCTTAAGAGAACTTTTACGGTTGGCGAACTTTGTACTCCTAACAAAAGCTTTATTAGCTGCGTCGTAATTGCACCTGAAACAGTTTAATGCCCAGAAATCTATATATCAGTTTTAACGGCGAAAAGAAGAATTAGTCTTTCAGTACATAATGAGGTAAAGGTTTATGATGCTTATTTTAACTTTGGCGTACCCATTGAGATGTCTTCGCGTAGACCTGGGGGTGGGGCTACCCTCTGGGGACACGTGTATTGTATATCACTGCTTCACTTCAAGTAATGAAAGTACTTCCGACTTGTCTCACTCGGAAGAATAACTGGATAATGTAGAAAACTAAAGCAACATACGGTGGTTTCAGCTGAATGAACGAATGAATACATGCTTAACCGACAGGAAAATTAAGAAGACTGGTTTCACTTGAAAAGAAAGAATGAATAACTCAGTCAGTACGCAAAACATCACCTGAATCTATCGACTGTTACTGTTTTCATTCGGTTGCACCCAGAGATTGGTTTCACGCGAAAGAAATTCAACTGATACATAAAGCTACAACCGAATTAGTCTATTGTGTTCACACAACCGACAAAACCAATTGTTTCTATTCGATTGTTTCCACCACTAAGGTGCACAGATAGTGTAAAAATTAAACGTTCCCACGACAAGCTGAAACATAAGGCTATACATTTTCTATTGTATTTACCACAAGTGTACGTGCCGTCACTTGTAAATACTCAGCGAGCGACAAGTCTTTCACAGATTTCACCTCAAACTATACGACCCTAATCACCTACGAGTCCCAGATCCCGGGCGTGTGTCGTAACGATTTCCTTGGACATTTGAAAGCTAAAAGTCTCCCACAGAGAGAGAGAGAGAGAGAGAGAGAGAGAGAGAGAGAGACGAAAGCAATACATGATTCGGAACACAGTTGACTTTCCGACGCTTAGTGGAAAATATCACCTCATTAAAAAAATTTAAAAAACAGTAAAGAAACAGCACGCTTAGAAGAAGCTATCACGTCATAAAAAAAAGTCGCAGCTACATGATACATGAACGTGTGTGTTAAATATACGCTTTCAGTTTACAACAGCAAGTATTCAATTAAAATTATGTGGTCATTATATTAAAATCTAATGGAATGTCTATGATCATTAACGATCATATACAACGATAATAGCACCTCATCATTGCGGAGATTGCAACGGGGAACCAATAAAAGAAACATTTTTAACGTTTGCTACATGTATAACGTTCTCAGAAGACAAGTGTTGAATTAAAATTACATGCCCATTGCAGTAAAATACAAAGCACTTTATCTAATGGAGATTCAACAAGCAACCAATAAAGATGCGATTATAAGATTTTCTGCACGCATAGCGTTAATTACGTTTGCTGAAAATAACACTCAGATGTTACCGTCCAGTTCAAGATGTAACATCTACATCTACATGATTACTCTGCAATTTACACTTAAGTGCCTGGCAGAGGGTTCATTGAACCATTTTCATACTACTTCTCTGCCATTCCACTCTCTAATGACGCGTGGGAAAAAGGAACACCTGAATCTTTCCGTTCGAGTTCTGATTTCTCTTATTTTATTATTGTGATCATTTCTCCCTACGTAGGTGGGTGTCAACAAAATATTTTCGCATTCGGAAGAGAAAGTCGGTGATTGAAATTTCGTAAATAGATATCGCTGCAAAGAAAACCACCTTTGTTTCAGTGACTGGCACCCCAACTCGCGTATCATATCAGTGACACTCTCACTCCTATTGCGCAATAACACGAAACGGGCTGCCCTTCTTTGCACTTTTTAGATGTCCTCCATCAATCCTACATGGTAAGGATCCCACACCGTGCAGCAATATTCCAGCAGAGGACAGACAAGTGTAATGTAGGCTGTCTCTTTAGTGGGTTTGTCGCATCTCCAAAATGTTCTGCCAACAAAGCGCAGTCTTTGTTTTGATTTCCCCAGAATACTATCTATGTGGTCTTTCCAATTTAAGTTGTTCGTAATTGTAATTCCTAGGTATTTAGTCAAATTGGCAGCCCTTAGATTTGTGCAATTTATCGTATACCCAAAATTTATCGGATTTCTTTTAGTACCCACGTAGATGACCTCGCACTTTTCTTTGTTTAGTGCCAGTTGCCACTTTTCGCACCATACAGAAATTCTCTCTAGATAATTTTGTAATAGGAACTGATCGTCTGATGATTTTACTAGACTGTAAATTACAGAATGATCTGCAAACAATCTAAGGGGGCTGCTCAGATTATCACCTAGATCATTTATGTAAATCAGGAACAGCAAAAGGCCTATGACACTACCTTGCGGAACGCCAGATATCACTCCTGTTCTACACGATGATTTACCGTCTATCACTACGAACTGTGACCTCTCTGAGAGGAAATCACGAATCCAGTCACACAACTGAAGCGGTACTCCATATGCACGCAATCTGATTAATAGTCGCTTGTGTGGTATCAAAAACCTTCTGGAAATCTAGGAATATGGAATCGATCTGATATCCCTTGTGGACAGCACTCATTACTTCATGGGAATAAAAAGCTAGCTGCGTTGCACAAGAACTATATTTTCTGAATCTGTTGTTTATGTATCAATAAGTCATTTTCTTCAAGGTGATTCATAATGTTCCAGTACAGTATATGCTTCAAAATCCTGCTGCAAATTGAGGTCAGTGATATGGATATGTAATTCAGTGGGTTACTCCTATTTCCTTTCTTGAATATTAGTGTGACCTGTGCTACCTCCCAGTCTTTAGGAACAGACCTCTCGTCAAGTGAACGGTTGTATATGATTGCTAAGAAAGGCACTATTGTGTCTGCATACTCTGAAAGAGACCTGATTGGTATACAATCTTCACCGGAAGATTTTCCTTTCTTAAGTGATTTGAGTTGTTTTGCAACACCTAAGATATCTACTTTTACGTCACTCATGCTAACAGATGTTCTGGTTTCAATTTGTGGAATATTTACTTCATCTTCTTTCGTGAAAGAATTACGGAAAACTGTATTTAGTAACTCCGCTTTAGTGATACCATCATCGGTAACATTTCCATCGCTATCGCGCAGTGACGGTATTGACTGTTTTTTGCCACTGGCGTACTTTACATACGACCAGAATCTCTTTGGGTTTTCTACCATATTGTGAGACAATGTTTCATTGTGGAAACTATTAAAGGCATCTCGCATTGATGTCCGCATTAAATTTCGAGCTTCCGTGAAACTTAGTCAGTCTTGGGGAATTTGCGTTCTTCTGAATTTGGCATGCTTTTCTCGTTGCTTCTGCAACAGTGTTCTGACATGTTTTGTGTACCATGGTGGATCAGTCCCGTCTCTTATTAACTTATGCAGTATGAATCTATCTACTGCTGTCGATACTGTAACTTCGAATTTGAGCCATATCTGGTCTACACTTACATAATTAGCTTGGAAGGAATGGAGACTCTCTCTTAGGAAGGCATCAAGCGAATTTTTATCTGCTGTTTTAAACAGATATATTTTGCGTTCGTTTTTAGTGGTTTTGGATGATATGGTTTTGAGCCTCGCTACAATGATCTTGTGTTCACTAATCCCTGTATGCGTCATGTCGCTCTCTGTTACATCAGGATTATTTGTGGCTAAGAGGTCAAGTGTGTTTTCGCAACCATTTACAATTCGTGTGGGGTCATGAACTAATTGTTCAAACTAATTCTCAGAGAAAGCATTTAGTACAATTTCGGAAGATGTTTTCTGTCTACTACCGGCTTTGAACGTGTGTTTTCGCCAACAAATCGAGGGTAGATTGAAGTCTCCACCAATTAGAACCGTATGAGTGAGGTACTTATTTGTAATGCGATTCAAGTTTTCTTTGAACCGTTCAGCTATTATATCATCTGAGTCGGGGGGGGTTGGTAGAAGGAGCCAATTATTATTTTGGTTCGGCTGTTGATTATAACCTCTACCCATAGTAATTCGCAGGAACTACCTATTTCAACCTCACTACATTGATAAACTACTACCAACAGACACAAACACACCACTACCTACTTTATTTAATCTATCCTTTCTGAACTAGGTTTGCACCTCTGTAAAAATTACGGCAGAATTTATCTCCGGCTTTAGCCAGCTTTCTGTTACTATAACGATTTCTGTTTCAGTGCTTTCTATCAGCGGTTGAGGCTCTGGTACTTTTCCAACACAGCTACGACAATTTTCAACTACAATACCGACTGTTGCTTGGTCGATTCTCGTCGTTTCTTTGCCTTGTACCCTTTGAGACTGGAGCCCTTTTTGATCTTTATCGAGACTGTCTAACCTAAAAAACCGCTCAGTCCACGCCACACAGCCCCTGCTACCCCTGTAGCCGCTTCCTGTGTGAAGTGGACACCTGACCGTCTGAGCCTCTGATTCAGACCCTCGACTCGGCTCTGTACCAAAGGTCCGCAATCGTTCCTGTCGACGATGCTGCAGATGGTGAGCTCTGCCTTCTTCTCGCTAGCAAGACTGGCAGTCTTCACCAGCTCAGATAGCCGCCGGAAACCAGAGAGAATTTCTTCCGATCCATAGCGACACACGTCATTAGTGCCGACATGAACCACCACCTGCAGTTGGCTGCACCATGTACCCTTCACGATATCCGGAAGGACCCTTTCCACATCTTGGATGACTTCCCCCGGTATGCACACGGAGTGGACATTGGCTTTCTTCCCGTCCTTAGCTGCCATATCCTTATGGGGCTCCATCACCCGCCTAACACTGGAGTTCCCAATGACAAGCAATCCCACCCTCTGCGCTTGTCCCGACCTCTCAGGAAGACTGGCTACTGCCGCAATAGGAGAGGCTTCCATTGCTGGCTCAGAAGTACTTTCAGCAGTGGGCGGTACCTCAAACCAGTTACGGAGGAGTAAGGGTACAGCCTTGCGCCCAACACCAACTTTCGCCTTCCTCCCAGGGATTCGCGACCCCGCCAAGGTTCGCCAATCACCGTCAGGCAAGTGTAGACCGGCAGGGACGTCCGAATCCGAGAGCGCAGTGGCATCAGCGATCCCAGACGATGCTACAGGTTCCAGAGGTGCCAAAGCGCTCGCCTCGGGTGTCCCAATGTCACCGAGGCCCAGGGCAACAGCCTGGAGCCTGTCGACCACGACCAACACAGCTTCCAGCTGTTTACGGACGGTGGCCAATTGATCCTGAATTCGTACCCAACAGGCGCAGCCCCTATCCATTCCTAACAATTTTTTCCTCTCTTTTATCTCACAAGCTGTTCAAATGAAATAGATAACTGACGACTACGCTAATTTACACTATACGGGTACTAAAACGCAATGCTACAACTCTCAAATATTATAATATGCCCGAAATTTGTGAATTAAACTATGCAAGTACCCAAAAACATGCAAGGAAATTAAGAATTAAACTATAAAACAAATAAGTTAGCTAAGAGTGTGCGACTTGCTGCTGGCTGCTGCTTATCCAACGGCGCCGGGAGCTCACTATGGCACAGTTTGAACACTGATCACGTCACTCCTATTGAAGTCCGATCTCAAGTATTATTTGCTGCGGAACTGATCTAATGCATGAAAACTTACTATTTTTTCACTATTACGCTGATAAAGTCTAACGAAACAATGAGAAAAGATGTATGGTTGCGCTAAAGATAATATAGCTTTCCTCATCCATTCGAACATTAAACTACACTTTTAAATCTTTTTTAAAAATCATTGACACGAGTGGCATTCATATGCAGCGTGAACCGTACATACAACACACTGGATATCAAGCTAACAGTAACAGTACACGAGAAACGGTGAATAATGACCAAGATCAACCTCTCAAAAAATGAAGTTACAAGAATATCACTTCTTTAGGGCGGTGTAGATAGAAAAAAATCTTATCCTCTACAGTTTACTAGGCTTAAACATGCGTTTGTACTGACAATACGGCCGGATGCTCCCGCGAGGTTAGCTGTCGATACACGCGTAGCGTTAATAATGTTTGCTGAAAATAACACTCACATATTGCCGTCCAGTTCCAGAGGTAACAGTGTTACTGTTTGAACACAGTCGAATCTATTTCCGGCTGAATCTTCCACTAACGGGGATTCTCTCTGTACTTAACAACCGTCATTAGCTCTGACGCAGTGCGTACGTGATTTCACCCTTGCACGGACGGGCTGCAAGTCCCAGTGAATTTGCATTTTATTTAATGGAGCTTGATTCTTGATCTGTAACTGCATGGTCGTTACAGTAAAATTCTCATCCTTCCCAACAACTGTAGCTAAACAATATTGTGCGCTACCTCTATCCATAAACAAATTGAATTTTAAGTACAGAAATATTTTTGTAGTTAAAGAAGAGATGGTCGCTGTTTGCGTTAAATGTACACCTTCTCATTCCTCGTAAAGCTCTACAACAATGACCACGTCATTTTATTATATTGAAGAAAACAGTGCTCATTCATTACAGAAGCAACTGTCAGAAACCTATTAAAACGCTTTGAGATCTACCTGAAGATGAGAAAAGAAAAGAAAAAAGAAACAGATCAAAGTCAATACGCACTACGGACCTACAATATTACTCCCGATTCCCCGAAAACGAGGCATTAAGAGCTCCTTTCAGTGAAATGTGATAAAGTGCTCTCAGCATCAGCTGCGCACGTAAACGCAGGTTCAGACCCCCATCTAGTTTCGTCCCAATACGTCAGCAGGTCTATTGTCATTGAATCATTCACGTTCCTGGGAGGATTTATCAACCGCAGCAGCAACTTGAATTTCTAGAATATGTAGTGAAATATTGTATTTACGAAATTTTCTTATATTACAGATCAGGAATTGCCGAACGCAGCGTGTATTCGTCATCAGTGCTATTGTATACAACTTGCGGAAACCTACCTTTACCTCTAAGCTATTAGTGTGAAGTTAGCTTTAGAAAAATACAAAAAAAAATCTGCATGTTCCCATCCGCACCCTGTCTCATCCTTAAGCGAATGGTTAGAACCGTGAGGTTCCACGACTCGTTTTCCACTCTCCACTCTCGAGGTCGCTAAACAAGTTCTCTAACCTCTACAACTTATGAGACTTTTTTTACTATAGAACCTGCACCGCCTCTGTAAAGATTACACATTCACGTCTCCGTCGAAGAGATCGGAAGAGCAAGCTGAAAATATGAGTCTAAAAAGCAATTTGAAACATTTTCTATGCAGAGAGAAAGAAGAGAGAATATAAATGATATAATTTTTTCTACAGGAATTCAACTCTACAACAGTTGAATTTTATTGGAGTAGCGACTCGGTAGAAGCCGGTGTAACGGTTGTCTTCGTTACCTGTGGGTGAAAAGTTTTTATTTAAAAGCAAAACGTTTGAATACAGAATACTGTTCAGCTGTATTGTGAGAACTGGTTTCGTTTAAAGCGTTTTTACCGCATCGTTTTTCTGGTTTGAATGACAACGATGTAGACTATTTAAGTAGTAATAAAGTATCAACGTCATACAGCGGAAGAGTTAATGGGACTGATACTATAACTTTTACAGAGAGAAGTGTAAACACGGTGAATCATCTAAAACTTGCAATCCAATTATTGCGAAAATGGAAAGTGCTACTGATGTGTGGTTTTCTCAGAATGGATTGGTAGTCAGGGGCTCGTATTGTTAGCCAATAATTAGATTTAAATTATACTGACAAAGTGTATTTTTTGTACCGGCCGGAGTGGTCGTGCGGTTCTAGGCCCTACAGTCTGGAACCGAGCGACCGCTACGGTCGCAGGTTCGAATCCTGCCTCGGGCATGGATGTGTGTTATATCCTTAGGTTAGTTAGGTTTAGGTAGTTCTAAGTTCTAGGGGACTGATGACCTCAGAAGTTATGTCCCATAGTACTCAGAGCCATTTGAACCATTTTTTTAACCATAGATTATAGTCCCGTTCTTCATAGACGGAACACTGAACATGCACAAGTATTGCAGCCTCCTAACAGACCACCTTCTACGGATGCTAGAAGACGCTATTCTACAGACTAGGTACTTGTCGTACCTGTGATACCAACATGGTAGCTGCCGAGCCCATAGGGCATGAAGTACTACAACATGACTTCACGAATTGTTTCCAGATCGTTGGACTGGACGCAGAGGACCTGCACCTTGGCCCGTTACCCGGATTTGACGACTGTTGACATTCTTTCTCTGGGGAAAGAATAAGGACGCTGTCTATAAGGACATACCAAGTGCTTTCAATGATGTGCAACGACATATTACTGCATAGCAGACTGAAAGCGTCTATTGCCGCTGTAGGCAGTGAAGGTCAGTTGTCTCGTTACTGGTCAGAAACCACATAACTAGTATATGCACTTGTGTTGTTCTTCAGTATGGGCTACCACAGGTACTATACAAGTGTCTGGGTGGGAACTTTTGAAAATAGTAAAAATCTAGTAAATGACCCGCACTAGAATCCCGAAAAAAAACACCACTGCATCCAAATTTACCATACTTTTAGTCTGTTAATTCAGTTGGGATTGTTCCATTTAAAAAGTGTATCTTTACACTTTGTAAGTATTGTTACAGTCTTTTGATTGGCTAAGAATAAGAGTCCCTGACTACCAAACAATTCTGTGAGAACTGTACATCAACAGCACTTTCCATTACCGCAACATTTGCGGTGCAAGTTTCAGGTGATTCACCCCTGTACACCGTTTATTGCAATATGGCACTGCATTTTTGTTTAAAAAAAGTGATTTTAAACTCTTATTTATCTCTCTCTCATCCTCTCTCCTCTGTATACTTGGAATATGGTACTCATCATTCGTTTCCCGCCCTCTCACCCTGTATACCGTTTATTGCAACATAACACTGAATTTTTGTTTAAGAAGGTGATTTTAAACTCTTATTTCTGTCTCTCATCCTCTCTCCTCTGTTTACTTGAAATATGGTACTCATCACTTGTTCTCCACCTTCACACCTGCCCAGATTTGTGCCGGTAAACGATTTTCTGCTACGTAATAGGAAAAAAAGTCTCTCTATTCATTCCTTTAAACATTTTCTAAGAATTGTTGCTGCAGTGAAGCACCATAAAGTCGTTGTCAGGTACCTGTTTTTATAATATTAACTCACGGCTAGATTCCGCATACGACATCTCGGCATTCAGATATAAGTGTCGTAATGTTGCTAGTGTTAGGGTACAGGCCAGGCAATATTTCTAAAGTAGACGGCGTTTGTAATAGATCGAAACGCTACTGCCAAGAGATTGCTTTAGTGGTGAAGATGACCTGGCTGAATATTACAGCGCTTTTTGTAGGCCCTCGAAGATGACTGTTAGGAACAAGTATAAAGATGGTTACTTACGTTCTAGATGTTTCGCTGACGGGTGGACAGGAATTACAACAATACTTGGTCGCTTAATCAGCTTTCTTCTCTATCTGTTCTAATTCTGTTGACAGTTCATCACATTTTAATCAGTTTAATAACGTATCCTATCTACAACACTCTTAATTACATCGGTTTCGTTTCTTTCCGTCCCCTATCTTTGAGTAAGCATTACGCTGTGGAAATATTACAGCGGTACTTTCTGTTACCTGCGGACACTAACTGTCAGTTCCCTTTGCCATATGAAATGCATATCTCAGTACTGTTCAACTAGCTAGGGAAATTTTTTCATCTATAATCAACACTTGTCGAACGTTGCTTCTTTTATCAAACGATCGTAGCAATACTGTGCCGAGTTGAGAAAATGACGTGGTGTAAATAATATGTATTCAATCAACAGTTCACCTCAGATTAAAGGACAATGGCTATTATGTGGAGAAAGAGGTGAATAAAGTAGCATCTGTTGAAGGAGATACACCTTTTACTAAATGGGTGAACGAAAGTTGTGCAGAACTATGAAATGAAAAAGTTCTTGGTAGGAAGTAGACACCTCACTACAAAACACAAGTACAAAGGAAATTACCTGCATGCATGGTGTTCTGCATCCAATCTTGTGCGGGAACCTAAACATTGATGTGCGTTGTGTGCCAATATACCAGTGTTCGGTTCCACACGTAGATCGGCGGAAAGCGAGGATGAGGAGGAGGAGGGCGATGACGAATAATAATGACTTTTATCAGATATATTTCGTATTAGACTGTTTTTCTGAACTATATGTATACGTAGAAAAATGTCTGTATACTGTATTCAGTTAGTAACAATGTTTTTCGTTTCTCTTCACAGCGCAACTTACCTCGCTCCAGCATGTTTGAAGTTAAATGTAAGCATAGGATTCCGCCGCCGTTGTCACTGTCAATAAAATTCTTCTGGGCTGCTGACCGAATTGCCAATATGTAAAATCGTCTGTTTTTTGGTCACTATTGCAAATCGCCTTGCTCAGGGCTTTGTGCTGAGCTGAAGTTGTTTTTCACAAGTATTAAGTATATATAAACCGAAGAAAAGAGGGGCAATGAAACGATGTTTCCCTGCCATGGAGCGTCACAGTGAGGAACTCTAACGACTCTCATTGTCATCGTATTGGTGTGTACTATTTAATTATTCTCACTCTCGCTTCATAGAGATATTCAGATAAGAAGCGTATATGTATTACTGCTGTGTCTTCCGAACAAGACATAGCCAGGGCAAAAGCACTACAGGCGCAAAGACGAGAGCTGGTGCCAGTGCCATAGAGACTCACCACTTGTGTGAGTTCCACCAGCGCCACGGGCGGCGCTGAGGATGAAGATTTCGACTTCGCCTCGGACAATTGCTGGCCGAGTACTGTCCGCCAATGACCGGACGACAAGGACAAAAGCCTACTTTGAAGATGGAAGAGCAGCTCTCGCCCACTTGATTATGGATCATCGTCCAGGGATGAGTTAGACAGGGAACATCGTTTACTGAAATCTTAGAACTGAACAGACAGTTGTTGTAAACTGCATTTGCTATGTACTGCTTAGTTTACCTTCGATTATTTGCACATAGACATTGAGGGGCTTTCTTGTGTTAGATTAAAAGCAGTGTTGCAGACTTCCTTATTCAACTAGTCAGAAAGATAGGTAAGCCTTTTTAAGTCATTAGTGTGACTTTGTTACTGATCTGTGGGAGTGTGGTAGAACCTTCGTTTTCTTATCCTCTTACCTGTCCCTGGAACATAGCTGTGCGATAGTGGTGTACTGCACCAAAAGCCGTTTCACGAACTCACGAACTCGGCCTCCACAGCAGTAGCGACGAACCCTTTAGAAAAATTACAGACAGAAGTGGTTGACGAAACAGTTATCCCCCCCAGCAAAGCTGAAGCTGTTATACGACTTCCAGTATAAAGCCGGTGGATGCAGTGAATGTATTTTTTTCAGTCATGAAATGTTACAGTGCAGTCGTATCTCAGGACGCTAGAGACTCTCAAAGTGTATGTATTGGTAAGTACTATTTCTTTATTTACACTCTTGCTTTATAGGCACATCAAAATCAAGAAGCGTAATCGACACTGATCAGCCGGAATATTATGACCACCCACCTAATAGCCGGTATGTCGACCTCTGGCACGGATAACAGAGGCGACGAGTCGTGGCATTAAAGCAATGAGGCCTTGGTAGGTCGCTGGAGAGAGTTGGCACCACATCTGAGTACACAGATCACTTAATTCTCGTAAATTCTGGAGAGGGGGCGATGAGCTCTGACGCCAAGTTCTATCGTATCCCAGATGTGATCTATCGGGTTCAGATCTGACAAGTTGGGGGAGGTGGAACCACCACAACTGGAACTCACCACTCTGTTCCTCGAACCACTACCTCACACTCCTGGCCTTGTGACATGACGTGTTATCTTGTTGAAAAATGACACTGCTGTTGGGAAACATGATCGTTATGAATGAAGGGATGCACGTGGTCTGCAAACAGTGTGCGATGTTTTTGGCTACCATGGTGCCTTGCACGACCTCCATTGGACCCACGGATGTCCACTTGAATGTTTCCCAGAGCGTAATGTAGCCGCCGCCGGCTTGTCTCCGTCGCACAGTACAGGTGTCGAGGAGCTGTTCGCCTGGATTCGCGTCCTCCCACCGGCATGATGTAGAAGATATCTTGATCCGTCAGACCACGCAACGCTTTGCCACTGCGCCAACGTCCAGTGCCGATAGTCACGTGCCCATTTTAGTCGTAGTTGCCAATGCCGTGGTGTTAACATTGTCACATGCATGGGTCATCGGCTGCGGAGGCCCATCGTTAATGTTCTTGCTGATCAGTATATATTCCAGATAGAAGCGACAAGTGATAGCAGTTTCGATATGCTTGAAATTTTTTCTGTAAGTAGCATATTTACTCTACACGTCTGTTAATATAGTATTTAAATATAAATTTAAATTCTAACACATATATTAATGTTTTTACTACTGATTATATACCTGTAGAGAAGACAGAAAGTTTTCCATGGGTTTCCTGATGACTAACAAATGTTCGACACTTCGTTTACGAGTGAAGTATTGATCTTATACCAAAATAACAACTTTTGTGAGTGTTAACGTTACTTATGTATCATTGTTTTGTTATAGATTCAGTTTATCAATGGAACTGGGAAAATATATGCAATTGCCCCAGAAGGAAGCTGATACTGCTTTAGAACAGCAACAGCAGAGTAAAGCTGAAGAGGCTATGTATTCATTGTTCACTGTAGATGATTCAGAGGGAAAAAATTTTCATGCGTATTTAAGTGGAGTACAGAGACTGTACAAACACCTTAATAGAGCCATCAACGCAAGATAATACTCCTAGCAACTGTATAATATAACTTATACTTACGTAAATGTGTTTGTTCTCAGGGTGGCCGCAGTCAAGATGCTCGTGATGGACTGACAAGTCAACATCTTCCCCAGCCTGGTTGTTCGAGGCTGTTAACGCCATTACAGACGAGAGCAATGGTACCCCAATGCTTGCCTATTCTACTGTAGTCATAGTTTGAAAATAAACACCACTTTATGTGTTATATTTGGAACAGCTGTAAATATAATACTTACGTATATGGTTTTGCTTTCGTTTGTTATAGTGACAACGTAACTCAATCTGGAAAGCTGGTACCTTGCTGTGAAACAGAAGTACCTATAAAGGAAGTACGGGGTGTTTGCACCTAAGCGTTACCGTGCAATGTGTTTCGTTACACCAATGTTTGAGTGTACTCTTCCCTAGCTATATTTAATAACAATCTTATGTTACGGAACCTTGGTAGCATGTGTGACTCGTTTTTCATTAGGGAATCTGAAGTATCTGTATATACACTGTTAATTCTACCGTTTTCTTAGACTTGATATCTTATGTTGGAGGATCGGCTACATTTGCATTTCCGCTCTCCAGACGCTACATCGTTCAAACCTTCAATCACATAATAAGCATTTTCATCTAATAATAAAGCACTTCTAGTATCCAAAGGTGTTCATATTTATCATCTAGCTACGATTTCATACTGTGTAGTTCTTTATTGTTTCAAAATATAACATAAATATTCTTTATAATGTACGAAGTGTTTATTGACGTCATATCGAGCAAAGAACTGAACATTCCTCTCATATTCACTGAAGCGCCAAAGATACTGGTATAGGCATGCGTTTTCAAATACAGAAATAGCTTAACAGGCTGAATACGGCGCTGCGGTAGGCAACGCCTATATAAGACAACAATTGTCCGTCGCAGTTGTTAGATCGGTTACTGCTGCTGCAATGGCAGGTTATCAAGATGTGAAAGTGGTGTTACAGTCGGCGCGCGAGCGATGGGACACAACATCTCCGAGGTAGCGATGAAGTGGAGATTTTCCAGTATGACCATTTCACTAGTGTACCGTGAATATCAGGAATCCGGTAAAACGAAATCTCGACATCGCTGCGGCCGGAAAAAGATCCTGCAAGAACGGCACCAACGACGATTGATGGGAATCGTTCAAATTGACAGGAGTGCAACCCTTCCGCAAATTGCTGCAGATTTCATTGCTGAGCCATCAACAAGTGTCAGCGTGCGAACCATTCAAAGAAACATCATCTACACGGGCTTTAGTAGCCGATGGCACACTCGTGTACCCTTGATGGCTGCACGACATAGAGCTTTAAGCCTCATTTGGACCCGTCAGTACCTACATTGAACTGTTGATGACTGGAAACATGTTGCCTGGTCGGACAAGTCTCATTTCAAATTGTATCGAGCAATTGGACGTGTACAGGTATGGAGACAACCTCATGAATCCACGGACCCTGCATGTCAGGAGGGGACAGTTCAAGCTGAGGGAGGCTCTGTAATGGTGAGGGGTGTGTGCTGTTGGAGTGATATGGGACCCCTGATACGTCTAGATACGACTCTGACAGGTGACACGTACGTAAGCATCCTGTCCGATCACCGGCATCCATATACGTCCATTATGCATTCCAGCGGACATGGACAATTCCAGCGGGTCAATCCGACACCTCACACGTCCAGAAGCACTTCAGAGTGGCTCCAGGAACACTCTCCTGAGTTTAAACACTTCCGCTAGCCACCAAACACCCCAGACATGAACATTATTAAGTATATCTGGAATGCCTTGCAACGTACTGTTCAGAAGAGATCTCCACCCCCTCGTACTCTTACGGACTGGTGGACAGCCCTGCAGGATTCATGGTATCAGGTCCAGCCAGCACTGCTTCAGGCTTCAGGCATTAACCGAGTCCACACCACGTCGTGTTGCGGCACTTCCGCGTGCTCGCAGGGGCCCTAAATTTTATTAGGAAGGTGTACCAGTTTCTGTGGATCTTTAGTGTACACGAGATGACGTAATTACAGCTACTACGCAGATGGCAGGAGTTAAAAGTAGCTAAATTATAACATTTCACAAAGATGATAACTCACCACAAACAATGACTGCAAGTTATAATAGCAGATCAGTTCCGGAATCATAGATTAATTGAGTTGAAGGAAAATATAACAGACACTTCATGAGATATATTTATTCTCCAAATACCATTTCATTATTACTCTTACATTGATCATTGCCAAAAATCGATCTTCAGTAGTATCAAAAGATTCCTTCAGTTTCTTGAGTGATGGGCAATCGTGACACTGCATGTTACCTATTTTCATAGGAATTACACAGAGTTGACAAAACTCATGAAATACGTCCTAATATCGTGTAGGACCTCCTTTTGCCCCGTATGAACTCAGGAAGTTGTTAGAAGTCCCCTGCAGAAATAATGAGCCATACTGCTTCTATAGTCATATAATAATTGTAAAGGTGTTGCCGGTATAGCATTTTGTGCACCAACTGATCCCAATTTATGTCCAATAAAAGTTCTATGGGATTCACCTCGGGCGATCTGGGTGGCTAAATCATTCGCTCGAACTGCCCAGAATGTACTTCAATCCAATGGCAAACGATTGTGGCCCGATGACATGGCGCATTGTCATCCATAAAGATTCCATCCTTGTTTTGGAATGTGAAGACCATGAATGGCGCAAAATGGCCTACAAGTAGCCGAACATAACCATTTTCAGTCACTAATAAGTTCACTTGGACCAGAGGACAGCCAATACTATTATGGAAACACCACCAGCTTGCACAGTGTCTTGATGACAACGTGGGTCCATGGCTTCTTCTGGTCTAAGCCACACTCGAACCCTACCGTCTGCTCTTAACTACTGCAATCGGGGCTCGTCTGACCAGGCCATGTTTTACCAGTCGTCTAGAGCTCAACCGATACGGTCACGAGCCCAGGAGAGGCGCTGCGGAAGATTTCGTCCTGGTAGCAAAAGCACTCGCATTGGTTGTCTGCTGCCAACGCCAAATTTCGCGGCATTGAGCTAACGGTCACATTGGTAATCCGTCCCACACTGTTTTCTTCGGTCATTTCGCGCAGTGTTGCTTGTCTGTTAGTACTGACAACTCTACGCAAAGACAGCTGCTCTCGGTTGTTTAGTGAAGGCCGCCAGCCACTACATTGTCCGTGGTGAGAGGTAATACCTGAAATTTCGTATTCTTGGCTCACTCTTGACAGCGTGGATCTCGGAATATTGTATTCCCTAACGATTTCCGACATGAAATGCCCCATGCGTCTAGCTCCAACTACTATTCCGCGTTCAAAGTCTGTTAATTCCCGTCGTGCGGTCATAATCACGTCGGAAATCGTTTCACATGAATCACCTGAGTACAAATGACAGCTCCACCAATCCAGTGGCCTCTTATACCTGGTGAACGTGATACCGCCGCCGTAAGTACATGCGCGTATCGCTATCGCACTGTTGTCACCTCAGTGTACATCTAACAGAGAATATAACTGTTTTGCTTTTCCATTATCCATTACCATAATGTAATTTAGAAATTTGCACAACTGTCAAAGCGTGCTTCTCGCAGTAACTAACTACACTCCGTCCATCTCCTACTTATGATAATGGTAATAATGTGACAATCAAGAGTCCATCTCCTGCGTTTTCTCTAGCAGACTGTTAAATGCTGTATTTTGAGCTATTGTTAGTGAAACCTCACTGATAACTTGCTTGCGATCTACGAGGATAGCAGCTGCTTGTTTTAACACAAAATTCTGTACAACATGTTTAAATCCTTGCAGGTCTGTGAATGTTGTCTTCATTCCTAAAAGAAAATATGTCAATGAATATTTCTAATGCCATTGACTACGCAGTGAAACCTCAATATTTCCACTTACCTGCACAAGTGTCTGCAGAGCACATCTTCTTTCAAATATTTATCCAGAAGCTTACCTTTATGTACACGAATTTTGGTCTGAGTCTGGAGGCATTTCTACCTTGCATGCTTCCACACCCTCCTCCCCCTCCCCCCCCCCCCCCCCGCCCCCCGGAGCGCCACCATGTACTCCATATCTCCATATGACAGGCCAGGAAATCTGATGTTGTGGGGTGAGGTGGGTGTGCTTACATTATAACATGGGGCATTTTTGTCACAGTTTAGGGTAAATTTTTACAGTTTTGTTACAGTTTAGGGTAAGCTGTTAGAGTTTTGTTACAGTTTGAGGATAGATATCTCGTTACAGTTTTGTCAAAGTTTGGGGTAAGTTGTTACTGTTTTGAAGGGTATAAAATGTTGATGTATGGCATGGTTTGTTACAGTTAGCCAGTATCACATGAAGGTTACTCTTCACTATGAAGGTAATATGAGAAATTATAAAAAGAAGACAGACAAATGCATAACACCGAAAGAAACATATACTGAAGTATGAAAAGAAGTATTAGATGGTTCTTCACTGAGGAAGTTCGCTAATAAATATGGAATAAATTTCCTGTCACTACAACGATTCTGCCGAAAAATGATAACTTTTGATAACCCTGATCCATGCTGGACATGATAGGTATACCAGCATCAACATTCACCATATGAAAATAAACTATCTGTTTACGCAATATAAATATTACAGCAATCCAAATGATACTGCGGTCGTTTACGACTATTGGTGGCTTCAGTAAGTGTTGGGAATACAGACAATATCATTTCAATAATTTCAGAGCTTCGAGAAAGACGTATTACAAATAGTGCAACATGGTTTGTTCCAGCAGTGATGCTATGCGTTGTTGTTGTGAAATCATCTTGGCTAAGGGAGTATGACAATTAATGCATGGGTCTCAGACCTCACGAGCTTAAGCTTGGAGTACTTAGTACAGAGCTCTATACTAGATGTTGATGTGAAAATTAAACCTGAGACAATTATGCTCTAACATTTACGATATTTACTTGTGCTGGTAGACGTTCTTGTGCCTCCTAGTCATCTACACGACATTGGCTACAATCCTGGTAGACCCTTAGTGGGTGAGGGGAGCCACTGTCGCTCGGCGTCAAACATCTAGCGTCGGCTAACGCACCCAAGCGCGCGACATGGGGAACACGAGTAAGTGCATGGGTGAATAGCCAGCCAGATGTCCTGAGTGGGCCACGCTCGTTTCTTCGATCGTTTCTTCAGTTTCTTCACGGTCACAGACGCCCATGACCCAGGGCAACGGATGTCACGGGCTCCTTCGGGACACCAGTGCATTCTGTAACTGGCTCTGCTGGCACTCTCGCTGGGAGGCCGAGAGGACGGCCGCCTCGCTGTACATTGTTGCTAGAAAACAAACTCTTGTTAGTGCTACGACTATTTTACTGTGTGTCCTGGCTTAAATCAACCCACTCCCATACCGTTTCTCCTGAATGAGGCAGTCCTAAATAGGCCAGGTCGCTACAGAAAGAATAATTCTATGTTACGACTATTACCGACAATTTCTATAGAACATAACCAGTCGTTATCTTTAATCTACTTCATACCGATACAACTAAATGTAAGCATAGAATCCTTTATTTTTATAAATTACTTAATAATAAAACATTAGCAGCTCTCTAAAACGTTTTTATTTTGAAGGAAAAGAATACATCTCGGTTAAAGTTCAGACTTTACTGTAAGACATACAAGTAAACTTGTATATGGCCGCACCTGTATGACTACAGTTGTAAGATGACGTCTGGCACATTGTGTGCGACATGAGTGTCTTTCCCAGGCATACAGCAAACGTCGAAATTATTCACCACAGTAGCCTCCACGACAAGTGAATTACCTGTCTGGCTGGCTTTCTCAACAGATTTACGAACAAGATCTTCATAATATCTGTTTACATACAGTTTCTACTCGGTTTGTTCACGTAGTGCACATTGGATAGTATGCAGTACACAAATATACAGGATGAGACGTTTAAGATTCTGATGTTCGTCACTGATTCGATTCCGACTGATAGATATTTGTACTATTGGTAGTTCACTCTATGGTAATTTAACACTGCATATTATATGATTGTTCGGTATCATGCGTGGAGATTCTCTTCCCCATTGTAATATTGATGCAGTATGTAATGAGGTGCACAGATGATGCCACATACGAAATGGTAAGGCCACTTTCATTAATATATAAAGGATTCTCAATTTTTACGAGATGCTCATACTGACACTCTGAATACATGCCAATGAGCACATTTCATATCAGCTGGTATAATGTGGTAAACAGCAGTACGTCTTGCATCTTGAATATCCACGGTCTAAATGAAATGAATGTGCTTACTTCTCTACTACTATATAGACGTAGGTGATAGTTGCAGTAGAGGGGAGCGCACAGCGGCAGACAGGAAGAACTGGACTTTATCCGAGGCTGCTAGCAGAAGTGATGAGGTGTGTGCCCTCAGTCGATCAGGGACTCAGGCCGAGCGTGTTCTGTGCAGTGGCAGCACATGATGCCTGCTTCGCTGCTTGACTTTGATGGAGACCAGTTGACGTTACGTTGGTGACCGGGATGGGTGCCCTCGAGGGGTGTCCTTGAGCGGGAGATGAAGTGACCTTCAAACCTGCGTGACACTTACATAAATAAATCAAAAACTTTTCTGGAACCAGCTTACATACACTAATGTCACTTGTCCATCGCACATATTTTCATTTCTCTTACCCACATTTGTCACATTTAGAAGACCGTGAAATAACGGTCCACACCATTCAGGTTAGTAGTAATGGCAAGCTGCACCACAATGTTTTCATTGTAAGTATATAGGGATAGAACGTGCAAGACTAGTGCTGATACTAGCTACGACAGGGACCCAACAGTGTGGTTACCTCCGTACCGTATTTCGTCTCACAGTCTGATGGGGTGAAGTTCTGCGACACCTACCGCTTATTTTGAGGCGTTACTTTCGTTTTGCCTCAGGTTACAATAGGAAGTAATTATGTTTTCTAAATCGAGATATAAGTTTTTCTTGATTGCTAGCAGCTTCAATACTTCGCTGTGTGAAAGGAATATTTGAAGCATTTGTTTATTTCTTTTCATCATTTCACAAAGAGGTCACATGTCGTTTATATGTATACTCCTTGTCCCATCCTGTATGAGTGTGCATGGGTATGAATGGAAGTCAAATGTAGCGGGAGCATGAACCAAAGAGAACAGTTTAAGGGTATAGCAGTCATTGCCAACATTACAAGAATAACGGCAGGTAGGCCATAGCAGCAGGCAAAGATGAAAACAGGCACGAGGGTAGGTTACGAAGTTGGTGCGGGGGTGAGGTGAGTCTCCCCACCACCGCGTTTGAATAGGAACGTTGGTCGGATTTTGGCGTGTGGAGAGCACTGTGGGGCCAGCCATGAGACGGACCGGACGCGGGAGCACAGCAGCTCGCAGATTTGGTGAGGCAGATATGAGGTAATATGGCTAAAAAATTCACGACAGGGTATGCTCATAGCATGCATTCAACATACCTTCATCGGTACAGGTTACGGTTTTAATTTATTTGCAATAGTTTTCTCTGAAATGTGTTTGTGAAATTTTGCTTTGTGGTAGTGAGCATGCAACAGGAACCATCAGAACATGTAGCTGTTTCCCGAGTTATAAGCTTCACTTTTAGCGCAATGAGCGCAGATTGCGTATCGGATGGTAGATCGAGATATTTCTGTCGCGAAATTTAATTATTTTTGGTACTTTCTTTGTGAGTTCAGTTCGCACTTCATTTTGGCGCCAATAGTACATCATTTTTGCCCCAGAATCTTTTCTCTGATAGAGGTTATCTACCTTCAGCAGTGGCCTACCTTAAATTTATCGTGGTGTAATTCATGCATGACGATAAGTGAGTCTTAAAGAATGAATGACGATTTTCCCGCTAAAGACGGTGTGGCCCACTGATGTATTTTTTGTGTTATTATGAAATTATGCGTCATATATTTTTGTGTTATTATGAAATTATGTGTCATATATGTAATTATTCGTGTAGCGTTTTCGTTTTGTCATTGTCCTACCCATGAGAGGTAACGCTGAAGTATTGTAACTAAAGAAAAATTGTGATGTGTCGGCTTCTTAAGTTTTCATCAAAGTAGAAAGTAAATCTACTAAATGAGAGTCAGCATTTCAGTTAACAAATAGTCCCCCAGCCACTTGACACATGAAATGGGTAGGATGTATCTTATTCAGTCCGAATTTCTAAAGTTAATGAAAGACAGAAATAATCTGAAATGTGAATTTAGATAGGCTACCAGCTGCTATAGGACGGCTTTGAGCTCAACCACCCAAGAACGTGTTATCTTAGAGAAACTCGCACCAGTTTCCGTTGCGCATATTTCAAAAATAATTAATTTGTTTATTAAATTAATAATTCTCTAAGGTATCGCGAGGAGATGGTCACACAGGTTCAATATAAATTAAAAATATATAAAGAACCAGCGTACAGCAACCAGCAGTCATATAGCAATTTGTAGCTGCAAAAGTCGCTCACAACGAGTTCTCCTAGTTTCAAAAACGATTATGTATTAACAGTTTTTGCAGTATGTATATGGCCACAACCAATCATTTAATACTATGAATTTGGGTGCTTCTAATACTTGAATGGACTTTGAACTATGTGTTTCTGACTGTCGTCCATCACATGGTGCTTTATGTCATAAAGTTCAACACAAAACACATATTTATGCTAAATAAAAGGTATTGTAACATATTAAACTGTAGCAATCTGTTTGCTATTGTTGATATCAGTTATATGTTTGAGAGTGATTAGGTGATCCAACTGATGCTGTCAATTCGGTATTACGCCACTGAAGTCATATTGTACATAAATGTTCTTAAATGTCATAAGGAAAAGAGTAATTTAATACTATGCATTTGGATGTTTCTATTGCTTATGTGGAATTGGAACTACGCGTTTCCAAGTGTCGTCGATCACATGGTGAAAACACATATTTATGCTAAAAAACGTGTTGTAACATATCATATCGTAGCAGTCTGTTTGCTGTTGCTCATGAGAGTTCTTTGTTTAACAGTGATTCAGTGATTCAACTGATTCTACAATTTTGTGTAACGCCACTGAAGTCATATTTTACATAAATGTTAGTAAATGTCACCAGAAAAAGAGCTACTCGCCATCAGACGTTGAAGACGTAGCACCTCGTGTTATATGGACACAATGTTTATGGCATTGGGCATGATGTACACGACACACTCCTTTTTGTATCACTTCTACTGTTTTAGTAGGCTTATATAGTGCAGTTCACATGTAAAAAAACTTCTTATCTTCACATGTCCACACTTTTCAGGCGACATTCTTTATGTTTGGATCCAGTGATACATACATTTCTAAACTTTCTTAATCAAAGAAGTGACTTCGGAAAGTGTAACTTGGGTCTTTTTCGTTTTTGTTCTCTTAAAAATTGGAATACAGAATTCTATGCATACAACTCGATTTAACAATATTTCTAATCAGGATTTCTACAGTGGACTAAAACTGGTGAAGGTTTATTTTTAAATTATAACGCCATTAAAATTACTTATGAAATTACTGTTACAAAAAACAACTATTATTTTATAAGTATTATTACGCATATGCATTTCTAGCTATTACATCAGGTTTAGTTTATAACTTTTTGAATAATGTGAAGTGTCTGGAGGTACTTTATCGAAAGTGGGTGACTTGTGTGTTATATGTAGGTGTCAACTGCAGACTTGTGTGGTTTATCATACACAATGTGATCAAAAGTATCCCGACACCCCCAAAAAATACGTTTTTCGTATTAGGTGCATTGTGCTGCCACCTACTGTCAGGTAGTCCATATCAGCGACCTTAGTAGTCATTAGACATCGTGAGAGAACAGAATGGGGCGCTCCACCGAACTCACGGACTTCGAACGTGGTCAGGCGACTGGGTGTCACTTGTGTCATAAGTCTGTACGCGAGATTTCCACACTCCTAAACATTCCTATGTTCACTGTTTCCGATGTGATAGTGAAGTGGACACGTGAAGAACACGTACAGCACAAAAGCGTACAGGCCGACCTCGTCTGTTGACTAACAGAGACAGCCAACAGTTAAAGAAGGTCGTAATGTGTAGTAGGCATACATCTATCCAGACCATCACACAGGAATTCCAGAGTGCATCAGGATCCACTGCAAGTACCATGACATTTAGGCAGGAGGTGAGAAAACTTGGACTTTATGATCGGGCGGCTGCTGATAAACCACACATCACGCTGGTAAATAACAAACGATGCTTCGCTTGGTGTAAGGAGCGTAAACATTGGACGATTGAATGGTGGAAAAACATTGTGTGGGGTAACGAATCACGGTACACAATGTGGCGATCCGATGGCAGGGTATGGGTATGGTGAATGACCGGTGAACGTCATCTGCCACAGTGTGTAGTGCCAACAGTAAAATTAGGAGTCGGTGGTGTTATGGTGTGGTTTTGTTTTGCATGGAGGAGGCTTGCACGCCTTGTTGTCTTGCGTGACACTATCACAGCACAGGCGTGCATTGATGTTTTAAACACCCTCTTACTTCCCACTGTTGCAGAGCAATTAGAGGATGGCGATTGCATCTTTCAACACAGTTGAGCACCTGTTCATAATACACGGCCTGTGGCGGAGTGGTTACAGGACTATAACATCCCTATAGTGGACTGACCTGCACAGAGTCATGACCTGAATCCTATAGAATACCTTTGGGATGTTTTGGAACGCCGACATCGTGCCAGGCCTCATCGACCGACATCGATACCTCTCCTCTCTGTAGCACTCCGTGAAGAATGGGTTGCCATTCCCCAAGAAACCTTCGAGCCCCTGATCGAACGTATGTCTGCGAGAGTGGAAGCTGTCATCAAAGCTAAGGGTGGGCCAACACCATATTCAATTCCAGCATTGCCGATGGGGGGGGGGGGCGCCACGAACTTGTAAGTCATTTACAGGTGTCCGGGTACTTTTGATCAAATAGCGTATATGAAGTTAGTCGAAATGGAACTACTTTATGAAATTTTTGCAAGTTTTTCCCATGTAAAGTCATTGGTACTGCCAGCCAGTAATTTTGAACACTTCAGGCTGATTATGTGTTATTTGTCTCTATTCTTTCTTCGAGGTTACTCTTAATCTTCAAGGCTGTTGTGTTGCCAGTTCTTTAAAAAGTTTTCCAGTTTTATCTGAAATGTTTCCCAAGCATGCTATTTTTGCACATTTATTCTGTTACTTTTACGTGCATTGTGCTTCATATTATTTTTGACAGAGATAATTTGTGTTTGGCGGTATCCATTATTTATAGCTATTTTATTTACTGTCAGCATTTTTTTTGGGGGGGGGGGACGTACTGTCTTGATTTAAAAGTAATTTATAGGCTCTGTAGATAAATGATTTGATGCCAGCTTCTTTATATGAGTCTGGATATTTACAGTTCATTGCGGTTGTAGTGTCTCTGGTGATTGGGTTTCTGTGGACTTTACAGATGCATATGTTTCTTGTTACATGTATTGTTATGTGCGGATAACTTATAACTTAGTTATCTTCACGTTCTATTTTGAAATTAACGTTGGTGCGCAAGATGTTAAATATAGCACGTAAAGTCTTCTGTTTTTCGTGGAGCTATTAAATATAAATAATGTGTCACATACATACCTGAACTATGATATAATTTCTGCGTCACAGCACTTTATTTGCTAGTGAATTAATGAAAATATAGCTGTCCCTGCTATATCTTCAACTTGCGGGGCATTTCCATAGGACAGAATATGGTGTGTAGATTCCACCACGGTCCCACCTGGTCTTTGCCATCGTACCAATTCTATTAAGATGTGTGGTATACATCTCATATCCGGAAATATAGCAGATTAGTCCTCTGCGTGGCTCAACATGTGCTATTTTTAGCATTTAGTTTCCATTAGCAAGAAATTATGCGTGAGGAACTCCATCTCCATCGCCGTTCTGTAAACGTTAAATTCTTCATTACTAACAGATTTGTTGCTGGTTCCCCAATAATGTCGTCTATTTTTCGTATTGTTTCTCCTTCGATAAAAAAAAGGTATCCTTATTTCTAATTTGTTGGTCGAGAGGATATACGCTCATGAATATAGTTAGAATGTGTGTAAACGTGTTGCTGGCAGCCCCACAGCTAGTGTAACAGAGTTCTTCACCGTACTTTTCTCACCGCAGCAACAAGTTCAATTAGTCGTAATTTGTGCGCTAAATCACTGGCATAATTAGCTGCAATTTCAGTTAATATAGACTGGTGATAAAGTTTAATTACATTCAGGGGCAAACAAAACCATCTTCGTAGCAGATAATAGTTTCACTTATTATTCAACTTCCTTTCTTTGATGCATTTGCTATGTGGTCCTGGAAAGTTCAGTGACCATCCAGGTACACATCTGAAAACTGTTGACCACATGCCTTCGAATTATCACCTGACTTACCTTAATAAATGAGTGTCTAATAATTATTCCTTTAAGAGACAAAAATGTTGGTTTTTGTAATGCTACCTTGTGTTCTACTTACGACAACTAGTTATGCAAAATTTTAAGGAATTTGCTGCAATTGTTTTTAGTGGATCTCGGCTGTAGGAGTGCACTAGAGGTAACAAGTCGTTAGCGTACGCTACAACTTCTAACAATTCCTGACTGTTTTGTAATCCTTCCGCAGTGGTTCTAAATCAACATTCCAGAATTCGGGACAGTAATCGGAGCCTTGAAGGCATCCTTTCGTAATATTTTTGGTAATTGCTCATGCAGGACTTGATAGTGTAAGTTATCGGTCTCTACAGTAATCTAATAAACAATAATATAACATTCTTGGAGAGCATGTTTCCATTGGTTTTCTAAAGAACTGATGATGCTACAAGTTATCGACACCCTTTTGTGACTGTGGCGTATACTAATTTACTTACCTCGTTAACAGCATCATCTGTACATTTGTCCTTCCTGTATCCATACTGGGCATTATTTAATCCCGTTAGAATAGTGTGGCCTTATAATGTATTCGTTATAAAATTTTCCTAATTCTTATCAAGAACAGCATTGGGTAGACAGGCGAGTATGATTTTGGGGGTGGGGAGGGTGGGACGTGGGATGTTCATCTTCTCACCTTTATTATCTTCACTGCATCCACCGTTTTTCTACATTATGGGGAACATTTTTGGATCATATGCAAGGAACTACGTAGGGACTTAATGATTCACCACCTCCTCTGGTATGCCATCTGTACCTGGAAGTCCGACGTTTTTCATGTCGTCTACGATTTGAGCCATCTCTAAATACATACACAGGTAAATCGTGACTGTAATGCCCTAAGGTTCTTCGAGCTCATATCTTCATTTTCTGTGATGTTCATTTTCGTCCTTATTCTTGTTATCTGGAACAAGAACGTAAAGGAGAACTTCAGCGGACTCCTTCAGTAAGTTGTCATCTGGCCTTTGGTCTGGATCGTGAAGAAAACAGTCGAGGATATTTTCTCCTAGCTACTAATCTTATAAATTATACCCTATGGATCTATACTGAGGAGTTCATCTACATCTACATGGATACACTGCAAATCACATTTAAGTGCCTGGCAGAGGGTTCATCGAACCACATTTACAATTCTGTATTATTCCAATGTGGTATAGCGCGCGGAAAGAATGAACACCTATATCTTTCCGTACGAGCTCTGATTCCCCTTATTTCATCGTGGTTATCGTTCCTCCCTATGTAGGTCGATGACAACAAATTTTTTCGCATTCTGAGGAGGAAGTTGGTGATTGGAATTCCGTGAGAAGATTCCGTCACAACGAAAAACGCCTTTCTTTTGATGATGTCCAGCCCAAATCGTGTATCATTTCTGTGACACTCTCCCATATTTCGCCATAATACAAAACATGCTGCCTTTCTTTGAACTTTTTCGATGTACTCCGTCAGTCCTATCTGGTAAGGACCCCACACCGTGCAGCAGTATTCTAAAAGAGGACGGACAAGCGTAGTGTAGGCAGTCTCCTTAGTAGATCCGTTGTATTTTATGTGTCCTGCCAATAAAACGCAGTCTTTGGTTAGACTTCCCCACAACAATTTCTATGTGTTCCTTCCAATTTAAATTGTTCGTAATTGTAATACCTATGCATTTAGCTGAATTTACGGCTTTTAGAGTAGACTGATTTATCGTGTAACCGAAGTTTAACGAGTTCTTTTTAGCAGTCATGTGGATGACCTCACACTTTACTTTATTTAGAGTCAACTGCAACTTTTCGCACCATTCAGATATTTTTTCTAAATCGTTTTGCAGTTTGTTTTGATCTTCTGATGACTTTATTAGTCGATAAACGTCAGCGTCATCTGGAAACAACCGAACACGGCTGCTCAGATTGTCTTCTAAATCGTTTATATAGATAAGGAACAGCAAAGGGCCTATAGTACTAACTTGGGGAAGGCCAGAAATCCATTCTGTTTTACTCGATGACTTTCCGTCAGTTACTACGAACTGTGACCTCTCTGATACGAAAACACAAATCCAGTCACATAACTAAGACGATATTCCATAAGCACTCAATTTCCCTACGAGCCGCTTGTGTGGTACAGTGTCAAAAGCCTTCCGGAAATCCAGAAATACGTAATCGATCTGAAATCCCTTGCCAATAGCACTCAACACTTCATGTGAATAAAGAGCTAGTTGTGTTTCACAAGAACAATGTTTTCTAAATCCGTGTTGACTATCTGTCAATAGACCTTTCCCTTCGCGGCAATTCATAATGTTCGAACACAACATATGTTCCAAAATCCTGCTGCATATCGACGTTAGCGATATGGATCTGTAATTTAGTGGATTACTCCTACTGCCTTTTTTGAATATTGGTGTGACCTGTGCAACTTTCCAGCCTTTGGGTACGGATCTTTCGTCGAGCGACCGGTTGTATATGATTGTTAAGTATGGAGCTAATGCATCTGCATACTCCGAAAAGAACCTAATTGGTATACAGTCTGGATCAGAAGACGTACTTTTATTAAGTGATTTAAGTTACTTGACTACTGGGTTCAAGTGGCTCTGAGCACTATGGGATTCAACTTCTGAGGTCATTAGTCCCCTCGAACTTAGGACTAGTTAAACCTAACTAATCTAAGGACATCACACACATCCATGCCCGAGGCAGGATTCTAACCTGCGACCGTAGCAGTCGCGCGGTTCCGGAATGAAGCGCCTAGAACCGCTCGGCCAACGCGGCCGGCTGCTTCACTATTCCGATGATATTTACTTCTACGTTACTCATGTTGGCAGCTGTTCTCGATTCGAATTCTGGAATATTTACTATGTCTTCTTTTGTGAATGTATTTCGGAAGGCTGTGTTTAGTAACTCTGCTTTGGCAGCACTGTCTTCGATAGTATCTCTATTGCTATCGTGCAGAGTAGGCATTGATTGTTCCTTGCCGCTAACATACTTCACATACGACCAGAATCTCTTTGGATAATACATGTCTTTCACAACTGTATACGATGAAAAAAAAAGTCTAACGGCAATAGCCGGCCGAAGTGGCCGCGCGGTTCTGGCGCTGCAGTCTGGAACCGCGAGACCGCTACGGTCGCAGGTTCGAATCCTGCCTCGGGCATGGATGTGTGTGATGTCCTTAGATTAGTTAGGTTTAACTAGTCCTAAGTTCTAGGGGACTAATGACCTCAGAAGTTGAGTCCCATAGTGCTCAGAGCCATTTGAACCATTTTCTAACGGCAATATATTACACCGCGTCAACTAAAAAGACTTGCAATACGGCGGCCGAACCCCGAAGGGGATATCCCGGCCAATAAATGCCATACGGTCACTTCATTACACCTGTACTTACGTTTTATCTGCATTTCACTCTGCAGCAGCAGTTCAGTGTCCATCAGTTGCTGTTCCAATGCTGGAACATGCGGGATGAAAAATTTTATTAACACTTGCTATGATCTGAATACATCAAGATCTGTTTTCTGAGCATGTAAACTATCATACGGATTTTTCAGATGTACTTACATGATGGCAGCACAAGTTCTTCCATTTGCTGGAGACTTTCAGCTTTCAGCTCGCGTTCTAGTTTTGCCAGCATTTCGGGAATTAATGCTGTAATAGCAAGAAAAAAGAACTTTTATAACAACTTTTTACGAAAATGTATCGCAGTCTCGAAAAATTTGAGTACTTCGTTATGAAATTTTAAGACTGTCGCAATTTGAACTCATAATACCTTTTTATAAACACTTACATGACAATTGCCCTTAGTTTTGCCGTTTCTCACTACCACTACCGCTGGCATAACTTGGTTCAAATGGCTCTGAGCACTATGGGACTTAAGATCGGAGGTCATCAGTCCCCTAGAACTTAGAACTACTTAAACCTAGCTAACCTAAGGACATCACACACATCCATGCCCGAGGCAGGATTCGAACCTGCGACCGTAGCGGGCGCGCGGTTTCAGACTGTAGCGCCTAGAACCGTTCGGCCACTCCGACCGGCACTGGCATAACTGCTGGCTTGTCGTTTCATATTGCACGGATCTCTCAGACACAACCAGGCACTGTCAAAGACTGATGATGATTGTGGTGGTGACTGGGCTTTATATATCTTCAGACTCCACCCTTTATTTGGCAGAGGAGTAATTGGAACTCAGAAGGCCATACCAGCAAGCTACAGCTTGCCTTCTTTTCTCTTCAAGCACACTTGGACAAGGTGTTAGAGGAAAATATCTCATCTGTGGGAGTGAAAAAAGATCCTGAGACAAACATCCTTTGTTTGCTGGTGTGGAACAAGAAGAGGCCCCTTCTGAAAGCATCCTTTGTTTGTCGGCAACTAGATGGAAAATTGGACACATCTTCTCTCTTTAGAAAGGTGCCCTTTGTTCATTCTGAGACACATCGATAGTCTGGGATGCTCAACGCCAGCTGCATCCCTCGAAATATATGTTGCTGTTTCCGTTAGGGTGGAGCTGTGGCGGAAGACGCTAACCGTCGTAAACATGGTAGATACTCAACAAAGCGCACAGTGAGAGAGGCATTGTACATTACAATCTTCTGCTGATTTATAGCTACTGGCTGCTGCCCCCTGTGGCGTGTCAGTCGAGGACTGGGGGACTGTTAGGCAGGCACACAAGTGGTCACCGGTAGACCGTCGGACACCTTGCCAAGCGGCGCACATGGCGCGATTGTGTCATCTAAGGCCACCTGAGAGTTACGAGTGTGCATGACGTGACACACTTTCATCTCAAACTGCTGCAGCAGGCCAGGAGACGGGGGTAGGCGGGTCCGGCAGTGTCCCACGAGATGACCGTCGTGAATGTGGCCTGGCTGGGGACGGATCAAGCAGCCAAAGTCATGCGAGGGGGCTCCTAACTGATGCAGGGAGGAGAGGGTGTTTGGCGGCGCAGAGCCAGCCACACCAGTATTGCACTTGCGCCTGGCCGCGAACTGCGGAGCATGTTAATGACTTTGCGATCGCACTATATAAACCGATTAGCGATTGGAAGTTAAAAAAGAGTATTCCTGTTCTACGAAATGCCAATTGTGTACTCAGTGAATAATTCATCTATTTCCCATCATCTGAACTGTGTTTTTTTTCAAATTTTATCACCTATTTCCGTTTTATAAACAGTTTCCATGAACAATTTCCGTTAATATTAAGTCCTTTGCATTGGCAATTGACTTTACAGCGAAAATTCGGAATTGCCACCGAAATCCGAAATTCCCTCCAAAATTCGAAATTCCCGCCAATATGGTAGGCAGGGAGGGTTGGGGAAGGGGAAGGGGTGAGGGCTGAGAAAAACACACGACGTCATCTGGGGGTGGGGCGGCCCTCGTCGGGAGTAGGGTTGGGAGAGGTCAGAGGGGTAATAAATTGATCAATTTAATTATTTAGATATCAATTTGATATCAAAATTGGGTTGATACCCCCATCTCCCTGCTACTGATGACTGCACGTGGACAGGTGAGTATGCACTGGCCGAAACGTGCCGGTTCTGGGCAGCTATGGTCACAATCGACTTCGATGGTGCGTATAAAAAAGTACATCATGGTTTCCTGTTCTCCGTGATGGCTTGAATGGGACTCCCACCCCTCTTCCTCAACGTCATACATGGTATTTATGACAGCGCTAGCTCGCACATTCAAGTCAATGGTTCCTTAATGGGTCCAATTCCGATATGACGATTTTTCCAACGAGGCTGTTCCCTACTGACCCTGCTTTACGCCTTTAGACTGGAAACCCTCGTTGGTAAACCCAAATCTGTTGTCGCAGGACTCATGCTATGATAGTGTACTTTCCATTGTCGAACGTAAGTCGATGATCTACTCTACTTGGTTCGCTTAGGAGCGAAACACTACAGACCACCGAAACAATTATGACATACGGTGGAGCAGCACGCAGCTCGAAGAATGTGAATAAATCTGCAGTGCTGCCACTAGGACGTCGTCAGGCCAATGGTGCACTACCGGCCTTTCCACAGCTGCACACCATGAAGTACCTGGGCAATGTCTTCAGCCCAAATACATTCCGTATGATGGCCAGCAATTTTGGGTGCACATTGCAGAGTGTTCGCACGGAGATCCAAAACAATCTATCCCACCGTCTGAACCCTCGCCAGTGGGCGATCTATTTCAGTGGCCATGTTGCTTTGAAACTCGTTTTTGTTACACACCTTACTGCACATGATCGGACTTCGCTTGCAAACGGCCTTCGGCTACTATCTGATGGCGGAAACTTACCCTCCCCCTACATGAGAGACGACTTGGTCTACTCACTGTACAGCACAGGTCTGATCCTCTGCATATGTGAATGATGCAGGAACGGTGGACTGGACTGGACTGGGAGCATCTATTATACGCAGTCTGAAGGACATTCTCATTCCGGCGTCCATTCTTCCACCGGTGCTGGTTGGTCACATTCATACGTCACTGGCACATTTTGCGACCTTTATTGTGGCCTGTAGTTATCTACATCACACACTCCTAATCACACGTTTCCCTAAGCCCGAAGACATCCATCTCATCATGCATTGTCATACAGAAATACCCTGCGATCTGTGGCCAAATACAGCGAAGTGCCAAAGAAACTGGTATAGGTATGTGTATTCAAGAACAGTGATATGTAAACAGGCACAATGCAGCGCTGCAGACGGCAACACCTATACAAGGCAACAAGTGTCTGGTGCTGTTGTTACATTAGTTACTTCCGATACAATAGCAGGTTATCAAGATTTAAGTGACTTTGAACGTGGCGTTACAGTCGGCGCACGAGCGATGGGACACAGTTTCTCTGAGGTACCGATGAAGTGGGGATTTTCCCGTACGACGATTTAACGAGTATGCCGTCAATATCAGAAATCCGGTAAAAAACCAAATCTCTGACATCGCTGTGGGCAGAAAAGATCCTGCAAGAACGGAACCAACGACGACTGAATAGAATCGTTCAACGTTACTGAAGTGCAACCCATCCGCATATTGCAGCAGATATCAATGGTGGGCCATCAACAATTGTCAGAGTGCGAACCATTCAACGAAACATCATCGATATGGGCTTTCAGAGCCCAAAGCCCATTCGTGTACTCTTGATGATTGCGCGACACAAAGCTTTACGTCTCACCTGGGCCAGTCAGCACCGACATCGGACTGTTGATGACTGGCAATATGTTGCCTCGTCAGACGAGTCTCGTTTCAAATTGTATCGAGGGGATGGACACGTACGGGTATGGAGACAACCTCATGAATCCATGGACCCTACATGTCAGCTGGTGGCGGCTCTGTAAAGGTGTGGGGTGTGTACAGTTGGAGTGATATGGGACCCCTGATATGTGTAGATACAACTCTGACAGGTGACACATACGTAAGCATTCTGTCTCATCACCTGCATCCATTCATGTCCATTGTACAGTCGCGCTCAAAAGTATCCGAACGACCTGAATTGCATTTCGCCTGATTCGCTTGCAACCCACATGACGCAGCTGTCTAGCAGGTCCTCTAATCGCTCTTCGGTACAGTCGTTTGACTATTGAAAATGGTTCCAACAAGTAACCACCAGAAAACACAGCTCTATATCGCAATAACTCAAGATGTAAAGTTATACCACGATACTACAAATATCAGGGAACACCTCATCACAGATAAGACTGTCCTTAAGGCTTGTAAGCTCACAATTATTACAATAAAAGACATACCTGAAATGTTACCACTCTCATTATTACGTAAGATAGGTAATGCATGTAGTAAGTTCGTCGTAATTATGATTTCCTCTTCAAAGTAACATACCGTACGTATTATTTAACACAAAATGACATTAAAAATTTAAATTATTCACGAACAGCTAGTTGAGAATATGTATGAACTTCAAATGACACGACGAACCGTCTCGTTCTGAATATGGATTCAAACCCAGGTCATACAGACGAAGCAAAGATTTAGTGACTGACGGAAACTAACAGTCATTCCTGACTATGCATACAGAGAGTGATATACCTCTATTTTAGACAGTATCAATTAGCAAATATCAACTTTAAATTACATAACGTAAACAATTTTAACCGACAGGAATTCCTACCTAGTACCTATTGTCCCTGTTAACGAACTACGAGAGATGTTAAATACTGCTTCTTCACAAGTAACTTACTTGAAATGCCTTGAGTTAAAGCTTTGTGTTGGACTGGGATTCGAACCCAGAACCTAATCATATTGTTATCGAAGCACAATTAACTGTGAATATCAGATTTTCTCGGCAGTAGCTACATGTTTTAACTGAAATGACGAGACGAAACATTAATTTTTTCCTTCCCAGGACTCCAACCCGCCACCTGTCGCTGTTATAATCGAGAGAAAACGAACGTTAAATATGGGTTTGTGACACCAGCAGCGACATGTGAGCATGTTTGAACTAGAAATAATATGACGAAGAGTTCAATGCTGACTGGGAATCGAACCCCACACATATCGTTGTTGACTACATACAAAGAGACGTCAGCTACCGAATTTTTCTCCACCAGCATCCTTGAACTTACAGTGATCTCGCAAATAGTTTTGTGTCTCACTGGGAGTCAAAAACGTCAGATATCGTTAGTGTTGACAAAGAATGAAAATACATTAAAATCAAAATTATTATCCACTAGCAGATAGGTGTTCTCATGCTAGAGCTTGATAATACATAATGAAAACTTTAACGCTGGAGCAGGATTCGAACCCATTCACATGCAATCTGTGGAGATGTTGAAGAAACTGCAGTTTTGAACAAACGACGAATTGTAGTCGAGCTGTATTGACACGAAGGGATCAAATTCCGCGTTAAGGGCGGTCTGAGCTTCATTCCCAGTTCAGAACCAATTTTATCGACGTACAGAAGCTCAAACAAAAGATGGAATAAGCGTCCTGTACCCTACATAGCGTTTGTTTCGTCATTAGAAATAAATAACTAGTATAATAAATGTTACTGGTGATAGAGTTTCTACATGTCGCCACCCCTGACTTTATTGTGGTTAAAACTAACGCTACTTGGTAGAGAAGGAATATCATGACTAATATGAATTTCAGACCACAATGTCATTACACCTTTTTCACTTGGCGTAGCCAGAAGAAAATAGAATCTGTCTATCCCTATCAAAAATCATCGGCAGAAGTTGGAACCGAAACCAGACCATAAGTGTGTGAACCTATTATTAATCCCACAAACCACGAAATCCTTTGCTCAGATCGTGGTTTGTGGGATCGATAATAGGTTCATACACGTATGGTCTGGGTTCGATTTCAACTTCTGCCGATGATTTTTGATAGGGAGAGACAGTTTCTATTCTAAGTGAAAAAGATGTAATGACATTGTGGTTTGAAATTCGCATTAGTCATGATATTCCTTCTCTACCAAGTAGCGTTAGTTTTAACCACAATAAAGTCAGGAGTGGCAACATGTAGAAACTCTATGACCAGTAACCTTTATTATACTAGTTATTTATTTCTAATGACGAAACAAACGCTATGTATGGTACAGGACGCTTATTCCATCTTTTGTTTGAGCTTCTGTACGTCGATAAAATTGGTTCTGAACTGGGAATGCAGCTCAGTCCGCCCTTAACGCGGAATTTGATCCCTTCTTGACAATACAGCTCGACTACAATTCGTCGTTTGTTCAAAACTGCAGTTTCTTCAACATCTCCACAGATTGCACGTGAAGGGGTTCGAATCCTGCTCCAGCGTTAAACTTTTCATTATGTATTATCAAGCTCTAGCATGAGAACACCTATCTGCTAGTGGATAATAATTTTGATTTTTAATGTGTTTTCATTCTTTGTCAACACTAACGATATCTGACGTTTTTGACTCCCAGTGAGACACAAAACTATTTGCGAGATCACTGTAAGTTCAAGGATGCTGGTGGAGAAAAATTCGGTAGCTGACGTCTCTTTGTATGTAGTCAACAACGATATGTGTGGGGTTCGATTCCCAGTCAGCATTGAACTCTTCGTCATATTATTTCTAGTTCAAACATGCTCACATGTAGCTGTTGGTGTCACAAACCCATATTTATCGTTCGTTTCCTCTCGATTATAACAGCGATAGGCGTCGGGTTGGAGTCCTGGGAAGATAAAATTAATGTTTCGTCTCGTCATTTCAGTTAAAACATGTAGCTACTGCCGAGAAAATCTGATATTCACAGTTAATTGTGCTTCGATAACAATCTGATTAGGTTCTGGGTTCGAATCCCAGTCCAACACAAAGCTTTAACTCAAGGCATTTCAAGTAAGTTACTTGTGAAGAAGCAGTATTTAACATCTCTCGTAGTTCGTTAACAGGGACAACAGATACTACGTAGGAATTCCAGTTCGTTAAAATTGTTTACGTTATGTAATTTAAAGCTGATATTTTCTAATTGATACTGTCTAAAATCGAGGTATACCACTCTCTGTTTGCACAGTCAGGAATGACTGTTAGTTTCCGTCAGTCACTAAATCTTTGCTTCGTCTGTATAACCTGGATTTGAATCCATATTCAGAACGAGACGGTTCGTCGTGTCATTTGAAGTCCATACATATTCTCAACTAGCTGCTTGTGAAGAATTTAAGTTTTTAATGTCATTTTGTGTTAAATAATAAGTACGATATGTTACTTTGAAGAGGAAATCATGAATACGACGATCTTACTACGTGCATTACCTATCTTACGTAATAATGAGAGTGATAACATTTCAGGTATATCATTTATTGTAGTAAATGTGAGCTTACAAGCCTTAAGGACAGTGTTATCTGTAATGAGGTGTTCCCTGATATTTGTAGTATCGTGGTATAACTTTACATCTTGAGGTATTGCGATACAGAGCAGTGTTTTCTGGTGGTGACTTGTTGGAACCATTTTCAATAGTCAAACGACTGTACCGAGGAGCGATGAGAGGACCTGCTAGACAGCTGTGTTATGGGGGCTGTATGCGAATCAGGCGAAATGCAATTCAGGTCGTTCGGATACTTTTGAGTATGACTGTACATTCCGACGGACCTGTGGAGTTCCATCAGGACAATGTGACACCTTACGCATCTAGAATTGCTATAGAATGGCTCCAGGAACACTCTTCTGAGTTAAACACATCCGCTGGCCACCAAACTCCCCAGACATCAACATTATTGACCAGAGGTGGGATGCCTTGCGACGTGCTGTTCACGTGTGATCTCCACCCCCTTGTACTCTAATAGCCTGATGGACAGACCTGCAGGATTAATGGTGTCAATTCCCACCAGCCTTACTTCTAACTTTAGTTGTGTCCGTTCCACGTCGTGTTGTGGCACGTCTGCGTGTTTGCGAGGCCTTACACGGTATTAGGCAGGTGTACCAATTTCTTTAGCTCTTCAGTGTATATGGCACCATATCCACGAAGTTATTCACAGAGTTTACATACTTTAAAGCATCATGATACCTGGTTACCTATGGCAAAATTGTGACACGACTAGAAGTTAAATGCAGTTGGATTAGCTGACAACTCATTGTGTAATGCCTGCCAACACCTTGATGACGACATCCACTGCCTCAGATGCCCATCAGCCCTTGATATCTGGTAGCTAAGCCGCAAGAGAGCCACCTGCTATGTCTGCATTCCTCCGACCATGGTGGAACCTAAGACATACATCTTTTCTGAGGATGTATATTTTCCAGATGCCAAAACCAATGCCATACTCTCGATAAGAGGTTGGATGGTAAGTTACATCTACGGCGACGGGGACAAATCAGGCCTCGGCTTTGCATGTTACAGAACGCACATGCGGACTTGGGGTGAAGACCCAATTACCAGACCCTGTTTGCCGACTACCTGCGTGGTGTATTCATGTCGCCTCCGCCCAGTCGGGGCGTAACGGGTGTCATCTCCACTCTCCCTCCCCCCCCCCCCCCCTGCACTATGACTTCTCCTCTCGCCCTTCTCGCTGCATCTGCATCTTTCTTCCCCTCCTTCTGAGGACGCGAGTGCATCTTTCTCTACGAAAGGCAGCCCACGTAAGGCAGCACCACGAACTCTACCCTCTCCTCCCATGTCACTTGAACTGGGATTAGATAAACATAAAAAAGGATGTCTCCATCACCACACCCTAACTACCACATTCACGCCCCTCCTATGCATCCGACTGTAGAGGGATCCGAGGGCTCCATGGCCAGTCCGCAATTTCGACTCCGCTGATGGACAAATGCAGCACCTATTGTTTCCACTCTCACCACCTTTCCCTTATAAAGAGAATTATACTATAAATACGTTTCTCTATTGCTCCTCTTTGGTCAAAAAGAATGGGGTAGTGTTAAAAAAAATTAAAAAAATGCTTAGCGCTGAAACGTTCGCCTTTTTAGTGGAAGATTGTCTTAGTTTTCGGTTCTAATCTAGCTGTAGATCGACAAACAGTAAATAAATCTTAAGGCAACGTCTCCCTCAATAACTTCAGTCCGGAACCGCGCTGCTGCTACGGTCGTAGGTTCGAATCCTGCTTCGGGCATGGATGTGTGTGATGTCCTTAGGTTAGTTAGGTTTAAGTAGTTCTAAGGCTAGGGAACTGATGACCTCAGACGTTAAGTCCCATAATACTTAGAGACATTTGTACCATTTGAATCTCCCGAAATATATTTTGTCACTATATTCTTATTTTGTAACCTGTGCATCTAAATGTGGAAAACTTGCAGAACTGACACTTGTTAATGCCTGCTTCTTCAGCTTCTCTCAGTTGTATTGACTGAATTGCGATACTGAATGATTTTTTAACCCAATGTCGTTATGTATCCACCCCTACTGCTGTATTTTCGTGGCAGTCTTACCTGAAACGATACTTCACTATGATTGTGGTATAACTGTAGAAACAGCCTGTTCCGAATGTGAGAGCGCTTATTATCCTACTAATTCGTGACAGCTCGGAATACTTAGTTTTAGTGAACGTGCGTTTCTTTGTAACGTTATTATGATAAGTTGTAATTTATTTGCATTTGTACAGCGCAAAAAAATTGCATTTTTTCGTTAGTTTATGACCACAACAGATAAACAAAAGACATAAATTAATCAGCATAAATATAGTTTCTCACATATCTAAAACCGTCTGACAATGCTCGGATAGTTTTTCGACTTTACATCTGTGGACAACATGTTTGTAGCACTTGGTCTCATTGCAGATTAAGCTATATCAGAGACAGTAATGCTATGCAGTTCAAAAAACGATAAGGCGAAGGGTCTCGAGAATTCCGTAACAGACTGGACCTACAAGCTCATATGTTTGCAAGGGTAATATCTGTGTTGGATCTCAAAGCTGCCTTGTTTTGGTAAGCAGATGGGTTATCAGGTTGATCATACACACAAAACTGTAGCTCTAGAATCGTCTCTTCCATTTCATTCACTTTATCTTCTAGTGTTTCACTGTGTCATTGTATAGCTTTAGCATTAAGTCAGCTCTAATTGCAACAAGCTTACCATAGAGATTCTGACAAATGTGTTTAATATTTCAATGTCTGTAGATAATTCCTCAGATTACTGAAATTACATGCTGAGAATAAACCAGCTGGTATCTACAGTGATCACTTCTACGACTATGACGTGTTCGTCATGTGGGTGAGAGACTTTTGTGACTTCTAATCCCTTGTGCAAACTGTTGCTGCCACTATTTGGAACCTACTTAGAAGTTATAATTAATATGAAGGTGTTCCCAGTTCTGCAGTGTGGGCCGTATACATCACAGGACACTGAAAAATCGTAGGTATTTTCATTAATAGGTGGGCTCGTGGAGTATGCTAAAACAAATAACATTTAAACTTCCTTCCACCAGGTGAAAATATGGCGCTCTAAGCCGTCAGAATGTGGTGTGGGTGCAGCAGAAGGGAAAAAAGATCAAACACATGATAGCGACAGTTCTGGCACGTTTATTAGGAGATGGTCACAAGTTACAACATATGTTAAATATGGTCTCCCTACTCAGTACATGCTGTCACCTGGTAAGCGATATGAGAAATGTAGTGTCACCCATCTTGCACGAAAATAGTGGTGTGGACACAGTAGAGTTCTTGCAAATCTCGAATCACATGTTGCACAAGGATGTCCTTATAGTGTGCATATGTCACTGTACACCTTACAGGCGCATGAGTTGTCATCTTCACGAAGAAAAACAGACCGAGAGTGAAGGAGCTTGTGAAACCACACCACACAGTCACATAAGATGAGTGCAGTACATCTTCTTGCATAACATGTGGTGGAGTAGAAGCCCGTAACAGACAGTTCTGGGAATTCACGACACCATTCAGAGTAAAGTGTGCTATGGCCTGTCGAAGTAATATTCCCTGGCCACATGTCATCCATTTCCATGTGTGCCAATAAACTGAAAGCAAAGTCATTGTGTAATAGCCTACCTCAGAAATTCATTTGCCGCACATTCTGAATCTTGTTGGGATAACAGTGTAAAATGCGCCACAAAATTTTTTGAACTGTTGATCAGGGGAGATATAATCATTGTGACACAATTTGAGCACTGATTACAGACTTTCAGGCATGTATTACACGGCCTGCTACAACTACCACAACTTCATAAACAGCTACTACAGAAATGGGTCGGATCCCTCTCCCTGCTGCACCACCTAATTCACCTGTTTCCTCAGAATTCTTGATCACATTCCTTAATTCATTTGTTGACATGGGGCTTCTCTGCAACTGTTTCTGTCGGCGATATTTATGCAATGTAGTGGTGCTATCGCCACCGTTCTCATAAAACAACTTAACAACAGTGCACGGTCTTTCTTCTCAATAGCCATTGCATTTCGTGTCGTAAACTTGAACCTTTGTAACCCCGTACACAAACAGTGACCTCACTAAAGAAACCAACATGCATCGCCAAACGACAAACAGCATATTGACGATAAAATAGGAAACATTTCACATTCTAACTTCTCACAGCATCATACTTTCAGCTAGTTTCAGAGAATGACACTGTTATTTTTTCAGCATACTCCATGAGTGCACCGATTAATGAACATACCCTCGATGTTTCAGTACCTGCAATGTATACAGCCCGCACTGCAGCTTTCGAAACACTGTCTTAGTAGGAGGGGCAGCTAGCTTAGCTCGAACAATGTAGAATGCACAATACACAGAGGAGCAACTACAGGAGGCTAAAACGCATAATAGCATGATGGAGGCCATCACTGTTGGTAAAAACTTATACATGATGTGCATGTTGCTTGTAAAAGCACTCATCGGCGGAAAAATTAGGCAGAAATATCCACAGAGAAATGAACATAGGTCTTGGTCGCATCGAAACTTCTTAACAACCTGTTCGATTCGAACATACAATGTAAACTTTCACGGCTGGTACGGACACCACTTAAAACGTCTGGGGTAATAGGCCATGGTCGATGTATAAAACTTTCTCCTAACGTGTCCTCTCCGACTGCGGGAGACATCTTCAGAGGTGAAGTGGCGAGCTGTAACCAGAACTTGAGGGAGATCCGAATATATGGGCAGTGCAGAGTAAACAAGGTAAAGTGGCAAACTGCAACCAGAACTCGAGGGAGGGCCGAATATATGGCCAGTGTCGAGCGCACCACTACACTGCCCGTATATCCAGCGCTCCCTCGAGTTCTGGTTGCATTTCGCCACTTTTCCTCTGAGGTTGTCTCCCACAGTCGGAGAGGAAGGAGAAAATTGTACGCAACTACTACGGTTTATTAGCCCGGAAGTTTCAGTGACGTGTTCAATTCAGTAGGCGACTTAATATCACTGGAAAAACTGTGACTTTACTTTAGAAACAAAAACCAGCTGTTCTACAATTTTCGATGCTACCAAGGCCTCGATTCATATCTCCGCAGATATTCCTGTCTAACGTTTCTTCTGACGGTTGCGTAAACACAAGCAGCATGCACATCACTGCGTCACTTGAGGCACAGACATGATGTTGTACACTCTAAATTTAAAAGAATACTCATCGGTATTAACAGCGAACTATTTTCCCCGAATCTATCCGAACAAGTGGGAGTACAGTCTTGCATTGATCAGTCTGGAAACATACAATAGCTTTCCTAATATCACCAAGGCGAACAATAAACTGCATCTAGGAAGTGACCAAGCTAAGGAAGTACCCCTTCACTCATACGATACTGACGTTTTGAATGGGTATATAAAACGATTTGTACAGGTTTTGAGATTTTTGTCAACATTAATATATGTAAAACAAGTAAAAACAGTGGAAGAGAACATAGACTTCAGCCACCACAATTCAATCGTATCACTACCATGTTTCTGAAGAAGCTACGAGACGAATCAACAAGTGGAGTATTGCACTGTTCGGTTTGGAAACAAACAACAACATTCGCAATTTCAGCAAGTGAACAATAAGCTGCATGTAGGAAGTGCCAAAGTTGTCAAGGTAACCATTTGCTCATACTATATTGATGATTTGAATGTGTTTATCAAACGACTCATACCACGCTTTCAGTAACGTGCAAAATTAACACATTTAAAACAGAGGTAAAAACAATGGGAGACACAGTAGACTTCATTCATGAAGGTTCAATAAAATCACTACTAGGTTTCTCCAGTAGCCAAGTGCTGGAGAATAATACTGATAAAGTTTACAAGTCAACTCAGCAGATTGAGATATCGCCAGACAGCAAAATTCATGTTGGGTGTAATACCATAACGAATTCATACCTTAATGCTATATCAGAACAGTGATCCAGTCAAGTTTTACAGTAAGGAAATCTTAGTAAAACTACACTTGAAGCAGCATTGATATAAAGTATAAAACCGACGCATACACCAGTCGCGACAGCACTTCACAGTGGACGTAGTGATAACATGTGAGAATTATGATTCCCTTGCACCAATAGGATTGAAACATCACAATGCTGGAACTCGATATAACAACTCCAGTTCAGTATGATGATTGGATCGTTCACCAGCAATATTTCTTTCACAAAGACTTTGCTGCAGCAACTGTTAATAATAATGATGAGATAAGAATCTTCATTCAACATCTAGATGATTTAACACCTCCGGAACAAAAGCTTTGCATATTTGGAAAGAAGATTTGTGAAGAGAAAAGACAGAACCCCTCTAGCAGTGACATTGCTGCTTACATGTAATGTGTTTGCCTTCTCGTGTCAAGAAATAAGGTACAAACGTAACGCCAACAATACCAAAGTATTTTCCGTAGTATGCATTACCAATGGGGGTCTTAGCGAGTATGTTATTCCAACCCTAAAATATTAGAAAAGCTAAATGCGTTAACTGTTCTTCAATTATGTTATCAACGTAATACTTAAAAAGGTACTGGTGTTTTAGTGCGGTCAAGAACATGAAAATACCTTTTACCACATTCTTACAGCATCAACACACTTTCAATAACGCGTACTACCAAGGGGGGCGGGATACTTGATGTCCACCCTAAAAGAATAAAAAATCGCTATTTCGTTAACTGTTGTTCACTTTCACTCACAACATGTTTTTTAAAAAGGTATTGGTGTGTAAGTAAGATCCTGAACCAGAAAATGCTGAATATGACGTTCATTGGAGGAAGTGACATCTACTACTAACACTTGAATTCTTGGACTAAGCTTAACGGAAAAAGTTGAAACACTTACGGAATCACGTAGAAGAAAATATCAAAAGAGTTAATATGTCTTCAGAAATTTAAATATAAAGTAATTGATTACATTACATATTTTCAAAATCTGGGCACAAAGAACCAACCCACCCCCCTTCCCCCTTGGTAATTTTATGGGTAAGGATACTGAGATTGATCACACAATGAAGCTAACACTCAAAACTTTCATTTCTGCATTAGCTTAGGACCTGAATGCTTTACAAAATGTTCATAGACGGATCGAGAAGCAGCCACTTTAGTGCATGTGTTCTGCTCAAAATGTTAATATGGTTCTTTGAGGATAATAAGCGAAACAGGAACTGATTTTGTTTCGAAGTTCTATGGACAAGCGAGATAAAAATTGAAGGAGGGCAAGGAGACGAAAATAAAATTTTGTTGGATAGGTTGGGGTGGAAAGAACCAATTATATCTGTGTCAGACAAATTGAGTCTGAAACTTTTACATGTGTTAAATGCAGGTGTTCAGCTGCCATTAACTTTCTGTTCATGGGAACTTAACATTTACCCAGTTCTTCCAGAGATTTCCGAATAAATTTGGATAGCTAAGACATCAGTTGAACTAGAAACGCCTTGATTTATTAGTCTGGCTCTCAAAAGAGACAGAAAGTGGAATCTGAAAAAGAATTCGAGCGTATTTGGCAACTGTAAACCAACCAGTGCTAGAATTTACCTAAATTCTGAGTTTTTTCCATAAACAACTTACAGCTTCACTTTCAGTCTACTTTATGAAGTGTATCCTTAAGGCCCTGCAGCATACACATTGTTGCTACATGACTGTCTCGTAAGCTACTCACCTATCACAGGAATCAGACAGTCTTTAATATAAATGTACAGGTATTGTGTCGCATTGGCTACGGCCTTGCCGCAGTAGATACACCGGTTCCCGTGAGATCACCGAAGTTAAGCACTGTCAGGCGTGGTCGGCACTTGGATGGGTGACCATCCAGCCGCCATGCGCTGTTGCCAATTTTTCGGGGTGCACTCAGCCTCGTGATGTTAATTGAGGAGCTGCTCGACCGAATAGTAGTGCTGACCACACGTCCCTCCTATCCGCATCCTCAACTGGGGATGATACGGCCGTCGGATGGTCCCGATGGGCCACTTGTGGCCTGAAGACGGAGTGCTTTTTTGTGTCACATTGAAAAATAATTCACAATGACACCTCAGATTGCAAACACCATTACAGGTGCACAGAAGTTGTATGACAAGCGTGGACAATTTGTGTTGAAGTATGTTACATTTGCCGCATTCTCCCACACAGAATGAGTATTAACGAGGTTTTCCACAGTTGTCGCTTTGTCGAAAGCATTTAGTACCGTAAAGTGTGCCAAAACTCTACAGAGCACTGAATAGTTGATGCAATTCCATCATGGCAAAGGCCGGGATGCTGAGGAAATTTCGTAGGAAAGTCTATGATCATGAATCTATGAAACTATGAGGATATAAACAGCGTAGTTTACATCAAAGGCTGTGGAAGGTGTTGTGACTGCATGAGACCTTCAAGAGTGCGTCATTTCGAAAACTCAAAGAGTACAGCAGCCTGTCAGTTCGAAAACTGAAACAAATTTATGGTATTAACAATATTAGTTATGTTAGTGTTTCAGATAATGCACAGCTGCTTCTAAGTTTGGTTACCAATAAATGATATTGTCTTGTAAAAAATTTTATATTTGTTTATTCAGTTTCTCCTATACCTCTTTATATTGTACATGGCCTATGCTATTCATCAAGGATGTAATATATAAGTTTAGATGCCTCGTCTGTACGATGTTGGAAGTGGCAGCAGTCGACAGCTGTCTGTAGCCAGGAGCCCATGTGGGCATCCCTGTATAAAGAAAAGTTCATATTATTTAACATGTAAACTGATGAACGTTTCTCATTCGAAACATGAACTTCGTCCCTCGTCTCCTCCACATCCTATTTCTATTTTAACGTTGCCACAGCTGTCATTCTATGTAACCAATAAACGAAATTGTCGTTTAAAACTGTATATATATTTATTTATTTATTCAGTTCCTCCTATATCTCTTACAAGTTAAGTACTCATCAGACTCTGCCTTGTAAGTTGTGAACAACACAGTCTGGTTGGCACTATCATTCAACAAAGTGATCACTCGAGTGTCTACAGCCTCACAGCAAGAGTGTGTTTCCAGTGTTTGTCACATTGCTAGGTTGTGTGCAGCACATGCTGATGTGCCAAGGACAGTAGCTTACTGCCGCAGGTAAAAACGTGTGATCTACAAAATCAGTGCACCGTGACATGTATGCATAGTTGGTTATAAAAGTATTGTGCCTTGTGATACGTGTACATCAAGGTCAGCATTGTGTTTCGGTGACTTCGAATCAAACACACATCCAAATGGTGGTGCCGAAATACAATTGCATCAGCATCATTCTAACTGAGAGTTGGAATGGGCATGCCGGCACTGACTGTAAATAAGATGCACTGACAAGTTCCTGTTCACTTCAGTCCAGTTATCACTGACATCTACTGAATCAATATGAAGTGCCAGTTTGACTCTCCTAATGGTAATGGGGTGTGTAAACACCCTCTTTTGTCTGATGATGATGATGATGATGAAGTCACAAGGACTCCATCACCATTGTTTGATTATTAAACTATGCCTTCTCTCACGAATGATTTGCAGAATGCTGAATGTAGGTATACACATTTACATTCACATCTTTGTGTTTTTTTAAAAAAAATAATGATTTACATTTGTAAACAATACTTACAGGATTCTTTCTGTTTTTAGGTGATGTGGTTAGTATATAAGGGGGATAAAACTATTCGATTGCAGTTCACCACCAAAGTTTATGAGGGTATTGTCTGATTGTGGAAGATCAGATATGTAAGGATGTTTACTTCATCTACACAGATAATTTACGCTTGCTTGTTATACTTATGACTTGTGTTCATCTTGTTTTTTATAGATGCTCTGGATTAGAATATAGTGAAATATGATAATGCTGAAGTGAATAGGAAACTATTAGAATACATGAATAACATACCCAATGATGATGAAACTATATGGCTAAACTCGTTCGTGGGTTATATGAATATCAATCGACCTTAGTGTAAGTATTAACGAATGCATATCTCTACTATGTGTGTTACAGGAGACATATCAATCTCACTTCTTCCTTTCTAGAGTATTGGAACCTTCTAGATCCAGGCTTACACTTACAGTAGCAACACTACGACGACACCCAACCATCAACTATGATGCATTCGTCACCCCAGCCCATCTGTCGATTATGCAACGAGCATGCCCACTGACAGCTTGCAGAGTTCTTCTGACACCATGATTGGACCCATCTTTGAGGCATTCATCACCCCAGCAACGTCTATCGATTTCGACACATTCGCCATGAGCAGATCCGTTTACAATGATAGTTTCACCACAGAGTGGTCTGACATGTGCTGGACCATATCTCCACTGGCATCAGTCATTACCTAGCAGCAGCCAAATGGCCTGCTCTGTTACAGATTGCTAGGTAATTTGTGCAGCCACACTGAAATACTCAGCAGTTGTCGGAGATTTTTGGTACATGATCTTACAAGCTGGTATTTACAACACTTATGTGGGCTACGGAGGCCCTACCACTTTCCTCAAGATCTGTCTAGCTGCCTTGGAAAGGAAGCTCCCCAAAATCGTCAATGACCCACAGTATCCCGCCATTATGTGCAAGGTAGATATGTGCTGTGAGATTATGTATCTCCTTAAGAAAGCAGTTATGCTGAGGAACTGAACATAATCAAAGTTTTTGATTAAAAATGATGTGATACTGTGGAGTGACTAAACTGCAGAGTACTTCAGATCTTATACCAAGAATGTCATACTCGGCCATTTCTCCAAATCCAGTAAAGAGGTTCTAGTACAGAGATCAGCTGCGTACTCCACCTCGATGTGTGTGTGGTTAATGGGGGTGTCCAACTCAATCCCTCTTCCAGAAGATACTAATGCTAAAAAAATATGTATTCATGCCCAGAATCTAGATGAGGGTGATGAATATTCCTTTTCATGGTAACTTCTGGCTTGTGACAGATATGACCTGAAACATGCATTTAAAAGCATACATCTAATGACTGTGGGCATTGTGTCTTCAACAGCATCTCATTCCTCATCAGAACCAAAGGCGTACCACCGTTATAGAGGCAGAATCCTGATTATTCAGTTCATGTGTATGGGCTGGATATAGATAAAAGGAAGCCCGAAATATATCACACTCTGCAGGAAAAGGTAAAGCTTAAAGCAGACGGACTTCTCTGCTTCTCCAAAGTAGCCAGTCAGCAACCCAAACAAAAATATTTCTTGGTATTCATCGAGGGTGAGAAGCAACATAATGTCTGGATAAAAAACACATACTGCCTACTTTCAGCCCAACCGAGTAAAAAAAAAGTGCAAGGAATTTTTGCTGTAGAAGCGTCAACTCTTTTACCACCAGCGCTCAGAAAGGCATCTGACTAATTGCTCTAGCTGGGAACCAGCGTGAGTGGGAATGCCTGTCAAGGCAGACAAGTTCTTACTTTTTAAGAAGCCCATCACAAGTAGTGATGCCCCTTCATCGTGTACGCTGACTTTGAGTGCTTACTTCCTCCTGTGATGTATTGTGAAAGTGGTTCCACTGCCCTTTACATCTTCTTCACAGAACAAGTGCCATATTTTGGTAGCGTATTAAGTTGTATGCTCATATGACTCTACTCTCAGTCAATTTGCATCGTACCTCCGAGGTAATCCCGTGACGTAGTTTCTCTCTGAGGTCAAAAGTCTCCCACAGAATGTTGAAATAATTTATTGCAAAAGTATTCCCATAACCAACTCGTGGGAGAACAATGCTTTACACAAGATGTCAGTTCACTACCACATTTGTGGGTTGTCGCTGGACAGAAAATGGGCACTCAAGGTAGAGACCATTTCCATCTAATAGGGAGATCCATGGTGCGGCTCAGAATGCATGCAAGTTGAAACGCGAACTTCCTCCACAATTTGAGTGGGTATGAAGCTGACTTACTTGTTGAGCACTTGGTTGATTTTGGCTAGAAAAATTATAAGGTCAGTGTCATACCCAACGATGTTGAAAACATTGTCTCATTTTCCAAGTGAATCACACCATGAATAACGCTCCACTTCTAGGATTCATAATGCTGAATGCAAGCAGCTCTTCGGAAACTTGCTGAGACAGTGCACCAGAAGGATATGCTTGTCACCAGAGCTACATATTCCGGTGGTTCAAAGTTTTAGCTTGTGACAACGAAGGGGGTCTTCCTTTACAAATACCTGGATTCAAAGGAGATACTCCAGAAAACTACATTCATCTGTAAACTCACAAGCATTGCCATAACGGACACAGATTAGCAACATGCAGTGAACGTTTGGCAGGAGTTCAAAATCCTTAATTTAAAGGAATATGCTAGATTGTATAAGTATACTGACATACGCCTGCACACAGACAATTTTGAGAAATTCCAAAGTCTATGCATGGACATGCACACCCTGGCCGCTGATCCTATTATATGACATCAGGGCATTTGTGGGACTCAATGTCAAAAAGAGCATGTTTCAGCATCAAACTGTTGACTGATGTTGACATGTTGCTGTTTTTCGAAAGGGGTGTTGACTGGGGACCTTGCCATTGCGTGTTCCAGTATACCAAGGCAAACAACCAGCATGTGAGTGAGGAGGAGAGCAGGCCATATGACGGTTTTAAGGTATATCCTGCCCATTTTCATGATTCACACAACGATTTCCCATTATGTCCAGAGCACCTAATCCCATGGAATTGTTCTGTCCCCAAGCTGATGACAACACTGGGCAATAAGAAATAAACATGTTCTTCACTATAGAGACCTCAGTTTGGGGATGAAAAAGAATCAACTGCACTACCTCCTTCCAGCAGTTGTGCTGGTAAAAGGATGTAAATACCGAAAAGACGGCTCTCATTATTTGTGACTTTTAAAGGATTTTTCTTATTAATGTATAATTCCGTTTTTGACAAAAAATGAAAAATTTTAGAAATAACCTGCGAAATTCATTTAGATTGTCGTTGGGAATGACGTTATGGCGCAAAAGATTACACTAACAGGCCAAATTTTTAACGCACCAGTGTCGCCAATAATGGACTAGTCATTGTGGAGATGGCTAAGATTTCAGTGCAGTTCACGAAGTTTGTTTATATCGGTATGTGTATTCTGGGCCTGCCCAAACTCCACATGTACAGATTCCTCTATAAGTTTATGAAGACAAACTTCGTTAACCCCAAATTACTTTATACAGATACAGACAGCTTCGTGTACTGGGTGAAAAGCTGCAATTTATTTGAAGTAATTAGTTACAACCGTGATTAATTTGACACATCTAGAGATGTGACCAATAATCCTTACGGCATAACATCTCAAAACAAGACGAGGTGAACTGATTACAGATTCTCGAGTTTGTGGTGCTCAGATTTAAAATATATGTGTGCCTTGTAGATGGAGGTACCACCCAAAGGTGGGGTAGGGGTCGCATCATGCACCCTCAAAGGCTCACACAACTGAAGATAACAAAGGATGCCTGCACGTGGTGCAGACGCTTCTCCACATCTGGTGCACCAGGTAGTTCTTCGATCATGAGGACATGAGGTACACCTGCACTGCAGCTGAATGTTGGTCTGTTGTGTCATGACAACAAGTACTTCATCTGTGAGGACTGGATCGGAGTCCTCCCGTTCTCACACCGTTCGATGGAGTGCTTATGTGTATGGATGCATATTTATTTGAAAAAAGTGGTTTTGTGTGACGAACAAGTGGATGAATCATTCATCATTTTTGTGCGTGTACGTGCAAGTGTGTGAATGACCACGCACTACGTGCGCATGTACACTCCTGGAAATTGAAATAAGAACACCGTGAATTCATTGTCCCAGGAAGGGGAAACTTTATTGACACATTCCTGGGGTCAGATACATCACATGATCACACTGACAGAACCACAGACACATAGACACAGGCAACAGAGCATGCACAAAGTCGGCACTAGTACAGTGTATATCCACCTTTCGCAGCAATGCAGGCTGCTATTCTCCCATGGAGACGATCGTAGAGATGCTGGATGTAGTCCTGTGGAACGGCTTGCCATACCATTTCCACCTGGCGCCTCAGTTGGACCAGCGTTAGTGCTGGACGTGCAGACCGCGTGAGACGACGCTTCATCCAGTCCCAAACATGCTCAATGGGGGACAGATCCGGAGATCTTGCTGGTCAGGGTAGTTGACTTACACCTTCTAGAGCACGTTGGGTGGCACGGGATACATGCGGACGCGCATTGCCCTTTTGGAACAGCAAGTTCCCTTGCCGGTCTAGGAATGGTAGAACGATGGGTTCGATGACGGTTTGGATGTACCGTGCACTATTCAGTGTCCCCTCGACGATCACCAGTGGTGTACGGCCTGTGTAGGAGATCGCTCCCCACACCATGATGCCGGGTGTTGGCCCTGTGTGCCTCGGTCGTATGCAGTCCTGATTGTGGTGCTCACCTGCACGGCGCCAAACACGCATACGACCATCATTGGCACCAAGGCAGAAGCGACTCTCATCGCTGAAGACTACACGTCTCCATTCGTCCCTCCATTCACGCCTGTCGCGACACCACTGGAGGCGGGCTGCACGATGTTGGGGCGTGAGCGGAAGACGGCCTAACGGTGTGCGGGACCGTAGCCCAGCTTCATGGAGACGGTTGCGAATGGTCCTCGCCGATACCCCAGGAGCAACAGTGTCCCTAATTTGCTGGGAAGTGGCGGTGCGGTCCCCTACGGCACTGCGTAGGATCCTACGGTCTTGGCGTGCATCCGTGCGTCGCTGCGGTCCGGTCCCAGGTCGACGGGCACGTGCACCTTCCGCCGACCACTGGCGACAACATCGATGTACTGTGGAGACCTCACGCCCCACGTGTTGAGCAATTCGGCGGTACGTCCACCCGGCCTCCCGCATGCCCACTATACGCCCTCGCTCAAAGTCCGTCAACTGCACATACGGTTCACGTCCACGCTGTCGCGGCATGCTACCAGTGTTAAAGACTGCGATGGAGCTCCGTATGCCACGGCAAACTGGCTGACACTGACGGCGGCGGTGCACAAATGCTGCGCAGCTAGCGCCATTCGACGGCCAACACCGCGGTTCCTGGTGTGTCCGCTGTGCCGTGCGTGTGATCATTGCTTGTACAGCCCTCTCGCAGTGTCCAGAGCAAGTATGGTGGGTCTGACACACCGGTGTCAATGTGTTCTTTTTTCCATTTCCAGGAGTGTATATTGTGTGTACTCTGTGCACAATTGCACACTATATGTAGATGTGTATATGTGAGTGTTGTTTTTCTTCATCTGCTGCCGTTAGTCCACCCGTTTCCCATGCATTGCTAGTATTATATGAAAAGACTGTGAATTGTATATACAGAGAAAAATTGAACTGTATCACGAATCAATGAGAACTGTATTTTTTGTATAAATATTTTGCTTCTTTTAGAGCAAATTTATCTTGATACTTGTTAGTACTAATTCACAAAAAATGCATATATTCAACTTCAGAGCAAAAAAAAAAAAAAAAAAAAAAAAAAGCGTCGTTGCGAAACATATGCGTATAATTCATCTTTTAAAGCACAAAAAAGGTTGTTGAACATTATTATTCAGAAAAGTATAAAACTTCTCTGTTTTATGTATTTGTACGTAAGTCATATTTTAAAGTCCAAACAAAATATACTTTAAGTTACTGCTAATAAAAATTTTATTATTATAAACCATTAATAACTTTAGAGTACCATTGCCATTACTTACAAAAGAATGTTATCTATTCACTGCACTCTACAAGTGCAACTGCTCAAAAAAGGAGGAGCTTGAATTGATGTGTTATATCACATAGTTCCACCCTGATACCTTCCCTTCAGAGTTCAAATGACTGCTAAATGACGAGGTGAGTTGATTACAGATTATCGAGTCTGTGGTGCTCAGATTTAAAATCTATGTGTGCTGTGTAGATGCAGGCGCCACCCAAAGGCGGGTGCTCAAAAAGGAATAAGTTGAAATTAATTTGTTATAACAAATGGTAAGTGCTGAAACGTGAAGACCTGCAGTTAACGTCAGGTTGCTAATTATTTACATCTGCTGTGTACATGTCTTTTTCCACAAGAATGGACAAATTTACACATCTGCATTTTGACCATTCCTGTCAAGTTATCAATTTTTACTAGTTTCCTCCCAGTTTTATAGACAACTTGCCGATTGACCAAATTAAGATTCTTTCTCCACAGAGCATGGACCTTAAATGATGAGAAAATAGAGCAAATTGCCTGAGAGCAGTTGAGCCCCAAGGCTAACAGCATGATGACACTGGGAAAGGGTGGAACAGGGAAGCGGATGAGAGGACCCTGGAGGAGGAGGGGAGGGAGGAAGAGGTGACCTTCAATATAAGAAGAACGATTTCCTGAGCTGTAATTTGACACAGAAAGCTGACACCGGATGAAAAGTGTTGATGTCACCCCATTTTCGGGCCATAGCACGCCCTGCTACATTACTTGCACTTTCCACATTGTCGTTATGTTCTTCAGTCTGAAGACAGCTTTATTGCAGCTCTCCATGCTACTTCATCATGTGGATGCCCCTTTATCCCGAAATAACTACTGCAACCCTACCCTTTTGAAACTGGTTATTGTATTAATCTCTCAGCCCCCCTCTACAATTATTATCCCCAGCACTTCTCTCTATTACTAAACTGGGTATCCCTTGATGTCTCAGAATGAGTCCTATAAACCGATCCCTTCTTTCAGTCCAGTTGTGCCGCAAACTTCTTGTCTCCCTAATTCTGTTCAGTACGTTCTGATTACTTACACGATCTACTCATCTCATCGTTAGCATTCCTATGTAGCACCATAAATTTCGAAAGCTTCTACTCTCTTCTTGTCTTAATAGTTTATCATTCACGTTTCACTCTCAGACAAGGCTACACTCCAGAAAATATCTTTAGAAAACACTTCCTAACATATAAATCTGTATTCGATGTTGACAAATTCCTCTTCTTCCGAAACGTTTTTATTGCCATTGGCAGTCTACATTGTATATCCTCTCTACTTAGACTGTCATTAGTTGTTTTACCACCCAAACAACAAAACTCAGTTAGTACTTTTAGTGTCTTGTTTCGTCATCTAATTCCCTCAGTACTGCCTGATTTAATTCGACAACATTCCATTATCTTTTGTGCAGCGGAGGGTAAAATATATGGTATTTCCTCTCTTATTTTGTAGGTTGAAATGTTTTAGACACCACATCTTTTTACAAGGGACTGAAAATTATTTGTGCGTACTGCCAGAGAGCATTATAGAACGTACTGTACGTAGTCTTCATTCTACAAGTTGACTTTTCAGCTCGTATGAACTGAAATAAAATGTTCTGACTCTCTAAGAGTAATGCAAGTGAGTCAGGGACCACTATGATAATAAATATCTACTGTCGTTTAACGAAACAGTACATTATTATCAATGTTTCTCACATACAAAAATAAGTACAAAAATTATTACAGCTATTCTATTGTACTCGGCGCTCTAAATAGTTCAGAGACGATTTCTACTGTTTATTCACATTTACGAAAAATTAATTGCTCGGCTTAAAAGTGGAGAATAATTTGGGTCACCTGCCAAGCGGTTTTCTATAATATAGTGGGCAGCATACGAAACAGAAGATGGAGAACGAAACACGGGTTTTCCAGAAAAATTCGTAATCCAAGTTAAGATCACTTTTACACAATTTCACCAGTCATACGCGATATACCATTCGACCGAAACACAATAATGTCAGCCAATATTAACGCCATCCATGGCATAGGTGGACGCAAACAGATCCCAGCAGAGTGCAGCACACTCCCAAACGACTGACAACTATCGAATAACCTCCGCAGGTGGAGACATCTCGTTACCTACACGTGCCCAATGAGAACGGAAAATTATATGTATCGTTGTTAGCTGAAAACTAACAACGATCCTGACTTTTCTATAAGTATCGCTGCATCCTTTGCCCGATAGCTCTCAAAATTTGAACTCCAGAGTTTTTCAAACGGAACTGACGGTAAATGGTGGCCTCTGAACTATCTCTGTCTTAATTCTTTGCCTTTTAAATTTTACAATATTATCTTGAAACTTGGTATAGCTCCCTTATTACGTATAACGAATATACTGCTGTCATCTTGGCTTTGTAGCTTATTAACGAGGATTAATCTACACTCCTGGAAATGGAAAAAAGAACACATTGACACCGGTGTGTCAGACCCACCATACTTGCTCCGGACACTGCGAGAGGGCTGTACAAGCAATTATCACACGCACGGCACAGCGGACACACCAGGAACCGCGGTGTTGGCCGTCGAATGGCTGCGCAGCATTTGTGCATCGCCGCCGTCAGTGTCAGCCAGTTTGCCGTGGCATACGGAGCTCCATCGCAGTCTTTAACACTGGTAGCATGCCGCTACAGCGTGAACGTGAACCGTATGTGCAGTTGACGGACTTTGAGCGAGGGCGTATAGTGGGCATGTGGGAGGCCGGATGGACGTACCGCCGAATTGCTCAACACGTGGGGCGTGAGGTCTCCACAGTACATCGATGTTGTCGCCAGTGGTCGGCGGAAGGTGCACGTGCCCGTCGACCTGGGACCGGACCGCAACGACGCACGGATGCACGCCAAGACCGTAGGATCCTACGCAGTGCCGTAGGGGACCGCACCGCCACTTCCCAGCAAATTAGGGACACTGTTGCTCCTGGGGTATCGGCGAGGACCATTCGCAACCGTCTCCATGAAGCTGGGCTACGGTCCCGCACGCTGTTAGGCCGTCTTCCGCTCACGCCCCAACATCGTGCAGCCCGCCTCCAGTGGTGTCGCGACAGGCGTGAATGGAGGGACGAATGGAGACGTGTCGTCTTCAGCGATGAGAGTCGCTTCTGCCTTGGTGCCAATATTGGTCGTATGCGTGTTTGGCGCCGTGCAGGTGAGCGCCACAATTAGGACTGCATACGACCGAGGCACACAGGGCCAACACCCGGCATCATGGTGTGGGGAGCGATCTCCTACACTGGCCGTACACCACTGGTGATCGTCGAGGGGACACTGAATAGTGCACGGTACATCCAAACCGTCATCGAACCCATCGTTCTACCATTCCTAGACCGGCAAGGGAACTTGCTGTTCCAATGGGACAATGCACGTCCGCATATATCCCGTGCCACCCAACGTGCTCTAGAAGGTGTAAGTCAATTACCCTGGCCAGCAAGATCTCCGGATCTGTCCCCCATTGAGCATGTTTGGGACTGGATGAAGCGTCGTCTCACGCGGTCTGCACGTCCAGCACGAACGCTGGTCCAACTGAGGCGCCAGGTGGAAATGGCATGGCAAGCCGTTCCACAGGACTACATCCAGCATCTCTACGATCGTCTCCATGGGAGAATAGCAGCCTGCATTGCTGCGAAAGGTGGATATACACTGTACTAGTGCCGACATTGTGCATGCTCTGTTGCCTGTGTCTATGTGCCTGTGGTTCTGTCAGTGTGATCATGTGATGTATCTGACCCCAGGAATGTGCCAATAAAGTTTCCCCTTCCTGGGACAATGAATTCACGGTGTTCTTATTTCAATTTCCAGGAGTGTAACTCGTTTTACAAAAGTAAGGTACTGAAAAGCGTTTTTCTTAACATTTCAAAAAGTAGATGAGATATCTTCAAAGAAATTTCTACCATATGTTTCTAGGATAAACTGAACTTAATTCCAGAAGTTGAGCTCTGTATCTTTAATACAACGTGCTTCCAATATTTTGAAGTAGTGGAATAATTCAAAAATTATGGGAGGTAATTTCGAGGAAAGCTGTATCATGTGTTTTTATGATAAACTGCTTCTGATTCCAAAAGTAGAACTTTCTATCGTTAAAACTACTCATCTCTTAGAATTCTACGAAAACTGGAGTTTTTAAGTAACTAATTAGTGAACCATGTTGAGATCACAATATTTAAGCCTTTTATAGTCTTATATAACCCGACCAACTATTGAAACAATATTTAAACATTTAATTTTATATAACAATATGGTTGAATCTCTTTGTTGGCGGCCCACAACATACGTCAGATGCTCTGATGGCTTTACCTTCGCCGAGCGACTGGGAATACAGAATATTTTCCTCGCTTCACTAGCGTCGGCTTGCTTCCCCACACTTTGTTTTGCTTTTGTTGATGTTCATCTTATATTCTCCTTTCAATACGCTGTACATTCTTTTCAACTTTTTTCCAAGTCCTCTAACGTCTCTGACAGTATTACAATGTCATCGTCAAACCTCTAAGTTCCCTGAACTTCAATTCCAACTCCAAATTTTTCTTTGGTTTCCTTTATTGCTAGCTGATTGTACGAATTGAATGATATCGGTAATAGGCTATACCCTGTTTCACTCCCTTCTCAAACACTGATTACGTTTCACGCCCCTCAACTATTATAATGTTGGTTGGTTGGTTGTTTGGGGAAGGAGACCAGACAGCGTGGTCATTGGTCTCATCGAATTAGGGAAGGATGGGGAAGGAAGTCGGCCGTGCCCTTTCAGAGGAACCATCCCGGCATTTGCCTGGAGTGATTTAGGGAAATCACGGAAAACCTAAATCAGGATGGCCGGACGCGGGATTGAACCGTCGTCCTCCCGAATGCGAGTCCAGTGTCTAACCACTGCGCCACCTCGCTCGGCATTATAATGTCATTTGGTTTCTATACAAGTTGTAAATAGCCTTTCGGTCCCTGCACTTCACCCCTACTACCTTCAGAATCCCAAAGGGAGTATTCCGGCCAAGATTTTCAAAAGCTTTCTCTAAGTTTATAAGTGCTCTAAACGATGTTTAGACACTTCTTAATCTGTCTTCTATGAGAAGTCATTGAGTCATTATTGTATCGTGTGTTTCTACATTTCTTCAGAACAGATATTCCCAGAGGTCGCCTTCTACATGCCGTATTTAGCCTCAGAACAATTAAAACAGATTACATTGCTCCTTTTCATTCGATTTTGGCCTCGGAACATATAAAAGCCGATTTTTCCCATTCGACGTGGTACCACTTTGCCGTGGTGGATGGGGTTATTGTACAATTTTCGTTAAAATTTATTTTATATCTATAATATTTCCCTCTCCTTCGACAATAATCCGTTTAAATTTGACGTCATTCTGAGAATTTGTTCTTTTTTTGCATCGTTTTGAAATTGGTACTTTAATTATAATCAATCTGTATATACAGTGAGAGTAATGTCCTTGATAGTAACAATTATTACTGAATACTGATACACTCAGATAAGTTACTGACACGTAGTAATTTTTAATAGTGTCGGGCGACAACGATGAATTTTTCCCACTGTCATCGTCCGTGTTAATGTTGATATTTCTGTGATCTCACTGAATCGCACGGGAGGAGCTCTGAGTGCAGCAGCTTAGAAAGGTGCGCCAGACAGTCAGAATCGCAAGCAGCCAGGTCTCGTCAATTTAGCATACTATGGTGGCGTGTATGTATGGTGCCACCCATCGGAGCCATCAAGCGACGGAAGAGTGCGCTCCTCCGGCGATTCACTGGCAGAATGTTCAGTAAAGCCATCTCCCCTTAGCTGTGAGTGGCACGAGGCAAGCCGGGTGTTAGTCAGTGAGCATGCCGTCGATACTACGTATCTCCTCCCCCTCCCCCCCCCCCCCAACAAAAAGAAAAAGACTTGTGCACAGTAATCTCTGTATGGCCTCTAAATGCTTAAACCAGGGACGAGTGCCGTGGGCATCAATGAAATGTTCCTAATACTCAATTTCAGTATTGAATAATGAACATTTTTGTAAATCAGACTTGACTCCTACGTAAGCAAAACTTGAAAAAGAGATTACACGTTTTTGAGATGCTTTTCCTCTGTTCGTCCAGATACAATGATATCACCTACATAATTTGAACAGGCAGCTCTTTCGACATCAGTTGTTTAACACAGCGTTGAAATAACGGAGGAGCAGAGGCGCTTCCAAAAGTAAGGCGCTGGTAATACAAGCCGATGTACATATTAAGCATCATACATTTAATGTAAACTGAAGGTGGACGGGGGAGAAAGGAAAGGAAAGGAAAGGGATTTTACGCGGAATCAGCGGGGACGTGGGAACGTGTGACGACACGGATTTTTTTTGTTAACCATTTTTTTTATAGTAACCTTCGTGGTGCCGAAACGGAGGGGTGGTGGCAAAGCGGGCAAGGGTAACAACCCTAAGCCTCGCCACTATATTCCGTTCCCACCCCCAGGAAATAGGGAAAGCGTAGGAAATTTGGAATAAATGTACAAAGAACACCAAGGATTTATTTATTTATTTTCCCTTTTTTTAAATTTTTATGAAGAACACCGACAATTGCAGGAAACCGACATCGCATGGAGGGCGCGGCAAGTCGCCAGACTCAGTGAGACTATCGACGCGAATTATTTCGGAGAACAACATTCCGATGACTAAGGAATGCACCGGTTCTAAGAGCGGAAAAGGCGTGAATCAACGCCCTATAACAGGTACACCCGAGCTCAGGGGTGGATTACGCAAAACTCTAAAAATGAAACTGGAGAACAATTGTCTGAATTTCTGATTAAGGACAACTGCACAATGTCATTCATTAAGGAAGGGCCAAAAATCAAGGACACTTTTCTCACTGTCAGCAAACAACTAGTGAACTGAATGTGCACGAATCCACTTTACGAAGTTCGTCTTCGTTTGTCAGAAGTACGCAGAATCCAAAAAGAAGGAACAAGTGGGAAGGTATCTGATGAGGTGTCGCATATGTAATTAGGGCCAGCATCTGTCGCGCCAAGAACCAGACACCTATCGCCGACCCGTACACCAGACGATGTTCAAAAATGGTTCAAATGGCTCCAAGGACTATAGTACTTAGCCGGCCGATGTGGCCGAGCGGTTCTAGGCGCTTCAGTCTGCAACCGTGCGATCGGAACGGTCGCAGGTTCGAATCATGCCTCGGGCATGGATGTATGTGATGTCCTTAGGTTAGTTAGGTTTAAGTAGTTCTAAGTTCTAGGGGATTGATGACCCTCGATGTTAAGTCCCATAGGGCTCAGAGCCATTTGAACTATAGTACTTAACATCTGAGGTCCTCAGTCCACTAGACTTAGAACTGCTTAGAGCTAACTAATCTAAGGACATCACACACATCCATGACCGAGGCAGGATTCGAACCTGCGACCGTAGCAGCAGCGCGTTTCCAGACAAAAACGCCTAGAACCGTTCGGCCACAACGGCCGGCTAGACGATGCTCATCCGTGTCCAGAACATCACAGGTAATAGACAACAGGGTGTCTGCAAGGTGAATCTCGTGAAGGCGTGACCGGCGTACTTGCTTACCATTGATCGTAAGGTACCACGCAGTCTAGATGTCAGTGGCGAGATAAGGGGCACACACCAACTGCCAGTCGACGTGGGGATGCTTCCACTCAGCCACTTTCGGTGACTGTGCTGCTTAAGAAAGCCACAGATCACCTTCGTGGATATCAAGCGGTTTGGCAACATCGCAGTAATGACGTATTTCAGTTCGAGGAAAAAAAATTACGAAAATAAAAGAAGGGTGGCGGGACGTCCGAAAGCTATATAAGGGAGAGAGCGTGGTGCAAGGGCCTCCAGCAACAGGCTGATAAGGTACGTTGGACAACGCTGCCACAGCACCATTTGAAAAGGACTATCGCTCTGTCACGGACATGACCGAGAGTTAAACCGCCCTTGCACCGTGGGAGGGTGAGGGTCTCGAACCTTATCTTGAACAACAAGCTGTGGCAAATACACACATCAAAAAAAGTTTTGCAACACCTCCGTTCCGAGAGTTCCGGAAACAGTACAGAAAATTGGAATAGAGATCAACATAAATATCATTCCCACCCTTTTTATTGCTCATGAAAACAACGCATTGCATGTTGTACCACCATACAGCGACACCTTTAAAGGTAGTGGTCCAGGTTGCTGTACACACCAGTACCTCTAATACCCAGTAGCTCGTCCTCTTGCATCGATGCATGCCTGTTTTCGTCGTCGCATACTATCCACAAGTTCATCAAGGCACTGTTGGTCCAGATTGTCCCACTCCTCAATGGTGATTCGGCGTAGATCCCTCAGAGTGGCAGGTGAGTCACGTCGTCCATAAACAGCTCTTTTCAATATATCCCAGGTATGTTAAAAAAATGTTCAAATGTGTTTCAAATCTTATGGGACTTAACTGCGAAGGTCATCAGTTGGGTTGGGTTGTTTTTGGGAAGGAGACCAGACAGCAAGGTCATCGGTCTCATCGGATTAGGGAAGGACGGGGAAGGAAGTCGGCCGTGCCCTTTCAAAGGGACCATCCCGGCATTTGCCTGGAGCGATTTAGGGAAATCACGGAAAACTTAAATCAGGATGGCCGGACGCGGGATTGAACCGTTGTTCTCCCGAATGCGAGTCCAGTGTCTAACCACTGCGCCACCTCGCTCGGTCCAGGTCATCAGTCCCATAGCTTACACACTACGTAACCTAAATTATCCTAAGGACATACACACACGCCCGAGGGAGGACCCGAACCTCCAGCGGGATCAGCCGCACAGTCCATGCCTGCAGCGCCTCAGACCGTTCGGCTCCGGCATGTTCGATAGGGTTCATATTTGGAGAGTCGAGCGATATCGTTATCCTGAAGGAAGTCGTTCACAACATGTGCACGATGGGGGCGTGAATTGTCGTCCATGAAGACGAATGCCTCACCAGTTGTTGCCAATAAGGTTGCACCATCAGTCGGAGGATGGTATTCACGTACCGCACAGCCGTTACGGCGCCTTCCATGACCACCAGCGGCGTACTTCGGCCCCACATAATGCCACCCCAAAACATCAGGGAACCTCCACCTTGCTGCACTCGCTGGACAGTGTGTCTAAGGCGTTTACTACGACCACGTTGCCTCTAAACACGACTCCGACAATAGTCTAGACGAAGGCATATGCGACTCTCATTGTTGAAGAGAACGTGATGCCAATCCTGAGCTGTCCATTCGGCATGTTGTTATACCCATCTCTACAGCGCTGCATGGTGCCGTGGTCGCAATGTGGGACTTCCCCTTGGACGTCGGGAGTGAAGTTGCGCACCATGCAGCCTATTGCGCACAGTTTGAGTCGTAACGCGACGTCCTGTGGCTGCACGAACAGAATTATTGAACACGGTGGCGTTGCTGTCAGTGTTTCTCCGAGCTATAATCCGTAGGTAGCGGTTATACACTCCAGTAGTAGCCCTTCGGTGGTCTGAGCGAGGCATGTCATCGACAGTTCCTGTCTCTCAGTATGTCCTCCATGTCCGAACAACATCGATTTGGTTCACTCCGTGACGCCTGGACACTTCCCTTGTTGAGAGCCCTTCCTGGCACAAAGTAACAATGCGGACGCGATCGAACCATGGTATTGACCGTCTAGGCACGGTTGAACTCCAGACAATACCGCACGTGTACCTCCTTCCTGATGGAATGACTGGAACTGATCGGCTGTCCGACCCCCTCTGCCAAATAGGCGCTGCTCATGCATGGTAGTTTACATCTTTGGCCGGGTTTAGTGACATCTCTGAACAGTCAAAGGGACTGTAACTGTGATAGAATATCCACAGTCAACGTCTATCTTAGGAGTTCTGGGAACCGGGGTGGTGCAAAACGTTTTTTGATGTGTGCATATGAACCCAGTGCCCTTAGCATGCGGCAGGCCATGGGCGGCAGAATAGGAAGCGACTGTGTCACGTGGTGGACACGTGACGCCAAATATATATTTACGTATTGTGTTCGCTGCAGAAGATCGAGTGCTCGTAAACGGTGATCTAGGAGCCCATCTCGTAGTTGGGACTGTAGGCGCCGGCAGTTGGGGGCATTGATGCGCCGCAGATCACTTGTGAAATCGAGTCTTAAGCACCGGATAGTAGCAGCTAGACGCAGTGGGGCAGTGCTGTCCGCAGGAAGTCCTCCACCTACAGCCATGGCGCTCGATTTTCGTACGTTAAAGCAGTTACCAGAAGCTTCGCCTTAGTTGGTAACCCATGCTAGTGATTCCCAGATCTCAGCATCGCTTCGAAAAACGATGACGACATCACCCTCATAATCAGCACAGCTGGATACATGCGCACGGTGAGAAATCCCAGACAGGTGTTGACAGCGGCCACAGAGCAACGGTGCCATGATGAAAGCGTGCCTTGAAGCACCGAACGACGCATCGAGATACGTGGAGTGAGACGGCCATTGTAGAGTACACGCGACGTAACTCCACGAGTGAGACGTATCGCGACGTCAACGGTAGTATCAGGGTATCCAATATGGCGGTGCACCCCTTTCAGGTAGCCGTGATCGAACCGATCTAAAGCCTGGGTGACGCCAAGAGCTGCCAAAATCCCAGGCACCTGACGAAAGTGAGCAAGAACGAGTAAGTTCCGATGGCGACAGAGGGCAATGAGGATGTTATTGGCACCTCTCAAAGAAGTATGATCAGCGGAAACCACGCACTGGGCCGTCCGTTTAAGCCTTCGTGTCGCTGTTCAGTAACGTCAGGGTGCGGTAATTGCATATCCGTGATGTACGCTGAGGCTTGTGGATGGAAATGAGGAGACCGTCAAGGAAGCTGTCTGGGATCTGCACGAGAGGCGACATAAGACTCCGGCAAATTTCTGTCCATACCAGTGCCATAAGGGGACGAAACGTCAGTAAAACTCTAGTGGGAGGCCGTCAGGCCAGGTGACTTGTTTGTAGAACCCTCCTGCACAGCATGATGTCGGCAAGCAGATCCATCAGTGCATCACCAGGAATTGAACCAAATGAGATTTCGGAGACCGCCGTAGTGTTGGCAGGGTGGTCATGTTGTGCTGAGTACAGCATAAAATAATGTCCATGGCGGGTATACCGTATATCGCATGGGGTATCTAAGCGCTGCCTATCATCACTCATAAGAAAATTATTCAAAGTCCTCTGATGATGGTACCGTTACACTGTCGCATGGTATATAGACAGACGCTCCTGCGCTAATCCATCGTGTGTGCACGCTCTGAACGTAGATCCTTCAAAGTGACGTAGATAGAGGGACGCGAGCTGTGCCTTGGCACGATGCACCATCGCCTGACGCTCTGGCGAATACACCATCATAGTATATTCTAGGAGAATTGTGAAGTAGAGGTCATGAGTTCGCCGCCACCACGCCGTGACCTCAATTCCGTACCCAATCAAGGCCTTGCGGAGGGCAGGCTTTGCTCAGAGGACGCACCATGACAGGGTAAAGTGATATGCATCACGGCATTGACGACAAGCTGCCCGCCGGCAGTCGGGTGAAGTAAGACGATTCGCGTTCAGTTTCCACAGTCCCTGATCATGCCACACGCTTTGGCGGCAGACATTAATGTCACAGATATGTACGTCATGGTCAGAGATGGCCAGAGAACGCAATGGGCCGGATTTGAGCAGCCTGAACACCACCGTCAATATCGCGGGAGATATAAACACGGTCGAGACGACTAGAGGAATGGCTAGTGAAATGCATAAGCCCCGGACGATCACTATGAACATGCTCCCAAGAGTCCACAAGGTTGAGGTGCTGGAGAAATGCCGCTAGCGCCGCGCACAGAGAGTGAGGCGGCAGTCGTTCGTTGAGCGCCTGGGTGGGGTTGAAGTTCTTCTCACGATCCTTGTGACCCAGGAAGATAGGCGTAACAGCCTCAGAGAAGAAAATGGAACATTCGTGGCAGCGACCTGAACCTGATGGCACAAAGATGTTGATGATCCTGACGCCACTAAACGGGAAAGGCATACTTCTGGCATCAGGGGGATTTTAAACTGTATCAGCATAGATACCGTCATGATGGAGGATCGCCACGCCACTACCTGTAGACGCAGTATGGGAGAGGTGTGCCGTAAATCCATGGGGAGCACAAAAGGTTGCAACATGTACCCCCTGAAGGAGGGAAACGTGAATGGCCGCAGCGTACAGCATTTCATGGAGTAAAACCAGTTTGTCACGTAGAGAATGGTATTCATATCGACCATGGCTATACGGTAGGTTTGAAACACTGCCATGGCCAGGAGGATGGGTGATGCAAACATAGTGGAAGCACAGGAAATTACCTGTTGGGCCCCCATGGAAGGGCACATCACTGTGATTGTAAGTGAGCCAACCTCACCAAGGAGGTTCCATCGTTCTGTGTACCTCCAGAACTTCCATACACAGCATCGACGTCCGCTCAGGAAACAGATTTCTCACAGGCCGGTTCAGTAGAACAGTATCAGGGGCGCATCCACAGGTAGCGTGAGGCAGAAAAGGGAGGCAACCGCATCAGGCGCAGATGGGGAAGGTGGATGGTGACGGGAGACGGAGGAGGGGAGGGACGTTGCGTCGTATGATGCCAGGGCGTCGGAGCTCAGGGCATCATCACTAGGAGAGTCCTAATCCTGTGCACACATCCGATGGAGGCAGTCATCAGAAGGGGTATGTTGTTGTCTCTTCTGTTTCCTTGGCGGCTGTTGCTACCTAACATGCTTTTGCGTGTCAGATGGTGGGTGGTTGTCGACCCACATGTGACCAGAGGACAGAAAAGCAGAGGTCGGTACAGCTCCGAAATCAACAACCATGTGATCAGGACAGACAGCTTGCGTTTGCTGATTGTTATGGCGCTGTGTCGTCCGAACAAGACACAGGCAGGGCAAAATCACCACAGGCGCAAACATGCGAGCTGGTACCAGTGTCATATAGACTCGCCACTTGCACGAGTTCCAACAGCGCCACGGGCGGCGCTGAGGATGAAGATATCGACTTCGTCCCGGCCAATTGGCGCCCGAGTACAATCCACAAATGACTGTACGACAACGGACAGAAGCCTACTCGGAAGACAGAAGAGCATCTTTCACCCACTTGGTTATAGATCATCGACCAGGGCTGACTTACACAGCCGGCCGGAGTGGCCGAGCGGTTCTAGGCGCTACAGTCTGGAACCGCGCGACCACTACGGTCGCAGGTTCGAATCCAGCCTCGGGCATGGATGTGTGTGATATCCTTAGGTAAGTTAGGTTTAAGTATTTCTAAGTTCTAGGGGACTGATGGCCTCAGCGGTTAGGTCCCATAGTGCACAGAGCCATTTGAACCATATTTTTTGACTTACACACGGGACGTTGTTTCGTGAACTCTTATAATTGAAGAGGCGGTTGTTATAATTGCATTTGCTATGTTGTGTGAAGTTTACCTACGATTATTTGCGCTTAGCCATTGAGGGCCTCTTTTGTGTCATATTACATGCAGTGCTGCAGACTTCCCTATTTGACAAGTCACAAAGATAAGTAAACCTTTTTAACTCATTTGTGTGATTTTGTTACCAATTTGTTGGAGTGTTGTAGCACGCTCGTTCTCCTATCCCGCAGCGTGGAATGGCCGCGCAGTTAGAGGCGCCATGTCACGGATTGCGCGGCCCCTCCCGCCGGAGGTTCGAGTCCTCCCTCGGGCATGGGTATGTGGTGTTGTTCTTAGCATAAGTTAGTTGAAGTAGTGTGTTAGTCTAGGGACCGATGACCTCACCAGTTTGGTCCCTTAGGAATTCACACACATTTGAACAGTTTTTTCTCCTATCTTGCTACTTGACCCTGGGGCCTTGCTGTGTAATATTGACAGGGAGAAATTGTTTTAGCGGTGTACTGCATCAGCAGCCGCTTCACTCCTCCTACCGTAAGAACACTAGCAACTTAAGTAACTTAGCTCCCAAAGCAATAGCGACGAGGCCTTTACAAGACTGGCGATGATGGTTCCCAAAACATGTTTCGTTGGTACTGCTTCTGGTAGCACTGTATGTTTTGTGTTGGCAGAAGAGCCAACACCGTGTTACGAGTGGAGGGCGAAATGCACGCGTTTTAGCTCACGCAGGCTGGCGTGAGGAGGAGAACTATACTGACGTGAGGTCTGGAACATGACAAGGAATGAGAATTCAGAAAGCGGACGTAATTAGTTTGGTACTTAACTTTAATCCATTCATGATGAACGTCGCTCTTGACGGTACATGAGTCACAATATTATCTGTTCAGAATACATTCTTGAAGATATTACTTATAGTAACTGAATATGGCGCCTTGCTAGGTCGTAGCTAATGACGTAGCTGAAGGCTATGCTAAACGGTCGTCTCTGCAAATGAGAGCGTATGTAGACAGTGAACCATCGCTAGCAAAGTCGGCTGTACAACTGGGGCGAGTGCTAGGGAGTCTCTCTAGACTAGACCTGCCGTGTGGCGGCGCTCGGTCTGCAATCACTGATAGTGGCGACACGCAGGTCCGACGTGTACTAACAGACCGCGGCCGATTTAAAGGCTACCACCTAGCAAGTGTGGTGTCTGGCGGTGACACCACAGTATGAGGGACAGGCAAAATGTCCATCGTCATCGTCGAGAGGAGGCGGCGCAGGTACCGACTGATTCAGAGGAGCCGCAGCAGACAGCCCCGCCTCGGACGCGTAAGTTAGAGGTAACACAGAGGGCGCCGCAGCGAGAGCGACTTCTCCGATCGGCGTCTGAACCAGGCTACGTCGGAGACATTCAGAACGGACTTGGCCTACCTGGGCATCGTGCATGACGACAGCCCTGCAGCCGGCAAGGGCCAATTAGGAAGGCACATGTTTCCGCAGTAGTTTTAATCTGACGGACACTCTTGAGGACGGTCACCACAACTTCCGACGGTACCTCAAAAGGAAGTTCGAAAACTCTCAACCAGCGTGTTCAACGACGAGAGTCCCTATATGTCTGTCAGAGTATCGGAACTTGAGACCGTTAGCATGGCACCGCACAACGTCGGCGCACAACTCTTCATTCGCCTGCTGTATGAGCCCAATAGTACTGAGGATCGAACAATGAATTCCGAGAATATCTTATGGCAGGAGAAGTAGCTAGTCGCGTATAAACCGTTATACCTCATACGACTTCGATCGTTCATGACCCAAAGGATTGGCGGTAAGAAAACGCCATGATGGTCGATGATGTCGGACTCTAAGGCAAACCACTATGCGGAACTAAACAAACGCAAGCAGTACGATAGGCAGGACGCAAACAAGGCGTACTCGCCTCACCCCTGACGAAGGCAGACTGAGAATGCGGGATCTCCTTCTTACTATGCAGTTCTGTTAACCACTGCGCCAACCGGACAGTGTTCATCGCAACTGCGCAGACTAGCTCAGCACGCCTCTCGGCCGACTCACATTCCCACCCAGCGCCACCTATCCACGTGGTGTCTGATCTTTCAGACACGCATTCATATAATTGATTCACCTTGATGGACAACGAACCCACCTTCTGCAATGTGGACGCGGTAATATCAGACGGAGGAAATGGAAAAGGACGGCGGATTGGTGGCGCTGAATGGGAGAGTGGATCGACCGAGAGGCATGCCGAGTTAGTCCGCACAGTTACGACGAATACTGTGTCCAGGTGGCGTAGTTGTTAACCCAACTGCCTGGTAACCAAACGATGGCGAATTCGAATCCCAATCCGGCATACATTTTCACTCGTCGTCCGCGTAAAATCACAATGCAGCTGACATCAACAGTCCCTTCCCTTTCCTTCACGCCGGCCGGGGTGGCCGAGTGGTTCTAGGCGCTACAGTCTGGAACCGCGCGAGCGCTACGGCCGCAGGTTCGAATCCTGCCTCTGGCATGGATGTATGTGATGTCCTTATGTTAGTTAGGTTTAAGTAGTTCTACGTTCTAGGGGACTGTTGACCTCAGAAGTTAAGTCACATAGTGCTCAGAGGCATTTGAACCATTTGAACCTTTCCTTCACTTTCTTCCCCCCTCTACCTTCAATTCCCTTACAATGTATCACAGCTGCGTGTTCCCTGTGATGTCCGAAATAGCAGATACCACGCATTCATATAACACTACGCATTTCTTTGGTTCCTTATCCAGGGAAGCCGAAAATAACCAACGGCTAAATTACTTTTTTGACTGCCTGCTAGGCGGTCCATGAGCTGATCATATCGTGGAAGTGGAATGGAATCAACCACTATCCGTGAGTTAACTGCAGCTTTAAAGTTGCCGCGAAGTCTAATTTTCTTGTTATCTTGTCCTTTTGATAACAAAGGGAGGTGTCCACTGCTTGCAGGTTTCAAAACTCAGATTAGTTGCAGTCTATTGAGTTCACAAGCAGTATCCGCGTGAATGGAGTGAGGTATTCGGATACGCGCAGTTAAACGTGTCCCAGTGTGTTACCTAATAAATGCCCATATTTTTATCACAACTGGTGAATACTGGTATGAATAAATTGCGTATCAGTCGAATGCACATTGTCGTGAATATCTAAAGAAATAAATCGAAAGCATCCATGCCAAAAATATTGGGACAAGATCGTGACAGAAGTATTGTGAAAGCACTGATGTAATTCTGTTTCTATATTTTTCCTGTAAAGTGCATGTTACAGCCGGCTGGAGTGGCGTGCGGTTCTAGGCGCTACAGTCTGGAACCGAGCTACTGCTATGGTCGCAGGTTCGAATCCTGCCTCGGTCGTTGATGTGTGTGATGTCCTTAGGTTAGTTAGGTTTAAGTAGTTCTAAGTTCTAGGGGACTCATGACCTCAGATGTTAAGTCGCATAGTGCTCAGACCCATTTTCATGTTACAAGAACAGGGATACTTTCACCATTCTAGACCATGAGCAACAGGTGTAATGTTTGTAACTGAATACTTCTCAATTGCTCTATGTCTTCTGAATGATCAGTATGACTGAAGCACCAGTATCTAATTGAAATGGTTCAAAATGGTTCAAATAGCTCTGAGCACTATGGGAATTAACTTCTGAGGTCATCAGTCCCCTTGAACTTAGAACTACTTAAACCTAACTAACCTAAGGACATCACACACATCCATGCCCGAAGCAGGATTCGGACCTGCGACCGTAGCGTTCGCGCTGTTCCAGACTGTAGCGCCTAGAACCGCTCGGCCACCCTGGCCGGCGAAATGGTTCAGACTGATTGCAGATCCGCAGGGAGATGAACAGTTTGCGGATGCTGCTTGTGATTACCTGGACTCTCTTGCAGAAGTCTGTGTCTGGATTGTCACTGATGAAACGTTTAGCTGAACACCTATTAGAGGAGAGCTGCTTAGAATGAGGCAATTCCTGCACTGATTTTGTCGTTTTCGTTCATAGTTGCCGCGTAGATTGCCAGGAGGTGTGGGTACAGATTCAGAAAAAGAGACCATATATAATTCGTGACAAAAAATAAAAACACCTACAGCCGTCCTTATGATTTTAATTTATTTTGTCGCTTGTCGCTACCAGTTTCAACGCTTCATTGCGTCATCTTCAGGCGGTCTTTGATGCGGTACAGGTTGATATGATCCCCATGCATAACCCATCAGTTGCCAGCATTACTGGATACGCAGATAATGTGTCACTCAAACCATCAACTGCTGGCAGTTGATGGTTGGAGTGCTGAGCGCGGTTCCGAGATAGGTCCTTGGCCTTGACATCACCTTTATGCTTCTCCTGGTCCCTCGCAGTGAAGTTAGCATGTCAGCAGAGGATCTACCTAAGATAAAGACCTGGACCAGTGCAACCCATAATGAGAGAACGTATTATGGAATTGCGACGAGGAGAAGGTGTTAGGAAGTATTATGGAGTTGTATTAAGGGCATAGGTTGTAGCTGGTAGAGAGCATGTAGTTAAATAAATACGTCAGTGATTTCGCAGAGATCATGAAGCACAATGCCTTGGATAGGTATCCTGAAGATGAGAAGTGAGGTTTAGGGTTCAAACGATAGTACTCCAGACGTTATAATCAGAAATGCGACTAGACTGATTTCATCAAGATTTCTGTTTATGTGCTTGTTTCATGACATAGTAATAAGACGTCATAGGCTGCCAGAGTAATGTGTCACATGGAGATCGGATAACTAGATTGACGGAAAAAATCGAAACACCAAATTATAACTACTGTACAGTAATGAAATTTCAGGAATAATTTTGTCTAGGTAGCATATTTAAGTGATTAACGTTGCAAGATGACGGTTTAATGTAAGCGCGAGATAAGACATTGAAAATGTGAATTGCTCGTACATTAATAACTGGTACAACCGGCAGAATGTTGACTGCAAGCAAGCAAACGTGCATGCTTTGTATTGTACAGTTGCCGGATGTAGGTTAGGGGGATGGAGTTAAATCACTGTTGCACTTGTTCGGTCAATAAAAACTGTAAATGAGCGTTTGGCGTCATTGGCCCGGAGGCCCCTTACAGGACAGGTCTAGCCGCCACCATGGGCGACCTGCTCGCCGGATGGGGATGAAATGATGATGAAGACAACACAACACCCAGTCCCTGAGCGGAGAAAATCCCCGACCCAGCCGGGAATCAAACCCGAGCCCGTAGGACGGCAATCGGTCACGCTGACCACTTAGCTATCTGGGCGGGCTTCGGTCAATACAGGGACGGGTAATTCTGGTTGTGGATGACGCTGGAGTTGGGTGTGATGATGTCCCATGCGTGTTCGATTCGAGGCAGACCTGATGATCGATCAGGCAACACGATGACACTCCATACAGAATGTTGGTTTACAACAGCGAGCGTTATCCTGTTGGAAAACACTCCTAGGAATGCTGTTCATGAATGGCAGCACGACAGGCCGAATCACCAACGTGACGTACAAATTTGCAGTCAAGGTGCCTGTGATAACCACGAGAGTGCTCTTGCTGTTATATGAAATTGCATCCCAGACCATAACTCCAAGTTTAGGTCGCATGTGTCTACCACACAGACAGCTTGGCTGCAGGCCCTCAGCTGGCCTCCTCCTAATCAACACATGGCCACCACTGGTGTCCACCACGCAGACAGCTTGGCTGCAGGCCCTTAACTGGCCTCCTTCTAATCAACACATTGCCACCACTCGAGGCGGAATCAAATTTCATCAGAAAACACAACAGACCTCCATCCTGCACTCCAATGAACTCTCCTCTGACACCACTCAAGTCGCAAATGCCAATGGCTTGAAGTCAGTGGAATGCACGCTACAGGGCGCCTGCCCCGAAACTGTCTCTGAAGTAACCCGTCTTCCCTCTCCATATTGCCACGTGGCCGTCCGGAGCTCGGTCTTCTTAGGAGCATACACTCTCGCGACCGCCAGCAATTATGTGGCTACATTCCTGTTACGTCCTTCAGCAATACTGCAGATGCAACATCTAGCTTCTCGTATCCCTATTACAGGACCTCGTTCAAACTCAGTGAGGGTTGATAATGGCGTAATTGCCGCCAAAGGCATTCTTAACCGGCAACTCACTGCAGTGAATCTCAAAGATAACTAACGCTCTCGACTACTAAAGCGAGTGCTGAAAACAAACCTGATTTACATCCTCATAATGCCGCTACTAGCGCCCCTCTTAGTGCGACTGGCTCGATAATGGTGATGATGACGATCATGTTGGTTTTATTGGGACGCTTAACGACGCGGTTATCAGCGTCCGTACAAATTCGCAATCTTGTCACATTCCAGTCTCGCCATTTTCCCGAATGATGAAATGACGAGGACAACACAAACACCCAATCCCGGGGCGGAGAAACTCCTACGAGTAACTCGAAATTTGAATATTCTTAAGCGTAGCAATATTCTTAAATGCAGGAAAACACCTACCAACTCTTGCTTATGTCGCATAACTCTTTCTTGGTGTTACGATTTTTTCCGTGTAGATGTTGTTGGCCAAAGACTTACCGAATGAGTTCAAAATGGGCTGTAAAGAACTGCATAGTCCAGGAGCAGCACGATAGAGGAGTGTAATGGCACAGGTCTAAGCAAGATGACTCAGTGGCATTAAAAGGGTCACTGCATCGTTGGACCTGTTGGCTGCCGCTGTCCGCCTGCCGCTTAGTGACCGGCTAGTTACCGAAACCAGAGACACTTCAATACGTGCTGTACGTGACATTTGAGGCAACAACATCACAACAAACCCACTCTGGTGCACATAAATGCTGACCATCAGGCAACGCTGATCATCGAATTAATCAGCAAGCCATCGAGTCAGTTGCTGTCACAGTGTCGGCTTCCACCGTGATTCCACTTATCTGACAGCATCGTCTGACATGGGGTCCAGTCACCGGCAGATTGGCCGAAGGTCAAACTGACAAGGGAATGGTCCTGTCCTGTCCTACACGTTAATTTAAAGGATTTTAACCACGCCAGAAAGGTCTCAAATCATTAATTTTTTGAAAACTTGCGGTTCATTTTGACAACAAGAATATTGCAGATGTAACTGTTACACAAATGGCTGACAGAGGAAAGAAAATCAAGGCAATGCATGATGTTACATCACAGACAACTTCTATCAATCGGGTCTTTAATTTGTTGACAAAAGATATTTTATAACAGTTTATAAGAATTCCTGTAGCACAGTCGTATGATAGTTTTTGAATAATGTATATTTTACTAACTTCTTTATTCCCTAGTTATCAAAAAAATGTGAACTGTGTATCGCATAATGAAAACTAACATTTTCTGCACACCAGGGACACCTGTTAAAACAAAAATTAATGCATTCAGGCACTTGATAGCACCTACCAATTTTATTGAGACTAGATCAAATTCGTAAAACGCGGTGATGCAAACTGACTATGAGCAAATGACTTAAGTCTAACACTACTGTTCTGCCGATGAACCTGAAATGACAAACAGCTCTCGGAAGTTACAGTCTGACAAGTTTCTGAAAAATGCTTCACAGTGTTGGAAAAATCTTTATCCAAAGGCTGAATCAGACTATTAGTTCCGGATGGTATCAGAATTATAGTAACACTCCTTTCGTCATTCTCCTCAAGACAGAGGTGTCGCTTTGTCCAGATCAAGAGAACAACAAAAGCAACGAATTATTTTCTGCATCTGGTAAGAAGACGTTTCCGATGTAGTATTGAAAATATCTTATACTATACACGTAGCTTAAAATGATGAAGTGCACGGAGCTCTTGCACGGAACCTGACTGATGGGATTTACACGCAGAATTTTAGGGGATAACAAGAAGCTTCGTCTTCACATCAGCTACAAATTTCTCTGCAATACTACTTCCTTTACGGTGTCATTTCCTGAATCCTTTAACCGGGTCGAAAATGCATGGAAGTCAGTAATGTTCATCTCATCTACAATTCAAATGGAGCAGTGTGGTAGATCTCTTACGGTAATGGCGCATTGACTCTCACGAGCAGTTCTAAATCTTTCGAATAGTTTTTCTTTCACACTTTTACGAGTTGAATTTTGGTGCATATTTCATACCCTGTGTATATATTTTCTTCATTTGTGCAATTCATGTTCGGATCTTACATAATTCTTACTTTAAACGTTTTCTCCCTCCTTAGTTTGTCCCAAAAATGTACAGCCTTTTCCTTTTCACTGAAAGCTGATAATGGTCGGCTGGGGTGGCCGAGCGGTTCTAGGCGCTACAGTCTGGAACCGCGCGACCGCTACGGTCGCAGGTTCGAATCCTGCCCCGGGCATGGATGTGTGTGATGTCCTTAGGTTAGTTAGGTTTAATTAGTTCTAAGTTCAAGGGGACTGATGACCACAGCAGTTAATTCCCATAGTGCTCAGAGCCATTTGAACCAAGCTGATAATATACATGTTTTCTTTGGGCTGAGGAGGTACTGAATTTTTGTTCTAGACTTAAATAAGCACAACAATCATCATTCGAACGACAATTCATGGAATCGCTAGAGTTATTTCCCATTTCTTCTAATTCTTCTTCCACAATTCCTAACGGAATGCCGACTTCATTCGAATGAATGTCAAAGAAATTATCTAGTATATAATGCCGGCCGGAGTGGCCGTGCGGTTCTAGGTGCTACAGTCTGGAGCCGATCGACCGCTACGGTCGCAGGTTCGAATCCTGCCTCGGGCATGGATGTGTGTGATGTCCTTAGGTTAGTTAAGTTTAAGTAGTTCTAAGTTCTAGGGGACTGATGACCACAGATGTTAAGTCCCATAGTGCTCAGAGCCATTTGAACCATCTAGTATATAATACATATGTAGAACCTCAGGAGAAGTAGGTGACTTTGATTGCATATCCTTTTTTTCATATTTCATCTTTGCAAGGTTGACATCATCATTTGGATTCCAAATTACCGTGAAACTCTGGACCTGCACAAAGATACATGCTATTAACAAGTATAGGCCTATATTTAGGAAAAAATTCAGAAAGTTAATTAAGTATCACCGTGGTTAACACCTAACGATACCACAAACGCATCTGCAAATTATTGTGGTTATTAAATGAGTTACAAACTCGATTAATAGCAAGTGTGAACAACTATGTCAGAGAAACTAGCAATGGGAACTGAAAATCGTTTTGGAAATTACAATCGCGTTGGGCCGTGTTATCTGTTAACAAATATGCCATCAATCAAAGCTAGCCGCCTATTTTCGACAATTTTTAACAGTTGATGTGTGTCTCAGCAGCTAAAATTTTGACACTAAATTTGTTTCGGCGTATTCTTCCTGTATGAAAAAAAGATCGGGACAAGTTTCGGCAAGACGGATTGAACTGTTCACTTGTGAGACCCTCCAGTTCGTCGAACCACTGGGACAGTGAGCCAGCATCATTGGTCACCAGCAAGCCACCATACCAGGATTGGCGCCCTGGATGTCTACGTCTCTGTCACGCGTCACAGCAGGGAAAGTCACGGGCGCATCGCTAGCAGTGTAATAACTCCCGGCCACGGTATCAGAGCCTGACACTATGCCGCCGGGAGTGTTCATCACGCAAGGTTGTTCCACGCGCGTTCTACAATGAGTGTAGCAGCTACTTACGTCATCACAACACCCGCCAATGAGGTCCATAAGACCGATGCCTACGGAACGTGGACGACGTGAATCGACGGCAGGTTGTGCTACAATTCCATTAGTGATATCTTTTCCCCAAATATTCGTAAAAGCATTATACTCAAGAGTAGTCTAACATTTAGATAAAATCAGTTTACTTAGCATGCCACAGTTTGGATTCCAGAAGTGTTACTCAACTGAGAACATTATTTAAACATTCACCCACCAAATATTACAAGCCTTAAATTATAACATATCGCCATTTTTATGATCTGTCCAAGGCGTTTGATTGTGTGCATCGTGTTAAACACTCAGAAAAACTTAAGTTTTGTGGGATCAATGGCTTTACACACAACTGCTGTGAATTATACTTAACAAAAACAACGTAAAAGTTGTGTTGAATCGTTCAGACAGTGCTAGAAATGTAGAAAATCTTAGTGATTGGGGAGAAATCAGAAATGGAGTACCACAGAGTTCTATTTTTGGCCCACTCCTATTCCTTATATATATGAATGACCGTTCACTTAACATTCAACAGTTAGAATTGATATTTTTTGCGGACGATACTAGTGTTGCAGTAGAGCCCTTTAGATAGAAAGCAAAAGAAGGGATGATTATTAATGATGTTTTACAAAGTCTTATTAAGTGGTTCTCTGAAAATAGACTGTCCCTAAATTCTGAGGAAACACATTATGTACAATTCCTTACAAAAAATAAAGTCATACCAACAATTAATGGAATACATGAACAATGAATGGGGTAGAATGCTCCAAAGTCTTGGTTGTACATACTGATGACGATTTGAACTGGAAGATGCATATTACTGAGTTTCTCAAACAGTTAAGTTCAGCTACATTTGCTGTTCGTATAATTGCTGTTTTTGGAAATAAAAGAATCAACCTCCAGGCATATTTTGAGTATTTCTACTCAGAGATGTATTAAGGAATCATTTTCTGGAATAACTCATCACTTAGAAAGAAATTAATAATTTCAAAAAAGTCGATACATTCGTGATCGTCATGTAGATGTGTAATCAAGGAGTCGGGCATTTTAACTGCACGATCACAATAAGTATACTTGGTAATCAAATTCGTCATAAATAATCCATCACAATTTGAAAATATTAATGATATCCTTGCCTACAACACTAGCAGAAAAAAATGATGTTTACTACCCACTTTAAAGGGGCTAGTGGATCAGAGAGGACCTCAATGTACGGCAACGAAAAATTTTGATCATTTACCCAATACAAGAAAATGTGTGACAAGTAGCAAAGCTAGTTTAAAATCATTCCTCCTGCACCATTTCTTCTATTCGATGGACGAATTTCTATTTAAAAATTGGTAGGCTGTAAATAAAATGAAGTAAAACTAAAACCAGCTAGATTTTCAGAGTAGTGGCATGAGTAGGAATAAAAAGGAATCTGTTCAGTAACGCTAACGCTAACTATGTGTCATATATAACAGTAAACTGACTTGTTACACATCATTTCGAGTGAAGAATCGCCTAATGATTTACGGAAGATGTAACTAACTAACGAGACGAGGGCGCCCACCTGTAGCTGCTTTAAGTTTGGTGGAACATTAAAAAGTTTTCATTAAGGCCGTCTGTCTTGCTGCAGGTACTTTATACCTTCAACGCCAACCCACTGAACTCACAAAGCCCAGGTAGGGGAATAGAATGCCATTCTGTGAAACATGATGACCGGCTGTTTCACCACTCCGTAGCGGTCATAGCACACCAGGCCGTTATAACATCTTTTGAACCGAAATTAAATTGGCACTTATTACCATATATTCCGTTTACTGTCTGTCAATAGAACACTGAAACATCTACGTGCAAGATTTCCTGTTTTCTTGTACGCTTCTCCAACGAGAAGCACCGTAACGACGGCAATGTTTCCTCTACATGATTTGGCACGTTGTGGAAGCTACTGTGCGTATCTTGAGCTCAGTACAGCTAGTAAATCTAATTAAAGAGAAATAAGCGATGGCAGAAGATTCTTAGTATTAACACACCATACATTTATCATTTTTTATTTATATTATCGTGTCAGAAGATATAGTAAAATGAAATGGGGCAGAATGGAGCGTACACCTCAACGTAATGCCATATTACAACGTGTTACGTCCGCCTCGATAGCTGGGTGGTCAGCGTGACGGATTGCCATCCTACGGGCCTGGGTTCGATTGCCGGCTGGGTCGTTGATTTTCTCCGCTCAGGGACTGGGTGTTGTGCTGTCTTCATTATCATTTCATCCCCATCCGTTGCGTAGGTCGCCCAATGTGGCGTCGAATGTAATAAGAACTGCACCAAGGCTGCCGGACCTGCCACGCAAGGCGCCTCCCGGCCAATGACGCCAAACGCTCATTTCTATTTTCCACAACGTGTGAAGTCATAAACGTATTTACCCCCCACACAGTTTGGCATAAGGCTTAAAATATGTAATAGATAAACACGACAAGGGCACAGATTACAGAACTTTCCTGAAAATATTTGACATTTTCAATACAACGTGGGTGGAATATGGATTTACTACAATATTTTTCCAGTGAAATCTGGTCAAACTGATGAAGCTGTATATCCGGTTATTGATTTGACTCCTCAATAATACACTGAGGAAAACTGGAAGATGTTTCACCATCAACATTTCGAACGGACGCTACTAAATTGATACTATAGTATTTCCACGGTTATGTAAGGTTACTTACAGTACAGTTGGAGAACTGTGTAAGTACAAGATGTGTGTAGAGAGTCTCTAGCGTTACTCGAACTTTTCAGGTGGAGATCGTTGCGTAGTATGCTGAGAGAAAAAAAATGTTCAAATGTGTGTGTGAAGTCTTATGGGACTTAACTGCTAAGGTCATCAGTCCCTCAGCTTATACACTACTTAACCTAAATTATCCTAAGGACAAACAAACACACCCATGCCCGAGGGAGCGAGGGAGGACTCGAACCTCCGCCGGGACCAGGTGCACAGTGCATGACTGCAGCGCCTAAGACCACTCGGCTAATCCTGCGCGGCCATACTGAGAGGACATGCATTGAGGTATATCAACAACACCTGTTGGCAGCAGAGAGTTTCGATTAATTGTCATTTCCTTCTAGAGAAGCTGCATGGTCATCACTGGTATCTGTTCTTTCGAAACAGTTACTGTCTTCATATAGTTAAAGGCTACCCGGCCATTGACATTCTTCTGTGCCAATGCGCACACTTTGCCCGAACTCTTACGGGGATCGTAACCTTAGTTGGACAGTTGGGAATGTGGGTCTCTCCGAAAGTGTGAATACAGGCGGCCGTGGATAACTCCCTGCAGGCGCGCTATCCTCTGTGTCCTCGGTGGCTCAGATTGATAGAGCGCCTGACATGTAAACAGGAGATCTCGGGTTCGAGACACAATCGGGCACACATTTTCAGCTGTCCCCATTGAGGTATATCAACAACACTTGTTGGCAGCTGAGGGTTTCGATTAGTTATCATTTCACATTGTAGAAGTTCTGAACGTGTGCGGTGTCGCAGAGTCCTGCTGGAATTGCCCAAGTCCGTCGGAATGCACAATGGGCATGAATGGATGCAGGTGATGAGACACTATGCTTACGTACGTGTCACTTGTCAGAGTCGTATCTAGACGTATCAATGGTCCCATATCACTCCAATTACACACGCCCCACACCGTTACAGAGCCTCCACCAGCTTGGACAGTCCCCTGCTAACATGCAGGGTCCATGGATTCATGAGGCTGCCTCCATACCCGTACACGTCCATCCGCTCGATACAATTGGAGACGAGACTCGTCGGACCAGGCAACAGGTTTCCAGTCATCAACAGTCCAACGTCGGTGTTGACGGGCCCCGGCGAGGCGTAAAGCTTTCTGTCGTGCAGCCATCAAGGGTACTCGAATTGGCCTTGTTGAATGATTCGCACCCAGATACTTGTTGATGACTCAGCATTGAAATCTGCAGCTATTTGCGGAAGGGTTGCACTTATTTCACGTTATACAAGTATTCTCTTCAGCCGCCGTTGGTCCGGTTCTTGCAGGATCTTTATCCGGTCACAGCGTTGTCGGAGATTTGATGTTTTACCGGATTCCTGATATTCACGGCACAATCGTGAAATGGTCGTAAGGGAAAATCCCCACTTCATCGCTACCTCGTAGATGCTGTGTCCCATCGCTCGTGCGCCAACTATAACACTAAGTTGAAACTCACTTGAATCTTAATAATCTGCCATTGTAGCAGCAATAACCTATCTAACAACTGTGCCAGACACTTTTGGTCTTATATAGACGTTGCCGACCGCAGCGCCATATTATTCCTGTTTACATATCTCTGTATCTGAATACGCATGCCTATACCACTTCCTGTTGAGCTTCAGTGTAATAGTTACAGAAATTCAACTGTCATACAATACAAGTATAAAACTGTGTACTACCATAGTGGCAGTAAAGCTTTAGATATGTTATTTAAAATAATCGTCTTCCGTACACTTAATCGTATTCATAAAGTTACTGCTACTCGATCTGTCGGATAAATTGGTATCCTTTTGAGATTTTCCAGTGTCAGACTGTCTTGTATTCTACCGACAAGTTCATCAAAGGAAGGAATAGACATACGAAAATACGTATAAAATTTATCTTCGTCGTTGCGCAAATTGGAATACAATGTGACGAAAGTTCCTTTCGTACATCTTTGTTCCACCATAGGATGCACCCAAAAACCTTCTCTCGCGTGTGGAAGCTTTCTTTTTGCATATTAGATAGTCTGAAATGACTTTTAATTGTAGCGAACTCGTCTCTATACACGTGATCAAACAAAAAGATGTGATAGAGCACAGATCACAGAGCACAGTGCACAGAAGTCCGCGTTCTGGGGACTGTACCGAACCGCGCGCATCCGCCCGTCTCTGTAAACCTTTGACTCGGGTTCGCCAAACTAGGGTGGAACGTGGAGTGCGGGTCATCCGCGTAAGGACAGAGACTCCAGGAAGGCCTGACAGAGAGAGGTGGAGTCAGTTTGAGAGTAAATGTGCATGTAGTGTTTGTTTTATTTGATTTCAGTTATCTGTCACTTTTTTAATAGTGCTTGTAAGAAAGTATGGTACCCATTGTAAATTGGAAACTGATAAAAAAAAAAGTATTCATTGCCAGTGGCTCAGAAGACTCTCACAATCGTAGCGGCTCTCGTTGAGCTTCACCAATGAACCTACATTCGAGCGTTATCTTCTGTGGAAAATACAGAGCTATACAAGACAAAATTTAAGTAGACTGAGCGTTCCTGATGTGTGCCTGAATTGAACGTGCCCAACTGAAATACCCACGCGACATGTCTCGCTGTTGCAACCAGTTTACATCATGAAGTTTTTGGCTGTAATTTCAAGTGAATTTGTCGCGTATTGCATCCCTTGCAGGGATGATTTCGGGTGTTTGTGACTATAACGGATGTCGCCATTAATAATTGTCAAAGGAGCAGTTTAAACAGTAACTAGCAAAGGAGTGTATCAGATCTAAGAATGTACAAATAAAGCCGGCCGTTGTGGCCGAGCGGTTCTAGGCGCTTCAGCCCCAAACCGAACTGCTGCTACGGTCGCAGGTTCGAATCTTGCCTCGGGCATGGAAGTGTGTGATGTCCTTTAGGTTAGTTAGGTTTAAGTAGTTCTAAGTCTAGGGGACTGATGACCTCACATGTTAAGTCTCATAGTGCTCAGAGTCATTTGAACCATTTGTACAAATAAGTTTATCAGCGTGATTAGCCGAACAGTGGCTTTGAACAATATTAAAGGTCAATACGACAGTAATCCTTACATTCACTAACAGAATATTGATCGCTGTCCGCTCCCGGTAGTTGAGTGGTCAGTGCGACAAATGCCAATCCTAAGGGCCCGGGTTCGATTCCCAGCTGGGTCGGAGATTTTCTCTGCTCAGGGACTGGGTGGTGTGCCGCCCTAACCATCATCATTTCATCCCCATCGACGCGCAAGTGGCCGAAGTGGCGTCAAATCGAAAGACTTCCACCCGGCGAACGGTCTACCCGATTGGAGGCCCTAGTCACACGACATTTACATTAATCGCTAGGACACTCCTCATGGATCAGTGAAGGTAATGTGAACGTTGCAATTTAGCGAGAGTGTGTTGATAAACAGGCTGACCCATTGCAGCCATGATTTATTATATCCTGTCTTGCTGGTTACACTGCTGTAGCTATGTGACTCGGTGGCCAACAGGTGGTCATGCCATAAGGACAAAAACCGTGGGAAAGTTATAAGGGTATCCGGCGTTGTCCTGAAGCGTCGACAGATAGCAAATAATCCCGTTTTATACCTGGCACCAAGAACGGTCGTCTATTAATACGAATATTCACTGATCAGCCATAACAGTATGACCATATAAATAATGGCCGGTATGTCCACCGTTAACATGAAAAACAGCGGCGTCGCGTCGTGTCATGGAAGAAATGAAGTCTTGATAGATCGCTAGAGGGAGTTGGCACCATATCTGCACACACAAGTCACCTTATTTTCGTAAATTCCGTGTCAGGGGGCGATGAGGTGGTCTGAAATCAGTTATCGATAACCTTTGGCCGTCATGGTACCTTGCACGAGCTGCACCGAATTCATGGATGCCCTCATGAATGTTCTCCACAGCATAATAGAGCCGCCGTCAGCTTGTCTCCGTCCCGCAGTATAGGTCTCAAGGAACTGTTTTCCTGGAAGATGACGAAATCGAGCTCTCCTATCGGCATGATGAAGAAGATATTGGGATTCATCAGACCACGCCACTCCCCCAACGTCTGGTGCCGATGACCATGAGCCCATTTTTAGTCGTAACTGTCGATGTCGTGGTGTTAACATAAGCACATGTATGGGTCGTTGGATGTGGAAGCCCAGTGTTAGGAGTGTTCGGTGCACTGTGAGTTCAGACACACTTGTACTCTGCCTAGCACTAGAACCTGATGTTAGTTCCGCCACAGTTCGCCGCCTGTCCTGTTTTACCCGTCTGCCCAGCCTACGACGTCCGACATATGTAGTGAGGGGTGGCCGCCAAAACCCATGACTCTGGTTTCACCACTTCTTAAAGATACTAACCACTCTACACCTCGAACACCCGACAAGTCGTGCAGTTTCCGAATTGCTCGTGCCGAGCCTCCGAGCCCTTACAATCTGCCCTCGGCCAAATTCAGACATGTCGCTCGACTTCCCCATTCTATTCACGGATACTACAGGCATCGTTCGTATGTCTGACTAGCAGTTATTCCTCGCCAGCTGACGCTGCTATCGCCTGGACGGGTTTATATCGATATTAGGTCGGTGGTCATAATGTTCTGTCTGATCGGTGTATGTTAAAATGATTAAGAAACTATTCTGACAGTGCTGAAGACTTTATCCACACTGATGTGTATTTCAGTTTTCACAAATAAAATTGCAAAGATTAACTGAAGAATTAATTTAATGTTACGGTTGGTTGGTAAACTTAACCGACTAATCACCTTGTGCAGGCGGGCGAGAGAGAGTTAGGATAGGCTAGACCGAGTCTATTACCATTCTTCTTATAGGCAACATGCGTGCCTCACGAGCATTTGTTTCATTTAATTAAGAGTGATTTAAAGTCTAAATCTGTCTGAGAAAACGTTTCCGTGGATGCCTACAGGGACTCCTGATGATGTAAAGAAGAATCAAGTATAATTTGATAGAATTCATATTCGCGGTTCATTCAATGTAACGCTTCACATGGATCCTTTTATAAACTACAACTAGCGTGGTTGGTGTGTCTGACTCAGTAATGCGTCGCATCAGGAACGTTATTCCCCTTAATTTATTTGACAGGAGAGGAAACGTTACACAGTATTACAGAATGAAGTGAATTTTTGGCAGTGAGCGCTATGTGTGTGGGCACTAACGATACTGTCGATTACACAGCTGTCTATACACTTGTCTGCGACCCCACCTGATAAGCAAACTAGTCTCTCGAGCGCGACACATCCGTTTCGTTGGGCACTCCTAAAGCAATCTCTGGCAGAGATGTAGACGAAGTCGTCACTAGGGCTGATTGTGCTCCAGGAGGCTAGTTATCAATGCTAGATACCCAATACTGGATGAACGCTTTTCACTTAATTCGTCCTGGCTACGAGCCACCTTATCATCATGCTATAGGTAACAGGTACAACGTTGCTCAACGTTAATTACCAAAGTGTTCACGCTGCTGTCACTGATTAGAATAAACAATCAAACACTCTCGCTTTAATTTCTGACGGACAGAAAGATGTGCACGGTTACCAAGCAATTAATGCCATTTTCACGACACCCTGACCAATTTTCTACAGGAGTATTCGTTCTGGTGAGTACAGAAAAACAGCTCAGTTTATCGTCTCAAGCCTGATCACAGCAACTGAAGAGATAGGGGACGAAAAGTATATAGCGCCAATTACCGACAATCCAATAAATATGCAGACTCCCTGAAGCAAAGTGGAAGAAAAATATATGCATGTAACATTGTTAGGGTGTGCAGCTCATAAGCATTAATTTCCTCATCACATACACCATGGCTGTAGCTGTACTCCAGGAGCTTATTCCAGCTGAGACAAAAAATCAAAGCATTCAAATTCAGTCATGTACCTAAAGCTCTGTTGTAATCGAAGCAGAATGAAAAGTACGAGAATTCGGCTGTAACGCAGAAGCTTCCACCACCAACTCGTTGGGCTGTAGCTTTAATAAGTTTTGAGAGCCTGATAAAGACCAGAGAGGCTATTCTAAAAGCCGTTGTTTCCCTTTTATTTCATTTCGATAGCACAGTAAAAAGTGCTGTGTTAAAGGAGAACACATCGGACAAATTTGAACAAGCAGGTCGCTTGCTACTTTCATTGTCTACTGCCGGCAGACAACTGGAGACAGTCAATGCCCTTTTGTCAGATGTGCAGCATCACTTTCCTAAAACTGCAACAACCACATCCATGTGGCTGCGAATCTTTTAGATCCACCGTATAAATATACTAGTCTGAATGCTGAATATGAAAGCCAAGCATTACAGTTCATCAGGTCGATGAGGCAATCGCTGGGATATGAAAGAGGATGTAGGCAAGCAAACGTGACTGAATTTAGAGCGTGTCATGATTTATTTGTTCCAGATGGTGGATGGGCTGCTGCTAAATGCGTTTCACCTTGTACTTGGTGGAAAGATTGAGTAGCAGTCAGCCGCTGATCCGTTTCGCCAGCAAACTTCTCAGTATAGCACCATCAAATTTCTTTACATAATATGATGCAATTTCTTTACAACAATTATTTACTCTCTCTCTCTCTCATTCTTTTTTATATTTATCCCTCTCTCTCTCTCTCTCTCTCTCTCTCTCTCTCTCTCTGTCTCTCTCTCTCTCTCTCTCTCACGCGCACACACACATTATTTTCTATTTTTATTTGTTTGTTGTGCTCGACTGTCAGCCAGGCACGAAAGTGTCCATGAATGAGTTTCGTAGTTTTCAGTACACTTATGAAAGGAATATAAAAACAACTATGAGAGTTACTGATTTATGATGCTTGGTTTACAGTCAGTTCTGAGTATTATTAGTAACTACGCTGCAGTCTCTAAACCTAGTTACAGAAGTGCGAATCAGCCGCATTATGTATTTCAGGCCTCGCCAGCCGCATCTTTGAGATGCCAGCCATGGTCACTTCCCAGCCCTCTGCGACAAGACAAGGTATGTTTGACAACTCTGTGATCGACGAGTTACTCCCTGGCGTCCACGGAATTAAGCCTCAAAGTTCACTTAATTTTTCCTGTCATTTCCATTGAATAATCTGAGTTATTATCGCTTGAGCTGTAACAAAAGGTTGTAAATTTACGGTTTTCAGCCCAGAAAAGTTGTTGCACGTGGAAATCGCAACGAACCTTGTCCTTTAAACAGCGATTTACGAGTTCTAGTCACTATTGGCCTCGTAATATTAACCCCTGACACATACCTCTTCGGTAGCTCTGTGAATACATCCTGACCTGTAAGAGAGCGTCTGTTCTGGTTTGCGGTTCCAGTAGCTCTGACTGTGACGTTTTTATCCATTCTGTGAAAGAGCTACAGCCGGCCGAAGTGGCCGTGCGGTTAAAGGCGCTGCAGTCTGGAACCGCAAGACCGCTACGGTCGCAGGTTCGAATCCTGCCTCGGGCATGGATGTTTGTGATGTCCTTAGGTTAGTTAGGTTTAACTAGTTCTAAGTTCTAGGGGACTAATGACCTCAGCAGTTGAGTCCCATAGTGCTCAGAGCCATTTGAACCATTTTGAAAGAGCTACAAGCAGTCAGATCAAACATCGATAAGTAAATCGCAAGAATATACTTTCGGCTCATTGCGCAATGGTGAAAAACTTACAATGTTGCATACCAGGTAATACCTCTTTCCGTTGCTGAAAAGCAAATTTTGCGTTTCTAGGAATACGTAACTTTATTTATGAAGTGCTACATTTGCATACCTCTTGAGTATGACACTGCATACCAATTAAACAGAGACCCAACCGAAATCTAAGTGAGTAATATTTTATTAATTCCGTTTGACAGAGGCACGCTTGTGTACAGATACTCAGCTTTATTAAAACAGACTTTCGTCGAAAGGTTATCGTGGGTAGTTTTATTTCATTTCTTATAATACAGTGCACAATTTTCATAGGGTTTCTTTTAGTGTTGTTTAACAACAGTAAACATGAGAGAGCAATTATATCTCAACGATAAATGCGAATTCTCTGATGTTATCTATAACAGTCTGACAATGCACATGCAGTTTATTGATTACATGCATGTAGAAAACTTGTTCTGAGTTAAAGCTGTCAAACAAGGTTTGAAGAAGAATAAAATGCCACTATCACACGACAGCTAATGTAGAAAATACTTTTCTGAGGTATTTTGGCACGATGCGCTCTCCTCATACATAATACAAAAGTTTCGAGACGCATCTGCTGCCTGGACGTCTATTAAACCTGAAAAGAACAAAATGTCGCAGTAGTTGTCCCTTTTTCCACATGCGACTATTTTGGGTTGAGAAGTGAAGGGAATTATTTTCAAAATTCCATTACATTGATAACTTCAGCAGACAGCAGAATTGCGTTTTATAAAGCGTAGCTGTGAATGCATTTGAACTCACGACGTTTTGTCTATGGTGAACTACAGGAGTCAAGAAGATTTCCTCCAGAACTTCCGCATTCCACAATGTTGTAAGATAATGCATATAGCCGGATGTCGACTTCTGCGAGACAGACAGTTACAGCTTTTCTTCTGCACTGCACGAAGTTTTCAACAAAGAGATAACGCAATAAAGTAGCTCAAGTGGAAAGGAACACTTCCTATTTAAATTTCTGCATCCTACACTGTTAATAGATGTGTAGGTGGCAGTTAAGTAATTTTATTTCGGTGATTACAAAATAGAGTCGAATGTATACACTGGGTAGCCGAGGCAGCTAGTTCATGGCTATTCGGTCAATCAAGTAAATGAATGTACTGAACATGCTGCAAACCACTAGAGGGAGGCTGTGTGTCAGAATTCTCATCGAGTGTGGCGCAACGGCGTTACAATAGAAAAATGAGTCATAAAGATGAAGATTTGGTGGTCTGTTAGATTGCTGATAGATTCATATACTCGTGGTCTGGGTTGGATTCCAATTCTGCCAGTGATTTTTGATAGGGAGAGTCAGATTCTATTCTCTTCTGGCTACGCCAAATGAAGAAGATATAATGGCATTGTGGTCTGAAATTCACATTAAACATGATATTCCTTCTCTACCAAGTAGACATTAGGTTAAACTACAATAAAGTCAGGAGTGGCGACATGTAGAAACTCTATCATCAGTAAACTTTCTTGTTGTTGTGTGGTTCAAATGGCTCTGAGCACTATGGGACTTAACATCTATGGTCATCAGTCCCCTAGAACTTAGAACTACTTAAACCTAACTAACCTAAGGACATCACACACATCCATGCCCGAGGCAGGATTCGAACCTGCGACCGCAGCAGTCGCGCGGTTCCGGAATGAGCGCCTAGAACCGCTCGGCCGCAGTGGCCGGCTGTTGTTGTGGTCTTCAGTCCTGAGACTGGTTTGATGCAGCTCTCCACGCTACTCTATCCTGTGCAAGCTACTTCATCTCCCAGTACCTACTGCAACCTACATCCTTCTGAATCTGCTTTAACCTTTATTATACTAGTTATTTATTTCTAGTGACGAAACAAACGGTATGTAGGGTCACAGGACTCTTATTCCATCTTTTATTTGAGCTTCTGAATGTCGATAAAATTGGTTCTGAAGTGGGAATTCGGAATTTGATCCCTTCGTGACAATACAGTTCGACTACAAATTGTAGTCGTTCAGAACTGCAGATTCCTCAAAATCTCCACATATTGCGCGTGAATGGGTTCGAATCCTGGCCTGGCACTAAAGTTTTCATTATGTATTATCAAGCTATAGCACACAAACACCTATCTGCTGGTGGATAATAATTTTGATTTTTAATGTATTTTCATTCGTTGTCAACACTAACGATATCTGACGTTTTTGACTCGCAGTGAGAAAAAAATGGCTCTGAGCACTATGGGACTTAACTTCTGAGGTCATCAGTCCCCTAGAACTTAGAACTACTTAAACCTAACCAACCTAAGGACATCACACACATCCATGCCTGAGGTGGGATTCGAACCTGCGGCCGTAGCGGTCGTGCGGTTCCAGACTGTAGCGCCTAGATCCGCTCGGCCACCCTGGCCGGCTATATTTTTAATGTCATTTTGTGTTAAATAATAAGTACGTTATGTTACTTTGAAGAGGAAATCATGAATACGACGAACTTACTACGTGCATTTCCTATCTGACGTAATAATGAGAATGGTAACATTTCAGGTATGTCATTTATTATAATAAATGTGAGCTTACAAGCCTTAAGGACAGTCTTATCTGTGATAAGGTGTTCCATGATATTTGTAGTATCGTGGTATTACTTTACATCTTGAGTTATTGCGATACAGAGCAGTTTTTTCTAGTGGTGATTTGTTGGAACCATTTTCAATAGTCAAACGACTGTACCGAAGAGCGATTAGAGGACCTGCTAGACAGCTGCGTTATGGGGATTGTATGCGAATCAGGCAAAATGCAATTCAGGTCGTTCGGATACTTTTGAGCACGACTGTACATGTAAAGACAAACAAATGATCACAGTTACAGAAAAATTCATTCCAGAGAAAGAACTTCATAATTGAGGAAGTCAATAAGGCGTTGGTCACCCCTGGCCCTAATGGAAACAGTTATTCGGCTTGACATTGATTGACAGAAATGTTGGAGATCCTCCTGAGAGATATCGTGTCAAATTTTCTAACTGGTGCGTTAGATCGTGAAAATCACGAGATGATTGGATGTCCTTGCCCGTAATGCTCCAAACGTTCTCAATTCGGGAGTGATCCGGCAACCTTGTTGGTCAAGATACGGCTTGGCAAGCACGAAGACAATCATTAGAGACTCTAAAAGTGTGCAGGCAGGCATTATCTTGTTGAAACGTCCGCCCAGGATGGTTTGTCATGAAGGCAACAAAACAAGGCGCAGAAAATCGTCGAAGTACAGATGTGCTGTAAAGGATGCCGTGATTGACAACCAAAGGGATCCTCTACGATACGAATTGAGACCTCACACCATCACGCCTGGTTGTGGGGGCCTATGATAGGTAACAATCAGCATGACACCCCTACCGTTGTCTGGGGTGTCTCCAGACACAACTTCGCTGGTCAGCGAGGATCTTTTCGAAATGGGGCCCATTACAGAAGACAATTCTAATCTAGTCAATGAGATTCCAGGCCTGCTGCTTTTCGTAACAGCACGAGCCCTTTGGTTGTCATTCGCGGCACCCTTACAGCACAGAGATATGTCGACAATATTCTAACACACATTTTGTTGCCTTTCACGGCAAGCCATCCTGGGCTACATTTCAGTAAGATAATGCGCACCCCCACACGGTGGGAACGTTGAGGATTTTTACTGATTGTGTTCGTTCTTGCCAACCCCACCTTGGACAGCACGTCCGCCGGATTGTAACGCCGGAAATGCATATCCTCCTATTTCCATTTATTGTACTATAATTTTTTTCCTTGTTTTGTTACCTCAAGATATGACATTTCTGTGTCTTTATATATTGTAATTGTTTTACTATTTGTATATATATATTTATGCATTTATGTCGATGTATAATTGGTTGTTTTGTAAATATTATTTGTATTTTTACGCTGGGTCTTGCCTAGGGAAAACCATGCTATCGAACGAATACATCGATATGTCGTGTGGAGAACCAAAGTGTTTAGGATCTTTAGTAGGGTTAACTCTGTCGCGTGGAGCGCGGACAGAGGGAGAGTCTGGCTGGGGTAGTGCGGTTGAGCAGGTGTGTTGTGTGACGCTCCAGAGAGTTGCCGCGCTTTCGGGGTTTGGCAGCATGTAATTGCGCTCGACTTGTTATGATAGTTTCTGACTCGGTGTCGCGGACGGGAAGCATTAGCTGGCGCACATCAAGAGCCCGTGTCGCCTGGTGACCGTGTCGAGAAGAAGCCGCGCAAACATCCAGCTTCTGCAACAGCGACGGCCGACAATGAGTAACTGTCGCCACCTCCTCGATCGACGGCTTCAAACGTTCCATCAACCAACAAGGAAGACTGGAAGCACGTAAAGTTTTAGAACTGTATGGCAGACCTCAGCTTTTCAAATTGTTCCATTTTCATAACTAAATTACAGCAACGTAGCATGAACCTCTGTTGCTCATTGTCCCAATTGCATTACCAAGCAGGGTCCCTTCCTTTTCCGGAATGAACCCGAGTGTCGTTGAAATTCAAACGCCAGCATCATTCGATTTCACTGCTTTAATTTCAAAGTTCAGTTAAGGTATTCATAGCTGGCTACAATATTTAGATTACACAAGCACAAATTAAGAGTGCGAGTTTTGTTACCGTATTTTAGCTTACCTGTGACTGCAGCTCAGCTTGGTACGTACTAAATTTTACTATTGTTAATTGTTCAGAATCATTTAATTCAAGTTCAAAGTTAAATCTCTTATTTCTAAATTGCGTAGATTCGAGTAGCTTTTGAAATGATTGTTGAGGTAGTCCAAGACTAACCGTATTTTATTGAATTTCGATGTGCTTCAGAAAGAAAGCTCACTATTAACTTCAGTCACTAAATTAACTTTCGATTTTCCGGTTTTATTAATTCTTTTACTAAATTAAGTCAGAGTGTAGCGAAATTTATTACTTCTGACAAACTTTCAGTTTTCACACTACACGTGTCAACCTTCAGTTGCCACGCTTGTAGTGCTAACTATATGTGTAATAACCTTTCTTTTTCAATTGCTATAGTAATTGTCCTTAGGACTGGCGACCGTAATTTCCCCCAAATCCCAAATATCTAATTACCGCTAGTTAATTGTTAACGTAACGGCCGCACATTTACTTTCTTTATTAACTTTACCCCTTTTCAAAATTAATTTCCACCAGTTTCATTTGCATTTTTCCTTTCATTTAGATGTAACCCTATCCTCCCTCTTTACCGACAGATTAACTTCGGTGACGATTGCTTTTCCCAAATTTCCATTAGGTACACGCGGTTTAATTCTTCACTGTCATTAAGGTCGATAAGCGAGGGGGAGGTTACAGGATCTCTCTCCAATTCAGGACGTTTGGAGTATCATTGGTAGGGTCGTACAAGCACCTCGAGGTCTAACACGCCAAATGGACAGAATTTGGTACTACACTGAAGCCCCAAAGAAACTGGTATAGACATGCGTATTCAGATACAGAGATATGTAAACAAGAAAAATACTGCGCTGCGGTCAGCAACGCCTATATAAGACAAGTGACCGGTGCAGTTGTTAGATCGGTTACTGCTGCAAGAATGGCATATTATCAAGATTTAAGTGTGTTTGAACGTGGAGTTATGGTCGGCGGACGAGCGATGCGACACAACATCTACGAGGTACCGATGAAGTGGGGATTTTCCTGTACGACCATTTCACGAGTCTACCGTGAATATCAGGAATCCGAAAGAACAGACACCATACCCATAAAAGTATACAGGTCTGGCAATACTGGCCATGACCTTCTTCTTCTGTACGGATGTACACATATTACCCGAACTCTTACGGGACTTGGTAAGAATGTCTTCCACGAGTAATGAGTGTTTTGGGTAGGGATACTACGAATGTAGTGTGTGGACATAAAAGGTATGAATGTGGGTCTGGCGGGAGGTGTGTGCGGGATAGTCCCTGCAGTCGCACTATCCTCTGTGCCCTCGGTGGCTCAGATGGATGTGCCGACCGCTGTGTTCGAGAGGTTCTAGGCGCTTCAGTCCGGAACCGCACTGCTGCTACAGTCGCAGGTTCGAATCCTGCCTCGGGCATGGATGTGTGTGATGTCCTTAGGTTAGTTAGGTTTAAGTAGTTCTAAGTCTAGGGGACTGATGACCTCAGATGTTAAGTCCCATAGTGCTTAGAGCCATTTGAACCATTTTAAAACGGCGGTGTGCCACTGCAAGGGGCCCGGGGTCGATTCCCGGCTGGATCGGAGATTTTCTCCGCTCAGGAACTGGGTGTTGTGTTGTTCTCAACAAAAACAATTTTTTTTTAAGTCGCCTTATGGCACGATAGTGGAGCGGACGTCTTGTTTACGTCCTCGCCGATCAGCTCGCTCGCGGAGTTGTTTACGTGATTCTGCCGTCTTAGCGCGATATATTTCCTTCGACAGAGAATGGCTTACGCACACAGAAAATCGACACTGAAGTTTAGCTTTGCACCTGAATATGCCCGACCAAAAGCACTGGAAGTCGAACAGTTTATCAGAGATGAAGTCAAGATTGATTGCAACGATCTTGTTGGCATCCACCTGTCTATAGTGAGCAGTGTGGTATACATGAAATTGGTTAACGAAGACATATGTGAAAAATTCTAAGTGCAACTCTAAGTGGTCTTAAATTCCGTCACTCTGATGTACACATCGGTGACGTAACTGTAGAACGTGTGGGCGGGCCTTGGACTGCGGGCGATACATGTATTTGAACTCCCTTTCGAGGTGGCTCCAGAGGTAGTGGTATCTGCATTCCGCCCTTATGGAAAGGTGATAAGTCATACAGCTGAAAAGTGGGTTCAGTTCACTCAATGGAGTACGACAGATCCGCATAGTGCTAACCAAACATGTACCGTCCTAGTCCTATATTGGTGGCTGCCGTGCAATTATTATTTATGATGGCCAGCCGAAGACATGCTCGGGATGTGGTAACGAAGGGCGCCTCCATTCCAGCTGTCTGCAACGCAGAGTCACAGAGTTACCGCCTGGGGACCTGCCGGCCACGACCGCTCCGACGATGCTACCGCTGACGTTTGTCGAAGTTCTCCATAACGACCCCTGACTGCGATTACCACTGACTCCTACTACTGCCACATTGTCGTCTGCGGTAATATGCCTCAGGCTGTTGCGGACGTACCGACACCCTTGCCTCCTCCTCCTCCCGACATGAGCAGTGGTGAGCAATCTCAAGGACAGGGAATGGCCCTTGACTCCATGGTTGTGCCTACCGATGGTTTTGTGCCTGAAAATCCGGATCCCTAGGCGTCTTCGGACACTAGAGATCACATGCGCAAGCAACAGTCGCCGAAGAGACGTCGGAAACGGCGGATCGACCCGTCTGACACCAGCAGGACGCAGTCTCAAGACGATGAGGATCACAACTATCAAGATGTTCCCCTGAAGGACGATCCCGCGGTGGAAGCACCAGTTTGCACTCCGTCGGAGGTACAACCATCTTTGCATGCACCAGACGCTGTACCTATGGAACAGCAGCTGAGCCAGCACAACTCTTCCACCGCCGACGTGACGCCGCCTTCGGACTGCACAGGTACTCCACTGGACGCACACCATCCACGCACCTTTGTGTGGTCTGACGATGTAGACGACGAAACACACACCGTTGAAACAGCAGCGAATGCTAATCGATAGGGTTACCGGATGGGGATGTGCAGCCTACTGGGACAACATTCCTCTTCGCTGCTGCTCTTCGTGCCTCCATGAAGGTCCCAGTAGTCCCAATTCCACGACAAGCTTACAGGATTGGCTCCATCAATGACAACACCATTGGCACTCCTGTCAAATTACAATTGCTCCGTGAAATGCTGAGGGCGTCGGACCTCGATTTTGCCTTTTTGCAGGTAGTTCGCCTGGCGACGTCTCCTAATATCTATGGTTACGTTTCCTACCTCATGCTGTGTGCTGACGGTGGCAGTGGGACAGCTATTCTCTTAAAGGAAGGCATTGAGGTAGGCGACGTCATTTATCTACCATAGGCTGCAACGTATTAAGGCGAAGATAATTTCTCTTAGGCGTCACCGCCTTGAAGGCACAGAGATATGCAAAATCGCAAGATGTCACGATTGTGTACTAGGAGAACCCCCATCCATGCATCATATTATCCGAGAGGAGCAGCGGTGTCGGAGAAAGCTGGTCATCGCCCTCGACATGCCAAATGGTCGTCTATTGACGTCCCAGAATGACATTGTAAAAGCCTTCGTGGATCACTAGAACCATATCTATGCAACAGAGGACCTGAACATGGCGGTAACGACTGAAGTCCTCCGTTCCTTGACAGGTACCCTGGAGATCTGCTACGGAGATTCTCACGGCGACAATTACAGCTGATGACGTCGCCAACGCTCTTCATAAGGGTGCGACGAAGAAAGCCCCAGGTCCAGACGGGTTCCCGCTGGAGTTTTACCAGCCGGTCGGTGTGGCCGAGCTGTTCTAGGCGCTTCAGTCCGGAACCACACGGCTGCTACGGTCGCAGGTTGGAATCCTGCCTCGTGCGCGGATGTGTGTGATGTCCTTAGGTTAGGTGGGTTTAAGTAGTTCTAAATCTAGGGCACTGATGACATCCGATGTTAAGTCCCACAGTGATTAGAGCCATTTGAATCAATTGGAGTTTTACCGCACGTTCCACGAAATCATGGGCTCACATTGCACTGCGATGTATGAATAAGTGATGATCCCCGACCTTCCCCTCCCACCCGAATTCGTAGAAGGTTAACTTATCCCGATGCGCAAGCCATCGGGAGGTCGGGGAGCTGGACAATATCGGCCGTTGATCATGTTAAATTGTGATTTCAAGATTTTTACCTGGATTCTTGCCGCTCGCCTTCGGCGCGTCATCCCTCAAGTCATCTCTCTCGATCAAACGTGCTTTGGATGTGACAATAACATTCAGACGGCACTCAGCGATTACCGTGACGTCATAGCCCTGGCCACGACCTGCGGCAGTTACGGTGCCTTAGTGACAGTGGAATTCGACAACGCCTTTGATAGAGTGATTCATGGCTTTCGAGAAAACGTACTCCGACGGATGGCCGGCCGTTGTGGCCTAGCGGTTCTAGGCGCTTCAGTCCGGAACCGAGCTGCTGTTACGGTCGCAGGTTCGAATCCAGCTTCGGGCATGGATGTGTGTGATGCCCTTACGTTAGTTACTTTTAAGTAGTTCTAAGTCTAAGGGACTGATGGCCTGAGATGTTAAGTCTCATAGTGCTCACAGCCATTTGAACTATTTTTGAACTCCGACGGATGGCCTTTCCTCGCAGGTTTAAACATATCGTCTTGCGTCTCCTCCGAGGCGCCACGTCGCGTGTGCTGGTCAATGGCCGTGTGGCGGGCCCTATTAATGTCATGCGGTCGGTCCGTCAAGGATGTCCGCTGTCGACGCTGCTTTTCTCCATCGCCCTTGAGCCACTGTTACACGGTTTGAGGAGCTGGCTCACAGGGATATCAATTAAGGGGAATGCTTTCATCTGCCGCTTCTATGCAAATGACGTGGTGTTCTTTGTTATATCGGAGGATGAAGCGCGAGAGGCACTGGCATGGATCAACCAGTATGGGACTGCTGCCGGCAGCCGTGTGAACCTGACGAAGCCTACTGCTACGTCCGTCGGTAGAGGCCTTCCAGCAGAGAGTGTGGCTCCATTGTCATTAGTGGATAAGCTCAGATGTTTGGGGATCACCTTCATGCGTGATATACAGCGCACGATGTCATTTAATTACCAACGTCTGCTTCAAGTTGTCCGCACGAACGTTCGTGGCAACCTCCTGAGAGCATTGGACGTGTTACAATGGGTGGATTTTGTTAACACTCATCGTCACGCGACTACCCCATTTAGCACAGATCTTACCGATGCCAAAGGTAATGGTTCACAGACTTCAGGGGGCGTTCGGCTACTTTGTAAGCGCGAGTCTTACCTTCAAAGTCCGCTACGACACGCTGACACTTCCTCCTCGAGATGGCGGCCTCGGCCTTGTCAACGTCCAAGTGAGAGCAGCTGCCCTTTATGTAAGTACGATGGTTAAATCGTGGACCCGCCGCCGAACCGGATTATCGGGAAGCCTGATTGACGAACTGGCCCCTCCCTCTCGAGTGGCACCTGTTGCAGTAGCCCATATTTCTTCCTCGCTCTCACATGTCAGGACCTTTTTCATATGTCCATGCCGACTTGCCTAGTACCAGAAACCCTACGGCACGTGATGTTTACTGCCTAATGATGAGGAATCATACTCGGAAAGTTGTGGAGAGCCGATATCCTACGATCGCATGGCCCGTGGTTTGGCGTTCTGTGCACGATATACTCTTCGACACGAGCGCTCGTGCGACCTGGTATATGGTCGTTAATGGAAAATACATGACACAACTTCGTCTACATGCTATAAAAATGACAGATTCGCCGCTGTGTCCTCGTTGTCACACGCTTGATACGGACGAGCACCTACTGATGTGTGGATCTTCTGCAGAGGTATGGCAGCTGATTCAGAAGATGCTTGGCTTTCTTCTACGTACGGCTCCCTAAGCCATTACACCGAAATCTCTTCTGTTACCAGATAAGATATATTTCCCACGTACGAAGATCAATGGTGTGATCTGGATAAAAGGCCTCTCGGTCTCTTATTTGTTTCATGAAGATGATAAGAGTGTTCTTTATTTTTGGACGTTCCTGCAAGATCGCTTTACTTTTCTCATGCACCATCCGCGATACCGTCAGTACTATGCCAACTTTTTAGGTAGTGTCTTCATCGATACCTCTGCAGCTGGGGTGTCCCAGGTATGGGAAGGTGATTTCAGTGAGATTATGTAATACCAGGATTCGGTCCAATGTACCAGCAAACTGCAATGTTCTTACTGAAGACGTGCCTGGAACATGCCTGACTGCCTTGGGATTCAGTGTGTGTCTCCTCACAAGTTGGCGGGACGCGGATGCCATTTTGTCTGCTCAACCAGGAGGGCGTTTTCTTTACGTTCAATAATTCCTTTTTTATTTTGTTTGTTATTGATGGTAATTACACATAATTGTTTTTCGCCAGGAGAGCGTCCTATGTGATCTCAACAACTATATATAAAAAACAGATAAATAAATTAGAATGGTACATGATCTCAAAAAAACTGATATCGAAAAAGCATACCTATTTACATTTTCAAGATTTTTTTGTTTTATGCAGAAGGCCGTCATTTATTTTAGAATACCAGAGATTTTTATTTGCTTTGTCATTATCTAACAAAACAAGTTAGTAAAAAAGAGAGCTAACGCGCCGAAAAAAGGGTGTGGGGGAAATACATGTAAAAAAATAAGAAAAGGATGAATGGAGCATCTGCCATGTAAGCAGGAGATCCCGGGTTCGAGTCCCGGTTGAGGCACACATTTTCACATGTCCCCGTTGATATATATCAAGGCCCATCCGCAGCTGAAGGTATTAATATAATTCTATTTCGCTACTTTAGACATTATTCGAGTCTATGCCACTGCGTGTTGCGGCACTTCTCTGTGCTCGCGGGGGCCCTACGCTATATTAGGCAGGTATACCAGTTTCTTTGCTTCTTCAGTGTATATCTCTCAAGAGAGCATCCAACAATTCTGTCAATCAAAGCCAAGCCGGATAACCGTTTCTATTAGGGCCAGAGGTGAACCAATCCCTTACTGACTAGTTCAATTTGTGAAGCTCTTTCTTTTGAATAAATCAGCCAGTATTTCTGAAATTGTAGTTATTTGTTTGTCTATACATGTTCATCACATCTACTGATTTCCGTCTCATTCGGGCAATTCCTACGTGGTTACTTCTTTTTTTTTGTGTTAGGGTGTGTAGTCAGTGGACCTTCCTACAGATTTTGAAGACATGGATACATTGTCTTCCAAACGGCTTAAGTTCCAATATATAGAAACTAAATTTTCCAGTGTTGAAGGAGAAAGCCTGTTTACGATTATACTGCAGATTACTCCACTTGCAGATCAACTGCGCTCGCTTTCAGATGTTGATCGTGCTACGCGGAGAAGTTGGCAGGCCAGATAGCTCAACGGCTGACTGCTACGCAGTCCTCCCACCAGGTACAAGGCGAAACGTTTTTAGCAGCAATCCACTCACCACTTGAGGAAATGAAATTACGACTGGCTTTCTTGTGAAAGTCTACTGCGGTCTACGGTAGTTTAACTACGCTGCTGAAGTCCTATTTGAACACTGATGTGGGACTGATTTGCGTTCTGGTGCATTGTGCGTAAATGCACAGTTGTATACATTCATTGCCGCAGGAGACGTCGGCAGACTGCAGTCGGCAATGGCACTCATACCTTGCGTCTGGGTTACGCAGTTATGACAACACACTAGATGAGGCTCGTTGCTGAGATTTTGACTTTGCTGTTTCTCTTATGTGCGTCTCAGTTCAGGAAAACGTATATATATATATATATATAATTCGTCTTTATACATAGTCCGTAATTTCATTACAGGGTGTTTCTTTAGCACTGGGGAGAAATGGGGTTATGCAGGGTGATTCATCTAAGCTGTTCCTGACCCGTTTACTATTTCATAATTATGTTTTCACCCAAATTAATTCTGAAAATATATTAACTAAATGATGTATGTTCTCTTGACGGACAAATTAAAATTTTTTGACTTAGGATTTATCTGTTCTGAACATGAAACTTACAGTTTTCTCAAGTTCAAGTTCGTGTTGTTACACAGAACTGTCTCGTCAGGATGATGGGGTATTGCACTACGCAGCTAAGAGCCTGCTTACGAAAACAGAAATGTGGATAAAAGTTTAATTTAAACCTGGAACTAATCACACTTTGCTACAAATGGATGGACCTACATACCAACTGCAAGGCAAAGGACGTAACATCGAAGGATGATTCACTAATACACGAACAGTTTTGCTCTTGTTTCTGCCAGAGCACTGAAAGGAAGGTGCACGTCAAAATTGAAGTGATTTATAAAACAGGGAATTGGGGTACACAAATTGTTAAATAACAAAAAATTGTCATGAGTTCAATATCAAGATACTTACTTCCACTGCAAAATTACATCAACAATAGCACAAAAAGGAAATTACAAAGGAATTACATCAGAAACACTTTCTTATAATTCCATTTATGTCCTACGTCTTCTAAAATACACGTTTGCAGGCTCTGGTGAAAACGCACATGCTGCAACAATACGATGTCTTAAATCATCCGGGATAATCGTAACTTTTGCGTAGACTTCTCCTCTTGAAATTCCTCCAAAGAAACAAGTGCGGCAGCGGTAAATGAGTCGAACATGAAGGCTAATTGATACGGCGTTCACATTCTATACAGCGACCTAATTTGTAAATAGGGTAATCATTCCGGAACTAGTAATCTGATTCTGAATTCGTCTCTTTAACAACTTTGATACCAGCACCAGAAATTGCTACAATTCTATTTGAAAAATCGAAGATGATACCGAGATCGCTGTAATCAATGGGGCTATGAAAAGAGTCTATACGTCGTTTAGTGAGGAGTTTGTCACAAGCCATCTGTAGGAAAACGGAATTACGATATCTTAAACTGTTCCGGAACTATTTGAACAGCTGAGCTGAATCACTCTGTGTAACGCAACGATTACCGCGGGCGATCAACGATTAACATTATCCAGTACTCCACTCCTAGACTGTGGGTATACGTGTAACACAACCTACTCAGCCAACGCACGCATAATAAACGCTCTGTAATTCTGCCGTAGTCTTATTTGAATGTCTGTACGTTTAATATCATTTGTGTAACTGCTTCTCGCGCGGTACATTCTTCACAAACATTTGTGTATATTTGGAAAGATAGGAACATCTCGTTTTCCGCCGGCGGTGCTTAATGTTTGCGGCTATCAATGATGTACTTGGTAAGCATTTTACTGGAAAATTATTAAAGGAGCATAGAAAGGTCAAGGGCGAACTTTAAGGGAACGTTAGTCAGAGATAGTTACACTCCCCGTTGGCCACCTCTTTGCATTCTGCAATCTGCGTGGGCGGGTAAATGGGGCGGAGATAGCGGACAGCAGCTACGCGCACGGGGCCAACCAACGGCTGCACCGTCGACGTGGCGTGCGCTTGCGCCCTCCATTTCTCCCCACGTGCTCATCGGCCTTGGCACGCTTTCCGAAACTCTCTCACGTCCTCCCTTTCCTCTTGCCCCTGTCTTTATTACGTTCAAAAATGCCGAAAATCCCTCTTTTCCGCAAAAAATGCACGTAGTTTTCATTATGTTACACTCATTTATTGATTTATAGTCTGTTAAGTAAACGTATGGTCGACATTACACACAGATGGTTAAATATATGTATAGTTATTTCACAGCTCAATAGGGGGAACCTTTGTCCTACGTGCCATGTCAACAAAGCACTAGTTTACATTGAATTCTTGACTAAGATACACGAGAAGAGACCGTCGCGTATTCAGGCTGTGTTTCTCTCTGTCCACCCCACAGATTCGAAAATGATTTATGCCGCGGCGTCTAAATATATAGGGATATCGAAGTCATTTGTACAAAAGTTTGTAACACGATATAAACTGGTTATAAACGTGGATGATTTTGACAAAGCGGTGCACTCGTGTCCCTCCTGTGTGTCTCAGTCATCAATTCAAGGTAAATTAATGCTTTATGGACATTGAATGACGGTCAAAGTTGCCTCTATTGGCCTGTGAAAGAACTAAGGCGATATCTTTTACCATATGTGTGTAATGCCGACCACCCTCTTACTTAACAGACTGTACAGATGGTGTTTCAAAAGTCCTATCAAGAATGAGACCAAAAACCAATGAGTAAAACATTGCAACCATTCACAGTTTTGCCAGATGAACAGTATATTTATCTTAACGACTTTCGACAAACAGGCAATTTTCATAAAGTGGCAAACACGTACAGTGCCGTTCTTATATAGCTTCTCGTGCAGTCTAGATGCCAACAGCATGTTGGCTCGCTAAACTGTGGGCCTAATGTCCTAGAAGACAATGCCGTTGATTAGCAGGCAGGGAAAGTATGATGAAAAAATTCGTCTTACATGAGTTTTATGCCGGCTGCTCTGGCCGAGCGGTTCTAGGCGCTTCAGTCCGGACCCCGCTGCTGCTACGGTCGCAGGTTCGAATCCTGCCTCAGGCATGGATGTGTGTGATGTCCTTCGGTAGTTAGGTATAAGTAGTTCTAAGTCTAGGGGACTGATGACCTCAGATGTTAAGTACCATTGTGCTTAGAGCCATTTGAACATTTGAACCATTTTTTTGTTAGTTTCATGACAAATGTTACACCGTAGTCAGTATTTTGATGTGCGGACATCATATCACTTCATTATATTTCTAATCAACCCCTTGAACTGTGTTGTCATGGGAGACATTCAGCAAATTGAAGCAACGTACAGAAAATGGAATATACTTTTTGGGATAGTAACTGTGAAGTCCTGTTTTACACTGAACACGAAAGTAGTATTTTGGTACAAGAAAACTGTGTGTAACATTGTGTAGCGGCATTAAAACGTGGAGTAAAAAATTAAAAATTTTGCATCAAGAAGCCAGGCAAGCTTTGGTTTCATAATGGAATACATGTTACCAACGAAGAAGATGGCTTAATAAACGTCACATGCATACTAGACTACTGCCTCTTTGTGGTGATCTGTGTCTCCTTGGAGCAATGTGCGATTTCGCATGATGACGAGTTTGCTCAATTGATGGAAACTGTGATCTATTTTTTTTCAAAATTATAGTCGCACTTCCTTGGAGAAACAAGTCACCTATCATACTGAAGTTTACTTTTGTAAATTCCATGAGCTGCTGTTCAAGGAGTAATTTAAAAGTATATTCCCATCTCATACTCCATGCTGCATAGTGGAAATAAGATTGAATGATTGGAGCTATAAGACTCATTACGGTACAGTGAAAGGTATTCCATCCTCCTCAGAGTGGTTTATATACGTAGATGTAGATGAAGCTGTAAATGAACAACAAGATTTTTTCCTATAAGTGTAAGAGACCATATTAAATAAAACACTGTTGGAATTCCACAGATTACCGATGTAGACACAACCAAAGTTTCGAATTACAGAAACAAGTTTTCTCTGTCACACTTGCGCTAAAGCCAGGACACCTGCACGGAACGTGGAAATTTGATGTTCAGTTACAAGAATTTTAAGCTTAATACGTGAACGTTAACACGAAATATCCTGTTTTGCAGAAAGACGTTTCTTTGCATAGAAAGCAGAAGAATAAAATTATTAGTTTTATAGCGTAAAAATATGGTAGGGTTTTCCACAGTCGTGTCTAAGCTAAGAAAATCATCCAGCAGCTTTACGTAACTATATCTGAAATATGTATGGTTTTCAAAATATATGGGAACCCTCACAGGATTCAGTAGCAGAGTACCGCATCACATGATGTTAGAGTATAAAAAAAATTATTAAAACAATAAAGTAAAGACGAAATTTAACGTTTGGAAGAAGGTGCCCAGACATTAAATATTCAATGACTACTGTGTTTCATCTGTAGTACCATTAAATCAGTCTCAAATACCGACAGGAGTTACTGGGAATGAAAGACGGAGGCCCGTGACAACTAGTCTGACAAATCGTATCGATCGATACTATTAACACATAATCACAGAACTGATGCATGTTGTAACGTTTGAGAAAAGAATATTTAAAATGGAGTTGTTGGCATAATATTTGCACTTGGAGCTGCTGCGAACGTTTGAAATTGTCGGTATCAGTTAGTTTTATGTTGTATCTTCGCAATGCACCAACCACTGACGACTAAGTTTAAATTGAGGTGTTTCTCTTTCCATTCTATACCAACAGATGCTGAAAATATAGGGTTCTGGTTTGAATAACTTTATTCTTCAGTATACATCTTCATCATATGACAATTACTGACTTCCAATCTGTAATGGCGTCATGCTAGCCAGGGAGGACACTTCAGCTCCAGAAGGACGTGTGCGGGAACTGTGAGTTGCGTTCTACCACAAACACAGGAAGTGCGGAGTGAGTAAACAATCTTTGTTAAGCATTATTTCCGTACAGGAGGTCGCTGCCGGCGTATTTTCATTGTTCTCCGGTAACTTAATTGTCTTTCTGTCACTAAGATCGATTTGTACCATGAGTGTAAAGTGCCTGACGTGCTGTAGAATCGTTAGCTCCGGGGTCTGGTGTGATGGATGTAGTAACTTTTTTCATTGGGGCGAAGGAATTGGGAAAATGAGCGAGACTCATCAAAGGTTCTGTAGGCTATGCAGTAGCGATAGAAAGATTGTGGAACAGGAGGGGAAAATTGTTGCCCTTCAGGCTGAGTTAGATGAGGCTAGGCGAGAACTGGGCAGGTTAAGGGGGGAGAAGGGTAAACAGGGGTGGGAAGTGGCAACAGGCATAAGGAACAGGCCAAGAAATTCTTCTGACGGCTTTGTTATTAATGTAAAAATAGGTTTGACCTGTTGCCTCAGTCAGAAACTGATGAACCTCTCACAGAAGTAGATGTAGACAGGGCTCAACAAGCTTTCAGAAGCAAATTGAATAAGAATGTAGGGAAGTCTGCAAAGAGAAAGAAAGTCTTGTTGCTAGGTAGTTCGCATGCTAGGTGTGTGGGCCAACTTCTGCAGGATGAATTAGGGTCAGAATACCAGGTCACAAGTTTTTTCAAACCTAGTGCTGGACTGGGGCAGGTTACAAAGGATTTAGGTTCACTATGTAGAGGTTTTACTAAGGAAGATACCGTGGTTATTGTGGGTGGGCCGGGCAACAGTATTGACAGAGATCCGGGGTACAGCATAGAGTGTGACCTGGCAAAGATTGCATCAACATCGAGTCATACCAGTGTTGGGTTTGTGTCGGTTCTGGAGCGCCACGACCGACCTCATTTGAGCTCTTCTGTCAGGACAGTTAATTTGCAGTTGGAACGGCTACTTGGATCTGGTGTAGGGTCACACATTGGTGTGGCTCCTGTTGATTCATTCTGTACGTGGGACTATACTAGACATGGCCTACACCTCAACAATAAAGGGAAGGGTAAACTGGCTGGGCTGATAGCAGGCTATTTAAAGGGGGGAGGAACTACATCTCATGGTGGAAACTCTTTTTTAGTGTAAGATCAGTGTCCAGTGGGAAACTTAGTCAGGCAAGTACTAAAGTTCAAGATACCCACAAAAGTAAAGTGAAAAATATTGTTAGTATATTTCATCAAAATATTGGGGGATTGAAGAATAAAATTGATGAGCTTCTGCTTTGTTTAGAAGATATAGAAACTGAGAATGTAATAGATGTACTATGCCTGTCTGAGCATCACATTGTCACTGATATGCAAAAGGTTAGCATCAATGGGTAGAAATTAGCTGCACATGTAAGTAGAGATAATATGATGAGAGGAGGAGTTGCCATATATGTCAAAAGCTTCCACAGTGTAAAAAATTTAGAAACTAAAAAATTTTGTGTAGAGCAACATATGGAAACATGTGCCACTGAACTAAAACTAAATGATGGCACTTTCATAATTGTAACAGTGTATAGGTCCCCCTCAGGGAATTTCCAGCTATTTCTAGAAAACTTGGATGCTTTATTGTGCTGTCTGTCAGACAGTGGGAAGCAAATTATCATTTGTGGGGATTTCAATGTTGATTCCCTGAAAGAGTCTAATAGGAAGAATGACCTTGCAGTATTACTCAGTTCTTTCAATTTGAGCTCGTCATTGATTTTCCTACTCGGATAACAAAGAACAGCAGGACATTGATAGATAACGTTTTTATAGACCAAGATAAGTTTAAGGATATAAATGCTTATCTTGTTGAGAATAGTCTTTGAGATCATGGTGCACAGCTAGTTACAGTACATGACATAGTTCCATGCAGTATATCAAATCAGAATTTCAAAGCAGTGTGTTCAATTAACAATATAAATATTGCAAACTTTAGGGAAAGCCTACAACAGCTAGACTGGGATGAAGTGTATAAAATTAAAGCAATTTGGAATATTATTGAAAGGGAAACAGGGTAACCAAGAGCACAGGATGACTTTAGTGCCATAAAACTGAATGACAAATGTACTAACAAACAATCAGAAATTGAAAATATTTTCAATAATCATTTTTTAAATGTTGTGGAGAAAATAGGATCTAGATCTTCACTAGAAGAGGCAAGGCTACTAATAGAAGAGGCCATACCTGTGCAGTTTGAAACAACTGTATTTCCACCAACCTCTCCCTCTGAAATCAGTAAAATAATAAACTCACTGAAAAGTAAAAACTCTTACGGAATTGATGGCATTTCCAGCAAGGCACTTAAAGCTTGTTCCCCACAGATAAGCAGGATTCTCAGCCACGTATGTAATAGCTCTTTGGAGCAGGGTGTTTTCCCCGATAGACTGAAATATGCCATTGTAAAACCATTGCATAAAAAGGGGGATACGTCGGATGTCAACAACTACCGCCCAATCTCTCTTCTGACAGCTCTATCAAAATTTTTTGAGAAAGTAATGTATTCAAGAGTAGCCTCCCATATTTGTAAAAATAAAGAACTAACAAAATGTCAGTTTGGTTTTCAGAAAGGCTTTTCAACAGAAAATGCTATATACGCTTTCACTGATCAAATATTAAATGCTCTGAATAACCGGACATCACCCATTGGTATTTTTTGTGATGTCTCAAAGGCCTTTGATTGTGTAAATCATGGAATTTTTTTAGATAAGCTAAATCATTATGGTTTGAGGGGGGCAGTGCGCAAATGGTTTAATTCATACTTAACTGGAAGAATGCAGAAAGTTGAAATAAGTGGTTCATGTAATGTTAAAACAACAGCTGATTCCTCAAACTGGGGGGCTATCAGGTATGGGGTCCCACAGGGTTCGGTCTTAGGTCCTTTACTGTTCTTGATATACATTAATGACTTACCATTCCACATTGATGAAGATGCAAAGTTAGTTCTTTTTGCTAATGATACAAGTATAGTAATAACATCCAAAAACCAAGAACTAAGAGATGTAATTCTAAATTATGTTTTTCACAAAATTATTAAGTGGTTCTCAGCAAACGGACTCTCTTTAAATTTTGATAAAACACAGTATATACAGTTCCGTACAGTAAATGGCACAACTCCAGTAATAAATATAGACTTTGAACAGAAGTCTGTAGCTAAGGTAGAATTTTCAAAATTTTTAGGTGTGTCCATTGATGAGAGGTTAAACTGGAAGCAACACATTGATGGTCTGCTGAAACATCTGAGTTCAGCTACGTATGCTATTAGGGTTATGGCAAATTTTAGTGATAAGAATCTCAGTAAATTAGCTTACTATGCCTACTCTCATTCACTGCTTTCGTATGGCATCATATTCTGGGGTAATTCATTGTTGAGTAGAAAAGTATTCATTGCTCAAAAACGTGTAATCAGAATAATTGTTGGTGCCCACCCACGGTCATCCTGCAGACATCTATTTAAGGATCTAGGGATCCTCACAGTAACTTCACAGTATATATATTTACTTATGAAATTTGTTGTTAATAATCGAAGCCAGTTCAAAAGTAATAGCAGTGTGCATAGCTATAACACCAGGAGAAAGGATGATCTTCACTATGCAGGGTTAAATGTGACTTTGGCACAGAAAGGGGTAAATTATGCTGCCACAAAAGTCTTTGGTCACCTACCAAACAGCATCAAAAGCCTGACAGATAGCCAACCAACATTTAAAAATAAATTAAGAGAATTTCTAGATGACAACTCCTTCTACTCATTGGCTGAATTTTTAGATATAAATTAAGGGAGGGGAAAAAAACAACTTAAACATTAGTGTCATGCAATATTTTGTGTAATGTAATATCTTGTACAGACATCTTTTATTAACCTGACACGTTCCACATCATTACGAAGTGTCATATTCATGATCTATGGAACAACTATTAATCTAATCTAATCTCTAATGTGTGGTCATCGAGACAGCGGCGTGCTGCCTCAGCATAAACTGCATGCGGCGTGCGTGGCCCCGCGGCAATGTGTTCCACAACGGAGTAGCAGCGGCCGGTGAAATAGCGATACTGACGCGAGGATTGGTCAGGATCCTTCGCTGGACTGCTGGCAGGTACACAGGCGCCCAGCATTGAACCCAGGACTCACAAAATCGATCGGCGTGTCAGATGATGACACTAAAGAGGTGGTCTCCACTTAGCAGCACCATTTCAAGGACATGTCTACCTAACAGTTCGTACACCAGCGGCTACCTGCTGACGCTACTGAGCGATGGTGAAGCTGCTCTACCCCACACTGGACAGACGGCAGGCGTGGAGACTGTCACGGCGACGGCACAGGTCGGAAGTCCAGGAAACAGGCGAAGTGCTGCTAATGGCCGAGTGTCGTGTATTTGTAGTCGACCTGGCTAGCTATGTTGTGATAGGAACCCACTTCCTGTCACTTTTAATGCGTACAGGCTTCCCTTTTAATGGGTACAGGCTAACTGATAGTCATTTCCAGTAGTAAACACCTGTCCAGAGAGTAACTCTGAAGCCATTAAGAGGCATCATGGGCTGTGCCCGTGTCAATACTTGTGTGCTGTTTACAGTAACAGAGTATTCCAGCATGTTGGTTGCTAGCTCCAAACCTAGTCTGCGAAGGGACTGTGCCAAAGACAACTGACAGTTCACCGTAGACAAAAGACTGAAGACTGCTCGCCAAAGACTGTGTTGCAGACAGCCGGGCCACGCGTTATATCGCCATGCGGATTGCTTCACCGAATCCACGCGATTGATTGAAGATCACACGCTACTCGCCTGTTGGCTCTCAAATCAGAATGATGTCATCGTTGCATCTGTCACACGCCCCTGATAGTCGTGGCGACGGGCGGCCTCTGTAAACAACTACTGAAGCTCAAGCTGCTGCTGGCCTCGCCGTGATGTATGCTACGCCGAACGCCGCTACGATGGACGGGAGGTCTATCCGGCAAGGCTGACGGCATGGGGAACAACAGTGTAAGTTATTTATATCAATGAAAGATCTCAGTATTTATTTTTGACCATTAGTTCCGTGTTTGTAGCTATTCATTTTAGTATCCTGTGTCAGCTGTATAATTTTCACTCTCAGGATTCGTGGATTCATATACATGACGTTATTCTGTATGTCACTTTAGTTTACGCAAAATTACACTGCAGCATTATACTGTACTCTCTACAATAATAGTAGCTTATTAGTTAATGAAATATATATATTTATTTTATTTATTTAACCTGATTTAATTACGGCCATCAGGCCCACTCTTACGAAGACCCAGGGTTTCATGCATACGGTATCTATTATGTTATAGCTACCTAAGAAATAACGATTTTAATATAGTCCTGCACTACACATTCATTAGCCCACGTGATTCTACTTCCAGACAGAGACTTTGGTTCTTCACTTTTATACCATCTGTTATACTAACTTGGATCCAGGATGCACAAAACTCAATGAATATTAATGTTAAATCTCTCCATATTGTCTTCAGAGTGAAGGCAGACTGTCGATGATGAGACGTTCTTCATCTGGGGATGTTAAGACTGATGACCTTCTTTGTGATAGTCTAGAGAAACAGCCAATGTGACTCCACCAGGTTTCACCCTCTCCCACAACTCTCATTGTCATCAACATGCTGCTGTATTCTACTTACGCACTCTCATTTGTCAACACTGATTACCTATTGGTACACTTGAAGACAGCTGAGCTGGCAGTCTCCAAATTTACATCAGGATGGGGCACAATAAATTTATTCGAATTACCTGCGATTTTCAGATCTTCCTGCTTTTCAAATCATTGCCAACGTCATTTGTAAGTGTCCCCTCTTTCTGTCGTCATAGCAGACAAATTTCCAACTCTTGGTGCCATAATATCAGTGTGTCAGCCAGCAAGAATTTGCACAAAAACCGCTTAACATTAATGCTTCTTTTGTATGTGTGTGTGTGTGTGTGTGTGTGTGTGTGTGTGTGTGTGTGTGTGAGAGAGAGAGAGAGAGAGAGAGAGAGAGAGAGAGAGAGAGAGAGATGTTTCTTACGCTACACTGAAACTAACTATGCAAATGAATCATGAGAAAACACTGATACGCTAAATCATTACGACCACCAGTTTAGTTGTGTGCTGGTCCACATTCGGAACGCAGTACTGCAGCGATTCGGTGTGGTATGGATTCGCCAAGTCCTTGGTAGATTTTCGAAAGTATATGCCAACACACCGCACTACAAAGGTCACCCAATACCTGTAAATTATGGACCGGTGGTTTGTGGGTGTGTAGCTAGTGATGGTCGCGTCCCAGATGTGTTCCACTGCTTTCAGACCAAGTCAATCTGGTGGCTAAGACATCAACGTGGGCTCATTGCCATTCTCCTCAAACCACTGCAGCCCCGTTTCTGGCCTTGTGACACTGACAGTTATTCTGCTAGAGAATGCCATCGTCGTCGTGGAAGACGCCAACCATGACTGGATTCAGGTGGTCTGTAATAATTTTCACGCAGTCCACAGCTGTCATGATGCCAGGGAATACTATTGCTAGTCCCATGATATCCACGGTGAATGACCGCTAAAGCGCGATACTGCACTCCCGGCCTTTGTCCATTGCGCAGTCCACGTTTCAAAATTCAAATCGTTCAAATGGCTCTGAGCACTATGGGACTTAACATCTGAGGTCATCAGTCCCATCCACGTTTCCAGCAGGCGTTCACCTGGATGGCGGCGTATGGGAAACGACCATCGACTTGGTGTGATGAACAATGTGACTGATCCAACCAGGTGACACTTTCCAATTATCCACTGTGCAATATCGATGACACCGCGTCCACAGTAGTCGTAGCTGAAGATGTCGTTGGGTTAACATGGGAACACGTAGGAATCGCCTGCGGCGGAGCCCCATGTTCCACTATGTGAGCTGACCAGTGTGCTACCGGAAAACGTGAGCTTGCACCAGCATTGCACACTGTCGTCTGATCCGCCACACATCGCCGCTTATGCTGCTTTATGGAGCCAGCTAAGTTCCTGCTCCCACGTTCTGTGATGAGACGTGGAGGTCCGATATTTTTTCACATATTTGTTGTTTTCCCACCACTTTCCACAGATGCTCACGAGAGTAGGACGCAGACAGTTTATATCTCAGAGATACTCATTTCCAGACGCTGAATAGTAACAGTCTGATCTTTGTCAAAGTCGCTTATGGCAGGAAATTTTCCCATTTGCCCGGTTGCAGCCTGTGTCACCGATAGAACGATTCGTTTCTGTCTCGATTATATACTTTTCCTACCGAGTCATGTGCTCTAAACTCCATCAGGTGGCATTCAATCTGGAGGTGGGCAACGGTCACAAGGTTTTCATTTATAATTATGTAGTTCTCTCGTCTAGAGGCTGCAATATAAGAGTGTTGTCACAGCTTTAGGAATAACGAATAGGTGGTGGCAACTGGACATGCTAAAAAAATTTTCTATCAGTGGTATTGTAGCATAGATATGCCTGTTAGTGTTGATGACATGACCAGAGTTTCATTGAACGGAAAGAAGAGTCACAGCAGTCGACACAATGTTGTTGCCCACTGGACGACACCGCGAATCAATGAAGAGTCAGCAGCTTGGTGTTTCACTGAAACGTTCCTTGTGAATAGTAGTCACAGGAAATTTTTTTCTCCATTCTTGTCCGGGCGGAACATTTATTCGTTGTGTAATGTCTTCCTTGTCAACAGGAAGTTACACTGCAATGTTCAATATGCATTCCTGTTCTGTATTTCACTTTCTAGAGATAGTAGTTACTGATGAACACTGGCTTGAAAAGTGTTACAGAAAATGAACGAAAGAGCTGATACACCTGCTTCAATTGCAGTCTACGATGCAGTTGGAACACAAGTAAAACTGAGACGAAATAGATATTTTTGACAGTAATTTAACAGTAATTTTTGCAATTGTTTAACTTGGCCAAACTACTATTAAACCGACATCCCTTATAAACTCAACAGATACGAAATTTGTGCCAAACATTGGGTAATACAAATGAGAAAAGATAAAATCATACAAACGTCAACTATTAATGTTGAAAACAAACAGTAATAACGATAACGAGAATAACAATACTGTATAGACGAATTGAACCTTCACTGTTCATAACAAAAATATTTATAATAATAACCTTATAAAAGTTGATTTTCATCTCTGTGATATGGCAGTAGAGGACTTGAAGAAATCACAAGAATATGGCGAGGGAGGGGAGACTACGAATGACTTTAAAAGAAATAGCCAAAATGAAAAGGAACAGGAAAACGAAAACCAAGGGGACTCACGAGAAATAAGTGCTGATTTGTTATATGTTGGACTAGGAAGTTCCACTTATTTTTCCACGACTGTGTTGAATTTACTAAGACAATGACGGGAAGAACTTTGACTTCTCAAATTTTACAGTATGAGTTACTCCGTAGGAGAAAAAATAAACTTCACAATGTGCAGGGTATGTATATCTGTTTGGTACTAAGAAAAAACAGAAAAAGAACTGTTAGGGTGGTAAAAATACGCGGGGAACACCACAAAGATAAGGCATGTCAAAACAAAAACAAAACAAAAAATTGCTGAAAGGAAGCAAAGAAAAGTCAGCAGTCGAATGGGTCCTGGATTTCGGGATACTTCAGCCAAACATCCCAAAGAGGCACTTCTCGTCTCATCAGCAGATATCCAACGTCATGTAACTGTTTACCTATAGCTAGAATAAAGTTTTTTTTGACTGACAGACTGAATAGACGGGGAAAGGCAGTTTGCCCACTTACAATTAGTCACGCTTGACAGGGCTCTGCACGTGCTAAAAAAGAAACGCCACACAGCGATTCAATGGCGCTCTAGAGAGAAGAATTAACGGCTGGTGGCTGGGCTTCTGTCATTCGAGTCGTAGAAATGTAACTATAGTGGCTGCAAGCAAGTTTGTGTGCAGGAGGCTGTAAAGGTTCTGGTATATTTTTTTCCACAAAGTTGTCAAATACGGTACAATACTGCTGAAGAGTACGAAGATGGACACTCTCGAGTTTTTTACGCAGCAAATGAACACGAAGTAGGGCGTTCATCACTAACATCAGACAAGAAACCTATCGTTGGCCGAAAAACCTGACAGGCAAATTCAAACAGAAATATTTTATGGTGTTATATAAATTATTAACTCTTTTAATGTTGTACGAGAGCTATTCGGAAAGTAAGGTCCGATCGATCGCGAAAGGGAACCCACAGTGTAAATCTGATGATGTTTCATATAAATGGGTTGGACAGTGTCTCTAGTATGACCGTCGATTGTGTTACGTCGCTCTTTTCAGATCTGAGCGCACAGTGAGAGCGGGAAGATGCCTGGAAAATAATGTCTCCCGCCAGGAAAAGTCCTGTGAAAGATTTCGCCTGATTTCATGCAGCCCACACACCGCGAAGGTTTGCGGCCGCACACATCAGCGACAATGAGGACGCTTCTGCAGAGTTTTCGATGGGAAGTGTTTTATCACCCACCATACTGCCCGGGCTTGACTTCTTCTGAACCGCTGGCTATGAGGACGACATTTTGGCTCCGACGACAAGCTGCAGATCAGCGTGGAGAACTGACAGAATGCACAGGCAGCGGATTTCTATGACGAGGGTGTTGGAAAGTTGGTACAATGCTATAGAAATGTCTTAGAGCGCCGACTCAGTAGAGGATTAGCTGGAAGGTGTGGCAGACTGTTAAAAATAAAACATTTTTTATTTTGACTGCGATTTCCATTTCGCGACCAATCGGGCTTTTCTTTCCGAATATCCCTCGTATTTATTACTAAACAAGGTTTCACGTTTCATTTCAGATGAAGAACGTAAATACTGCATTTTGTACTACTCTAAACAACGCAGGGACGTGAAACATTAAGGTAAATAAGTGGGGTGAAAGACAACGAATAGAAGCGTTTCATGGTGAGCATAGCACGTGCTGGTAGAGACACGAGAGTGGGCCCTGTGGCAGCAAGAGCAAGGCAGAAGGTTGCCAGATGTGGAGGCTCGACACTGTGTGTCTGAGCGAGACGCGGTACGCAGAAACAACTAGAAGCGATTTTTCGACGCGGTTCGGCCAAGGAAGACCGGCCCCCGGCTTCAGCTTACGCTGTCATCATGAGCGTCGCATCCGCTGCCATTTTGGAGAATCTATCCGGCATTACGGCTCATTCGGCTCGTAACGTCTATACTGCGTAGATTAGATGGGTACTAATCTCGAGAGTATAGGTGGTAGCCATTTGATCCGTGACCACTACCTTGTTAACCGACCCCTGTACCTTGAAAGACTTTCTGGAAGGACATCTTATTAATTGATCTTAATACTGTATCGACGGTTCAGAATTGCATTTGCATCAGCTAACTAGTTTCCTCGGAATACATTAGTCACAAAAGGTGTTTGAATCAACGACAAAAATGGTTCAAATGGCTCTGAGCACTATGGGACTTGACATCTGTGGTCATCAGTCCCCTAGAACTTAGAACTACTTAAACCTAACTAACCTAAGGACATCACACAACACCCAGCCATCACGAGACAGAGAAAATCCCTGACCCCGCCGGGAATCGAACCCGGGAACCCGGCCGTGGGAAGCGAGAACGCTACCGCACGACCACGAGATGCGGGCATTTGAATCAACGTTTTATCTTCCTAAGTCATCGTAAATTCCTGACTCTGCCCATTACAAGCATTCTTTCGGAAAATTTAGCAGGGAACAATATCAGAACCCATTCTTGAGTACTACTCGAGTATTTGGGATCCCCACAAGATCAGATTTAAGGAAGACATTAAAGACATTGAGAGGCGTTTGTTACTGGTAGGTTCGATCAAAATGCGAGTATTATAGAAATGCTTCGTAAACTCTATTGGGAATTTCTGGAGAGAAGAGGACAATCTTTTCGCTAAGCACTACTGAGAAAATTTAAAGAATCGGTGTTTGAAGCTGACCGCAGAACAATTCTACTGCCGCCCACAGACTTTTCACGTAAGGACCATCAAAGACAAGATAAGAGAAGTTAGGACTCGGACAGAGGTTAACAGACAGTCGGTTTTCCCTCATTCTGTTTGCGAATGGAACAGGAATGGGCCTAATCAGTAATGGTACAAGGTACTTATTGGCCTGCACCGTATGGTGGCTTGCTCAGTATGTGTGTACATGCAGAACAAAGAGTGCCAGCTGGCTACAAATGGCTGGCTCTGAGCACTATGGGACTTAACATCTGAGGTCATCAGTCTCCTAGAACTTAGAACTACTTAAACCTAACTAACCTAAAGACATCACACACATCCATGCCCGAGGCAGGATTCGAACCTGCGACCGTAGCGGTCACGCAGTTCCAGACTGAAGCGCCTAGAACCGCACGGCCACACTAGCCGGCCCAGCTGGCTACACAAAACGCTCTTGTTTGCCGTCAATAACTTTTGCTTTGAACATATAGATCTTACTACATTGAATCTAATTAAATACCGTAACTGAAATGAAGTCCGACTCCAGAAAAATTATTGCGACCTGATGGAAATGGCAGTTTCTGCGATAACTATTACTTTGTGCATAATAAATATCCCAAGCATTACCAAATGGTTCAAGGAGACTGATGGAATGGCTCTTGCGACAATTCCACGACCAATTTCCCACTTCGTCACTGCCCATTGGTGTTAGAGTTGATGAGACGTTTGCTTTTAACCTTTGTTAATTACACTCTGCAAAGCAATGTACTGTGGTAATAGTAAACTGAAGGAACAGCTTGAAATGAACGACGAAGGTCTGTTGGTAACGCGGCATGTGGTACTTACCGTTCACGTAGAACCACTCGGCAGAGAAAACGTGAGCGCATTGCGCTACGCACAGTTCAGAGGGTATGACCGGGCGCGCCCGCGCACGCGCTCTGCGCCCCTGGGATCGATGGTGGCCCGGTGACCCAGTAAACCGCTTTCGCTTCAGCCCCGTTCTTGCCTCAGCTGCCGCTGCAGCCTTCCCCGCGAGAATGCCGCTCTCGTGTAATGACAATCGTACCACAGCTTCTAAGCATCTTGTTACGATTAACTCTCTACTTACCAGAAAATCTGTATAGTTTTGCCTACCAGTCGCGCCTTTCAGGCCCGTGTTGCTTAAATTGTCACTATTTTGACTACATATGAAGTGAAAGACATTTGAGGAATAAATACTTTTAAAATAATTTTATTTATTGGAAGTTTACATTTAAAAAAAAACCTTTTTTTTTATTTTTACTTGTGGCTTTTATTCTTATTGCAAATTTTCGCGATGTCTACAGACAATAGCAAAATATTCCGAGCTCACAGATTTGGTGTACTTATGACATGTAGTTTGACTTTTTCTACCTGTATTCTCTACACAATATGCACGTCTCCTTTTCTTAGCTGGTGATTTCACTGCCATTCCTGGATCCGGTGCTACTAATGAATTCATTGACTTCTTTATCCCTGCTAGTTGCTTTCCCAAATTGATGATGGAAGACCGACATCTCATTTTTTATGGTAGCCAGCATCACTCAAGTTATCTGTGCATTCATTACACTTACATCGATCGTGTTAAAGAAAACCGCCAATGGCCAGCGCTTTGTTTCTGTCTTCACACTACAGCATCGCGTGTTCTGTTCCATGGTGTCAACGCCACGCTTTGTGGCATTGTATGTCATTTTAACTTGAAGTTTCTTCAAAAAAAATGGTTCAAATGGCTCTGAGCACTATGGGACTTAACATCTGAGGTCATCAGTCCCCTAGAACTTAGAACTACTTAAACCTAACTAACCTAAGGACATCACACACATCCGTGCCCGAGGCAGGATTCGAACCTGCGACCGAAGCGGTCGCGCGGTTCCAGACTGAAGCGCCTAGAGCCGCTCGGTCACAACGGCCGGCGAAGTTTCTTCAATTGTGATGATGACACCTTTGGTTGGTAAACAAGAGAGCTAAGTACGGTAACAACTTTGTTTTTCTAAATAACATAAGAGGCTATCAACACATCTCGTTGAAAACCAAATAATGTGGATTATATTTCACGTCCTTTAGGTGTAATAAAATCGGCAGGCAGTTCATCTTTGTTTTCTTGGACAGTACCGACTAGTGTCAGATCTTTTGACAGCAAATAATGACCTAAATCGAGAGACGTAAAAACATTATCACAGGCGATATTACGTCCAGACTTTTCAAATTCAGTCACCAGGGTTTTCATAACATTCTCTCCAAGTCGCACGGCTCTGGTTTCTTCCTCCTTCCATAAATGCACTTTCATCTACTAATCGTAGCTTGTTGCAAGGTCAAAAAATGCCCACAACTTTATTCCGTATCTACCAGATTTTGATGGGATGTATTGTCGAAATGGACCGCGACCTCGAAACGTGACCAGCTGTTTATCCACGGTCATGTACCATCCTGGAATGTAGGAGTCCCTAATGGTAATTTCCTACATCTCAAAGACTTGTCTGACTGGTTCCAATTTGTCACTTGACCTATGTTCACGTCGGGCAGCTGCATTGTCAAAGCGCAACATCCTTAGAATAGCATGGAAGCGGTTGCGCGACATAATTTCATTGAACAGTCATCGGCCATTCTCATCTCTCGAAAGCTGACTGATATCTTCATTTCTTGACGTTTAAACTCCACTCAAGATCAGAACACCAAGAAAATTTTTCGTTTCATGCATATCTGCAGCCGCTCAGTCCTCGCAAACGATTCCACCTTCCCTGTTGGTCCACAAACACACTTTGTCAGTGAGGGGTACACGAAAGAACAACGTAAAACAAGGTTCTTAATTATCACAGTTCCTAATCGAAATGCAGGGTGATCAAAAACTCAGTATAAATTTGAAAACTTAATAAATCATGGAATAATGTAGGTAGAGAGGTACAAATTGACATACATGCTTGGAATGACATGGGGTTTTATTAGAACCGAAAAAATACAAACATTCAAAAAATGTCCGACAGATGGCGCTTCATCTGATCAGAATAGCAATAATTAGCATAACAAAGTAAGACAAAGCAAAGATGATGTTCTTTACAGGAAATGCTGAAATGTCCACCATAATTCCTCAACAATAGCTGTAGTCGAAGAATATTGTTGTGAACAGCACTGTAAAGCATGTCCGGAGTTATGGTGAGGCATTGGCGTCGGATGGGTTCCTTCAGCATCCCTAGAGATGTCAGTCGATCACGATACATTTGCGACTTCAGGTAACCCCAAAGCCAATAATCGCACGGACTGAGGTATGGGGACCTGGGAGGCCAAGCATGACGAAAGTGGCGGCTGAGCACATGATCATCACGAATCGACGCGCGCAAGAGATCTTTCACGCGTCTGGCAATACTTCGTTTTTTCTTTTTTTTGTTCTAATAAAACCCCATGTCATTCCAAACATGTGTGTCAATTTTTACCTCTCTATCTACGTTATTCCGTGGTTTATTAAGTTTTCAAATTTATACTGACTTTTTGATCAGCTGGTATTTATAGGCCTCTGGTCTTCTTTCAGTACATCCTTTTTGCTCCACCTACCAGAAATTCCAGCTTGAGGAACTGTAGCCCATATTTCATTCCCATTACGAGAAAACAATAAGTCACACTCAACAGAATTTACACTAAATTGTCCTTCTTTATCTTCGTAAAGGGATTCTTAATGACCATCATCTTCGTGCAGTTTCGAGTATTCACTGGAAGAGTCACATTCACTAGGTGGGTTTTCAGAATCAGAAGACACCTCCAACAATTACCTTATCTTCTTATCCAATAGTCCACTTCTCCGTAACATTTTCAGTTTGTAGAACAGATTAATGTTATGAAATAATGCACCAAAATAAACATGTGCTTATCACAAGGGGGACTGTTGAACACTGAACGAATAACACAGCGAGTCTTCAATGGCAAATGACGTAACAGATGCTGCGCAAACAGACATGTGGCCGTTGAAAAACTGCTTCTAACAGCACGCGCCTGCGAGGCCCGTACGGGAGTCAACGTGCACCAACACTTTAACACAAAGATATAGGTAAAATTTTATAATTTTTCCCAAAATTATGACTAACTTGACAAATTAGGAAAAGGCATAATATTTCCTTAAATTAAAATGTATAGTCACTAACAGACAAGATATGAAACATTACGGATGGGATTTTCTCTGCCTCGTGATGGCTGGGTGTTGTGTGATGTCCTTAGGTTAGTTAGATTTAAGTAGTTCTAAGTTTTAGGGGACTGATGACCATAGATGTTACGTCCCATAGTGCTCAGAGCCATTAGAGCCATTACGGATGGACCTCTGACGCTCGATGGTAGGTTAAGGGTTAATACAGCAAAAGACCAAAATATTCCGCTACATCAACCACGTTTCAACGACGTGGAAAAAAAATTCGCGGGTTACCAGACTCTTCATAAGTTTCATTTTTGGCGACGATTATCGTTGAAGTCTACGTACAATACACTAGCGAGGCCACACTCATATATGGTACGCGGCCACGCAGACGAGTTTTGTAGTCATCGAATTACTGCAGACATTCTACCTTAAGTGCCCGAACGCGAACAGCCGAGTGGCCTGTAGCCTCTGCGAACTACAGCAGGTGCTCGGGCAGACCTTGTCGCTCAAAAAATTGTCAGGTGTCCCATATGAGACAGTAACGAAACATTACAAGGGAGAGTGTGTAACGATTAATTAAGGAGCAAGGTATAAGTAATCAGTAGGCCTTGGGATGTACTGACTCTCAAAAATAAATTTCTGCTGTTTTCAGTCTGGTACCTTCGTTGTAATGGTGCGACGTTTCGATGACTCTCAGTCCCATCACCTGTCATCGGGGCGTCGAAAGGGGCTAGAGAAGTTGGCAGACTGGTCGCGCTGGACTCCCTGTGTGGTCAGTTTGTCTCCACCTAACTTTATTGGCACATTCCTGGGGTCAGATACATCACATGATCACACTGACAGTACCACAGGCACATAGACACAGGCAACAGAGCATGCACAATGTCGGCACTAGTACGGTGTATATCCACCTTTCGCAGCAATGCAGGCTGCTATTCTCCCATGGAGACGATCGTAGAGATGCTGGATGTAGTCCTGTGGAACGGCTTGCCATGCCATTTCCACCTGGCGCCTCAGTTGGACCAGCGTTCGTGCTGGACATGCAGACCGCGTGAGACGACGCTTCATCCAGTCCCAAACATGCTCAATGGGGGACAGATCCGGAGATCTTGCTGGCCAGGGTAGTTGACTTACACCTTCTAGAGCACGTTGGGTGGCACGGGATACATGCGGACGAGCATTGTCCTGTTGGAACAGCAAGTTCCCTTGCCGGTCTAGGAATGGTAGAACGATGGGTTCGATGACGGTTTGGATGTACCGTGCACTATTCAGTGTCCCCTCGACGATCACCAGTGGTGTACGGCCAGTGTAGGGGATCGCTCCCCACACCATGATGCCGGGTGTTGGCCCTGTGTGCCTCGGTCGTATGCAGTCCTGATTGTGGCGCTCACCTGCACGGCGCCAAACACGCATACGACCATCATTGGCACCAAGGCAGAAGCGACTCTCATCGCTGAAGACGACACGTCTCCATTCGTCCCTCCATTCACGCCTATCGCGACACCACTGGAGGCGGGCTGCACGATGTTGGGGCGTGAGCGGAAGACGGCCTAACGGTGTGCGGGACCGTAGCCCAGCTTCATGGAGACGGTTGCGAATGGTCCTCGCCGATACCCCAGGAGCAACAGTGTCCCTAATTTGCTGGGAAGTGGCGGTGCGGTCCCCTACGGCACTGCGTAGGATCCTACGGTCTTGGCGTGCATCCGTGCGTCGCTGCGGTCCGGTCTTAGGTCGACGGGCACGTGCACCTTCCGCCGACCACTGGCGACAACATCGATGTACTGTGGAGACCTCACGCCCCACGTGTTGAGCAATTCGGCGGAACGTCCACCCGACCTTCCGCATGCCCACTATATGCCCTCGCTCAAAGTCCGTCAACTGCACATACGGTTCACGTCCACGCTGTCGCGGCGTGCTACCAGTGTTAAAGACTGCGATGGAGCTCCGTATGCCACGGCAAACTGGCTGACACTGACGGCGGCGATGCACAAATGCTGCGCAGCTAGCGCCATTCGACGGCCAACACCGCGGTTCCTGGTGTGTCCGCTGTGCCGTGCGTGTGATCATTGCTTGTACAGCCCTCTCGCAGTGTCCGGAGCAAGTATGGTGGGTCTGACACACCGGTGTCAATGTGTTCTTTTTTCCATTTCCAGGAGTGTAGATCTGTATTTGCTTGGTTCTAGCTGCAACTAACCACCCCGCCGTCGCACTGTTTTGAGAATTATTGTCCACAGGGCTCGGATTGTAAGTGGTTATGAATGTCTGCTTATTAACTGCGGTATGGTTACAGTGGAACACAAATTAAGAAATCAGTTCGAAGAACGTGCAGCACCTAAATAACACAACAAGACAAGTGACTGGCGTTTCTATCATGCGTGGGATCATCGACACCCTCTATCACAAGGATTCTGAAGAAAAATGAGATTAAAACGAGCTTCCGATCACCTCAGAAGATTGAAAATCTGGTATGTTCGATCAAGGATTCAGTGTGGCTACACGCCTGGCATCTAGGTATTCATTGAGACTGCAAGCTGCGGAACGTTGAGCAGACTACGCTGTACTATCCAACTCTTCTTGGAACAGGTCTGGTATATTCGCCTTGGGATGAAAACTAAACTGGCTGTTGGTGAACACTGTTTGGAGGAGAGCCCTATGTCTGTTTTCATCTGGCGCGGGTGCTGTTCAGAGCCATCGGATTTGGGGGCAGCATTATAAAGGAAGACATTGAAACTAGAACCAATGACGGTATCGTAAACAAACATATGGCTAGCATGCGAGCTTTGCTTGGGACCTATTACTTGCAAAATACGCTGCGCACGTGCACCGTACAAAGAGACATATACACTCCTGGAAATGGAAAAAAGAACACATTGACACCTGTGTGTCAGACCCACCATACTTGCTCCGGACACTGCGAGAGGGCTGTACAAGCAATGATCACACGCACGGCACAGCGGACACACCAGGAACCGCGGTGTTGGCCGTCGAATGGCGCTAGCTGCGCAGCATTTGTGCACCGCCGCCGTCAGTGTCAGCCAGTTTGCCGTGGCATACGGAGCTCCATCGCAGTCTTTAACACTGGTAGCATGCCGTGACAGCGTGGACGTGAACCGTATGTGCAGTTGACGGACTTTGGGCGAGGACATGTAGTGGACATGCGGGAGGCCGGGTGGACGTACCGCCGAATTGCGCAACACGTGGGGCGTGAGGTCTCCACAGTACATCGATGTTGTCGCCAGTGGTCGGCGGAAGGTGCACGTGCCCGTCGACCTGGAACCGGAACGCAGCAACGCACGGATGCACGCCAAGACCGTAGGATCCTACGCAGTGCCGTAGGGGACCGCACCGCCACTTCCCAGCAAATTAGGGACACTGTTGCTCCTGGGGTATCGGCGAGGACCATTCGCAACCGTCTCCATGAAGCTGGGCTACGGTCCCGCACACCGTTAGGCCGTCTTCCGCTCACGCCCCAACATCGTGCAGCCCGCCTCCAGTGGTGTCGCGACAGGCGTGAATGGAGGGACGAATGGAGACGTGTCGTCTTCAGCGATGAGCCGTTCCAAAGGAGTACATCCAGCATCTCTACGATCGTCTCCATGGAGAATAGCTGCCTGCATTGCTGCGAAAGGTGGATATACACTGTACTAGTGCCGACATTGTGCATGCTCTGTTGCCTGTGTCTATGTGCCTGTGGTTCTGTCGGTGTGATCATGTGATGTATCTGACCCCAGGAATGTGTCAATAAAGTTTCCCCTTCCTGGGACAATGAATTCACGGTGTTCTTATTTCAATTTCCAGGAGTGTATGTATCAGTAGTCCGTAACTACCGAGCTGTCTTGCCTCTTCTATACCTGAATGAACTTCCCTTGGTGAATTCAGATTTGTCATTGTTGTTACCTCCTCGGTAATTTCCATCTCCTTGTGGATGGTGCTGAAATGTACAAGAAATTCATCCACAGCCACACTGCCACGCGACAATAAAAACGAGTTTTATGTACGTACACTATCATATTACCAGTATCTGGACACCCACTGTTTATTTTTTATTGATTTATTTATTTTACCTGAAAAGAAAAGGGTCATCAGGGCTTACACGTAACCAGGTATTCTACATATTTTACATTACATTATATTACATACACTAAAGAGCCAAAGAAACTGATACACCTGCCTGATATCGTGTAGGGACTCCGCGAGCACCCAGAAGTGCCGCAACACGACGTGGCATGGACTCGACTAATGTCTGAAGTAGTGCTGCACGGCTGTCCGTAAATCCATAAGAATACGAGGGGGTGAAGACCACGTTGCAAAGCAGCCCAGATATGCCAGAATAATTTTCGTGTCTGGGGAGTTTGATGGCCAGCGGAAGTGTTTAAACTGAGAAGAGTTTTCCTGAAGCCACACTGTAGCAGTTCTGGACCTGTGGGGTGTCGCACTGTCCTTCTAGAATTGCCCAAGTCCGTCTGAATGCACAATGGGTGTGAATGGATGCAGGTGATCAGAAAGGATGCTTAAGTACGTGTCACATGTCAGAGTCGTATTTAGGCGTATCAAAGGTCCCATATCACTCCAACTGCACATGCCCTGCACCTTTACAGAGGCTCCACCATCTTGAACAGTCCCCTGCAGACGTGCAGGGTCAACGGATTCATGGGGTTGTATCCATACCCGTACACGTTCATCCGCTCGGTACACTTTGAAACGAGACTCGTCCGACCAGGCAACATGTTTCCAGTCATCGAAAGCCCAATGTAGATATTGGCGAGCCCAGGCGTGGCGCCGGCCGGGGTGGCCGAGCGGTTCTAGGCGCTATAGTCTGGAATCGCGCGACCGCTACGGTCGCAGGTTCGAATCCTGCCTCGGCCATGGGTGTGTGTGATGTCCTTAGGTTGGTTAGGTTTAAGTAGTTCTACGTTCTAGGGGCTGATGACCTCAGAAGTTAAGTCCCATAGTGCACAGATCCACGTGAACCATTTGAACCAGGCGTGGAGTAAGTCTTTGTGTCGTGCAACCATTAAGGGTACACGAGTGGGCCTTTGGCTTCGAAAGTCCATATCTATGATGTTTCAAAAAAACAAAAAATGGCTCTGGGCACTATGGGACTTAACTGCTGAGGTCATCAGTCCCCTAGAACTTAGAACTAATTAAACCTAATTATTCTAAGGACATCACACACATCCACGCCCGAGGCAAGATTCAAACCTGCGACCGTAGCAGTCGCGCGGCTCCAGACTGTACGATGATGTTTCGTTGAATGTTTCGCACGCTGACACTTGTTAATGGCCCAGCACTGAAATCTGCAGCAATTTGCGGAAGGTTGCACTTCTTTCACTTTGAACTATTCTCTTCTGTCGTCGTTGGTCCCGTTCTTGCAGGATCTTCCTCCGCCCGCAGCGGTGTCGGAGATTTGATGTTTTACTGGGTGCCTGGTATTCGCGGTACAGTCGTGAAATGGTCGTACTGGAAAGTCCCCAGTTCATCGCTACCTCGGAGATGGTGTGTCCCATCGCTCGTGTGCCGCCTATAACACCATGTTCAAATTCACTTAATACTTGATAAACTGCCATTGTAGCAGCACTAACAAATCTAACAACTGCGCCAGAAACTTGTTGTCTTATATAGGCGTTGGCGATCGCAGCGCTGTATCCTGCCTGTTTACATATATCTGTATTTGAACACGCACGCCTATACCAGTTTCTTTGGCGCTTCAGTGTATATTGCTATGTTGGATTACATTTAAAATTTAAAAATTACAGTGGGAAAGATAAAAGCACACACACACACACACACACACACACACACACACACACACACACACACACAATTTATGTTCGCATATGATAAATACAACAATAATTTGAAGCTATGCGAAAGTAGGTTTCAGTTCTGAGCGCCATCAGCAATGAGTATAAGAAAGACGCGTGGGAGTTGGAAGGAAGATTGGAGTTTAACGTCTCGTCGACAGCGTGGTCATTAGAGGCAGAGCAGAAGCTCAAATTACGAAAGGATGGGGAAGGAAATCGGCCGTGCCCTTGTCAAGGGAAGGAAACCTACATTGAGGTGACAACAGTCATGAGATACCTCCTAATATCGTGTCGGACCTCTTTCTACCCGGCGTAGTGCAGCAACACGACGTGACATGAACTCAACAAGTCGTTGGCAGTATCCTGCAGAAATATTGAGCTTTGCTGCCTCCATAGTGATATATAATTGCGAAAGCGTTGCCTGTGCAGGATCCTGTGTACGAACTGACATATCGATTACGTCCTATAAACGTTCGATGGATGGTCAGATCATTCACTCGAACTGTGCACAGGGCCCTTCAAACCAATCGCGAATAATTGTGGCCCAATAATATGACGGATTGTCATCCATAAAAATCCTTTGTTGTTTGGTTACATGAAGCCCATGAATGGCAGAAAATGGTCCCCAAGTAAAACAACATAATCATTTTCTGTCACTGATCGGTTCAGTTGCACCAGAGACCCAGTCCATTCCGCGTAAACACAGCCGACACCTTGCACCGTGTCTTGTTGACAACTTGGCTTCGTGGGGTCTGCGGAAAATTACAACACTACCATTAGCTCCTACCAACCGAAATTGGGTTTCAGCTGACTGGGCTACAGTTTTCTAGTCATCTCGGTTCCTACCAATATGGTCACAAGCCTAGGAGAGGCGCTGAAGGGGATGCAGTGCTGTTTAGCAAAGGCACTCGTGTCGGTCCTCTGCTCCCATAGTCCAGTAACGCCAAATTTCACCGCACTGTCCTAACGGATACGTTCGGCGTACCTCCCACATTGATTTATGCGGTTATTTTACTCAGTGTTGCTTGTCTGTTGGCACTGACAACACAAACGCCGTTGCTCTTGGTCGTTAAGTGAAGGCCGTCGACCACTGCGTTGTCCGTAGGGAGAGGTAAACCTGAAATACTGTGTCCTCTGCTCACTCCTGACCCTGTGAATCTCGGAATATAGAATTCCCTAACAATTTCCGAAGCGGAATGTCCCATACGTCTAGCTCCAACTAGCATTCCGCATTTAAAGACTGTTCAGTATGTGTCAAGCATATGTAAACAGATGTGGTATTGTTTACCGTATTTGTATTGTGTAACAAGCATCTGTGAGCAATATGTATATGGACATAGCCTGTTGCACAAGGTGCTGTGCGTTTTTAAATATTGTAGCAATGACATACGTTTAAAATGTGCTGAGGTGTATGCACTTGACATCTTGTGTGTGAGGTTCAGCGTAAAATGAACATGTTTCATTACAAAGAATATTTAAGACCTGAAGATGACAGCTGCCTCGTGATGACTGGGTATTGTGTGATGTCCTTAGGTTAGTTAGGTTTAAGTAGTTCTAAGTTCTAGGGGACTGATGACCATAGATGTTAAGTCCCATAGTTCTCAGAGCCATTTGAACCATTTTTTGAAGATGACAGCTAAGACTGTTGAAACCGGTTGTCTTGAATAAAAAATATTTTGTGCGATCTTTTCTTTTGAATGGTATTCAACCCATGGCTTCTGTCACCCCATTATAAATCAAGACTGCCGGACGTGGATTTGAACAGCCATTCTCCCGAATGTGAGTCCAGTGTGCTAACTACTGCGCCACCACGCTCGGTATGGAGGAAGAGAAAAGGAAAGAAGAAAGTCACAACACACAGATAATGAATAGAAGGGTCAAGAAAGAGGCGTGATTCATAGATAATAGAAATGAGAAAGAAGCGGAAGTGGGAGAAGATAGGAAGGAGCATTGGTTTCACTATTTGACTATTTGAAAGAAGGCCATATATGTTAACTTTTGGTGAAAACGTTATAAGGGCGACAGAAGACAGAAATTCCGCTTCTTCTTAAAAGCAATAGGGCATTGAATCGTGGTCAAAGTGCATGGATGCTCGTTCCAGGGCCAGCCAGAGGTAAAAGCGAAGGAGTTTGCGAATGTTTTTGTTTTATAAATGAGCACAGCTAGGATACTAGATAAGTGGGACCTTGTGTTTCGATTATGATCAGATGATAGGTATTCAGTCATACCTGTAACTTGGGTGCTTGCGCACTGAGTAGCCGATGAAGTAGATATATTGTATGGTAGTCACGTACCTTGTCTGGCCACAACAACTCTAATTGAACGTATGAAGTGCCGACATGGTCATATTGACGAATCTGAGATGTAGTGCACACAAGCATTTATGGTTAGTTCGAACATTCTAGTGTTTTCACAACTGATGCTATGCTGAATTACATCACAATAGTGAATTCGCATTCAGAGTACATATGTGCGAAACTTTTTGAGGGCATTAAGGCAAGTGGAAGTATTTCGGCACATAGCGACAGTATATTTGGCCCAGCTGGGATGCTCATCCTAAGCAATACCACTGTATTTCATTGCTTTCTGATATGGTATTGAAATACTGTCGAGCAAAATACAAGGCACTTGTTCGTCGATATTATGAACTTATTAATTTCTGATGGGATACTAAGATTCCTTGCAACATTTTTGTAATTAGTTTTAGTCCTAGGTAGTGCGCCCATGTTACCACTAAAGACCGATCATCATTCATCTGAACAATCGCAGAATTTATATCTTCAGCTCCGCCACTTAGATAATGCTGGAGGTTGCTAGCATAGAAACGATATTTGCAGAAGAACAGAACCGATGAAATGAAAAGGAAAACAAAATTGGGCCTATGACTGAGCCCTGAGAGAATACATTTCAAAGACGATTTTTCATTCCCGCAGTCAATGAGACGGATCCATCAGATCAATTTCATAAGTATTTCTACCATTGTAAACCATTCCTGTTCTGCATTAACACACGTTACCCACGTGCAGAGATAGCATGCCTTTCGGGAGGAAGTGAATCGCTTTAATTCCGATATTTGTATTGATATTTGAGCACCTGTACCCTTCCTGTGATCTTTTCCTATTATTTAATCCAATTTGGGTAGATGAGAAGAGCAAATATGAACTTCATAAGGGTGGCCGGTCCCTGTTGTCTGCTAATGCAGTTTTACCAATGGCGTTAGTTTAGGCGGAAAGGCAGAGAGATTTAACTTGATCGTGATGAGGTGTCTGAGCAAGTAGTTACGGTTAGGTTGGCTATGGTGTGATCCGGTCATCTCTGGTGGCCATCTCCGATTTGGGGATAGAGGGGAACGTTTATAGCTCGTCCGGTACAATAACACTTTGCTGCAGAGAATGAGTAAGATCGGACGTATCTTCAGACAGTCTGTAGGTGGAGGTGTCTGAAATTACTTAGCATTGCCGGCGGCTGTGGCCGAGTGGTTCTAGGTGCTTCAGTCCGGAACCGCGCTGCTGCTACGGTCGCAGGTTCGAATCCTGCCTCGGGCATGGATGTGTATGATGTCCTTAGGTTAGTTAGGTTTAAGTAGTTCTAAGTCTAGGGGACTGACGACCTCAGATATAAAGTCCCATAGTGCTTAGAGCCATTTGAATCATTTCTATTTAGCATGCGATGTTCATTTTTAATAATCTTTATTTCGGCAAGCTAATATTACGGGGAAATCATTCTAACTGCGGTAGGGGTATTTTCGGCTGTGGATTTACCGTTATTCTTGTGTTTTTGAGAGCAGTTACTTTGCCTCTGATTGAGTTGTCTTTCACATGGTGTTCAGTAGAATAAAACTTTGTTCTCTGATACAGTTGAATGTGTCATGTTAATTGGCAAAACACAACTGTGCGAAATGCGGAAATAAATTTCATATTTTCCTTGAATTTAGGGGACTTGCAAATTGGCAACTTTATTCATCTAGGACGCCATACGGCTAGGTGCAGAAGTCAATTTTTTTCTTCCGTTACTTATCGATACAAACATTACTTGGAATATGGGGCAACCACAGCTGTCGTAACCCCTTTCAACTAATAAAACCGGAAAAGCTGCCAGAAATTGATATATATATATCTCAGTCACAAGTAGTTTCGTGACCATAAAGTCACAGCTTCAAGAGAAAAACAGGCAACATAAAGAAGATACACAGATTACAGTTAGATCTAACGACAGCTTTGAGTGTATCAAAGTGCTGCAGTGTTCATCACCAAGTGAGGACTCTGGACCTTAAATTGTGATTAGCTCTCCATGAGGGTTCCTATGGTCGTCCTCCAGTTTTGTCCATTTCTTTGGATTTGGGTCTTCCTATAATTTTCTCTTTAGGGTTTCGTCTTGCCTCGTGTCTTCTGTCATTTTATGGATCACGGGTGCGTTTTTATGCGTCAGTTTCAAGCAAGAAGATAAGGACGTCTATTATTTACTTTCATGGAGAGCTAATCACAACTAAAGGTCCATAGTCGTCACCTGGTAATTGACACTGCAGCACTTTGATACAGTCAAACTTGAATATGTGGCTTAGTGGTCATGAAACTAGTTGTGATTGAGTAATTAAATGGTTCAAATGGCTCTGAGCACTATGGGACTTAACATCTGAGGTCATCACTCCCCTAGAACTTAGAACTACTTAAACCTAACTAACCTAAGGACATCACACACATCCATGCCCGAGGCAGGATTCGAACCTGCGACCGTAGCAGACGCGCTTCCGGACTGAAGGGCCTAGAACCGCACGGCCACCGCGGCCGGCGTTTGAGTAATTAACGAAGCAGTTTCTGGCAGGTGCTGCAGTATTACTAGTTGAAATGAATTTATCACTAAACGCTTGCACCTTCAGTGCATATGCACTATATGTGCAGATTTCCACATTGAATTTGATTTTTCTTCGAGAAGAAACAAGGTTTCTTTGTATTCATACCAGTTTGTTCATCCACATGCCACTTTGACGGCATCGAAATTCATTTCTTTGCTAATCATTCGATGGTTTTAAAATTGCAGAATAGAATGAACATCTACTTGCACGGATCATTTTTTCTCATTTTGGAGTTGTGTAATTTAATGGATTTTTCCCAGTTTGGTTCTTACTCTTAGTTGAGCTAAGACTTGTCTGTCGAGCATGCAGTGGGCCTCATTGTGGTTATTGCCAGCAAAGAAATATTTTCATTTTCCTTTGATGAATGAACAAGCTTGTGATTAAGAGACACCTATCCTTCGTCACGCCTTCTTTGTTTTATTTTCCCTTTTTTTTAAAACATCCCATCCTTCCCTATCACTATTCAATGCAGATAAATTTAATTTTATGTACAGTGGCGACGAAGACTTTGCATTTTTTTTATAATTGTAGTTTCTTTGTGTACAGGGTTATTACAAATGATTGAAGCGATTTCACAGCTGTACAATAACTTTATTATTTGAGATATTTTCACAATGCTTTGCACACACATACAAAAACTCAAAAAGTTTTTTTACGCATTCACAAATGTTCGATATGTGCCCCTTTAGTGATTCGGCAGACATCAAGCCGATAGTCAAGTTCCTCCCACACTCGGCGCAGCATGTCCCCATCAATGAGTTCGAAAGCATCGTTGATGCGAGCTCGCAGTTCTGGCACGTTTCTTGGTAGAGGAGGTTTAAACACTGAATATTTCACATAACCCCACAGAAAGAAATCGCATGGGGTTAGGTCGGGAGAGCGTGGAGGCCATGACATGAATTGCTGATCATGATCTCCACCACGACCGATCCATCGGTTTTCCAATCTCCTGTTTAAGAAATGCCGAACATCATGATGGAAGTGCGGTGGAGCACCATCCTGTTGAAAGATGAAGTCGGCGCTGTCGGTCTCCAGTTGTGGCATGAGCCAATTTTCCAGCATGTCCAGATACACGTGTCCTGTAACGTTTTTTTCGCAGAAGAAACAGGGGCCGTAAACTTTAAACCGTGAGATTGCACAAAACACGTTAACTTTTGGTGAATTGCGAATTTGCTGCACGAATGCGTGAGGATTCTCTACCGCCCAGATTCGCACATTGTGTCTGTTCACTTCACCATGAAGAAAAAATGTTGCTTCATCACTGAAAACAAGTTTCGCACTGAACACATCCTCTTCCATGAGCTGTTGCAACCGCGCCGAAAATTCAAAGCGTTTGACTTTGTCATCGGGTATCAGGGCTTGTAGCAATTGTAAACGGTAAGGCTTCTGCCTTAGCATTTTCCGTAAGGTTTTCCAAACCGTCGACTATGGTACGTTTAGCTCCCTGCTTGCTTTATTCGTCGACTTCCGCGGACTACGCGTGAAACTTGCACGCACGCATTCAACCGTTTCTTCGCTCACTGCAGGCCGACCCATTGATTTCCCCTTACAGAGGCACCCAGAAGCTTTAAACTGCGCATACTATCGCCGAATGGAGTTAGCAGTTGGTGGATCTTTGTTGAACGTCGTCCTGAAGTGTCGTTGCACTGCTATGACTGACTGATGTGAGTGCATTTCAAGCACGACATACGCTTTCTCGGCTCCTGTCGCCATTTTGTCTCACTGCGCTCTCGAGCGCTCTGGCGGCAGAAACCTGAAGTGCGGCTTCAGCCGAACAAAACTTTATGAGTTTTTCTACGTATCTGTAGTGTGTCGTGACCGTATGTCAATGAATGGAGCTACAGTGAATTTATGAAATCGCTTCAATCATTTGTAATAGCCCTGTACATTTGAACGAAATAAGCTTGATAAATGAATGTTTAAAAAGAACCCAAGACTTACATATGACAATCACATCCAAATCGTTAATGCATTTACGAACTAATAAGATAAATTTCTGATGAATAAAATTAGGTGTGGCATTCTGACCCTGTTTTTGAAGGAGATAATTAGATAAAGTTATCCATTGCACTTTTTATGAAGGGTGACTCAGATTCGAATCTCAATATATGGACCAGTAAATTGAATAGGAAATATAAGGACAAATTAATAGAGTTAAAGCAACAATTTCTTTTCTGGCGAGATTGCAAGCTAGATACGTTTCTTTTTGTAACGCCTGCCTAAATTATTAGAATGCAGAGACACTTTATACCCCACCCCCCCCTTCCCAGAATTAATATAAATAATTCACAGTAGTAATCTTTTATATGGCGACCCAGCTCAGAATAAATAGAGGATGGTAAAAGTAACATTCTAATAACACATTGTTTGCAAACCGGTTCATTACACTGTAACACAGTAACCATATTTGGTCGTAAATTCAGAAAGTCTGAAAGGGGATTACAGCAGCGCCAGCCATAGGAAGGGGTTGAAGTGTCCACCTTAAGATTGACGCCATGAGCTACAGGGTTGAGTGAGTTCCGTTATGAGGTGATAACACTGACCCAGGAAAAAGCATGGAAATGCGGATGGGTTAAGCAGAAATGTGGTGGTATTACAAATAACAGGTAATGAACTTAAGGAGTGGCAAGCAGCGAGTGCGGGCGACAGATGCCAAATGTAAAGAGTTTCATGTGTACATGATGGACTGTTGTATATAGAAACTAGCTGCAACCAAGGGTAGTGGTTCCAGCAAATTTGAGAGAAAATGTATTGTAGGAGACACATGATCACATGTTAGCGGTTCCTGGGAGCTACAAATCTACCAACGGAAGAGTAGCAGGGAGGTACTGGTGGAGGAATAGAAAGGCAGACGTAGATCAATACGTATGGAATTGTATATTGTGTGTCGAAAGGGAGGGATGATTTGAGTTTGAAGGGAGTTCAATTACAGAGATTACCTGAAGCATTAGCACAGTTTCAGTTAGTTGGGATTGACATCCATATCTTAGATCCTTCCAGTCAGAGACCTGCAGGAAACAGCTATCTGCTCAAAATTACAGATCTTCCTCGATATACGTAAAAATGGTTGCTATTGCAAACCAACACACAGTATCAGTGGCACAAGTGTAAGTTAACAATTGGATAATGAAATTTGGAGTACCTGAGACGATAGTGACCGATCGGGGAACCAACTTTATGTCTAATTTGTTGTAAGAATTATGTCGACTATTTTGTGTAGAGAAACTGAGCACTAGCTCGCAACATACGCAGCGCAAGCTAAAAGAAGAAAAATAGGGAATATGTTTGGATACTATGTGGTCGCATACCATCACAACTGGGTCGTCTATTTAAAATATGTTGTCGCAACATATAACTCAAAAGAGCATACAAATACTGGGTTGTTCCCTTATGAGGTAGTGTATGGCTGTCACCGTTGAGACTAATACACTGACAAGTCACAGTTGTGTGACCATCTACCAGAAGCTTGAATAACCACCTTTTGCGGCGCATACTAATACGAGATGTGTAGGAAGAAGGTCAAAAAGGTTCTGGAAGGTACCGAAAGGGATATGGTGCCATGCCGACTGCAGATCCTCGATCGAGGATCCATGGTGCCAACAACCAGGTGGAGGTAGTCCCACGGATTCTCGACTGGGTTTAAAACCAGGAAGTTTCGTGACTAGGAAGTATGGTAAACCCATCCTGGAGCTCTTCTAATTACGCACCTACGCTGTGAGCTTTGTAACACGTTGGATTCTCCTGCCCGTAGATGCTATCGTGCCGAGGAATAACAACCTACATGTACGGGTTGACACGGTCCCAAGGGTATATGCACACCTGTATTGATCCACTGTGACTTCCAGAATGACGAAATCAACCAGGGAATGACCTCCGACATAACCCTTCCGATGACTGTTGCAGGATGCTTCCTTCCAGACATTTCGTGCCGTACATGTCAGCGGTCATCTGTCGCCACTCAGAGAGAGGACGTCCAGTTGCGATTCTAGTGTGCAAATTCCAGCCTTTGTCGCCGATGAACAGCAGTCAGCGTGGGTGCATGGACCAGGTAGGTATGCAGCATCGTTCGGTGAACGGTCGTGCTGGTAGCTCCTTCGGTTCATCTGGGAGGTCAGTTCCTCAACAGTTGCACATCTATTCGCCTGAACACATCTCTGCAGGCGTCGTTTGCCCCTGTCGTCTATGGTCCGTGATGCACTACAGTTGCCATTTTGGCGTGCATGGTATATTTTAACCATGGTGGAACGCAAACAGTTTACAAACTTAGCCGTTTCGGGAGTGTTCCCTTCCTTGCCATGAGAGCCAATGATCAAGCCCTTTGACGTTAAATAAATCGATCCGTTTCCGCATAACGACTGCTCCAATACGCTTTACATACCATCCACTGCTGGTGCTAAAACCTGCTGTTTGTGGGTGGTTATTGCACGTTGACGTCGAATATAAGCAGTGGTCACATTAATGTAGCTGGACCGATTAAATGCATGAATGTTAAGACGAGGGAATCTTGCCAAAGAATTTACAAGAGGGTTAAGAGAAATATGGAATAGGGTGCCCAGAGCTAACACAAAGTCTCTAGAGAAACAAGAAGAAGCAGTGAGTCGCACAGCAAGATTCCACATTACAAAGTGGCCTAATGGGTCATGTTGTCGACCCCTTATACTCCGAAAGGGAAGATGAGAAAGTTCATTGTGAGGTATCGGCTACCTTATCAGGTCGTAGAACCACGTCGTCAGTAAACGTCAAGATGCCCGCCCGGTTGGCCGTGCGGTCTAATGCACGGCTTTCCGGGCGGGAAGGAGTGTCTGGTCCCCGGCACGAATCCGCCAGGCGGATTTGTGTCGAGATCCGGTGAACCGCCAGCCTGTGGAAGGTTTTTAGGCAGTTTTCCATCTGCCTCGGCGAATATGGGCTGGTTCCCCTTATTCCGCCTCAGTTACACTATGTCGGCGACTGCTGCGCAAACAAGTTCTCCACGTACGCGTACACCACCATTACTCTACCACGCAAACATAGGAGTTACACTCGTCTGGTGTGAGACGTCCGTGGGGGGTCCACCGGGGGCCGAACCGCACAATAACCCTGGGTTCGGTGTGGGGCGGCGGAGGGGTGAAGTGGACTGCAGTAGGCGTCGAGTGGTTGTGGACCACTGCGGTTGCGGCGGGGATGGAGCCTCTCCGTCGTTTCTAGGTACCTGGTTAACATACAAAACAATACATACATACAAACGTGAAGATCCAGTTTCCTACTAGGTCGACGATTGTACATGTTGTACGATTGAAACATTTTAGGGAGAGTCCGAAGGTTATCCCAGGAGGTGTGGAAGTGGGACGAAAGAAGAAGGAGAAAAGATAGGTTCAGAGGAGAGACAGTAAAATGTAGATTAGCCGACGAGCTGAGGCTCGTATACGTATAAACCTCGGGCATAAGAAAAGTTATAAATGTAGTGTCTCGAAGTGCAAGCGAGATGGACTGCTGCAGGGCAGCAGGGGTTTTGAGAAGGAGGAAAGGGTAATAGGAATCCCTGTCCTCTAGTTGATGCATATCCAGTCGATTGGGCAATGTTGAAGTCGCTTTTCTGGGTAAAGGTGAAATGGTTCTTATTGATTTCAGAGGAGAACAGCAGGCATGCAGAAATGGAGGAAGCATAGTTGTGAAGTGCCATAGGGGGAAGATCACAGTGTGTCCAAGCAGGGTAATGAGGGAAGGCCACAAGTCGTGCACAGTGAAATTATTGAACCTGCACGAAAGAAGTAATCAGGTCCGAGTTGTTGAGGTGCACTTGTACTCCCCCTATGAGAAAGTTATAGCAGTAACCAGTTGCTACGAGGAGGGGAAGCATACGACAGCAAAAATGGTAGAACTAGACGGGAGTGGATTGTCGATAAGTGGGACGTTACGCGAAGTAGAGGGACCTACCTTGCGACTACCAGCCACAACCTTAGGAAAGACACAACTGAGCATTGCTCAGCCTCGGTTGTATTGGCCAGAGTTAGTACCTTCCACAGATACTCATTAACAAACAGGAGGGGCGAGCATCTGTGGGGAAACTGATACAGCACGTAGAGCGACAGAAGGAGGACTAGCACTAAGACGGGATCACGTTGACTATCGTTTTATCAGGTTCCCTAGCGACACTTACTCAGCTATTCATAGTCTTTGATTTCATTTACAAGAAATGGAACACGAACCGACGGACAGAACCAGCTACTATTCAAATCACAATGAACTGGATTCCAGGAGACTACAAGGCAACAGAGGTAATCGTAAGTACAGGTCAAGCAGAAGTGCGGATGAACCAGAGGAGGCCGGCCGGTGTGGCCGAGAGGTTCTAGGCGCTTCAGTCTGGGACCGAATCCTGTCTCGGTCATGGATGTGTGTCATGTCCTTAGGTTAGTTAGGCTTAAGTAGTTCTAAGTCTAGGGGACTGATGACCACAGAAGTTAAGTCCCATAGTGCTCAGAGCCATTTGAACCATTTGAACCACCTGCTTAATAGCTTGTTTGTCCGTTTTTGGAGCGGAATGCATCACTTATTCTGTGTATCATGGATCCGACAATTTGTTAATAGGTTTGTGGAGGCATGTGTCATTAAATGTGAACGCGCAGGTCATGTAAATCGCATGAATAACAGGTCGCTGATTTGCGTATGTGGTGATGGCGCCCAATAGCGACCCAGATGGGTTCCATATCATTTACATCAGGCGAATTTGGTCGCAGAGATATCAACGTGAGTTCACTATAAGCTCCTCAAACCACTGTAGCACAACTGTGGCTCCGAGACATGAACAGTTATACTGCTGAAAATGACATCGCCTTCAGGGAAGACATCAAGCATGAAGGGATGCACATGGTTCGCAGCTGTGAGTGGGTCTTCGATTACAACCATAGGTCCCATGCAAGCGCAGGAGAATGTCTCCCATAGCAAACTACTGCTCCCACCAACCTGGGTCCGTGGCCCACTGCACGTTTCAAGCCGCCGTTCACCTGGATGAAGGTGTCTGAGAAGATGACCGTCGACCTAGTGTAGTAAAAACGTGATTCACCCGAAGATCCGACACGTTTCCATTGATCGACCCTAGAATCCTAATGGTCCTGTGCCTGCTGCAGTCGTAATTGACGATGTTTTTGGGCCAACATATGAACAGGTAGGGGTGGTCTTCTGCTAGATCCATGTTCAACAGTGTACGATGAACAGTGTGCTCCGAAACACTTGTGTTCCACCATCATTGTCCTCTTTCGGCAGAAAGGTCACAGATCTTTAACTATCCTACTTTACAGAGCAGACAAGTCCCCAGACCCCATGTGTTGTGAAACTTCGTGGTCGTCCAACCATTAAGCGTCTATTGGTAGTTCCACTGTCCTTCTACCTCTTATTGCAGGTGCTCAGGACAGAATAAGTGAACACCCGACCTACTTCGCCTTCTTCGAGATACTCGTTCACAGGATCTGCGTAATTATAATCTGCCCTTTGTCAAAGTCGTTTATTTCGATGGATTTCCCTGTTTGGAGCTCATATCTTCGCCAGGGTAATCCCCCGTCCATATCTGCTCCGCTTACATATTTTTGTTACCGCGTCACGTGCCCGCAACGCGACGAAGTGGCATCCAACTTCGCGTTGGGAGGTGTTCACAATGATTTGGCTTATCAGTGTATATAACCAAGCCATTTCTACTAAAATCGCTTCTGTCAGTATCACAGCTCTACCTCCATGGGGCAGTGTCACCTGGCCACAATATGAGATGCTGGTGGAGGACCGCAGTTCCCATCTACATCGGGGCAGCCTACCCTGAAGCTCTTCGATCTCGCAGCACCGCCAAAGTGGGCCACGCCGGCCAGGGTTAACTGCCGCGACCACCAGCAGTAGAATTCCTCGGCCAAGTCGCCGCCATCCTGTACAGGGCTGCGGAAAGCTGTATTGATAAAGAGCATTAAGCATTTTCAGGCTGTTTCTCTTGCGCTGACTTGCGTCCAACCAATATACCCAGCTCCTGATGCCTACAGCTCTATACGAAAAATTTATTTATCGCTTTTCCCTGTATGTCAAACGTGTAAGTATCAAAATCTTTCCTTAAGTCTAGTAGTGTCAATATTGGGGCCCCTCGGTCGTTCATGGCATATTTCAGGTCATCATTACCTTCATTGGCGCAGTGTTCGTGCTACGGTGTTTAAAAAACCCGTTGGCCCTTCTGTGACCTGTTCGGACGGAGTTCTGTCTCAGATTACAAAACCCGGACTGATATTTGTCGTATAAATTGAATTCGTATAAGTATTCAGTGATTTGGTTGTGAACAGTATATTCCACATTTATGAATTCAGTGGGAAATATGCTGACTGGTCGGTAGTGATAAGGTACTCCACCTCCTCCTCTATTACATTCATTGTGTTTTAGAAAGATGTAGCCGTCGAGATTCACCGAACTAGTGGGAATATTTGGTTGGAGCCAGGTTCCTGACAGAAGTATTACATGGATGTCAATGTCTTGAAATGTATGATGGAACTCGTCAAGATAAACTGGCAGAGATTGGACATTTGCATGTACAACAAAAAAATGTTCAAATGTGTGTGAAATCTTGTGGGACTTAACTGCTAAGGTCATCAGTCCCTATGCTTCCAGAATGAGATTTTCACTCTGCAGCGGAGTGTGCGCTGATATGAAACTTCCTGGCAGATTAAAACTGTGTGCCCGATGGTAGAGCACTTGCCCGCGAAAGGCAAATGTCCCGAGTTCGAGTCTCGGTCGCGCACACAGTTTTAATCTGCCAGGAAGTTTCAGTCCCTAAGCTTCCACACTACCTAACGTAAATTATCCTAAGGACATACACACACGCCCATGCCCGAGGGAGGACTCGAACCTCCGCCGTGATCAGCCGCATGTACAACATGGAGCTTGGTGCGTTCAGATGCAGAACATGCGAGGATGGCGTTGCTGAACACGTGTGACTCTGGGTCAGTGCTGGCGTGGGAACGAAGTATAAGGAAAAGCGCTAAGGTGGAGGAGAGCTTTTTTCCCGGAAGTGAAAGGGCAAGTTTCTTCAGGAAGGAGGGTGGTTTGGTGGCCAAGGTTAGCCGATTTTGCAGCTGTCTTTAAACAGCTAACTGGTGACAGAAAAAGAAACTCGCTAAACAGAGCTAGAATAATCTGTGCGCCACAGCACTGAAAGCGAGATAAACCGACTAAAACAGGGTGTGCTGTTAATTGCGCTAATGATGAATAATAGCAACAATATGAAAATAAACTGTTAATTAACAATAGAAGTACGGCTAAGCTAGTATCGTATGGACCAAAGAAATAAGAAACAAGGAAAAGACAGGAATTAGTAATGAAATAAAGCAAAGCAGTTAACACATTACTTAAATTGTGGTTCATTATAATCTACAATAACAATAGAAACACACAAAGTTGTGTTCTTAGCTCGTAAAGCACCAGCTTTCTAGTTCATTTGCATTGCAAACTGACCATTTTCGGTATTCACCATAATCCTGCCATCAATTGTCTAAATGTTTATAGCCTAAATCTCAAAACTGCGATATTGAAAATGTTTAACCTCTCAGAGATGAGATTCTCTAGTATTGTCACACCTGACTTGGCGAGTTTTCTCTTCGCTGTGAGGATTTCACGTCTTTTTCTGTACGACACGAACTTCATTCCTCTTGGGCTAGATTTTGTATATCCTTCCGTCCTACGTCCCACTCTACTCGACCGACTTCTGTCAATGTCATGCAGTGCCACTGCAGGCCTGGCATCGTGCGGACAAGATTCATCACTGATTCGTTTGTATTCTCTCTGATATTATCTGGAAGTTTCAACAGTCTCAGATTATTGCATCTCTGATATTCTTCAAGGTTGTCAGACTTCTTAACCAGTTTCTGTTTGCGCAGTCGTGCCCTATCCTCAGTTTCTTTTAAGTATCTGTTAACAGCAAGTATCTCGTTCGCATTCGTCTCCAGGATTTGTTACACTTACTCTGTTACTGCTGCAGTGACAGCGTCAGTGATGGCCCGTACAACGAACCAAACCGTGTCCCGTGCTTCTGGTGCGGCACGTGCCTCAGCCTTGACAAGTGTGGCGATATCAGCGGTCCTGGGCGATGCGGCGGCAACTCCCGGTATCAGCTTGACTCCAGTGTCCTCGGCGTCCTGGCCGTTGGCTGTTCGGTTCAAATAGTTGAAATAGCTCTGAGCACTATGCGACTTAACTTCGGAGGTCATCAGTCGCCTAGAACTTAGAACTAATTAAACCTAACTAACCTAAGGACATCACACACATCCATGCCCGAGGCAGGATTCGAACCTGCGACCGTAGCAGTCGCTCGGCTCCAGACTCTAGCGCCCAGAACCGGCTGGCCACTCCGGAAGAATGGGAAACTTACACATTTCTCGACACATGTGACCACAATTCTTTGGCATCAGGCTGACGAGACAGCAACCATCATTCGCAACCGTAGTTCTCACGTCACCAAAGTCAGATAACTATCTGACAGACACGCTATTACGACATAGATTTCTACCCACAATGCCAGTGGACTATCACCTGCATATACAGGGTGTCCGAAACAAAAAGACCGACAAGCTTCAGGGACAGGATTCTTACACCAAAAGAACAACAAAATATCTAGTAAACATTGACTTGAAAATACATACTGTAAGAACTTATCAGTAGAAGAGATTGTTTCACACTAGCGAAGATGAACAACTGCTCATAGCTCTAAAAGTATGCATTTTAGATGCCATGTTTACAGGACTTTTATTCTAGGTTTGGTGCATACTATCTCCTCCCGAAATATGTAAAGTCCTTGCATTAGAAAAGATCTCTTTTATAGTATCTAAGATTAACAACCCCTCTTTGCTCTTGAGGTATACATTTTAGAGCCCATGCTGACTAGACTTTTTTTCTCTTTTTGCGGTAAGGAACCTGTCCCTAAGGCTTTTCGGTGTTTTTTCAGACACCCTGTATCTGCAGTACTCTTATATCACTCAGTCATACCTTCGCAAATTAAGAGGTTTAACAATGTACTGTCCTTCTGTATATCATCAAATAAGGACTGATGAGAATGAGACGCTGGCACTTTGGCTTAGCAAAACCGTAGACAGATAAGGATATAATACTGCAAGAGTTGGACCTAATTGTGAGCTATTAACTGGGTCAACCTGTTACAGTTGCAAGTCGTGCTTCTGCAGAGACCAATACAAATGTTAATATAACAAATCGGGTAGTGGCTAATAATTTTACGCCATGGGAGGTTAAACAGCACAGTGTGACAATCATTGACGTCAGAAGAACAAGAATAACTATAAAAACAGTTAGGGGTATAGAGAACTGGAAGGCTTTGCTTTGGAGAGAGAAAACTGAAGGGCACTTATTGTTGAAACAGTTTTCAATGTAGACTGCTTACCTGAAAACCTAGTCACCAGAGCCGATAACCTAACCGACCTCCTTCAGAGTGTGCTGACAAATTATACCCTTAACACATGGAAGAGACCCTTTCTTAAGATTCCTGGGAATAGGAAGTTGATAGTGTTATGTGCAGATGCATATAATATATGGCGAAATTACCAGAGCTCCTTAAGGGGTGTCACAAAATATGAAAGGTAATTATATACCAGAATCTTAAACAAGCATTTGGAACAAAGATTCGAGAAACTGAGCCGGAGCCTTTCCTAAATAAGGAACGGACTAGACGAGTTTAGAGCACACTTACAATGATAAGCTACTCCCGTTTGCTACGGTTCAAACGGCTCTGAGCACTATGCGACTTAACTTCTGAGGTCATCAGTCGCCTAGAACTTAGAAATAATTAAACCTAACTAACCTAAGGACATCACACACATCCATGCCCGAGGCAGAATTCGAACCTGCGACCGTAGCGGTCGCTCGGTTCCAGACTGTAGCGCCCAGAACCGCACGGCCAATCCGGCCGGCTGTTTGCTAAGGATGAAGTAGCATAGCATAGGCTCAAGAGAATATCTTTTTAGAAGTGATACAAAAGGTATCGTCAAACATAGGATCAATCTTAACACATCTATTGAATGAGGCTCTTAGACAATGCAGTTTATGTATGGTAGAAAAACTTTAACTACGTACAGACAATGAAGCATAAAATTTATTTGTAGGTATGAAATGAGGACACATATTGGAAATGAAAATGGCAGTAGCGTTTTGAGATAACTGACTAGTAATAATGGTGCATGTGCATAACAAGCATGCTGCTACCCACTGTAAGTACTGGTAATTTTTGTAAGAGAATTAACTGACTCTTCCATCCTAATCAGGAAAAAGGGGCTGTGTCAGTTGAGGACTCCACATGAACCTGCCAGCAGAGGTTTGAGGTTACGGCAGGGCAGCAGTTCTGCAAACTGAGTCTCTCCATGGTCTTAGTGCCACGGTGTGGCTGGCCACACCAGGTCGTCTCAGTAGTAGGCTAAAATGGGCATCAGGGCGTTTTGTTAATGTGGGTTGTCTGCATCAAAGGCAACCATAAATTCAGGGGTAAACCTAATGTTCTGCTCCATGTCAGCCCTCAACCTGTTGTTCTCTTTTGACTGACAGCCCCATAACCTATACTTGTACATCACATTTGATATTAAATTGATATGTAAATTAATTAAATTGTGACAGCTGACTGATTTATGACCTTATCCTGTTGTTCTTCCGAGTGGATTATAACCCCCTAAGGTTGATTTATGACGCCCTGGGGATAATCTGTCATTCTGAAAAACCTTCTCCCAACCCCTCCCTCTCCCACTCATCCTCCCAAACCCCTCTGGAAATCTCCAGCCCCCTCCTTCCCCTCACCCATGCAGGTACATTTTCAGGCCTGTGTTCTTCAAACAGCCCCCTCCCATTCTATAAATTTGATTGACTAATTAAATTGATCATTTGATTAACCCCTCCCCTCTGGGAAACCTTCTGCCCTCCCCTCCCATCCCCCACCCAGAAATTGGTGTCTCTGCGCTGGAGAGAAAGGATCTCACAACAGGAAATTCAATTACATAGCAGAGGGTAAATTGTTTGTTTATAAAATTCAATTTTCTGAGGTTGGCTCTCTCTTGCTCATCGATGTCTCCTGTTTGGGAAGATGCAGGTTTTGTAAAATGCATCAAATTAAATCGCTCGCCTTTTCCATTACGATTGTGCTAGGAATACAACAACATTACTCACTGTATGTAATTAAATTGTTAAAAATCTTTCACACCAACTGCAGGGCATTGCGTGCTCATGCTCTCGCCGCTACACATATTCCTGCAACCGGTGTCGACTCTGCACAGACAGCAACTTATGTACTGTGCAGAGCAGAAGTCACGTTAATCGCCCTGATCCAAAGCATGCTTCCAGTCGTGAGCAACCTCAAGTGAATGCTTCCTGTTTGTGTGAACCAACCTGTCCACACCTGTCGACCAAGGTATCCTCAAATAGTATACTCTGATTGGTTCCTACCATATTTGTTCATCTATATAAACCTTACCCCCTCCACTCCTGGTCACTGTCTGCTGTCATTTACAGTCAGGTCAGCTTGCTCCTTACTTGTGTGCATTATTAGTCTGTTTGTTTCGTCATCTCTATAGGAATGTGAAGCATTCTGCAGCAGCATCAGGCAACAGCAGCTGTACTGCCAGTGGCAGCAAATGCTAAAGGCAATCGGAATTACCTTATAAGTACAAATTCAAACCGGCAACCATGACTTCATCCCTATAGCCTAAGAATTTCACAGTGCTGAATACATTTCGTATTATAGTTTCAGTGCCCATTGACCTAATAGTGGAAGAGGTGAAGCCAGAGGTCCAACAGTGGCAGCAACAGTGGTAATATCGTCACAAGTAGTATATATATATATATATATATATTTCTTTGTTCATATATGTAGTATGTTGCTACTATTTAACAGTCAGTCAGTGAGTCTTTGCTATTGTACATGTTTTTGTGGATCAAAATCACTAAAAGTTATTTTTTCACTGAGAATTTCATACATGATTATTAATTTTTTATCATAGTAAAAAAATCAACTTACGTAATATGTTGTTGTCGTACATGATTCTAAGCATCAAAATCGGTAAACATAACTTCTTTTTTCGTATATTTGCGTTTTTTTATCATAGTACTGTGTATACGTAATTTCTTTCTAAAAATTTCATTGTATGCATAACACATTGTTGTTGAAGTAGCTGATTTGGAGGATCAAAATCGATAAAATGTTACTTCTTTTCTTTTCAATAAGAATTTCGTTTTCTTTCAGTACACGTCCAGCAGATACCTGACGACCTGGCTGCTGAAAGCCACCACCAGCAGCAAAATTATTGTAACTAATAAATATATTTTTCATTTTCTTCATAGTATTGTGTATATATACTATGTTCCTGTTTCATAAAAATTTCATCAGAAACATGAAATATGTCACGTATTCTTTGTTGTAGATGATTTCGTAGCAGAGGAATATGACTAGGGAGGGGTATTCGTTAGGGATAACCTTGACCCATTGCACATCTCCTGTAAGTGTATTTTTTTCTCAGTTATTTTGTGTATATGTTATTATTATTAGACCGGCGGACTTGAGTGAAATAAAACAGCTCTCGCGGACCAAACACACCCTCTGCGTTTGACAACCGTAGTTGTAAATTGGAGCTTGCTCCAACTAATGTTGACAACCTTCGAAAGTCAAAAATGGAAAGATCTTTTAGGAAAAAAATTCCACCGTCCTGCTCAAAAAGGCAGGAAAAGGCTACATCGGATTCGGTGGGTAGTCCATTAGAAGACAGCAACGAATCGGAGCGTTTGTAACCATCAAAATACACACTAAAACACAAAAAGAAGATTAAATTCTATAGCATCACACAACATAAACTCACTACATCAGAGCGGAAAACTCAAGGAGCTCATAGACGAACTAAATAAACAAAAAAAATTTATAACAGGGATCCAAGAAATGAGAAACACCACAGAGGTCCCATTCGAATCACAAGGATACATAATTTATAATAGGAAACCAGGACCGAGGGCAATGAAACAATGTTCCCAGTTTGGAACAGGTTTTTCAGTAAACATAAAAATAATAGATTCAGTAACGGATCTCCAAGCAGTATCACCAAGAATTGCGACTCTAAGCTTTAAAACAATGAATAAAACCTATACAATAATAAATGCTCATGCCCCAACAAATGAAAAAAATTGTCTAACAAAAACAAAGGGAGAGGTAGATAAATTTTGGGACCTTCTAGAACAAACTGTGAACAGAGTAAATAAAAAGAATGTAAAAATCCTATTGAGAGATTTCAATGTTCAGTTGGGAAAACAAAGGAAATATAAACATATAATTGGAAAATGGAGTCCACATAAATTTACAAACAAAAACGGTCAAAGACTTGTAGAACTCCGCAGAGAACACAACCTTATATCTAAATCAGCATATTTTAAGAGGAATCCAAGTAAACTTAAAACATAGAAACATCCAGACTGGAGGAAGGGGGAGTGGCAGCTAGACCATGTCTGTATGAAGAAAAATTTTCATAAGGAGATCCACAATGTTGAAGTACTGAGAGGAGTAGACACAGGCTCAGACCATTATATAGTTAAAATTAAAATCAAATTCACTCCGTTAAAGAAGAGGACCGGAAAAACTAATTAAATAAAAAGGAGGTTTGACCCACATCAGCTAATTAAAAATAATAAATTCCAACAAATAACACAAACCATCAAATTAACAGATGATCTAGATCAACTACTGCCTAGTCTTAAAAAAGAAGCAGAGAATCTAGCTCCCTTGAACCCACGAAGGAAACATACATGGTGGACATCAGAAAGTGACAAATTCCATGAAGATAGACAGCAAAAATGGTTACAGTTTCAAGTACATAAAACCGAAGAAAATGCTATCAACGTAAAAAACCAAAGAAAAAAAATTCACACAAAATATTAGAAGAATCAAGAGAGGATTCCATAAAGATATTATAAACTCTATAGAAGATAATTATCATAAAACCAACTCCAGGAACTACTATAAAATCTTCAGGAAACAACTACAACAATATGAGGCCACTACACTAATACTGAAAGATGAAGATGGAAGAATGACACACAGTAACAAGGAAAATGGAGATATCATGGCAAAAGCATTTAACAAATTTCTGAATTGCGAGGAACCCAAAGAACCCTTACAAATCAACATAAATACCCCAATAAAAACCAAACCTAACAAACTAGACCCTCCAACTTTCCAAGAAGTAGAAAAAATTCTTAAAGAACAAAAAAAATTAGAAGGCATGTGGAGAAGATCAGATTTTTGTTGAAATGTGGAAATACGCAAGTGACACAGTCAAGACCTTCTTACACATGGCTCTATCAAAAATTTGGGTAACAGAAAGATTCCCCGAACATTGGACCACAGCTATCATCCACCCACTACACAAAAAGGGAGATAAGAGCAACCCAGACAACTACAGAGGAGTCTCTCTCCTAGATTGCACATACAAAATTCTATCCAAGATCGTATATGAAAGAATCAAGGAGCAATTAGAACAGGAGTTAGGGGAATATCAAGGAGGTTTCAGACCATGGAGAATCTGTGCAGAGCAGATAATTAGTTTAAAATTGATTATGGCATACTACAAGAAACGGAACATACCTCTGGCAATAACATTTGTAGATTTTAAGAAGGCATATTACTGTCTCCATACAGACCTTCAGTATTAAACTTTTTAAGAAATCTAGGACTCCATTCAAAACTAATTAAAATAATACAACTCACTCTAACCAACACCAAATCAAAAGTGAAGTTTAGAGGAGAAATTTCGGAACCATTCCTCACAAAAACAGGCTTAAGACAAGGTGACTGCCTATCACCATTACTGTTGAACTGTGCACTGGAATACATAATGAGAGAATGGTACAAGAACAATCCAAAGATGATAAGAATTGGAAGTGGAAAAGATGATATTAGCTCAAGCTGCTTGGGATTCGCTGATGATCTTGCTCTCCTAGCCAACACCGTTCAAGAAGCCAGGCAACAAGTGAAATCACTACAAGAAATAGGAGAGAAAGTAGGCCTTAGAATATCATTTGAATAAACGGAAATTATGCTAACTGATCCACCACTTGCAAACAAAATTACAATAGGAGAACAGGAAATCAAAATTGTTGATAAATTTAAATATTTAGGCGAAATAATAACATACAATCTAAATGAGAAGCCATCAGGACAGAATAGAATTAAAAAAAACTGAACTACGCAAATTACATTACCAAAACTACATACAACAAAAAAAGCCTATCTATAGATGCAAAATTAAAACACTATAAAGCAGTTACACAACCAGAAATAACGTATGCAGCTGAAACTATCTTAAAAAAAACTAATACAGCAGAAATTGACAGAATATTAAAAATAGAAGGAAAAATAATTAGGACATGTATAAATAAACAGTATAAAATAAATGGACATTGGAGAATAGCATCAAATGAAGCAGTATATAAGAAAATAGAACCAGTCATGAGCACGATCAGGAATAAACGCATCTCATTCTTTGGACATCTAATGAGGACTCCAGAAAACAGAATTATTAAAAAAAATAATACATAAATTGTGGAATAGCAAGAGCGACATTAAATGGATCACAGAAATTAAGGAAGATATAAAAGAACGCCAAATTACAATAGATGATCTAAAAAACAAGACAGAGAAAACCAGAAAACTGCAAGACCCGCACACCAGACTACGAATGAAAATCAATAAAAGTCGTACAGGAAGAGTTGTGTCAGATGAAGAAAGAAAGAAAATATCTGAAAGAATGAAGAAATATTGGGCAGAGAGAAGAGCAAAACACCTTTCATATAAGAATAGACTCTAATAATTATATTACCTAAATATCATATTACGTTATTTTTGAGCCAGATTGTATCCCTGTGTAACAACTTGTTTACACCTTTGTATTTTTGACTAGAGTGGCCCAATGAAGGCCATAAAATAAATAATAATAATAATTATTATTATTATTAGATCATTATGTTGGAGGGGAGCTGAATAGACGAATCTTCCCCAATTCAGATGAGGATGAAATATCTGAGTGGGTGGAGGAATTGAGAGAGACCTTCATTGTTGTGAGGAGAGTAGTAGGGCAACACGAACATCAGGACAGTTTGTTAATGCACATTGCCTATTAGGGTCAAGTATACATGCAGGGGCAAACCTATTGCTTACAATGAAATGAATACCCCTAGCTGCCAACAGGCATTGATATGAGTCAAGGGGAACAGTTGAAAATGTGTGCCCCAACTGGGACTCGAACTCGGGATCTCCCGCTTACATGGCAGACACTCTAGCCATCTGAGCCACCGAGGACAAAAAGGATAGTGCAACTGCAGGGACGTATCTCAGGCACGCCTCCTGTGAGACCCAAATTCATAATATATTGTTCCGCACTATATTCACAGCGCCCTTGTCCATTATACTCATTACTCGCGGCTTTTTGCGGATTCCCTCACTGTTTGTGCATCCGTACAGATGAAGATGGTCAAATGACCTGTGAGCCTTAACTATATCTATATGAAGATGGTATCTGTTCTTTCGGACATGTCCAAAAGGACAGATTCCATTTTCATATATATAAACCTATTGCTCTCTTTTCTTTGACAGGTTCTTAACATACTGTTCGGCTAAGACGACTATGACCACCTGTGGATAACCCTTAATTTTAATTGACAGGTGTTTAACCTACTGATCCGCCACCTCTCCCCTCTCCCTCCTCCTACCAACCCCTCAGAAAACCTCCAATCCCCTTCTCCCCCTCGGTGATACAGGTACACTTTCAGGTCTGAGTTATTCGAGTAGCCTCCTCTCACTCTATCAGTTTGATTGACTGCTTAATTAAATTGGTAAATTAATTAAACCCTCCTCCTCTTGTAAATCCCACCAACCCTATCCTCCCATCTCCCCCTCCACTACCCAGAAATCGGTGGCCTTCTTCTGCAGATGAAGGACCTCACGACAGGAAATTCAATTACATAATGGAGGGTGTATTGTTTATTTAGAAAAAATTCGTTTTGCAGGGGTTGGATCTCTCTTGATCATCATTCTCTTCTGTTTGAGAAGATTCAGATCCTGTAAAATACATCAAAAAGAAGTTATTACATCGACTGCTTTTTTTATTCCGCTCGTACCAGAAATACCGTTATGAAACACACATCACACATAATTATACTGTTAAAAATCTCTCCATCGCGAAGCCTGCGCTGCCCACTGGTCTGCACAGAACGCCACCTGCCTGGGCGGCCCCCACGAAGCAACGTGCGCATCAGCGGCCACGTTATGCACCAGAGGTGGCCTCTTGGGACCCATGACTGACAGACCAGATGTCACGCTAATCCCAGAACAAAAGCATCCAAGAAGTTCATGTAAAGCATGTGCTGTCTCTCTTTTTCCCTCCTGGCCTCCTGGACCTGCACGCGGCATCGGTCATGGTTTGACCGAACCACAAAGAAAGCAACCTTTACCCAGTAATCCCCTGTGGGATACCGATGCACGTGAGAACTCCTTCGAAGGCAAATGCCTTTCGGAAAATAGATTCTGCCATGGACTCTGAACTGCTGCATCCTTCTTGGTGTGCTTTCTTGTGTTGCATTTCGCGAACTGCTTTGGGGTTGCATGCATGAGGTTGCAGAACATTGTCACAAACATAACTTGAAGATATCGTAGGAACTAAACGCACCACTGCGCAAAGAGAGCTTTGCAGCTGAAGAGAGAATATTTAAACAATTCCGAGAAATACCACCACTGCCACGCTTGAGCACATACTCTAACACAAAAGATCGTGACACACTTGTGGAACTATCCCTGAGACACTTCGCGCGCTTTTGTGGGAAATAACCATGATTTTAACACGAGCTGCTTCAGAAGTTCCTATATCCGACTGAATATGTCTCTGAACCCCTATCAAAAAGATCACAGGACAGCAGTTTACCACAATTAAGCGATGTATACCACAACTGTTTGAAAAAAGATCGCTGCACACTTGTGAAACCTCTATCTTCCTCCACTACACCAGAATATTTGCGTACATAAACAAATTAGGTAAAGTGTTTAACGGCTCAACACGTTTACAAATGTTGCTACATGAAATTCAAATGAAAAAGTCAATAATATATTGATACATATTCTTTATTTAATTAGTTTGTGGGAGACGGCGTTCCTCCACATGAGTAGACGTCATGACTGCACCCACACTCTTTTCCCCCATGAGATAATAACTGTAATCACAAGGAAATAGAATGAAGTGCAATATAGTAGCCATCGTTTGGGGTATCCTGCGTGTGTTTCTGTCGTCAGGGCGCCAACACGAACGTCAAAACACCCCTCGTAATTACAGATTGCATTACTAAATACCAACGACAGCGGACCAGATATTGCCACCCTTTGATCTTGCGGCCCCCAAACAAAGCATCAAATGGCGGCATTCTGTTTATCAGCAAATTCCAAACTCGCTTCCTGTCTCTGTCGCTGTCAAGAGGACACTCTCTGCTTGTCTGTGTGAACCAACGTCTCCAATCACGAAAATGGAGATATTCAGAATAGTTTAGTTCTATTGGCTAATGGAGGAGACGAAGGGAAAACTGAAGCAATTTCGACATCGAAAATAAAGCGAAATAATCGATTTGCCCTACTCTTTCAAATTAATTGTTTTACAATTTACAGTTGTCAGATAGATCGCTTAAAACACTCACATCTATGTTATGATGATCCCCCTTTATAATAAAACATATTTTCAACATTTGAGTATCAAACACAAACATTGTGCAAATCAACTAATGAAATTTCCGTTTCAAACAGATCGTAGCGCTAAATATATCCGAGGTCTTGTACGCCTCCTCCTCCACCACAATGTTTCCACTAAACATATCTAGTGAAAAAAATCGTGACGATGATACAAACGCGCCATCAGGAAGAGCGTCGTCCGCCGACTGCAGGGTAGCCCTGTCCGCGCCAACTTGGACAGGGAGAGACCCACACCCGTGCTGGCCATCCCCGTCCGTACCGAACGAATGCGTGCATGCAATCCAGCTATTGGAAACAACAAATTGATCAATCCGGAATTTCACGTCGCGATTGTGTTTTTAAAAGTACTGCATAGTTCCTAAATTGGTTCTCTCAGCTACTTCCGGAAGCAGGGAGGAAGGTAATACTGCGAGATAGAATAGAGACAACAACAAATACCACTGCAGACAGAGTCCACTGCGATGTATTGAGAAGCACTAAACTTAACACACATAAACCAAGATCCAGTCCGCAGCAGACAGCCGAAAACACTCAAAAAGCCCACTCACTCACTTCCCTGACGTTCACATGCCTCTCGTCCACCGCCAGCGCGCCCTCACCCAAAATTTCCACCGCGGCAGCAGCTGCACTCGTGGATATGCGTGCGTGCCACAGCGCACCGCCCCCGGCTATCGAGGGCATTCAGGGATGACTGCAGTAATAGGAATTCCAATTTTGTAAATACGTCCAGTGCAAATGTCCATCATTTTGAATCTTCTCGCACGCAACAAACACACATCTACTTCTGTCTTGCTCACCCAGAACACTGTACGTGACCGCCCTTGCAGGCAGCCGCGGTGCACTGCGAAACAAGTAGCCGCAGCCTGGACGTATACAGTAGTTCTGAGCTAATACAACCCGACATAGACAAAGCAGTTTAAAAAATCTAATTTACGCAATCCGAGGCAACGATTTTGTTGACCATACACCTCGAATTTCTCATGCGAAATGTAGATTCCTCCCATCTATACGTGCTATTTTCGGAGGTAGAAGAAATCGGACAATACACGCGTTTTTAGGTCGCTAAAGTATCGTTACTTGTTGTGAAAATCGTCTACAGGACTAGGCATATTCCCTCCAAGTATTCTTTCAATAGGTAGAAGAATATCTTTTCTTATCTGTCGCGTCGTGCATTACAGGACCAGAATATTAAACTCATTTTTGGATCATGACGGAGTGCTATGATCTACCACTATCGCAGGACGCCTCCTCACTTTCAAACTCTCTCTTACGGTAACTCAATGCCTCGCCACATACAAATTCTTTTAAGGTAACAGCACAGAGAAGTTGTAAATATTAGTTCGATACTGTGTATCACTTTATAAATTCAGTAGCGCATCTGATTTTATTACGGTGATTAACTCCCCCTATGTATGTGGACGATTGAAACATATTGAAAAGATATAGCCGCAACGAAAAAACCGCCAAGTGAAGAGTTATATATGTGGTGCCCTAGTCATCGCCTACACCCACCACGCAGCATGTCACTGATTTCAAATTGATAGGGTAATTAATTAAATTGATCAAGAGAGTCGCTTTGCAGGGCGAGTAACTTTTGTTTTTTAGGAGCCGGATTTCACTCACCAGATAGTTCAAATGGGAATCCCTGGACGGAAGACGATGTTCTTTTCGATTAACACTATCGAGAATCGACATTTGAAGCTGACCACAGAAGAATTCTACCGCCGGCAACATACACTATGCGTAAAAACACGATCATAACGACTATGTTACCATCACCCTGCAGAAAATGCAGTCTTGGTTCTACAGGTACACACAACAGTCGCTGACAGTATTACACTCTCTGGTAGAAATGCTGTATGTGATTTGGAATCAAGTTTTTCCATTCAACCATATACCTGCGCTGGATCGTATGTAAATGTCGTTTAATGAGTACAGCCACTTGTGAATCATATTCGTGGCATTCTCATAACAAGAAGCCAGTCACCTTTTTCGAATCTATCTCCTACAGTAAAAGGTGAGGTCAACTGAGTTAATACGTGTTTTGACCACTCGATGGAAATGGGAACAAGTTGTTGTCCTAGCTCCGTCAATGGAGAAGAATGTGTAAGGTCAGCGCCAAAACGAAGCTTTCTGCTGCTACACGAGGTAGTATGAAACACGATACGAACAGTTATTATGATGTTTCTTTTCGGGAAAATTAGAAAGATTCCTCATCATACAGGGACTGGAAGAAGGACGAGGATTTTGCTACTGCACTGTGATGCATTTCCAAACTGTATGCATGTACTACAGTCCAAAGATTGTATTCACGTCTGTCGCCCAAACATTCTATCATCGTTATTTTGTACCATCCAACAAAGAAAAACGATGAAATATAAAATCTTCGCTAACTTCATCTGACGGAGAACTGAATAAGGTTTTACCTCATTTCCCTCTTCTAATATATAGAAAAGTGTGCCGGCATCATACATATTTGGTAGTCCTATGAAATATTTAGATATTGATCCAATAGAGCACGTGGCCAGTGATCGAAGTCACTTGCACAGACCAGTGTAAAGTTTCATCACCTGTACTGTAGGGGGACCATATCCCACAAACTATCAGTCGCAAGAGACAGTCCCTGATTTTACTGTTTGATACATTGTTACTTTCTGCTGTAACATGGTTTGTACACTGCCTGCTCTTTTTTTCTTCCTCCACCACTTAGAGGTCTGTGTCAGATTCTACACTGACATTAACACGTTTAGATCTATTGGCTCTCACAGAAAATTGGACATCGCACGGTATAAATGAAGTTTCTACTGCTTCTACAAACACACACAGTGGATGACTGAAATAAAAAACAGTCACAAAATATGGAAACTGGAAGAGTTTTGCGGCATTGTAGGGCGTTTCCAAAGTGCTGTCCGAAGGTGACTGACGACCTCTACATTAAAACTCATCTTTCACAGTGACGATAATATTACAGAAAATGACGGAAAATACGTGTAAATTGAGGGGAAATACATAGAAATGCGAGGAAGTTGAAGCAGTACTTGCTTGTCTGCTGCTTGGTGTAGAAAAATTCTTGTACATGGGAACAAGTATGCGACTGCAAGAGGAATACAAGAAAAAGTTGACATGGAAGCACTGGGAACCAGGGAAACAGTTATTTTTCGTCGAAGCAAAATTTTACTGTGTGTCTATCGAGGTATGGGTGATACACGCGAGTTGATTGCTGTCTCTGATGCTTTCCTGTAAGAAAAACGACCATCTGAATCTACACTTACTTGCATCTGCGTTAAAGGATGACAGAGTGTGGATGGAGCGATCGGTTGAGACGGAGTTGTTCAAAATGTTTCAAATGGCTCTGAGCATTATGGGACTTGACATCTGAGGTCATCAGTCCCCTAGACTTACAACTACTTGAGCCTACTAACCTAAGGCCATCATACACATCCATGTCCGAGGCAGGATTTGAACCTGCGACCGTAGCAGCGGCGCGGTTCCAGACTGAAGCGCCTAGCACCGCTCGGCCACACCGGCGGTCGATGGAGTTGTAACGAGGTATGGTTTCATGATAGACTGATGATGCATTCTAGAGAGATATGTAGATGTTGCTGCAGGTCATTTGACCATTTTTTTCCATTGTTTTGCCTGGATGTATCAGTTGTGTGACATAACCTGCATTCGATGCGTGTGCTGTGTGAGACTTAGACCACAGTCGACTTGCGATCGTTTGTAGCATACCTCTCAGTCATCAGAGGACTTCCATCTCGTGTGTGATGATGGTGAAACATGTCCATCCTGTTTCGACACATTCCTCTAGACGAGTGAAGATTTGTGTGATGTACTCCATTCCCCTGCTTCATCTTGGGCATTTAAATCGAATCTTCAATTTCATGACTAGCGATAGGTGTTTATGACGTACTGCAATCCTACTGTATACATCTACTTGACAGATGTGTTGTTTATAGAGTTAGCGGCTGCATGACATGTAATTTCATATATCGAACACCGCTCCTATGCGTTTATCTGTTTCTTTGTAAGAGGCATTCTCCGTTACTAGCGATCATTTTATATACGAATGATGTGAGAATAGTATAATTTCTGAACAGTGATTGGATGTGAACTCTGGGCGATACAAGCCTCTGAAAAGCTATATTGTGCATGTAATACAAGGAATCCATGTTTTAACGATGTAGTTTTTCATTTTACAATTTGTCACCATAGCTTATCGTAGAGAAACCAGCAAGGAGAGTGTATGGCATGCACTGGAAAAACACATATAAAAAAAGTTTTGCATCAATATCCACAGCCAACGTCTATCTTCAGGAGTTCCCAGGGCTCCTGAAAATAGACGTTCGCTGTGGATATTGTATAACAACACAGTCCCTTCGACTGTTCAGGCTCGTGATGTCTGTAGTTCAATTATGCCTAGACGGTCAATACCGCCATTCGATCGCGTCCACTATGTTACTTTGTGCCAGGAAGGGCTCTCAACAACGGAAGTGTCCAGTTGTCTCGGAGTGAACCAAAGCGATGTAGTTCGGACATGGAGGAGATACAGAGAGACAGGAACTGTCGATGACATGCCTCGCTCAGGCCGCCCAAGGGCTACTACTGCAGTCGATGACCGCTACATACGGATTACGGCTCGGAGGAACCCTGACAGCAACGCCACCATGTTGAATAATACTCTTCGTGCAGCCACAGGACGTCGTGTTACGACTTAAACTGTGTGCAATAGGCTGCATGATGCGCAATTTCACTCCCGACGTGCATGGCTAGGTCCATCTTTGCAACGACGACACCATGCAGCGCGGTACCGATGGGCCCAAAAACATGCCAAATGGACCGCACAGGACTGGCATCATGTTCTCTTCAGCGATGAGTGTCGCAAATGCCTTGAACCAGACAATCATCGGACACGTTTTTGGAAGCAACCCAGTCTGGCTGAACGCCTTAGACGCACTGTCCAGGGAATACAGTAAGGTGGAGGTTCCTTGATGTTTTGGGGTGGCATTATGTGGGGCCGATGTACGCCACTGGTGGTCATCGAAGGAGCCGCAACGGCTGTACGATATGTGAATGCCATCCTCTGACCGATAGTGCAACCTTATCGACAGCATGTTGGTGAGGCATTCGTCTTCATGGACGAAAATTCGCGCCCCCATCGTGCACATCTTGTAAATGACTTCCTTCAGGATAACGACATCGCTCGACTAGAGTGGCCAGCATATTCTTCAGACATGAACATGCCTAGGATAGATTGAAAAGGGCTGTTTTTGGACGACGTGACCCACCAACCACTTGGACGTCGAATCTCCGTTGAGGACTGGGACAAGCTGGACCAACAGTGCATTGATGAACTTGTAGATAGTATCCCACGACGAATACAGGCATGCATCAATGCAAGATGGTTGGTTGGGGGAAGGAGACCAGACAGCGTGGTCATCGGTCTCATCGGATTAGGGAAGGATGGGGAAGGAAGTCGGCCGTGCCCTTTCAGAGGAACCATCCCGACATTTGCCTGGACTGATTTAGGGAAATCACGGAAAACCTAAATCAGGATGGCCGGACGCGGGATTGAACCGTCGTCCTTCCGAATGCGAGTCCAGTGTCTAACCACTGCGCCAATCAATGCAAGAGGACGTGCTACTGTGTATTAGAGGTACCGGTGTGTATGGCAATCTGGACCACCACCTCTGAAGGTCTCGCTGAATGGTGGTACAACATGCAATGTGTGGTTTTCATGAGCAATAAAAAGGGCAGAAATGATGTTTATGTTGATCTCTATTCCAAATTTTCTGTACAGTTTTCGAAACTCTCGGCACCAAGGTGATGCAAACTTTTTTTTATGTGTGTATATTTCTTACATTTCAATAGTAATAGCGTTGCATATCACACCACTAATAGGTCGGAAACTGCAACTATCTAACATTATAGGGTGTTTTAAACGCAGAGCCGTGTAGCCTTAGGAGTGCATGTGTTTATGTCTTTTCTTAACAATACGTCCTTGGTACTGACCCCAGCCACTAGAACAATAATTTATAATTGATAGCGCAGTTGATTTACGTAAAATGTATCAAACTCCGTCCACCTGTAGTTCTATCACGCATAAAAATCACCCGTTTCTTGTTCTTAACCAGCTATTACATCATTACAACACTTTCGTATCAACTATCCACCGATAAGGAGTGGTAGCCTCCTCGACATTCATGCACGTGGAGTAATCTTGAGCTCTTGGATGGGTGCGGCACAGCAGTTACAGAGTTGATTCGCCCTGTTCCTTCACGGAAGGTTCAATGTAGCGATCTACTTCTGATCAGCTGCAGATTAAAACGGTGACATTGTTGCAGGAAGCGTTGGTCAAAGACAGTGCAAGGATATCTTTCAATCTCTAACTTTCCTATGAATGCGAGAGTGCTCTGTGACTCCCATCCATACAGGGAAAGGAGGGCAATCGTAAATGTACATTACGCGCTCTAATCGAAGTATATCGGTGGTATTTTTTCCATCCCATCTGTCCATTGGTACGCCGTTAATTAACACATAATGATTGAGTGACATCCCTTGTTTGACATGGAGAAAGAGTCTTGGTCGGGGGCCAAATCCTTCCGAGGATGGCTAGCACCGCAACAGTGATCGTGCACATGTCTATAATATGAGGACTTAATCGAAACTGAACACCGAGCCATCAGCTATCCCGTCACTGTGAAAGATGAGTTTAAATGTAGAGGTCGTCAGTCAACTTCGGACGGAAGTTTGGAAACGCTCTATAATGCCGCAAAACTCTTCCAGTTTCCTTATATTGTGTCTTTTATTTCAATCATCCATTGTGTGTGTTGTGGGAGCATCAGCAACTTGACTCACACTGAGTGATGTCCAGTTTTCTGTGACTGCCAATGGATTAATGTCAGTTTATAATCTGACACAAACATCGAAGTTTTAGCGGAAAAAAGTATGGCGGTGTACACAACGTGTTAGTGCAGAAAAAAATTATGGATCAATGAACAAAACAAATGGTTCAAATGGCTCTGAGCACTATGGGACTTAACTTCTGAGGTCATCAGTCCCCTAGAACGTAGAACCACTTAAAACTAACTAACCTAAGCACATCACACACATCCATGCCCGAGGTAGGATTTGAACCTGCGACCGTAGCCGTCGCGCGGTTCCAGACTGAAGCGCCTACAACCGCTCGGCCACTCCGGCCGGCAAAGAACAAAACAGGGAGGCTCTCTTGCGAATGATAGTCTTTGCGATGTGGTCCCCCTACAGTACATGCAATGAAACCTAACACTGGTCTGTGCAAGCGTCTTCTATCACTGGCCACCTGCTCCATGGGATCAATGCCTATATATTAAATAGGACCATCTCAAATGCTCGATACGAGCACATAGGCGGTATTTGTTTTCGATATATCCGAAGATAGATATACAATAAAAATCATGTCAAATTCTCTGTCAGATGAAGTTAGCCAAGCTTTAATAGTTGGTAGTTTTTCTCTGTTGGATGGTACAAAATAACAGACACGAATGCACCCAAGGGTCGCAGATATCCTTCGGACTGTAGTACATGTATGTAGTTTGGAAATGCATCACAATGCAGTACCAAAATCCTCGTCCTTCTTCCTCATCTTGTATGATGGGGAGTCTTCCTAATTTTTCCGATAAGAAATCACATAATAAATTTTCGTACCGTATTTCATACTACCTCGTGTTGCAGCAGAAAGCTTCGTTTTGGCGTTGACATTACACATCGTACACTGTTGACGGAGCTACGACAACATGTTCCCGTTTCTATCGAGTGGTCAAAACACGTTCCAGTCGCATTAACTCAGCTGACCTTAGCTTTTACTGTAGCAGATAGATTCGAAAAAGGTGACTCGCTTCGTGTTATGGCAGTGCCACGAATATGATTCATTAGTGGCTGTAATTAAAAGACATCTCCATAGGATCCAGCACAGGTATATGGTTGAATGGAAAGACTTGATTCCAAATTGCATAGAGCATTTCTACCAGAGGGTGTAATACTATCAGCGACTGTTGTGTGTACCTGTAGAACCAAGACTGCTTTCTTCGCCGGGTGAGGGTAACATAGTCGTTATGATCGTGTTTTTACGCATAATGTATTTTGCCGGCGGTAGAATCCTTCTGTGGTCATCTTCAAATGTCGATTCTCAATAGTGTTCCTCAAAACGGACATCGTCTTCCGTCCAGGGATTCCCATTTGAACTACCTAGTCTGTGTAATCCGGCTACTGAAAAAGAAAAATTACTCGCCATGCAATGTGACTCTCACGATCAATTTAATTACTTACTCTATCAATTTGATATCAGTGGTATCCCGCCTGACGAGGCGATAACTAGGGCACCACATGTATAACTCTTCACTTGGCGGTTATTTCGTTGCGGCGATATCTTTTAAATATATTTCAATCGTCCACATATACAGCGGGAGATAATCACCGTAATAAAATCAGATGTGTTACTGAATGTATAGAGTGATACACAGCATAGTACTTACATTTACAACTTCTCTGTGCTGTTACCTTAAGAGGCTTTGTATGTGTCGGGGCATTGAGTTACCTTAAGAGAGAGTTTGAAACTGAGGAGGCGTCCTGTAACAGTGGTAGATCTTAGCACTCCGTCATGAGCCAAAAATGAAGCACGACGCGAAAGATAAAGAAAGATATTTTTATAGCCGATGGAAGAATACTTGGAGAGAATATAGCCTATGCCATTGTCCTGTAGACGATTTTCACAACAATTAAAAATATTTTAGGTACTTCAAAACGCGTGTAAAGTCCGATTTCTTCTACCCCGAAAATAACTCCTATAAATGGGAGGAATCTACATTTCTCGCGAGAAATTCGAGGTGTATGGTCAACAACATCGTTGTCTCGGACTGCGTAAATTATATTTTTTAAACGGGTTTGTCCATGTCAGGTTGGAGTAGCCTAGAACTTCTGTATACGTCCAAGCTGCAACTACTTGTTTCGCAGTGCACCGCGGCTGCTAGCGAGGGCGGTCACGAGGATTCGGCTACCGGAAGTAACGGATTAGATCAGCCTTTGACGTGTACATAGAATGCGTCTACCTGTCTGATGTTGCCCACGGCAGCGAGGGCTGATGGAGTGACCTGTGTGCTGGATGAGCGCACAGAAGGGGGCTTGTGTGTGATGCGTGAGAGAAGATTCAAAATGATGGACATCCGCTCTGGACGTATTGTCAACATCCACATTCCTATCTCTCCAATCGTTCCCGGATTCCCTTGTAGTCGATGGACGGCGTGTTACGTGCTCGCGAGTTTGTGTAATTCTCAGAAATCTTTTTCATCAGGTATATTTAGAGGAAACTTGTGGTGGAGGAGGATGCGTACAAGACTGCGGTTCTATTTAGCGCTACGATCCATCTGTGACGGAAATTTCATTCTTTGATTTGCGTAATGTTCGCGTGTGATACTCAGAAGTAGAAAATATATTTTATTATAAAGAAAGATCGTCGTTAGGTGGAAGTGAGTTATTTAAGTGACGTATTTGTGACCTTACATTGTTCAGCAATTAATTAAACAGGGTAGTGCTAACGGATTATTTCGCTTTACTATTGATATCAAAATTGCGTCAGTTTTCCTTTCGTCTCCTCCATAAAATGTAGATGTCGTGTGATTAGGGCCCCCCCGTCGGGTAGACCGTTCGCCGGGAGCAAGTCTTCCGATTTGACGCCACTTGGGCGACTTGCGCGTCGATGGGGATGAAATGATGGTGATTAGGACAACACAACACCCAGTCCCTGAGTTGAAAAAATCTCAGACCCAGTCGGGAATCGAACCCGTGCCCTTATGATTGACATTCTGTCGCTCTGACCACTTTTTTTTTTCCTTGTCGGGAGTGAGGGGTTTTTATTTATTTATTTTTTATGAAGGAAGGTAGGAGAAACAGTAACCTTTATTATTCAGAAAATACACATAGTACGTCCTGAAACATGATAACTGTCCTGGAAGGAACCTCGCTGCCATCCTACCATGCAGCATGAAATAACAACAAAACCAAAAGTGGGGCCACCTCCGGCACCCTAAAGAAAGGTATTTATAGATATGAAAACAAAATTTGAAGTACGTCCATTTGCTAACTGTGCAATCGTGAGTTTTTCGTAGGCCGCATACTCGCATAGTGTTCTTAGTCGATCTCTTTACTTGGTCGGTTTCACAACGAAAGCACCGCCGCTCATCTTTGCGCACCCGGCACACCCCACGTATATGGCGGGTCCGCAAAAACCGTTACTAGGAAATTGGCATACCAATCCTTGTACTTTTGTAGCCTTAATAGTTTTCTGTGTCCATCTTGCAAGTATTGCCAGTAATCCAGGACGTTCAGTAAGTTCGTACGTGTGTCTCTATAGATGTAATAGACCGTCATACCTGTGATCCACGCCACTGCGTTCGTCTTATGACGCGGAAAATACGTTTCCTCTGGAAAAAATACTATGTCAGAACAGACTGCTGTATAGATAGTGCGCCGCATGAACGTTATTATCTTTCTTGCGAGAGTCCACACAGCCAATGCCTCGCCGCAGACCAGACGATGGTCGTCCGTATCCAGCACGCCGCATTACTGGCACAAGGGCGAATCCACCAAATGTATTGCGTACTTTTTATCATTTGTAGGGTATTTTCGTTTGACGACAATGTACCATATTGATCTGACTGATGTAAGTAGGTGGGGGTGGTGGACCGTGCGCCACACCACGTGCCAATTAACAGCTGGATGTTTCCGTTCCACCCTATTCCGGGCGATCTGTCGAAGAAGCAGATGGTACACGTCCTTTGATGTCGACTGTCGGGTCGTCGGTAAACGCTCTCGAACGTAACTGTGTTCCATGATGAACATGCACACTTTCGTTAAAGGAGGCGATATATGGCCGACACTGACTGAAGGAAGATGCGATGTTGGTACGAGTTCTTCGATGATCGTCCCCGTAAGCGAGTGATTCCTGTTGCGCCACCGTTTGAGCATAGTATTAATATACATGGCACGCGCCTTCTCGTGCACGCTCACTAAACCAACGCTCCCCTCTCCCGCTGGGAGGGTAAGCGTGTTGTACTGTACCTTAAAGAGTTGTCCCAAAAGCCGCCTGAATCCTCATAGCCATCGTGCGCGTCAAGGGGAGAAGGTGTGTCAGGTGGCACATCATGGGCGCGAGATAAAGGTTGAAGAGTAACACTCGCTGCAGCATATCCATCGACCGTAGGGCGTTTAGTCGTACTGCCGTGCGGACTCTGAGTAACAGTCTTCGGTAGTTTTCCGCAGCCGTTCTCGCTGTCTCTTTATGAAAGGTGATACCCAAACAGCGGAGGGTTTCCACCGCAGGTAAGGGTCCTTCCGTTCCTGGTTCTAGTCCACGCCCCACATGCATGAATTGTGATTTTCGATAGTTGACCACACTTCCAGCTGCCATCCCATACGTCTGTAGCCAGTACAGTGCTGTTTGAGTCTCCCCCTCATTCCGTACGAGGAACACAATATCATCCGCTTATGCTCTGCATATGAATGATAAATGCCGTAGGGAGATCCCGGTAAGACGGCGGCGAAGGACTGCGAGGTACGGTTCTAAGGTGATCGCATAAAGGAGAATCGACGAGGGGCAACCCTGTCTCACTGATCTTAAGATCTTAAAATACTCAATTCTCCCTCCGTTGACCACCATCGCTGATCTGGCGCCGTGCAACAGCCGCATCACAGCATTGGTCAATAATGGCGAGACACCCATCCTGTTCATCACCGCCGCGAGATACCCATGATCCACGCGATCAAAAGCATGATCGAAATCTACAGCAACCATCGCCCCCCGGAGGCGGCATGCAGCCGCGAGGGCGGCGACGTCACGATAGTCTCCCAAGGCTGTGTGTATATTACTGATGCCGCCAAGACAAGTCTGATCGGCATGTATTGGATTCTCCAGCGGCTTTTTGATACGACTCCCCAGGACGCGCATGAAGATCTTGTAGTCACTATTAAGGAGGGTCAAGGGGCGATAATCACAAGGCCGTTTGCCTCCACGGGGCTTCGGTATCGGTATCATGAGCCCTTCCGTGAATTGAATGTGAACCGGTACTTCTTGCCGCAGAAGCTCATTAAACATACATAGCCACATCGGTGTCATAATGGTCACAAAGGCACGGTAAAATTCCAACGGGAATCCGTCTGGACCAGGGGACTTATTGCAAGCACCTCGTGTAATCGCTTACTCCAGCTCTTCACACGTAATTTCAGATAACCCGTCCGCTTCCCCGTTCACACTCGTCGAGTCTGGGATCTCTTCCAGGACGTTCCCCAGCTCCCTCTGACCCTCCCCGTTGCTCGCATAGAATCTGCTAAAGTGATCCGTGAACGCCTGTGCTATGCCCCTTTGTGTTGTAAAACGACGGCCATCGCCGAGATAGATCTTATGTATTAAATTCCTGCGTCTTCTTCGTCTTTCCTTTATCACATAATGCATCGAGGGAACCTCGTTGGGCAGGAAATCCTGCAACCTCGCGCGTATCATCGTACCTGCCATCCTCTGCGTCGCAAGTTGTACCAGTTTCGCCTTAACTCGTTAGACGGCCGTTTGGCGTTCTGGTGTAGGTGGCTGAGCTAACAGTTCCCAGAGAGCCGTAAAGTAAAACTCAGTGGTCGTGCGCTGCCATTGAGAAACCTCCTTCCCGTAACCTATTAACGTCCTCCGTAAAGCTGGCTTCGCGCACTCGATCCACCACTGCAGGACAGAACCGAAAGAATTTCGTCGACGGAGGCAGCCACTGCCACGCGTCCTCCACCATGTGTCGGCATTCTGCATCTCGCAGATGGGAGACGTTCATCTTCCAATGACCCCTCCGTCTCCATACCTGCTGTCTATCAAGGTTAACCGTACAAATATATGCCTCGTGGTCTGTAAACTCTGTCGGCCATATTTCTGCATCCACCGTCGACATTGCTAACGCCCTTGAAACGTAGATCCGGTCCAAACGGTCCGCAGAGTGGCTAGTAAAAATGTATATCCTGGTTGGGTGCGATACTTCAGGTCCCATGTATCGACTAATTCCATCCCGTTGACCAGCTCCCTAAGTTCTTGGCTAGCAGTATAGTTAGGTTGTTGGTCCTTTCTGTCGAGCACACAATTAAAATGTCCGCCGAGTATGCAACCATCGTATCGCCCCTGGAACAACGTTGTAACCTCATGCCAGTAAAAATCTGCTCTGTCCCTTCTCTTATCCGAGCCTGACGGTGCGTATATGTTGATCAAACGTATTCCACCTATGGTCACGGCCGTACCACGGGCAGAAGGCAAATACTCTACTTCGTCTGCACGTATCCCTTCCTTTAATAGTATACTGTGCCAACGCCTCTCTCGTCACACGGGGAACAGTAAATGTCATAACCGTAAAGTCCGAGGGGGGAAGTACCCGAACTTCTTGTAATAGTGCTATGTCTAAATCCGCAGCCTTTATCATGTCACTGAGCATCTTGATTTTTACCGGCGTCCCAATGCTATTAATGTTAACAGACCCTATCCGATAAGCTTGTTGCGTGACGGTCAACGTAGATAGGGCACCGTACGGTCGCTAATTTTGCCGTACGTAGGCTGCTGTCGGACTAACGTCCCCCGCCGTCCCCTCATGTGGGGGTGCAGTCATGACGTACACCGATGTGGAGGAGCGCCGTCTCCGACAAACTAATTAAATAAAGAATATGTATCAATATCTTATTGACTTTGATTTGAATTCCACGTAGCAACATTTGCAAATATGTTGAGGCGCTAAACACTTTACCTAGTTTGTTTATGTACGTAAATATTCCGGAGAAGTGGAGGATGAGAGAGGTTTCACAAGTGTGCCGCGGTCTTCTTTTTAGAGTCGTTGGTGATATACATCGTAAAATTTAGGTAAACAACTGTGCAGCGATCTTTTCGAAAGTGTGTATAGAGACATATTCAGTTGGATTTAGTAACTCCTAAAGCAGCTCGTGCTCAAAAACAAGGGTATTTCTCACAAAAGTGCACAGGGATGGTTTCACAAGTGTGGTGTGATCTTTTGTTTTAGAGTATATGTTCAAGTGTGGCAGTGGGGGTATTCCTCGTTATTCCTCGTTATTCCTTCTCTCTCTTCTACAGCGGCCGTGCCAGGGTAACAATTCTTGCAATATGGAGTGGTGCGGGTACCACGTGCAGCGAAGCCCACTTCGCCAAAGTGGGGTCTGGGAAGGCATGGCTCACTAGCAAGGGGGCCACTAGTTGCTGTGTGGGAAGCCATCGCCACCGTCGCTGCTGCCTCCTCTGCAACTGCCCCCGCCGCCGTCCACCGTTTCACGATATCACCACTCTGACGTCCATGGACGACACTCCCTCTAGCAACCGGGTCAGGGCTGCAGCCACAGTGGCAACCGGGCTGCTTGCATTGGTCCCATAAGGCAGTGTCTCCTCCTCAACCATTTCGTCATCGCCATCAACGAAATGTTGTGCACCATGGCGCATATCCCTCAACCCCTCACCGCAACCACCTTCGCCAACGAGGTAGACAGTCATCGTGTAGTAGCAGTATTAGTAGTAGAGATTATCCTGTGGCTAGGATCAGTTCTCTCTCCCGCCCTTTTAGTGAAGGACATCAAATCAATGACACCATGCTGCAGTTAGAATGCCCCTTGAGAAGAGACTCCTGTTCACGAGAATCAAGAATCTGGTAGGAGGGTACCGCGACCCTGTTGAGTGTCTAAGGGTATGCTTTCCTGTCGTGGAAATGGAGCTCCTCAAGGTAGTCAATGATCCGTTGTATCCCACCATGAAATGCGATGCAGTGCTGTGCACTGAACTTTCGCACCCCTACAAAGCTGCTTCTGACAATGCAGAGACAAGTCTTCATTATCGTTGGAGGGATAGTAGCGTGATAACATGAAGAACATCAATCAATGAGTGGGTTCTTGAGTGCACCTTGAGAGCCATACGGGCCTGCTCTTCCGCGATGGAAGTTGGGGTGTCAGCTAAAGCACCAGCAGGAGATCCATACACATGGCTGTGATATGGTAAAGGGAGGGTCTAGCTATACCAGGCTACCTAAAGATATAGCTAACAAGAGGGTATGTATTAATATCAAAATAGGAAAGGATTAGGCTTGTTTCTCATGGTCAATCCTGGCTTGTGAAGAAATATTAAAGAGAATTCAGAGCGCACATATCGATACAGTAGATACCTTTGACTTCATAAGCGTTATAACTTTGATTGGGTCGAGTTCCCCGTCAAGATATAGGATATACCTAAATTTAAGTTGCAGAATACAGGAATATCGGTTCATGTTTAAGTCCTGGAAAAGCAGAAAAGCAGGCCAGATGAGGACGACAAGCATATACTCGGCGGCCCCACCATTTCTCAAAATTTGCCGATGAGATACATGTAAACATGTTATCATTCTCCGATGAGAAAAATAGAGAGAAAAGCAATTATCATCGTGTTTAGATTCAATGCATGTCCCGTCTCCTCCCCACCCCTCCCTCTCAGATGAGTAAACATAAGGATAAAAAGCTAATTTGCTTAAGGCGCCTCAGTACCTTTTCCTCAGACTAGTTGTTAGCAAATCATCAAGTAGATTGCGCTTCCAAGGACCTGGTACGTATTATTATGCCTACTGAGGTAGACAATTTCATAAAGTTTAAAAATACTCACCATCAGGAGCGATGCCCGTTTGCAGTGCATGCCGACTTTGAAAACCTCCTCGACCCTGTGACCCGCTCTGAAGGTGACCCTAAGGTCTCACATACTACCTTTGCAGAATACCACGTACCAAATACAGCAGCATACTGAATTGTGTCGTCCTATGATTCGGGTCTTAACCACTACAAATCTTATGTCGAGGATAATGCTGGAGTTTTGCTGCTCACTGAGCTAGAAAAACCTTCATGGAAGTTGGTAAGCTTTACAGCGACAATGTTCCCATGACAAAATCGAAGGAGAATAAAGATTTGTACAATAACGCGGTTGACTCTCGTACTTGTGGGCTGCCGTTAGATAGAAAAGCGGAAATTCCTCTTAGGGACCACTGTCATTTTACAGGGAACTTCCATGGCACCGCTCACAATATGTGCAATTTGTAGTACCAGATACTAAGGCGCATAAAAGTTTTCTTCCACTTTTTAAGTGGGTTTGACGCTCACTTTCCTGTTGAACACTTGCCTGATTTCGGGTGTGAGAAAAATCAGGTCAGTGTCCTGCCTGACAGCGTTGAGAAAATATATTTCATTCAGCAAACGAATGATGCCGAGAATTACTCTCCGCTTCCTTGGCACACTACGTTTTATGCAGACACCACTCCAGAAACACCTTAACACTCTACGTCGGGTGGATATTAATATTATTCGAGCTGCATTTCCCGACGAGGAAAAGTTTCAACTTATGACTAGGAAGGGGGTTTTCCCATACGAGTGTCTAGATAGTATGGCAAAACTCACCGAAATCAGACTACCCGACATAGCTGCGTTCTCCAGCAACCTAACAGATGATGCCATAACTGATGCTGAGTATGAGCATGCCGTCAGTGTCTGACGGGAATTCAACATCACCACTTTAGGAAAGTAGACATGGCTTTTCATGGACACAGACATGCGCTTACTAGCGGACGTTTTCGAGAAATTACGGAGTTTAGACAAGAAGAGACCAGAAGCTTTCGAAATGTGGTGCTACAGACGAGTGCTGAAGATTAGACGGGTAGATCACATAACTAGTGAGGAGGTACTGAAGAAAATTGGGGAGAAGAGAAATTTGTGGCACAAATTGACTAGAATAAGGGATCGGTTGGTAGGACACGTTCTGAAGCACCAAGGGATCACAAATTTGGTACTGGAGGGCAGCATCGAGGGTAAAAATCGTAGAGGGAGACCGAGAGATGAGTGCACTAAGCAGATTGAGAAGGATGTAGGTTGCAGCAGATACTGGGAGATCAAGAAGCTCGCACAGGATACAGTAGCATGGAGAGCTGTATCAAACCAGTCTCTGGACTGAAGACACACCAACAACAAGAAGTATGGCCACATGTTTTCTGAATCCCGCCTTTTATTGCATGGCACCTGGTTGTCTTGGGACGCAGTGCTCAAGAAAACGAAGGGCAGTATTGATTTATTGACTGTTGCTGACATGATTCTTTTCTTTGAGCGAGGGATCCGTGGGGGACTTTGCCAATGTGTCCATATACACACCAAGGGAAATAACCCACGAATGGGTGAAAGATTCAGTGCATTCCTTGATTCGAATTACTTCATGTATCTGGGTGTGAATAATTTATGCAGTCGCGCTATGCAACAATCACTGCCGATTGGTGAGTTTCGATGGATGCCTGAAGACGAATGCAAGGGATTACGTGGAAAAATCAAATGTATGGCAGCTGATTCTGATGTGGGATATGGGCTGGAGGCAGAATTCACATGCCCTATTAGTATGTATGATGTGCAAGCAGATTTGCCACTGGGTACAGAGCAACTAGTTCCGCAAGGAGGCTCCACCCCAAGACTGATGACAACGCTGGGGAATAAGCGGAGATATATTATTCACGCTCGTAATCTCCAGCAGTGTCTCAGCTCGGGGATGGAGCTGGTTAGAATCACGCGGGCTATCTCCGTCAAGCGGGCCCCCTGGTTGAAGGAGTATATTGATTTGAATATGAGATAGAAAGTTTCTGACACGTGCGAATTTGATAAAGATTTTTTCGGCAAAATAATGGAGAATTTGAGGAAACGACGTGAAATACTGATTAGACCGAATGGGATGGGCACTGGGGCGGAAGAAAGTGCATCACCAGGCCAAATTTTAAGCGGGTCACAATATTCATTAAGAACTTCGTTGCTGTGCATACGGTGAAGACTGCAGTACACTTTACGAAACCTATTTATATGGGGATGTGCATACTAGACCTATCCAGACTCCACATACACCACGTTCATTATCAGTTTGGGAAAAATCATTTCTGAGATCCTAAATTACTTTGAATGGAAACAGATAGCTTCATCTACTGGGTGAAGAACTGCGATCCATATTAAGTCATGAGGTACCATGGTAATGACCTCGACACGTCCTCATCCGCTTCCGATAATCCTCGTGCTACTGTTCAACAGAACAAAAAGGTTATCAGCCTTATGAAAGACGAGACGAATGGAATGCCGATTCTGGAGTTTGTGGGTCTAAGATCCGAAATGTATGCATTCGCACGCTGCAAGGTACCACCCAGAGATGGGTAAAGAGTGCGTCGTATGGCATCGAGAGCCCTCTCTATCGAAGACTACTGGCGGTGCCTGTACAACGGTTTTCGTGACGCTGCACCGCAGCCACCACATATGGTACGGCAAACTAGTATCCGATGGAGAGGACGTGAGGTGTACACTGTGCTGCAGTTTAAAATTGGCTTGTCACCTCATGACGATAAAAGGGTCATCTGTGATAATGAGATTGAAATTCTGACTGTGTGTGTGTGTGTGTGTGTGTGTGTGTGTATGTGTGTGTCTGTAGAGTAGTATGACACTTTTACCAGAGTGTATGTAATTGTGTGTGTGTGTGTGTGTGTGTGTGTGTGTGTGTGTGTGTGTGTGTGTGGTGTAAATATTTATTTATACGTTCTATGTACCTGTGTATATATGGATACCATGTGCAGGAAGAAAGCAAAAAATTTAAAAAATGTATATATTTATAAGTAAATATAGACGCGCACCATGTATGAAAGAAAGTTAAAAAAAGAAAAGTTAAAAAATATAATGAAAAGCCTAAACAAAAAAAATATTTGTATATTTATTTATACAATGCGTATGTGTACTGTGTAAATAAATATATCTCATCACTATGTGCGTCATGTAAATAGTATATTTTTTTTAGGTTTCAACTGCTGCTAGCTGTTCAAGACTAATTAGTTTCCAAGTGTATACAGTCGATCAGAATTACTGTTCAATCTATGCTGTTGGGACTACGGAATTTTGTTGTAGTAAATAAAATTATCTTCGCATCAGTTTTTCGCGTAGATTTATAAAACGTATTGTAAACATTCTCATCCTGTCTTACTGGAAAAATTGTAAGACATGTTCTCAACCAGCGTTACTCTTGTAGCGTGTATGTTAAAAGTACCTCTGCAATGAAAAATCAGAGTCACACTGTATTTCAAGAATTGAACTGTACCTCAGGAACTGAATTGTATCTCAAGAACTGAACTGTATCTCACAAATCAAAATTTATGTGTGTGAATTGAATAAATGAAAAAAATTCGTTATCATACGTCTTTTTGTTGTTATTTACAAAAAAATCTATCCTCTATTGCATCGTGTAGATAAAGGATGTGCATGACATATGGAATTAGTTTTTCTGCAGGTGTGTGCTGTTAAGGAGGTGAAGTTTAAGATGGAAGGTAACAAAATATATAGAATGGTTGCATGGGGTTACGCCTATCGTGCAGCACGGGTTGGATTATGGGAGCAGGAGGCACGTGACTGTATCTGCTTCCAGACACATATACGTACAAAACATGTCTAAAATTACATCTCCTACACTTGAAGAAAACCACAGACATAGTATCTGGGCAGTTCTACATCACGCTGGTTGGTCATAGCACCCACTGATAATTCCAACGTTTGGAATATTTGCTGACAATCGGAGCTACTGTCAAGTTGAATTGCGCTGCCTCCAATATTACCTTTCGGCAACTGACATGACATCGCTCAATTAGCATAGATACCTCTATTTGTCATAGCCGTCCCCTGAGATATCGAGTGCTAATAAAACTGCATCCGTTTTAAAATTATGGAGCTGTGTTTTAAGTTAATGAGACACTTGTTAATTACACCATATGGAAAGCGTATGCACGTAATTACCACCACGCTCTAATTAGTGGAAAGTCGCAAGACCCAGTCACAGTTACATCGCGACTGTGAAGCAGATTTGAAATGTTTGTGTCGACATTGTGAAATAAATGTGCCAGTGCTCCTTATTAGCAGTCATGCTGCATTTCTTTGATTCTAGACACCATAGTGAGTTTTTAGACAGAGAGTGAACCTTGATCCTCTTCACTGAAATTGCACATCTAGTCTTTAAGCATTTGCCGGCTTCGGCTTTGCGCAGTTAGCTTTAGGGACCACAGAGAACACTGGAAGGCACAGTTACTGAGCGTTTACATCTAATACATAACCATTGTAATTGTTCTTGGTTACCGATTGCTACTGGGCAGATGTTTCGATTCATTACTCGATGTTATAAATTTATCTCAGAAATTATGTCCGAGTCATTGTTCAACAAAAGACGAATTGTAGGATGGCCGAAACAGTTTCCTGAAACTTAACCATAATATCATGCAATCTATAAACTGACGTACGTAAATTAAAAGAAAAGCGCACGAAAAGGTTAATCGTTGGTAATAAATTAGTTTATCTCTGACATAAAATACCAGACAGTCCAATACACATAGCTTTATGTTAATGTTCTGGAAAGAAATAAAGCTATGTAAATTGAAACACGCTAGTTTAATGTCAGATTATTTATTATTGCAGCACCAAGAAACTTTATCGACGTTATATAGATCAACTTATGGTTACTTTACAGCTAGGAACTTCCGCATTTACGTTGCTGGAAACCTCACAATGATTTTTTGGGCTTACAGCTTGTAAATAATTACCAATTTCTCGTTGAGTAGCGTTTTGGTGTCTTTACATATAGTATCATTACATTTAAAATTCAAAGTACTTTCAGAAGAATATAATGCTAGATGTTACAACAAGAATACCTCATTTAACTTCCAATCAGGAACTGCGGTCGCATTCGTCGTTTGCACTGTTGACTGTGCTTACAATAGGCGGTAGCCAATCATTAATTAACAAGCAGTGTAGAACATAAATCGTACGTCAGAAATATTTTATTACTCACGAATCAATATAATATTTTATGTTACGAAGAAAATTATATGTAATACGACTTTCTATTTATAACTGTACAACATAGCGCATTACAGTATCGAAAGTGTACCCGGAACATATACTCTATGAACTATTGCTTGAACTGCTAAATTTTGGTATTATAGATATGCATCCACCGATCCAGATAATCGCGGAATACTTTGTCACGAAGGCAACTGGTCAGGGCAGTTACGTTACTTTGTGCAGTAGCGAAATTTGTATATTATTTTCAATCATCTCTTAGCAGTTGAGATAAGATCTGCAAACAAATATAGGTATAACGTATAACTAATTTCATCGGAGCTTAAAAGCATTTGCCCGTGATTGATGCAATTAGCGAAATCCCCCACCTACTATGTATAGTAGAACTAACAGAATAAGAGCAGGAAACCCTCTCAGGCAATGGGCCTTTCCTTTGTGAATATCTCCTCAGTACATGCCGAGATTTCCATATGCTCGTTACATTCTATTGTGGGGAGAGACCTTCACTGTTCAGACAAAACTGTTACAAGTATTTCTAATGTGACCGAAATGTCAGAACGTTTGTTGTAACTTAAATGAAAACTTCCTTGGGTGTTCAGATTTAAATTGTAATAATGCGATGTCCTACTAGCAGGCAGCAGGAGATATGGAAGTGCACACTACGTGATCAAAAGTATCCAGACACCTTGCTGAAGTTAATTTACAAGTTCGAGACGCCCTCTATCAGTAATGCTGGAATTCAATATGGTGCTGGCCCACAGATAGCCTTGATAACGCTTCCACTCTCGCAGGCATACGTTCAATCAGTTGCTGGAAGGTTTCTTACGGAGTGCTGCACTGAGGAGAGGTATCAATGTCGGTCGGTGAGGCCTGGTACGAAGTCGGCGTTCCAAAAAAAACCCCAAGGGTGTTCTGTAGGATTCAGGTCAGGACTCTGTCTAGGCCAGTCCGTTACAGGGATGTTATTGTCGTGTAACTACTCCGCCGCAGGCTGTGCATTATGAACAAATGCTCGATCGTGTCGAAAGATGCAATCGCCAGCCCCGAATTGCTCTTCAACAGCGGAAAGCAAGAAGGTGCTCAAAACATCAATGTAGGCCTGTGCTATGATAGTGTCACGCAAAACGACAACTTCCATGAATAATACGACCACACCATAACAACACACGCTCCGAATTTTACGGTTGACACTACACACGCTGGTAGATGACGTTCACCGGGCATTCGCCATACCCACACAATGCCATCGGATTGCCACGATGTGTACCGTGATTCTTCACTCCATACAACGTTTTCCACTGTTCAATCGTCCAATGTTTATGCTCCTTACACCAAGCGAGGCGTCGTTTGGAATTTACCGGCGTGATGTGTGGCATACGAGCAGCCGCTCGACCATGAAAGTTTTCTCACCTCGCGCCTAACTGTCGTAGTACTTGCAGTGTATCGTGATGCAGTTTTGAATTCCTGTGTGATGGTCTGGATAGATGTCTGCCTATTACACATGACGACCCTCTTCAACTGTCGGCAGTCTCTGTCAGTCAACAGACGAGGTCGGCCTGTAAGCTTTTGTGCTGTACGTGTTCCTTCACGTTTCCACTACACGACGACATCGGAAACAGTGGACCTAGGGAAGTTCAGGAGTGTGGAAATCTCGCGTAGAGACAGACGTATGACGCAAGTGACACGCAGTCACCTGACCACGTTCGAAGTCCGTGAGTTCCCCGGAGCGCCCCATTCTGGTCTCTCACGATGTCTAATGACTACTGAGGTAGCTGATATGGAGTATCTGGTAGAAAAATGCACCTAATATGAAAAACATATATTTTTGGGGTGTCCGGATAGTTCTGATTAACGAAGACCAAAGAAGGTCGAAGATGTGAAAATAACCTGTAGTTGTAAATTTGTATGCAGTGATAGGACGGAGTGTCATGAACCACATGCTAAGAATACTGTCCGGTGAGTTTTGAGGATGGAGGTGGGAAGGCGTTTGAAAGTTATTTTTTTATGTTCTCTTGAATATGTCGAGAATCCCGGCCTCTAGCGAAAACATTTCCCCGTACAAAATTAAACTCCATTAAATTTCCTACAAAGTGGGTCCAACTGTATTTTGTTTTAGCGCCAATAGTTTCTGCGTTACAGTGAAAATAATCGTATCTTATAAAAGTAGTGTTTTAATGGTAAAAAATTAATGCCCAGACAGGGCTGCGAGCAGACTGACGTCTTCTAACAACTGTATCAGGTGTGAAAATTGTGCAAGTATGCTCCAAGTTTCGGTCAATTGTATAGGCATTTGCTCCGTTCTGTCACATGTTACAGTGTGCGGTTACATGCTTTCATTCAAATCCCATCAAATCCACTCATCTAGGCCACTATTGTTTGCCCCACCCTGTTCATCACTAAATTACACTAATACTCCACATCTGTGCCGCTACCACTGAAACAGGACGGGGAAGCAACTACACCTTCATGTGAAAACAGGTGAAAAATGTTGGATGTCATCTCCACTGATCCCCATAGCTCTGCACTTGGCTGGACGCATACACCTAGCACACAGCCACCACTCGCAAACCGTCACCGCTACCACTACTGCTGTACCTGCCACTACCGCTGCGCATCCTACCCAGTTGCTCCTACAGTTGATTCACATATACAGACGCAGCCAGCAGCCACTGCCTCTGGTAGCATGGTGAGAGTGGAGGAGACAACTGAGCATTGGAATTTTACTCACGTGAGTGATGATGGTGCCATGTCACCGAACCTCTATGTTCTACACACCAGCAGCTGGAGTGACTGGCCCAAGGCAGCATGCGCCCTAAACCATAAGTCTAACTCTCTTGATAGAATGATGTAACAAAAGCACCTCTAATTACAAAAAGTATTCTAGCAGAGTATATGCGTGAATTTGCATCCCTCCAGGTTGTTTGTAGTGTGATATAAAATATCTGAACGCCCTGCCATGCTGTGTTGTGCCCCATGCAACTGCCGCTCCAGTGCAAGTGTGTGTCAGTACCAGCGCAGGTATACGATCTCTTCCCACAGCACAATTACATGCCCGCCCGTCTTCGTCTTAAGTCGTCATGGAGCTAATGGCTCGCAGCTGTAGGTCCAGTCACAGCCAACAGTGCTATTACACACACATTCTAACAATTTTTAATGTACTTGTCTCTTAGTCATTGGGGATAGTTCCAGAAATCAGATGTTATTAATATCCCGTCATCCTAACATTTTTGCTGTAGCATGACACGTACAGCAAGCTTTTTTACATTGCCTGTACTATATTTTGAACGAGCAATGATGGCTAGCCAATGTTATTGCGGTAGCACACTGCATGCATTCAGGGTCATGTATGTCCTCTTCATGTCTATCAGACATGCTAGTAGGGCTTTCCGTCTCTGATTAATCATATTTTAATACTCCCATCCCTAAGCATCGAAAAAAGTTATTTTATAAACAAGTGCATTATCTACACGTCCACTATTCTGAATCTGGGAGGTCTCTATTAATGTCTCCTTCCACTTATATTGTAACATTATACTGTAAGCGTTATGTTTATACATTATTTAATCACTTGAACCTTGAAAGTCATACATCAATTGCGAGAAATATTTTTTCGTTGGACTTAGGATTCGGTAACATTTCATTTTACTTAGCGATACACAGTAACGTTTCGACTTCTTCTTCTACATACACAGAAACGGGACGAAATAATTTAATTTCAGCATCATTTACATCACTTGGAAAAGTGAGGGAAAGGCGATGTTCTATCTACATCTACATCTACATTTATCCTCCGCAAGCCACCCAACGGTGTGTGGTGGAGGGCACTTTACGTGCCACTGTCATTACCTCCCTTTCCTGTTCCAGTCGCGTATGGTTCGCGGGAAGAACGACTGTCTGAAAGCCTCCGTGCGCGCTCTAATCTCTCTAATTTTACATTCGTGATCTCCTCGGGAGGTATAAGTAGGGGGAAGCAATATATTCGATACCTCATCCAGAAACGCACCCTCTCGAAACCTGGCGAGCAAGCTACACCGCGATGCAGAGCGCCTCTCTTGCAGAGTCTGCCACTTGAGTTTATTAAACATCTCCGTAACGCTATCACGGTTACCAAATAACCCTGTGACGAATGCGCTGCTCTTCTTTGGATCTTCTCTATCTCCTCCGTCAGACCGATCTGGTACGGATCCCACACTGATGAGCAATACTCAAGTATAGGTCGAACGAGTGTTTTGTAAGCCACCTCCTTTGTTGATGGACTACATTTTCTAAGCACTCTCCCAATGAATCTCAACCTGGTACCCGCCTTACCAACAATTAATTTTATATGATCATTCCACTTCAAATCGTTCCGCACGCATACTCCCAGATATTTTACAGAAGTAACTGCTACCAGTGTTTGTTCCGCTATCATATAATCATACAATAAAGGATCCTTCTTTCTACGTATTCACAATACATTACATTTGTCTATGTTAAGGGTCAGTTGCCACTCCCTGCACAAAGTGCCTATCCGCTGCAGATCTTCCTGCATTTCGCTACAATTTTCTAATGCTGCAACTTCTCTGTATACTACAGCATCATCTGCGAAAAGCCGCATGGAACTTCCGACACTATCTACTAGGTCATTTATATATATTGTGAAAAGCAATGGTCCCATAACACTCCCCTGTGGCACGCCAGAGGTTACTTTAACGTCTGTAGACGTCTCTCCATTGATAACAACATGCTGTGTTCTGTTTGCTAAAAACTCTTCAATCCAGCCACACAGCTGGTCTGATATTCCGTAGGCTCTTACTTTGTTTATCAGGCGACAGTGCGGAACTGTATCGAACGCCTTCCGGAAGTCAAGAAAAATAGCATCTACCTGAGAGCCTGTATCTAATATTTTCTGGGTCTCATGAACAAATAAAGCGAGTTGGGTCTCACACGATCGCTGTTTCCGGAATCCATGTTGATTCCTACATAGTAGCTTCTGGGTTTCCAAAAACGACATGATACTCGAGCAAAAAACATGTTCTAAAATTCTACAACAGATCGACGTCAGAGATATAGGTCTATAGTTTTGCGCATCTGCTCGACGACCCTTCTTGAAGACTGGGACTATCTGTGCTCTTTTCCAATCATTTGGAACCCTCCGTTCCTCTAGAGACTTGCGGTACACGGCTGTTAGAAGGGGGGCAAGTTCTTTCGCGTACTCTGTGTAGAATCGAATTGGTATCCCGTCAGGTCCAGTGGACTTTCCTCTATTGAGTGATTCCAGTTGCTTTTCTATTCCTTGGACACTTATTTCGATGTCAGCCATTTTTTCGTTTGCGCGAGGATTTAGAGAAGGAACTGCAGTGCGGTCTTCCTCTGTGAAACAGCTTTGGAAAAAGGTGTTTAGCATTTCAGCTTTACGCGTGTCATCCTCTGTTTCAATGCCATCATCCCGTAGTGTCTGGATATGCTGTTTCGAGCCACTTACTGATTTAACGTAAGACCAGAACTTCCTAGGATTTTCTGTCAAGTCGGTACATAGAATTTTACTTTCGAATTCACTGAACGCCTCACGCATAGCCCTCCTTACGCTAACTTTGACATCGTTTAGCTTCTGTTTGTCTGAGAGGTTTTGGCTGCGTTTAAACTTGGAGTGGAGCTCTCTCTGCTTTCGCAGTAGTTTCCTAACTTTGTTGTTGTACCACGGTGGGTTTTTCCCGTCCCTCACAGTTTTACTCGGCACGTACCTGTCTAAAACGCATTTTACGATTGCCTTGAACTTTTTCCATAAACACTCAACATTGTCAGTGTCGGAACAGAAATTTTCGTTTTGATCTGTTAGGTAGTCTGAAATCTGCCTTCTATTACTCTTGCTAAACAGATAAACCTTCCTCCCTTTTTTTATATTCCTATTAACTTCCATATTCAGGGATGCTGCAACGGCCTTATGATCACTGATTCCCTGTTCAGTACATACAGAGTCGAAAAGTTCGGGTCTGTTTGTTATCAGTAGGTCCAAGATGTTATCTCCACGAGTCGGTTCTCTGTTTAATTGCTCGAGGTAATTTTCGGATAGTGCACTCAGTATAATGTCACTCGATGCTCTGTCCCTACCACCTGTCCTAAACATCTGAGTGTCCCAGTCTATATCTGGTAAATTGAAATCTCCACCTAAGACTATAACATGCTGAGAAAATTTATGTGAAATGTATTCCAAATTTTCTCTTAGTTGTTCTGCCACTAATGCTGCTGAGTCGGGAGATCGATAAAAGGAGCCAATTATTAACCTAGTTCGGTTGTTGAGTGTAACCTCCACCCATAATAATTCACAGGAACTATCCACTTCTACTTCACTACAGGATAAACTACTACTAACAGCGACGAACACTCCACCACCGGTTGCACGCAATCTATCCTTTCTAAACACCGTCTGTACCTTTGTAAAAATTTCGGCAGAATTTATCTCTGGCTTAAGCCAGCTTTCTGTACCTATAACGATTTCAGCTTCGGTGCTTTCTATCAGCGCTTGAAGTTCTGGTACTTTACCAACGCAGCTTCGACAGTTGACAATTACAATACCGATTGCTGCTTGGTCCCCGCATGTCCTGACTTTGCCCCGCACCCGTTGAGGCTGTTGCCCTTTCTGTACTTGCCCAAGGCCATCTAACCTAAAAAACCGCCCAGCCCACGCCACACAACCCCTGCTACCCGTGTAGCCGCTTGTTGCGTGTAGTGGACTCCTGACCTATCCAGCGGAACCCGAAACCCCACCACCCTACGGCGCAAGTCGAGGAATCTGCAGCCCACACGGTCGCAGAACCGTCTCAGCCTCTGATTCAGACCCTCCACTCGGCTCTGTACCAAAGGTCCGCAGTCAGTCCTGTCGACGATGCTGCAGATGGTGAGCTCTGCTTTCATCCCGCTAGCGAGACTGGCAGTCTCCACCAAATCAGATAGCCGCCGGAAGACAGAGAGGATTTCCTCCGATCCATAGCGACACACATCATTGGTGCCGACATGAGCGACCACCTGCACATGGGTGCACCCTGTACCCTTCATGGCATCCGGAAGGACCCTTTCCACATCTGGAATGACTCCCCCCGGTATGCACACGGAGTGCACATTGGTTTTCTTCCCCTCTCTTGCTGCCATTTCCCTAAGGGGCCCCATTACGCGCCTGACGTTGGAGCTCCCAACTACCAGTAAGCCCACCCTCTGCGACTGCCCGGATCTTGCAGACTGAGGGGCAACCTCTGGAACAGGACAAGCAGCCATGTCAGGCCGAAGATCAGTATCAGCCTGAGACAGATCCTGAAACCGGTTCGTCAGACAAACTGGAGAGGCTTTCCGTTCAGCCCTCCGGAATGTCTTTCGCCCTATCGTCAAAACTCTCCAAACACGCAGGCCTCCAATTAGTCTATTGTGACATTCGTTTTATCAATACGTACTGTAATAAGAGAGGAAGTATACTACGAAGAATCAAATGAGATCGAATGCATCACATAGATATCCGCCATTTCTTTAACGTTATGTCTGCTGTAAACAACTGCTTTCTTTTTGGATAAGATTCCCCTCAGCACGGCATTTGCTTTTCCTACCAACTGCTATATGTAGTCTCTGCAGTTTAGATCGCTAGGGATACTTACTTCATATTTTACAGATGTTATTGTTTCTAGTGATTTGTAGACAATAGCTCAATAGAACACTAATGGGTTTCTTTGCCTGTTTAGGTGCAATAGGTACATTTATTTACGTTAAGCTCCAATTGCCATTCGCAGCAAATTGCTACATCCTACCACTGCTGCAGCCCTGCTATAGATAACAGAATATATGTAACACATACGCCAGACGCCACTGTACAGATCACGGTGTGAAGTACATCGTATTTCATTACAATTACATTTCAGAACCATAGGGATGGAAGTTAGAGGCGTATATTCCATGGAAGACTAGTCTGAATGAAATATCCGTTAATGGCAGGAAGCAGTTCCGCACAACAATAGTGTAATGAACAAACGGACTGACAGAAATGCTATAGACGATCTCTAGGGTAAAACGCATCTATAAGGGCTATAAAGATATGCAGAGGTCAGACACAATGTGATATAATGAAAAGACCATATCACATATGTGAGAGCAATACTGCAGAATTAGTGGCACATTAGAAGAACATGGTACGGACGCAGGGGAAACCATTTCGAGGATATATCAGAAATCCATTTAAAGCGAAACTGTTTGACGTTACGGTTGCGGAAGAAGAAGAGGATTACTAGAGGTGCAGTGATGTTATTTTAAATGACGATAAGGCTGTTTAAGATTGGCGATCACGAATTGTAAAGATACATAACAAATTTTATATGTCATATCGCATACCTAGGAGAAAACAGAGTTATCACTAGACATTTTGTAATGTGCATTGCTTCGTGTCTAGTACAAGAACTTAATCTTCCTTCGCTAAAGAACGTGGTTTTAAGCTGTCATTGATAACTATGGAATGGATCGTTCGAGATTAGGCCTGTGGAGCTCTGTCTAAGTACATTCGATCTTAACAACACATAAGTGTTATACTAAAGTAGCAGGAGAAACATATTTCTCGCCATAATACAGTCAAACATAGTTATTACTGAATTATTATTGACTCCTACAGGTGATGTTATTCAGTAAGTTTTCAAGAAAAAGAACAAGTGTGTAGAACAGACTTAAACCGCTCACTATCAAAAATTTCGAGTATAAAACATATTGTAGCACTACAGTTGCATTTTTATTATTCTGTAGAAGTGGATAAATACATATGACCCTAACGGTGTGGCAAGTGACAGTATGCATAGAATGGCAAGTGTAGGAAATGCAGTCTCTCTTTGCCACATCTTCTAAGTGCTGTGAAAATAAAACATGGTACTACTATTATTGTGACATATGGCAGTACACAAACGCTAGTCTACGTTATATTTTGGACGTGGAATGTAGGGAGACATTTTGAGTATTCTGCATTAAAGACACACAGTCACAAATACTATGGTAGAGTTAGCAGAAAATGCTGTAGAGTTATATAAGGAAACCAACTATTAGATTGGAGCATAAATTCGTAGCGCTTCTCCATAAGATTAATAAACACAACAGATATACATAAAAGAGACTTCAGTCATCAATAATATATTCTCCTTCACTATTTGCAACAGTCCGACAACTCTCGGGTAACATTTTGATTCCACGACTGTAGAAATCACATCATTTTGAGGCGAAGAATTCATCGAGTCATGTACTGAGCGCATTTTCGTTCGGAAGGGAAGTTCCTTGAAGGTTGTTTGACAGACTGCGGAAAAGATGAAAATCTGAGAGCATAAGATCAGGAGAATAAGGTGGGTGTGGAATGACTTCCCAACCCAACTCCTGTAAAGTGTTTTTTGTCAGTCTAGCGGAACGCGGACGTCCGTTATCGTGGAATAGCATTACTTCACGCAGTCTTCGTGATCGTTGGTCTTGGCATCTACAAGACGTCGCAGTTGATTGCAATAAATGCCAGTAGTGTTGGCTACACCTCGGGGAAGCAATTCGTAGTACATTACACCGTCGCTGCTCCTCCAGATGCATAACAATATCTTTTGTGGATGCGCGTATGTCTTTCTACTGGGAGTTGCTGCTTTGGTTGGGCTCAGCCATTCCTTCATTTTCCTTATGTTAATATAAAAACACCATTTCTTGTCACCTGTAACAATACAGAATAGGACTGGTCGGTGCTGTTCACGAGCCAATTGATAACGAGCAAGCACAGATGCACATATGGCCACCACCTGATTTTTGTGATTTTGGGTTAGAGCATGCGGTAGCCATACACTGGATATTTGAACCTTCTCCACTGCATGAAAATGTCCCAAGATGTTGAAATGACCACAGTTCATCACATCTGCCAGCTCTAGACTGCAATGACGTAGATAATTGTGGATTAATGCATTTAAAGATCTTCATCAAAACCTCAAAAGTCATCCTGAACGTGGAGAGTCACTATTGTCAAAACGATCCTACTTAAAACGAGAAAACCATTTCCTTGCGGTACTCTGTCCAGTGACATTATCCCCATACACGGTGCAAATGTTTCTGCCTGCATCCGCTGCTTTCACCCCCCTACTGAATTCAAACAGAATAATATGTCGGAAATACCCCGATTTCCCCACTTTACACTTCCATTTTCTTGCGTCCACAGCTCCACTCACTATCTCCAACTGATAAAATGCCAATATGTAAACTCAAACAGTAAACAGTGAACTACAAATAAAAAATGATAATACTTCCTTCAGAAATATCTGGTCTCCAAAATGAGAGCAGGAGAGCTTCTGTAAAGTTTGGAAGGTAGGAGACGAGATACTGGCAGAAGTAAAGCTGTGAGTACCGGCCGTGAGTCGTGCTTCGGTAGCTCAGATGGTAGAGCACTTGCCCACGAAAGGCAAAGGTCCCGAGTTCGAGTCTCGGTCGGGCACACAGTTTTAATCTGCCAGGAAGTTTTTAATATCTGGTCTGTTCTACACGCAGTTGTGTACCGCCCGTTAACATGTATGCTTTGCGATGTTAGGAACACCACCACTCCAGATGCCACTTTCACACTCCGCTAAGCTATATCGAAGTGTATAGCATGGAAGAAAAATATTCTGTTTCGTTAAAAGATGTAACATAGTGCATGACGGAAAATTCAGAGTTACTGTGGGATTGTTTTCTTCGAAGAGTGAGCGCTGTTCAGGGCGCTGCACAGAAAAATGGTTCATGTCCAGGTAAAACGAGAAGCAGTAACCGTCCTAAAGTGGAATCAGATGAAAGGCTGAGAAAAATGTCAATCATCCACGAAGAATGTGGTTTCCCAAAACCCCACTACTGATAATATCGCGCTATGTGATTGCTTGTGGCTGACTTGTGAAGCAGTGACTGCTAGGATCATAGGTCAGTATACTCCTTTTGAATAAGTAACAGAGAAGATGACACATAAGGGAGACTACGGTAGGTACAGAAGTATTTACAGAATCCTTTTTTTACTCAACTAGTATGTGAGAGAGTAACGGAAGGGAAATCGATAATATTGGTAGGATGTTCCGCTGTCATGCATTGTACTACAGCTTGCGGAGTATTTGCTTAGTTGAAGATTTTAGCAGGTGCTGGCTTTCACTGTAAGAAGGCAGTAGCGAATTGCAGGAGAAGCTCTGAGGAACCGCTGATTGATGGTGCAGCGACTAATAGTTGACCGGAACGTAAATAAATCTAACTATTGAACATAAATAGGACTTTGCACTATTGCAGGAAACACTGATAACAGTGAAATATCTAGCAGTATGCACCTGGAATGATCTAAAGTAGGATCTATATCTACATGTATATGATTATTTTGCAACTCACAATTAAGTGCTTGGCAGAGTAGGCTGGCTATTCATCGCGCCACCTTGCAGCAACTCCTCTACCGTTCCACTCTCGAGCAGCGCTCGGGTATAACGAACACGTAAATCTTTGCATGCGAGCTCTGATTTCTCTTTTTTTATTGTGATAATCATTTCTATATCATTTCTATGTAGGTGGGCGCCAAAAAAATATTTGCACATTCTTAGGAGAAAGTTGGTGCTTGAAATTTCAAAATGTTCAAACGTGTGTGAATTTCTATGGGACCAAACTGCTGAAGTCATCGGTCCCTAGACTGTCACACTACTTAAACTAACTTATGGTAAGAACTACATACACACCCATGCCCGAGCGAGGACTCGAACCTCCGGCGGGAGGGGCCTCGTCATCAGTGACATGGCGGCTCTAACCGCACGGCCACTACACGCGGCGCTTGAAATTTCATGAGAAAGTCCTGCGACTGCGAAAAACGCCTTTGTTTTAACGGCTGCCACTGCAATTGGTGCATCATATCTGTGGCACCCCCTCTCCTATTTCGCGGTAGTACAAAACAAGCTGACCTTCTTTGAACTTTTTCTACGTCCTCTGTCTATCCTATCTATCTATGGATCTCACACCGTAAAGCAATATACCAGAAGTGGGCGGACATGCACAGTGTATGCAGTCTCTTTAGTAGACATGTTACATTGTCTAAGCGTCCCGCCAATAAATCACAGTCTTTGGTTTGCTTTCCTCACAACATTACGTACACTATGTGATCAAAATCATCCGGAAATTGTGGGATTTTAGTGGAAATTAGCGATGTATACACCTTTCAACAGAAACGTTCCCCTCATCGCCTGGAAGTCCACAATATTGCTATGGTGTCAAAACCCTCCTGGCAGTGACATCATTGTGTTCCAGCGCACTAATATTATATGTATAAGTTCCTTACAATAAAACGTAGACGTGGCACGTAGCTAGAGTATATCTATTTTCAAATAATTCATTGAAGAAATTGTTTGATGTGAGATATCTGCATAGTTTCTTAAATTATCGGAATGTTGTGATTTTTTTACATCTGCCGACCCACACTTATCTGTATCTTCTTGAAAAGTAGGTATTTCTGAAATACTGGCAAAAATCTGTAAAATAGCACCTAATTACCGCAAAACCGTAAAAACCTAGTACGCTGATATGGTTGCATGGCAGGCATGGTGGTAATACTTATTAATCATTGTAAGTCCCGTAATTACTTTTGTCTTCTTGAAAAGTCGGAGAAAATCGGTAAAATTGCATCTAATCTGTAAATAGCGCTATACGCTGCAGAAAATACTTTTGGGCGTGATGGGCTGCTAGAAATTGTGGAAATGATTCAAATATTGCAAAAAACACACTCGGGCGCGATAATCTGCTGGAAATTGTGAAACTGAAACCCCAAGACTCTAAATACCATTAGCTGCGATACTCTGCTGGAAATTTCCTAGTATCGCATTAATTTGCTTCTGCAGCTGATGCCGCCGTTGGTGATCGACAGAGGTAGAGAGCAAAAATGCTGAGACCTGAATCAGGATGCTGGATATCCCCAGAGTGGTGATGGTTTGGGTGTCAGTGGTGATATATCTTGTTCGTTTCGTTTGGCTTCAGAGGGATCGAAATGAAAGAAATAAATGAGATCTGCCTACCATTGTTTTTTCTACCATTAAATTAGAAGAACCTCACCTCATTATCTGCTTCTCTCCAAACGTAGATGGCGTCAGATTCTTCTTCACGTGTTGCAGGGATTTCGTTTGCTAATTGGAATTAATTGATTAATGAAGAGAACAGGGGGAAAATGCAGACCAGTAACAGACAACAAAAAGGAAAGCGGGTATAATTTCGTAAACACACTGAAATGAGAGAAAATTTCGATAAAAATAGATGGTAACTAGCCAGTCAACAATTTTGGACTACACAGGCTATCCGCAGGTTGCTGTGATCCAAGCCACAAGTTCCTGCAAAGACACAAAATACAAGCAAAGATAACAATAGCTATTTCAGTCCCTAGAGAGAGTTTTGGTGCTGCTTAACAAAGATGAACTGCAGGATTCGAATCACAAGTGATGGTAAACAGGCATGAGTGAAAAATGTTGCGAGCACTTGGACAGGGGCAACACGAAAAATACTACCGAACTGGCACTGACAAAACCGTGAGGCTCATCTCTCGCGGTGCAAACCGAATACTTGCATCTTAAACACGGTCGCCTTTGGTACACTACTGGCCATTAAAATTGCTACACCAATAACATGACGTGCTACAGACGCGAAATTTAACAGACAGGAGGAAGGTGCTGTGATATGCAAATGATTAGGTTTTCAGAGCATTCACACAAGGTTGGTGCCGGTGGCGGCACCTACAACGTGCTGACACGAGGAAAGTTTCCAACCCATTTCTCATACACAAACAGCAGTTGACCGGCGTTGCCTGGTGAAACGTTGTTTTGATGCCTCGTGTAAGAAGGAGGAATGCGTACCATCACGTTTCCGACTCTGATAAAGGTCGGATTGTAGCCTATCACGATTGGGGTTTATCGTATCGCGACATTGCTGCTCGCGTTGGTCGAGATCCAATGACTGTTAGCAGAGTACGGAATCGGTTGGTTCAGGAGGGTAACAAGGAACGCTGTGCTGGATCCCAACGGCCTCGTATCACTAGCAGTCGAGATGACAGGCATCTTATCCGCATGGCTGTAACGGATCGTGCAGCCACGTCTCGATCCCTGAGTTAACAGATGGGGACGTGCAAGACAATAACCATCTGCACGAACAGTTCAACGACGTTTGCAGCAGTATGGACTATGAGCTCGGAGACCATGGCTGCGGTTACCCTTGACGCTGCATCACAAACACGAGCGCCTGCGATGGTGCACTCAACGACGAACCTGGGTGCACGATTGGCAAAACGTCATTTTTTCGAATGAATCCAGGTCGTGTTTACAGCATCATGATGGTCGCATCCGTGTTTGGCGACATCGCGGTGAACGCACGTTGGAAGCGTGTAAGCGTCATCGCCATACTGGCTATCACCCGGCGTGATGGTATGGGGTGCTATTGGTTACACGTCTCGGTCACCACTTGTTCGCATTGACGGCACTTTGAACAGCGAACGTTACATTTCAGATGTGTCACGAGCCGTGGCTCTACCCTTCATTCGATTGCTGCGAAGCCCTACATTTCAGCAGGATAATGCACGGCCGTATGTTGCAGGTTCTGTACGACCCTTTCTGGATACATAACATATTCGACTGCTCCCCTGGCCAGCACATTCTCCAGATCTCTCACCAACTGAAAACGTCTAGTCAATGGTGGCCGAGTAACTGACTCGTCACAATACGTCAGTCACTACTGTTGATGAACTGTGGTATCGTGTTGAAGCTGCATGGGCAGCTGTACCTGTATACGCCAGCCAAGCTCTGTTTGACTCAATGCCCAGGCATATCAAGGCCGTTATAACGGCCAGAGGTGGTTGTTCTGGGTACTGATATTTCAGGATCTGTGCACCCAAATTTCATGAGAATGTAATCACATGTCAGTTCTAGTATAATATATTTGTCCAATGAATACCCGTTTATCATCTGCATTTCTTCTTGGTGCAGAATTTTAATTGACAATAGTGTATAAGCGTTCTACCATGAATGACTTGATAGAAACTGAGTGTAACTGTGCCTCGTTGCCTCCATGGCGTGTAAACGAACGCATAAAGCGCAAAATAAGGATACTTCCTTGCTACTACTGGCCACGAATGAAAGCTTCTAATGTACTGCCACAAACTACCAAGCACTGCAACGAACCGAGTACGAGAGGGCAAGTTTTGAAAACTCTGGTCCTCGCACATCGTGTGCTTCCTGCTGCGGGATAAAATGGTCCTTGCTGCAGTTCAGCCCACCCGCACGCAGGTTGGCGTTACTGGGATGGCGTCAGACGACTGGTTGTCGGAGACGCCAACGTCCCTCCACACAACCGTAGTTGCAGATGGCTTGAGAAAATTACGTTTAATGCATAATCAAGAGATGTAAATTCATCGTCTTATTAATAAAGCGGTGTTCAGCCCCGTGCTTACTACGAATGAAATCGTAACTGCATAAGCAACTCAAATCTGTGATTGCAACACCAGTTTTAATTTTATTCCTCCCCCCCCCCCCCCACTCCCCGGCCGCTTATTGTGTAGGGACTGGCCTAGACTGCAGTAGAGACTTCAACACGAGCTCTGAATGTCTGTAGAAAGCTGCTGTGTTACAGTGGGGGACCAATAGGAACACTTTACAGCGTTGGGAAGGGGAAGTCACCATTTTTTGGGTCACAAATTATGGTAATTAAGATTAAACATAAAATAGAGGTCAGTTATCACGGGTGAGCTGAGTGTACCACAGGTAAGCTGAGTATATTACATATGTATGGAACTGACAAGTAACATATTACGAGAAATTCTAACAATAGTGATTTGGCATAAAAGTAACAAATCTATGATCTGCTTCTTTGGTTTGGAAATATCTACAGACGTCGTTACTGCTTTGAATAGGACTTCGCAGATATGGCGTTACGAACAGATCCCTAAACTTTTTGACAAGTAAACATGTAAGGCTTTTGACGTGCATAGAGAAGCAAGATGCGGTCGGTTGTTACGGCGGTCCTCATTCGTCTTCGCTATTGACGCTCGCGTTGCCATGGCGACACAACTTCTATAGGAGCAACTACGGCCAACCCTGCCGCGCATCAATAGCTAGCCGCGACGAAGAGAGCTGGCAACAAGGATATATTACACTCAAGACTACGCTGATGCCGGCGACATGAGATATTCCTTTTCTTACAGTGGAAATTCATTCACATTTCGTGTTTGTAGTCTTTTTAACGAGTTTTGAGTGAATAAAACAGGGCGACGTAAGCAATTTGTAAAAATGTGTGGCATTTCTCGTGAAGAACCAATCATGATAAGCTCACATGGGTGATGAAAGAAAAATATAAAATCATGTAAAATTAGGACGCATGGCCTGACCTTACGCCTTTCTAGTAACTCACAGTGATTAGTGAGGATATATGAAGGGCGAATGTCAAACGTTACTTATCTTCCACCGAAAGAACGTCCTCTGCCTTCAATCACGTCGTCTGGATAATTTGCGGCACATTCTACAGTGCTAAACAATATAATTACGCAATAGGCGTAAAGGAAATATTTTATTGGTTGATCTATATCAACTTCACGAACAGTTATATTTTTGAAAACATTTTGATGTACGACGCTGCCATCGCTTTCATACGTCAGAAAGAATTCATTTGGTCCACCACTGCCCTTACGGAAATAGGCACTGATTGACGGAGTTGTTGGTTGCCCTTCTACGGAATTCTGGTCATGCACTGATCTCCTTCATACGTATAAGAACGGAAGAGAGAGTATATAATTCCCAAGTTTATCTATCTAGAACATCGGAAGAAGCAACTACAGCGTGTTTCACAGAGTTATACCGGCCCTCTACAGCGCACCTTATGAATCACCGTTCATGCAGTGCGGAGAGAAGCCCGGAGATGTTTATTTTCCACAAAATGCAGTAACACTAAATGGAATTAACATATGAGTTACTAATAACACTATAAAAAGAAATGGAGATGGACAGAATCTTAGTACCTCTTGCAGAGTGTTTGTATTGCTAGATGGGAAATCGATTCGGAGTCATCCTGGACAGCAACTGTAGCGTTCTTCCGGGAAAGGCGACTTCCTCCCTCCAGTAGAGCTGCTCACTTTTCATTTTGCAGACAGACTCTACCTCCCCAACATTTTCTGTCCAGTTCTCTTCTGTGAATAGACAAAATAATTTCACTGAGATTATGCTTATATAGTGGAGTTGTTTTCAGTTTAATAAATGAGTACTTACTTATAGGTTCAAATGGCTCTGAGCACTATGGGACTTAACATCTGAGGTCATCACTCCCCTAGAACTTAGAACTACTTAAACCTAACTAACCTAAGGACATCACACACATCCATGCCCGAGGCAGGATTCGAACCTGCGACCGTAGCAGTCGCGCGGTTCCGAACTGATGCGCCTAGAACCGCTCGGCCACCACGGCCGGTGACTTGTAGGTGTTAAGTGAAATTTTATATATACTACGTTCCCCCTAAACAGTGGTTGAGAACTGTATAATTTATGTCATGTAGTCAGTAACTTTTTTAGTGTACGTGAGAAAGGGACTGGGTTGGTAAATGCACCACCTTACTGCTGTCTATCATTGACAGTATATTGTGAATCCATGTAACATGTTATAGTCACTCGGTGGTGAATTTATCATTGCCTATCAAGATACTGCACTCGTCTCCCTATTAATTGTTTTACTAGTAGACTGTATAAATCTCTTGCATTCAGGAACTGCTGACACTTGCAGAGTCTTCTGCTTTGAGTGGAGACACTTACCACACATCTGTAATATAGATTCCAAGGAAGGTTTATACAGGGTGTATCATAATAAATGCCGTGAACGCATACAGTTGAACGTACACGATACTAGAAGCAAAAAAGTCTCAGTAAACATAGAGTCGAAAATGCATATCTTAAGAGCTACGAGCAATTTTTCATCTTCGGTACTGTGAAACCTATCTCATTTACTGCAAGCTCTTTGCTTTCCATATTTTGGGAAGTGGCAGTATGGACCAAAACAAGAAAAAAATTTCCAATAAACATGTGCTCTAAAATGCATACGTTAAGAGCTATGAGCACTGTCTCATCTTCGCTACTTTGAAACATAACTCTTCTAATGAACAAATGTTCATAAATTTTAAGGTACGCATTTTAGAGCACATGTTTACTGGACATTTTTTCTTGCTTTGGTTCATACTGCCGATTCCCAAAATATGGAAATCAAAGAGCTTTCAGTAAAAGAGATTTGTTTCGCAGTATCGAATATGAAAAGGCCGTCCGCTGTGGCCGAGCATTTCTAGGTGCTTCAGTCCGGAAACGCGCTGCTGCTGCGGTCGCAGGTTCCAATCTTGCCTCGGCCATGGATGTGTGTGATGTCCTTAGGTTTGTTAGGTTTAAGTAGTTCTAAGTATTGGGGACTGATGACCTCAGATGTTAAGTCCTGTAGTGCTCAGAGCCATTTGAACCATTTTTTAAAGATGAAAAATTGCTCGTAGCTCTTAAGGTATGCATTTTCGACCCTATGTTTACTGAGACTTTTTTGCTTCTAGTATCGTGTACTTTCAAGTGTATGCGTTTACACCACTAATTATGATACACCCTGTATATGTCTGATACAACAGGGCTGGTCGTGTTCAAGTCTAGAGCAGTAATCTGCTGTAATGCGATGCGTTTTTATTTTGAGATACCTCTTACAGACGGAAATAGCTTAAGTCTTCTGTGTTTCTCCAGAAGTTGATATGGCTTGATAACCTTCATGCTATGAAAGGTGCTAGAAAATCTGTAGAATAGAACCGAATTACCGCAAAACTGTTAATAGCGTCATTCATTAACGTGGCTGTAGTTCATGTATGGTGGTGGTATTTGATAGGCATTTAAAGTCCTGCATTTACTTTTGTCTTCTTGAACAGTGGGAGCAAAACTGTAAAATAGTATCTAAACTGTAAATAGTGTCATATGTTGCAGACAGTACCACTGGGCGTGGTGGTCTGCTGGAAACCGCGGGGAAGAAGGCCCTTGATACTTTGCGGTAACCTATTTTCGAATTCCGAGGCCGCTCTTTTTCTCTCTTCTGCTTCCACTTCCTTCGTCCTTTCCACTTCCTCAAGCTTCTCCCCCTCCTAACATTTTCATTTAGTGAAGTTTCTTCTTTCTAAATGTTTTCTTGTCTTTACTAATCGTGTTTCTAGAGTCTTAGCTTCTTCACGCCTGTTCTCTCCGGATCTTCTGTAAAGCTCGAGGATACTCTCCATGGTGTTGCTGCCTCTCGAATTTGCTCTCAGAGACGGGATCGTCCTGTTATTGGGTGCCAATAATGGGTTTCTAATGTGAACTACTGCATCGACGTGACACAGGTCTTCCATATCTCCACCTTCACTCACTGTTGACTTAAGTGTCCTCTAAATGCGACGTTGAACCGTGCCCATTAATTACATCTGAGTCTGATTGTTCCACTGCAAAAAACAACCGCCTCGTCTCCATATCTGTTCCTACCTATACTCTGTTCTCCATGTTAACAGAACCCACTATTTCATACTTTACCGTCACGACTCTCGAGCTGCTTCTAGATAACATTTGGACGTCAAACAAGTATCTCAAAACAAGACGGAACCAACAGTGAACATAATTCATCCATTTCACTATCGAAACACACCCGTACATAAAAGAACTAAACCTGCAAAAATTCACAACGGTGTTCTCAATTCAAATAATCAAACACAATATGTGGTGCAGAAACCACAGGACACAAATATTCAATAACATAAACACCTGGAAAGGTAGTAAATATGCACTAGCGATTGAAGATAACTGCGAGTCTAATTTGTTCACCATCACTTTCTGAAATGAAACACGAAAATAAACACTATTTACCTGACTGTAACAGTATTGTGACGCCGTCTACAATTTATCCAAAACTCCCACGGTGGTTTTGCAACTAGTGAGAGATAAAGTACAATTTACACTACGGGATACCTAATGTGGAATCTCCTGTCCACGTCACAACCACCCTTAAGGCTCGTCAGTGATAATATTCACACAAAGGACTAAACACCGTTAACAATCAAACTGTGGCACCCAGCAGTGTCCTTAAGTTGGCTATTTTAGTAGAAGAACCCTGCCCTCCTGACGTATCGTCTACTCACAAGAAAATTAATAAAGTCATAAATGATCAGAGGGAAAATGCTATTGAAATTAAATATTCTATTCCTCAGACTTAGTTGCTTATAGCATAATACATGTGAATAAATAGAAATAGACCACTGATCAAAATAGAAAACAAACCCGAAAGAAATGGTCATGGATCATACTGAGGAATGGCAATGTTACTAAGGGAAATAGAGTGGTCACGTTAAGATGACACCTCTCTAAAATAATGGCAACAAACACTATCTGACAGATATCGTGAACCTCTAGCTGGACGTTCGATACGACACATTTTGTCTGAAATACAAGTGCTGCAGGCTGGAAAGACACGCTGCAGTCACTACGCTCTTCAACGAAAGATACCTAATATGCACAGGCTGCAGATGTACTCATCAAAGTACTGCTCAACGAGTGATGTGGAGTTTGCTCGAAGAGCGAAGCCGCGAAGACCGCAACGAGGGCACCCTGGCACCGAGTGGAGGATAGCGGCTGGCACCCGTCGAGTAATCAAGGCCGTATTCTCCGGCGGACATCCGCCAAATGCCACGAAAAACCTTCCCTTAGTTCCCTTCGCAACACCGTCCCTCCACGTGGAGCATCGCCAATCGTCAAGCGACTCGAGCAGTTCACACCAATGGCGTAATTATAACACCGAACCAGATCTCCCTCCTAGACGCGGCATAAAATATTCTCGCTATGGGAAAGCTTACCGTCAAAACCTATACATACCTCCACAACGTGTTCTGACGTCAACGTTGGTCCTCCAATCCCGCGCGCACGGATATCGTCCCGCGTCAGAAGCGTTGGGGCGGGCATTTGGCTCCCACGCTACCTAACGCCAGAGAAACGTACAAGAATTTCTCCTCCGCCGCAGACAATGCTCTTCTCCCCAGAGTAATATTTTAAGCAGGCGCCAGAATGTCGCAAGCGACATCCTGAACTCGTATATGCCTCAGCGCTGCCTGAGCCTGGCACTACGTCCTGTAGCAGAACGAAAGGCGCTCGCTTGTCAGTGACCTCCGGCAACCGGCCTTCCAGAGGTCTGAAAACATCAAAGGAGAAGGATGTTGACAGCCTCCACAATGCGGTTCGGCCGCCGCTTTTGTGACAGCCCGGGCGAGTCTGTGTGCGTTCTGAGAACCGTTAGTCGCCACTCGGCTGTGACATCGGCCGTGGGTCTCATTGCCTATAATGATGGACGCATCTCCTAGGCATCTCGCTCGTACGAAAAAGGGTACAACACTAATTGCCAGCTATATCTATCTATCAATCCTAGTGGCAAAAAACTCTGTCATTCCATGTTATACTTTAATTTAATTGCCCTGATGGGTCATTACGTAACTGAGATGGCTATAATGCCTCTATATTGGTTATTTAATTACCAAAGACTAAAAAAAGCGAGTCCAAAGGGTTACTTACATTTCAACCTTTGAAAAAAATTTCAAACTTCTACGTCGCAATGAGCGACAATTACTTCAAGTTCGAAAACGTGATCCCTTAACTGTGTTGCGCACAGAGTAGACGGATACATACTTACGTAGAGAATGATATGGTACTACGATTTGAGTCATGTACGTTTGAAATACGATTGAACCATGTACGTTTGAAATATGACTGAAATTACGTAACTGACAGTAGTGTGAAACACAACTGCTAGAAAGGGAATGACATGTGAACGTGGATTTTATCTCGTCGCTTATGCGCTTTCCCTGAACTGAACTTTTCTGACTGCGAGAATGTAAATTTAATTTAGCTGCGAAAATGTAAACTGTAAATAACTTTAAAACAAGCCAAAACTGCATGAATTTACGTAACAAAAACTGAATCTGATGCAACACTATTGATTTGAAATTGCCCCTGGTAATAAAACGAAACACGATCAATTTGAAAATTACGGTTCCTGTGCTTAATCAATGTTATCCCTGAAATAATAAAATTTCCTACCTTTACCGCAATGGTAACGCTCTTCGCACTGCTCTCTGTTACTACTTTAAATTGTATAGCTGGCAAACAACGATTGTGCAAGGCTGTGGCTTAGCATACATTTTAATTAAATCGAATATGACTGATACAACAGATTCCTGAGAAAAATAATTAATCAGAAATGACATGGATCCGGTTCTGGTATTGACTTGGGCTAAGTGAAAATACGGCACTAACTTTAAAATTTGTATTTTGACTCTTTGAAAGTTAATAATGATCACAGTTAACACACTCGATAAACTGATTATACATTAACAATTAGCTTTACAAAATCATTGGATGTGAGTGCTATACACTGTCTCAATCTTCATTTATGAATACACGCACTGCATTAGCAACAAAACAACTTTCTTTCCTTAATTATTTCCAACTTCTGTTAAGATTCCTTTCACAGTTAGAAAACATCATACTATCTTGCAAATAAAAATTCATTACTGCCTGTAGGGAGCTAGTATGTATCCAGCACACATCAGATACAACACGTCTTTACACTTGAGAGTCTTTCATACATCACTTGAGCGTGAACGAGAATACCCAGTCAGAAGTCTTGTACTGTCCCCAATAACCGTACTAACCAAATATCAGGACTATAAAATGTGAGGCAGGCACATAGTAACTTGTAGCACCAAGCAACAGCAATGTACCGACATGTTGTGGAGGTGAGAGAGCCAGCCGCGTTTCACACTGAGAGCATGAATCATCCAGAAACTTGCAAAGACGCTCTCTCCTCATTTGACGAATTTGATGTTTTTAAGCGTTACTTTTAATTCACGTGTGACCATAAGATTCAGAAATGAAGAGACTTGTATAGCACAGCTGCATCAAATCAGTCTTCGGGTGAAGACCACAACTACAGAATGTGAAGCGTAAGGTACTGGGTATTGGAGACAACACTACATATGAATATCGATCAAAACTCATTATAACTAGTTTAGATATATAGAGACGCCACATGGTGTTATGATACAGTATAAGTCTGTTAAGTAATAGGTGTCTCCGCTTGCTAGCGTCTCATTAGGCGCCAGCTAGCTTGGTCTTATGATCCTGGAATTGCTTCTACGGTAGTGTACTTATCCCCGTATACACGTTATTATTTTCAGGGTGTTCAGCATAGTAAACTATCTTCGGTAGCTAGTTTGTTGTGCTTCATCATGCCATATCATTAGTGATCAAAGGGAATGCTAATTCCAGTTTAAAAATACTCACATCCTTAGCAAACATATGCTATCTTAAAAAGATTACTAAAGGAGTAGACAGCTACAGAAATTTACATTGTTGCGTTTTCTCTACTGCTTTCGGAGATATTTTCCATTTAGTTTTTGTAATGTGTGAACAAAACAGATAGTGGCGGTGTCATTGTCGTGGATGTGTTGCTAAACGCTTCAACCATTCATTCAGAGTAATGTGTCAAGACCGAACGAAGAGAAGGATCGTTTCCGAAGTGTTCGGTCTGACGAAAATTCAAGGAAATCTTGTTCCTACACGGCAATGTCCGACTACGCATAAATCACAGAAACTGGAAACACGTCGCCATACCGGGCTGGACTTTAATGCCTCATCCACTCTACAGCCAAGACGTCCTCTAGCTCAGGCATCCATCTGTTTGGACAGCTTAATGATTGTCTTCATGGGAAGCGCTCCGAAGAAGAAGAGAGCGTAATACATGTAAACATTGCTATTAGCACACGAAACTAGTGTTTACTAACAGGGAATGCATGCTGTTACAATGCGCTGGCGTAAGGTCGCAGAACGTGACGGAGACTATGTAAAAAAATTAAGATACGTAACAAATGTAGATTGATAGTAGCCAAACTCTAAATACAAATAAATATTTCCTGAGAAAAACAATTGCGTCCATTATTTATTGAACGACCCTCCTACATTTCTGATACACAACGCACAATAAATAAATAAATAAAATGAAAAACCAACATTTTTTCGAAACCCCGTAATTGACTTCCGCTGCCACGTATATGTTTGAAATTTTCCTCAAAGGTACCTACAACTTTCCTCTGTAATGGTGCAACAGTTTGGTGCCCTGCGATGTCACACTCGGGCTCGGCGACGATTCAGAGAGTTAGGTGTCAACGTATTCTAAAAAAAGGCCACAACTCAGAAGTTCATGTGACGCCTAAGGTGGGCTAATGATGTCATAATGACACGAAAATCAGCCACAAATCTGCTCGATGCGATCATGGACGTGTCACCCGATGGAAACGTCGTCACACCCCCTCTTGTCGATATTTCACCCCTTCTTTTAAAGCCTCTGCGATGGAAGTCAGAACCGCGACACTCAGCGTCGAAGTCACGAGGTTTTCTTGTGGGTTGCCGAGGAAAATATTTCATACAAGTCGTCGCTCATAACGGACACGAAAAGCCCTCAGGAGGCGGCATCAACTGCGTCAAAAAAACCACCCCTTTCCTTGGGCCGTTGATCCCAGATATTTCGCGGTCGAAAACGACAGTTCGTAGTGCGATCAATAACGGAACACCATTCTTGACAACATTCGACACTTCTGACATCCCCAGACGATACAGACCTACTCTAAGATCATCGGGGGTTACATGCCCATGGAACGTGATATAACTCCTTTGGAGTGCATCGCATTTTTTGCTTTGGTAGGACAGAACCACTAGGGACCGTTCAAAAGCATTCGACGAAATATGAACGCGATCCGAAGCAGAAACCTTTACGCTTTTCCAGCCCTCCTGTTTCGCGCCGTCAAAAATGGCTCTGAGCACTATGGGACCTAACAGCTATGGTCATCAGTCCCCTAGAACTTAGAACTACTTAAACGTAACTAACCTAAGGACATCACACAACACCCAGTCATCACGAGGCAGAGAAAATCCCTGACCCCGCCGGGAATCGAACCCGGGAACCCGGGCGTAGGAAGCGAGAACGCTACCGCACGACCACGAGCTGTTTCGCGCCGTCCTGTGGAGTGATAGCAGAGGGGTGCAACACTGACATGTGCTAGAATAAAACGGAAAACGCTCACTCTAACATCCCCAGTTTGACAACACCCTCAGTGCCACCCACACACCTCTGTTGAGCACATTAGAAACGTACCTGTCAGAGACTTTGACGCCCATTCTGCTGAGCGGTGCCTCATGCTTCCTCTTGCGCCTGACAGCAGGCAGCCCCTTCGACGCCCCTTAGGTGGACAATATCGTCTTCCAGCAGGATAACTTTCTGTGTCACCAGGGTAGAACCTGCGTCCACAAACCAACGACCTGTAACTTACGGTAATTTCGTGACCTGTGCTTAGATATCTGGTGTCACGTGTCTCTGGAAACCTACCAAGGACTTGCCAAACCCATGTCATATGGGGTGGATGCAGTACTGGGTTACGGAGAATGACCGACACGCCATTAATCAGGCAGTCATAAGGTTTCGACTCATCAGTGTACGTCGAGTATAGTGTATAAAGTCGATAAGAAATTTGCTCGTGTATAACACTGCCAAGCTGACAACAGCCGCACCAGATTGTGGCAAGAGGTGCATGCGGTTCACGAATCACACTGTAGTCAGCCCGGGCGAAAATATGTGTGTGCTGAGATGTTTCACTACACTTCGTTCTATAGAGGCCTTATTTGTATACCTATAACGACTACTGTCACAATTTATACTCGCATTGAACAGAAGCGTGATGTTAAATTATATCCCCAAGCCCTTGAAACTTCCCAACGACCCCCAAACCAATCTTAAGTATCGCTTTGTGCCTTTTACACACTGTGTAGAAAGGTATATCGTACAATTACAGAACCCTAAACGCTAACAGAAGCTCCTTTATCATCTGGTGCTAACGAACTGAAATAGTCTCAAAATTATGGCAGCCGAAGTAGTGTTTCAACGATACGAAGCTAACTGAGAGTCATCCGTGCCGTATCAGGATAAGCGTTATTCAGCTGCTATGTAGGATTTTCCGGCTGTTATGGCGTGAGATTTTGCTCAGGCAGATAGATCACGCAAAGAAACTCTTAGAACGTCAGTGTTTAGATTCGAGGAGTGTTACAAGCATGCCATGGACAGCAGTCTCATAAATACTACCAACTGGAGGCCATTCTCTACTATAAAACCCTAGCGACATGACATGACGACACTTAGCTAAGGAAAAAATAATATCATATCTTCACCAACGCTCTTCAAGACGTTTGTTACATCTGCAGAAACGTTGATAAGAATTTCATTCCGTCAGCAAATTTGGTCAGCTATAGAAGCAGGTATGCAAATTCTTAAAACAGTTATTAACATTAGTCATTGTCACCGTCATTTTCAAAGATCCCATCGCTCTTACGTATACAGGATCAATCATTTAAGCTGAGACCACAAAATATCTCGAAAACCATGCATTTCTCACGAAAACATAACAAGGTAAATTCAGATAAATGACAACGGGTTACAAGATGGCCTAGCCAATATAATCTAGGATGCGCTGTTTTCGTTGGAACTGAGGAACGCATGAAAATCGTGGGAAACCGCTTTCGTTACACTCTTTGAAGACTTGAAGCTCTACCGCATAGTTCACTAATGATGGCTTATTTTTGGATAAAATATTCCAGAGATAAAATAGTGTCCCGTTTCCAGAAGAGGACTGTTCAAGGAGATGTCATCAAAAAAAAAATCCATATCTATCGTGGTGAGAGTCGGAGAGTCGAATGCTACACCCCTTAACGATGATCGTAGGTCTGAGAATTTGAAAAGAAACTGTATGGGTTGAAGCTAGACGTAGAGGGACTTAGTGAAGTGTAGTGGCAGGATGAACAGAAGTTCCGGTAATGTGACTAAAGGTTTATTAATACAAAACCAAGCAAGGATATGCACGAGTAGGTCTACTAATGAACAAGGAAATACGAATGCGAGTTAACCACCATGTAAAACAGGGATGGTGAAGGAATATGATGATCAAGGAAGAAAAGCAGGACGCATCGCAGCAGAAGTAGTATACATTCCTAGCGACGCCGAATATAACAAAGGGATTGAGAGAGAGGTACAATGAGATAAAATAAGTTATACAATACGTCAGGGCCTTGAGAAAGAGGTACAATGAGATAAAACAAATTATCCAGTACGTCACGGTAGATGAAAATTTAATAGTGATGGGTGACTGGGATTTGATAGTAGGGAAAAAATGGAAAACCGAAAACAGGGACTAGATGAAAAGAGCGAATGAAAAGCCGCCTGGTAGGTATCGTACACTGCAGACACTTGGTTTCAGAATCATGAAACAAGATAGTATACATAGAAGATACTTGAGGATAATGAAAAGTTCACGTGGACTACGTATAGCAAGACAGAGATTTAGAAACGAGATTTTAAATTGCAAAATATTTCCAGCACTGGATATGAACACTGAATATAATTTAGTAGTTATGGAATGCAGATTAAAGTTGAACAAAATGCAAAAATGTAGTACATTGAGGCAATGGTATAGGCTTTGTTGAAACAAACAGACAATGTTGAGAGCTTCAGCTGGAGCAGTAGGCAACAACTGACAAAAAAAGGTGGAAAAAAATACAATGAAAAACGAGTGGGGAGCTTTGAGAGATGAAACAGTAGCGTTGCTGAGTCTCGAAGACGGAGCCCTTGGTTCCTTTCCCGGCCGGGTCAGGAACTTCCTGCGCTCGGGAGTGGATGTGAATGTTGTCTTCACCATCATTTCATCATCAACGAGGCGCTAGTCGCCGAAGTGGTGTCAAATAAAAATACTTGAATCAAGCGTCCGAAATCCCCAGAAGGGGACTCCCAGCCAAATACGCTGTACGCACATTCCACTGAAATGAGCTGGGAAGCAACTAGGTTGAATCAAGTAGAAGGGAATATAAAACTTAAAAAGACAGTGACAGAAGTAAAAAGTAGTAAAGCATGAATTTCTAGAGATGCAATGGAAAATTGTAGAAGTGTGCAGACTGTAGGAAGGATATATGCTCATTAGAAGGGAAATACAAGAAACCTATACAAAAAAAAGAGACGTGCCTATACAAAAATCAAGAATTCGGAGGGCAAGCCGGCCATAAGTGCAAAGGAAGAGACTGAGAGTACTGATGAATTTATATGCGCTACCTAAAGGATTCACATTTCAAGACAATATTACAGACAACGATGAAAGTGGATAAAGACGATATGGGGAATGCGACCCTGCCAGAAGAATCTGACAGAGTTCTAAAAGAACTTACGACGCTAACACTGGAGATTATTATTCAAATTTGGTCAATGTGAGAATCTGTCCTGGTCGATCTGTGTATTAGGCAATTTACTAGCTGGATAGTGATAAAATGTGCAGGCCCCTCATTTGCATGACTCAATGAGCTCTAGAGGCGACCACACACTTCTGTATTAATTCCCAGATGTTCAGTCCTAAGCTGCCTGCAGCTGTCTGCAAATCGTAATTCTATTTAGGAATGTACGATCGTAACTAAATTGAGATGATGATATACTAATGTTTTCATTGAAGGTTTTGTTTATTGAATTTTACGAGTAACTCACTCCCTACATCGGTTGGCAGACTCACTATATATAGGGTGTTACAAAAAGGTACGGCCAAACTTTCAGGAAACATTCCTCACACACAAATAAAGAAAAGATGTTATGTGGACATGTGTCCGGAAACGCTTAATTTCCATGTTAGAGCTCATTTTAGTTTCGTCAGTATGTACTGCACTTCCTCGATTCACCACCAGTTGGCCCAATTGAAGGAAGGTAATGTTGACTTCGGTGCTTGTGTTGACATGCGACTCATTGCTCTACAGTACTAGCATCAAGCATATCAGTACGTAGCAACAACAGGTTAGTGTTCATCATGAAAGTGGTTTTGCAGTCAGTGCAATGTTTACAAATGCGGAGTTGGCAGATGTCCAGTTGATGTATGGATTAGCACGGGGAATAGCAGTGGCGGGGTACGTTTGTATCGAGACAGATTTCCAGAACGAAGGTGTCCCGACAGGAAAACGTTCGAAGCAATTGATCGGCGTCTTATGGAGTACGGAACATTCCAGCCTATGACTCGCGACTGGGGAAGACCTAGAACGACGAGGATACCTGCAATGGACGAGGCAATTCTTCGTGCAGTTGACGATAACCCTAATGTCAGCGTCAGAGAAGGTGCTGCTGTACAAGGTAACGTTGACCACGTCACTGTATGGAGAGTGCTACGGGAGAACCAGTTGTTTCCGTACCATGTACAGCGTGTGCAGGCACTATCAGCAGATGATTTGCCTCCACGGGTACACTTCTGCGAATGGTTCATCCAACAATGTGTCAATCCTCATTTCAATGCAAATGTTCTCTTTACGGATGAGGCTTCATTCCAACGTGATCAAATTGTAAATTTTCACAATCAACATGTGTGGGCTGACGAGAATCCGCACGCAATTGTGCAATCACGTAATCAACACAGATTTTCTGTGAACGTTTGGGCAGGCATTGTTGGTGATGTCTTGATTGGGCCCCATGTTCTTCCACCTACGCTCAATGGAGCACGTTATCATGATTTCATACGGGATACTCTACCTAATCGGGTGATGCTGAGGGGATTAGATTAGGAAATGAGACACTTAAAGTAGTAAAGGAGTTTTGCTATTTAGGGAGTAAAATAACTGATGATGGTCGAAGTAGAGGGGATATAAAATGTAGACTGGCAATGGCAAGGAAATCGTTTCTGAAGAAGAGAAATTTCTTAACATCGAGTATAGATTTAAGTGTCAGGAGGTCGTTTCTGAAAGTATTTGTATGGAGTGTAGCCATGTATGGAAGTGAAACATGGACGATAACCAGTTTGGACAAGAAGAGAATAGAAGCTTTCGAAATGTGGTGCTACAGAAGAATGCTGAAGATAAGGTGGATAGATCACGTAACTAATGAGGAGGTATTGAATAGGATTGGGGAGAAGAGAAGTTTGTGGCACAACTTGACTAGAAGAAGGGATCGGTTGGTAGGACATGTTTTGAGGCATCAAGGGATCACAAATTTAGAATTGAAGGGCAGCGTGGAGGGTAAAAATCGTAGAGGGAGACCAAGAGATCAATACACTAAGCAGATTCAGAAGGATGTAGGTTGCAGTAGGTACTGGGAGATGAAGAAGCTTGCACAGGATAGAGTAGCATGGAGAGCTACATCAAACCAGTCTCAGGACTGAAGACCAAAAAACAACAACTCTACCTGTGCTACTAGAACATGTGCCTTTACAAGTACGACACAACATGTGGTTCATGTACGATGGAGCTCCTGCACATTTCAGTCGAAGTGTTCGTACGCTTCTCAACAACAGATTCGGTGACCGATGGCTTGGTAGAGGGGGACCAATTCCATGGCCTCCACGCTCTCCTGACCTCAACTCTCTTGACTTTCATTTATGGGGGCATTTGAAAGCTCTTGTCTACGCAAACCCGGTACCAAATGTAGAGACTCTTCGTGCTCGTATTGTGGACGGCTGTGATACAATATGCCATTCTCCAGGGCTGCATCAGCGCATCAGGGATTCCGTGCGACGGAGGGTGGATACATGTATCCTCGCTAACGGAGGACATTTTGAACATTTCCTGTACAAAGTGTTTGAAGTCACGCTGGTACGTTCTGTTGCTGTGTGTTTCCATTCCAAGATTAATGTGATTTGAAGAGAAGTAATAAAATGAGCTCTAACATGGAAAGTAAGCGTTTCCGGACACATGTCCAACATCGAGCAGGGTAGCATGCGTTAAGTTGCACAGTTCCTGCGAAACTTTCTGCCCATTTTGCTGTACGCCGGCCGGTGTGGCCGAGCGGTTCTCGACGCTTCAGTCTGGAACCGCGCGACCGCTACGGTCGCAGGTTCGAATCCTGCCTCGGGCATGGATGTGTGAGATGTCCTTAGGTTAGTTAGATTTAAGTGGTTCAAAGTTCTAGGGGACTGGTGACCTCAGATGTTAAGTCCCATAGTGCTCAGAGCCATTTGAACCATTTAGCTGGAAGAGGTACCAGCAATCAATGCAAATGGTTCAAATGGCTCTGAGCACTATGGGACTTAACATCTGAGGTCACCACTCCCCTAGAACTTTGAACTACTTAAACCTAACTAACCTAAGGACATCACACACATCCATGCCTGAGGCAGGATTCGAACCTGCGACTGTAGCGGTCGCGCGTTTCCAGAATGAAGTGCCTAGAACCGCTCGTCCACATGGACCGGCGCGTCAGTGCATGTGGTTCCAACATGACGGCAGTCCTGCTCACTGTTCCCGCGTAGCTACAGAGGTGTTAAATGAAAAGTTCCCGGATTGTTGGATAGGACGACGTGCTAAAGTGAGTGGCCAGCCGGTCTCCTGATTTGACCCCTCTTCATTTTTTTCTGTGGGGAACAATCGAACATAAAGTGTATGCTCAAATACCAACTACGCCAGACGATATGAAGCAACGTATCATCGAAGCGTGCGCTGATATCTCATGTGACACCCTCGCAGCCGTTCACAAACCATTCGAACGGTGACTACAAATGTGCATTGCAGCAGAGGGGAAGCATTTTGAGCACATGCTTCAGAAAAGTTTTGTATCATGTACAGTACGTATTTTGCATCTTTGCGTGTATTTGCTTCGTATTGTAACCGATAGTAAATATTTTCAAATAAAAAACAAATACGTACGAAATAATTGTGACCAATACGGGCCTCGTAATTTACATTTTTATTTCTGTTACTTAAAATGTATTAACATCTTGTAGTATTTTGATACTGTATGTTGTCTACTATTCTGGTATCACAGTTGTCAAATAACTGAATAATATTTGCGCGACATCCTCAGTTACTTTTTGCGCAAAATATCGCTGTATGTATTACTACTGACGGGTAAATGGGCGTGTTTGTGTAAGGACAAACTCGTGACGTTTACCATGTGCTCTACACAACAGGAAAGGTCGCATTGGACAACGCCACTTCGAAGAACGAACACGATACGAGAACACATCTGTGTCTCAAAAACTATTCGCTTAAATATTATGATATACACATATTAGAAACCGTCTTTTTAAACCCATCATGTTACACTAATTTTAGCACAGGGTTCCGTTTAAAAAAACCAAAGATGGCCTCATATCTCTGTAATAAAAAATAGCAGAAACATGAAATTGATGTATTCAAGTAGGCCCTGTCCCTGTAATTTACTGCCCAAACGGCATATTTGGATCTATTACGGTTGCGGAGATACAAGGGGTGTTGTGACTTAGCTGCCTCACCCTGTAGATGAGGGCAAACGCATGTAGTAACTGAAAATTCTTCTAAAATAACAATTTGCGGTTGCACGCATTGCTTATAAGATGTTCTTGTTCCTAGTCGCTATTGATAACAATTTAGCCAATGGCCGAGCCGTTCTAGGAGCTTCAGTCTGGAACCGCGCTGCTGCTACGGTCCCAGATTCGAATCCTGCCTCGGGCATGGGTGTATCTGATGTCCTTAGTAGGTTTAAGTAGCTCTAAGTCTAGGGGACTGATGTGCTCAGATGTTAAGTCCCATAGTGCTCAGAGCCATTTGAACCATTTTTGGACAATGTAGCCATGGCGGAATGGGTTGACACCAACGCTGTCGAGATCAAACAGAATGACACGTACTTCTTCCTCCCATCTCAGGTCATCGCTCCTTTCCCTGGTACCAGTTCACATGGATTGACACCTGTTATAGATGGGCAAATATGTAAGTAGTAGCAACTCATATTTCTTCTACTGTAATTCTCACTTGCATGCATTGCATATGAGTGGTTTTTTTGTGCACTCGGTAACAACGTCATGATGAATGAGGAGGATTTTGATCTGTATGCAATGCTAAGAGGCAGTACGCCAGTAGACAATGAGATAAGACCCTTATCTAATGATACGAACACTGACGAATTTCTATGGAACTAGCAGAAATTATTATAATTGTTGGCACTTGTATATCGCTATTGTTTCCAGATCGCGCTTTTTTTTTTCATTAAACTACTCTGTGGTTTCAGCACTTTTGGGGAAAAGATCTCAGATGCCCTACTGTAGGTTACTGAAATCCTACCGCTTTCTTAAATATTTTGAAAAGGGAGCTCCTCAAAATCATTACAGATCTGTGCTATCCCTCCAGTAAGTGTAGTGCAGCTCTATTCTGTGATCTCATGTACCGGCTCCCACCCAGAAGATGGTGGGAAGGAGTGTTGAAGAGACATTTGGATGGGGAGGGGTATTGGTGTGATATTATGGGCGCCGCAATTGCCGAGAGGTTTAAAACTTTTATCTCAAGTGTCACATTGGCCCAGTTTTGCAAAATGCAGAAAGTGTGTCTGGTAAAGCACTGAGTCATATACTCCACCTAGACATACATTCGCATGTTCTTACCCATTAAATGTGAGGTCCAGTTTTATTCCTCTGCCAGAGGGTACTGCTTCTACATAGGCCTGTATGCATGTCCAAAATTTAGATGAGGACGCCGAATTTTGCTTTGAATGGTCGCTTTTGGCTTGCAACATAAGTTATAAGAAGAAGGAGAGCGTACAAGAACATACCATACATCTAATGTTTGAGAGCACTATAGCTTCAATAGAATCAAATTCTAGACTGAAATTCAAGACATACCGAAATTTGAGAGGAAGAAACTCTTTATATCAGTTCATGTTTATGGTCTGAATAAAGAAGAAAGCAATATAGAAGAAGAACATAAAATGCAGGATAATAAAGTTAATGATAAATCGATTGGACCGCTTCAATTTTCAAAATTAGCCAGTCAGTAACCTAATATATAGATTTGTGGTTATCCTCTGAAGGACAGAAACAATACCTCGTATGGATTCAAAACATGTGCTGCCTTCATTCCTCCCAAATGAGTAAAAAAGAAGAGGCAAACTATTTCTTAAAGTTTTATGACACCGACGACGTGGAGTGTTGCCCGTAGTTAACGCAAATTTTTAGTGCCTCCTTGATGCTGTGGCGCAGTGTGAGGGCGATCCCACTGCGCCCCACAGTACCTTCACAGAATAATATGTACGATAAATAGCAACGTATCTCGTTGTACGCTCATATGACTCAAATATCAATCATTTCGTTTCGTACATCATGATAAATCCTTGGAGACGGTTGCTCTCTGACCTTGAAATACTCGCACGGCACGTTGATGAGATTTATTTCATAAACATTCCCATGACTAATTCCCAAATGAGTAACGAATTACACAATAAATCTGCTTAGTTTAACTGGTCAGCATGAATAGGCTGATTAGCATACTGCATCCCTTCTGCTCACTGCACAGCATTTGTCTCCCGTTATTTGCATTAGGTGACGGCATTATGCCGTGCAGAAGTGATACCGGCCACACGACTCCTTGTCGTAGTGATATGTTTTGCTGTCTACTCTCTGACATGCAGACATTGAATCCGTACCAGTAACTTCACATACCTCTCGCAATTGTCCCTAGGTGCCAATACAGAATTCCGACGGATATAGGATGGCAATATTCGTTCTATGGCAGCAGCAAACAGTTCGATAACCATACCAGGATCAACATATTTTATTAGGTTCCACCAAAATTCGAAGATTTCATTCATAGTCCCGCGACCTGCTTGACATTGTCTACCGCACCAGAAACACATTAGTAAGTCATTTTGAATTTCTGCTGACCAATATTCTTGTCCTCAAATTTACTTATTTATTTCAGCGGTTAATTTCATTTGGACATCATCTAACGTTACAATTACTGCCAACAGCGCTACATTTTGCCCATCAGGGTTTACTTCTGCAACCAACCACTTTCCCCCTGCAACCGTCTTTATCAGAGTGTCATCAATGCTTGCCAGCATTAGAGGGCGTCAGTTGTCGCTGTGTTCCCGCTCGTTGTCGTAAGCGAGACTGCCCAGCGAGGACGCTGCCTGAGAGATTATCCTCTTCCGAGAATGCGGTCTCGATAACGTGGCGACTCGACATTCTCGCCTGGCGCATCGCTTTCACGCAGTCGTACTGCGTACCGCTTTCCCACTAACAAACATTCTCGAATGGCCTTCAAGACACTAGGCACCTCAAGGTCAGTCTCGTTGTCTACAGTGCACAAGCGCTAAGCGCTGTAATTCGTCCGTCTCCAAGCTTTTTTGCCGCACATAAACTTAACAGTGCAGTAGGCCAGCGCCAGCTTAAACTTCTGTGTTTCGGCACGATATCGTATGTTCACGTCTGATTTCAATCTTCCGCAGAACATTGTGCTGGCGTGTTTTTGGTAGTGAACGAAACGTAAACGCAAGGGCCTGCGTTGAGGGCAAAAAGACATTAGAAAACAACCTAAAATTGTCGTATCGAATGTACTGAAGTTTTTTTTTACTGATCTGGCTAAAAATGAAGAAACAAGTAATAATAGCAATAATATATACTTTGCGTAAGTTCATAAAATGACAACAAAATCATGTGGTTTATCTGAATCCATTGTATCTGGCAATGCAGTATCGTCGGTGGAATCTATAGAAGGGGGCATGTGTTTTGATTCTCCAAGAAAGGCATATAAATGATAACGGAATCCGGCCGGTGTCGCCGAGCGGTTCTAGGCGCTTCAGTCTGGAACCACGCGACCGCTACGGTCACAGGTTCGAATCCTGCCTCGGGCATGGATGTGTGTGATGTCCTTAGGTTAGTTAGGTTTAAGTAGTTCCAAGTTCTAGGGGACTGATGACCCCAGATGTTAAGTCCCATAGTGCTCAGAGCCATTTGAACCATTTTTTGATAACGGAAATCTATGGAATTTGACGATTCTGACAAAAAGTTAGTGCGTAGAGCTATATTTAGATACCAATACCGATGACAGTATCCGATTGCCAGAAAAATACAGGGTGATCTCGGTGAAAATAATTATTCTGGCTCAGAGACCTCCGTTGTTTGTCCTCTCTTCCACTTGGTTTTTGATCCATAGCGTTTAATGGTGGAGGAAAATTTATAGTGGAATGCAGAGACATTACAGCTGTAAGAACGAAGTTTTGTGTACAATGCACTTATTGCTTACTTCGGTAAAACTTGGCTTGCACGAAACCATAGGCAAAAATGTATGTCGCTAGACTTCAGCGGGAGTAGTGGCTTAAAAGTACCTACTTTTATTTTTCTGTACGGTATATCAGCGATATGAGTAATGATTGCAGTAACGGAGGGTCAGTAAGTGCTGCAAAAAAATTTCGGGAGGTAGTGATTATTCTTGGTCGCACTAAGGCGAACCGGCGGAACTAAAATCCTGGCGGCGGCACACGGGTACTCGCGCACTACTGCACACGATGTTTCTCGCAAATAAAATGTGTTTATAGGTTACACGATACAGTAATGATGTCTCAGATGTTACCAAAATTAATTTTACAGCCTTCTTAACAACTTTCTCGCTGGAAGTTTCTGCAATATCCAACAGAATGATAATTCATCAGCGACGACATTTTTCGTTACATAGGCCTACAGTTTCGCACTTTTTATGGTATCGTATTTTTTATCTCGGAGTGTTATTGTGTTACCACGACAAAACTTGTGTCACATGCGTCTGTAAACTTTCAGTATATTCATAACTTTTTTCAGTCAAAATATATTAGTGATTCTATTTTATCAAAAGGTTGAATTAAAAAATTATTTTTCTTCAAAATTTCTTGTAGAGTTACTTATTTTTTTCGTAGTAACTGGCAAGAATCATCTTTTAGAAAGTACTGCATCATATTGTAGACTCCAAATAGAGATGTCTAACATTTTTTTCGGAATTTTTACTAAGTTTGATGCTGTCGCTAAATGGCAATGTTGTAAGACTGTGAGATGGCCACAAGATGCCTGCTTCCGTGATGGCCGCTAGAGTACGGTACACGTACGTATGACATGTCGGAGTGTTGTGCGACTAGGAATGAATGCGTTTTGGAAGACTTAAGGCACAGTTCAACCGAAGGAATCAGAATCGAGGCATTCGAATAAATCCAGACCACGTAACTGTAAGTGTAAATCTGCCAAAGGTTTCCTGTATTTGTGCTGTCTGTCGAATCATCAATGGCGGATTGTGATTACTCAGAAACTCTTACGTAACAGTGACGAGAGAGATCTTGAAACCTTGCAATAAAGCGGGAAATGGAGACTGAAAATGATTTTCCACATGAAGCTGACCTAATATGAACTATGCGATACCCACAGCGTAAGTGTGCATTCAGTATTTTTCATTTCTCAACACTGCATTTGATTATATACACAACGTCTCTGGAAACCAGTTGTCAGTTGTCGTTGCTCCTACGCGCTTCAAATTTAGCTTGATTTAGTTCTGTTATTGTTATGGATGACGAGAATGCCATTAACGCATTTGGAATCTACACAGCTTCTTCTTTGAGTCAATACCATCCCCTCTTTACTAAAATTGCTTCCACAGTGACACTACTGACAGTTATACAGAAACTTGTTTGCTGAGTTTGCTGAACTTCGAAAGGGTACAAGTATTTGTTTTCCACAATGATAGAAGGTCTGTGAACTCATCGAACTGTATTAATACAGTACATTACGCGTGGGAGACGTGTGGGTGCTTCTAGAGCTTTCTTGCTGTTACCCCGCTAATGTGTATCGAATGTAACTGTCTTAGTTCCGACGACGTTATCTGTAGCTCTGCTGTTTGTTCATATATATTTCCGTAATGATATGTTCACCAGTCTTGGCAATATCAGGAAACCTTGTAGTCAAAAGTACATTGTTTTTTAGTTTCCATTTGTCCGTCGATTGATCGATACAGCTGGACGGGACAGTTAAGAAACGGATCTCAAAGTAGTTGTCTGTCCACAGACCGCACGTCATTGAACAATGGTTTTTAAGAATTGCGTCTTTCACTTCTGGAATAAGTTCGTTCCTGATTTGATCACGCAAATCCTTAGAAAGTTGTGCTACAACCCTTGGGGGAGGCAGTACTTCTTGGGCAGTGATCTGTTCGTATTTTGCTCGTGAATTTATCTGCTCTTGAGCTACACTGAAGACTCCTCCACACCACTTATAATGTTAAAAGGTCGGAGGTCTGTTGCACACATTAAAACACATTTGTTCTTAATGGATAGTTCACCAGCACTAGCAGCTGCAACGCTTGACAAGAGTTGGTTACCCTTAAATTTCTCTCTGTTCATTCCAGTTGTGTTTCCCTCACTAACAGACAATGCTCCACAATTTTCATTTTGGCACTAACCATAACCAACAGCGAGGTATGTATCTCTTTCAAGAACCACATGAAACAGCCGTTAACAAACACGTCTACATAGACGCAGTATAACGTTCCTGCCTTGGAGGCGGTTAAGTGGGAGATGTGTCTCAGAGCTGGAGAGTGACAGATGGTGATGCGAGACTGGATGCGCACATAGTTTATGTGTCAGGCGATAAAGGATAATACTGGATAAGGGGACTGTGACGTTAGTTTCGATTGCGCCCACTAGAGTGCACTAAAGTAATAGAATGTTTTTCATAAACTGTTCTAGTATTTTCATAAAGTGTTATGTTTTTTTTGTATGTAAAATGTTATAAATGTGTTTTAGCAGTATGAATGATGCTTGAGTGTGAATTAAGGTTAATATGAAGATAATTGTTTAACGAGTTATGTAGTAGGATTTAGTGTGGGAACATTTCGAAGAATTATGGATATGGACAAAGGGGATTTTTGTAGAATAGTTTTGTAAAGTAAATTTATGGTAAATGGAAAGTTAATTCAGGTGTAAATAACAATAGTAAATAACTTTATGCATAAGCAAAACTTCAGCATATTAGATAATTACGTCGGTATAAAGAGCAGTCGTAAGGTTTACTATTTTGCGATTGGTTATTGAGGAAAAGCGCGGATTGACGCGGGAGAATGTTGTTTTGCTATTGGTTGTTGAGTAAACTGACCAATGGTAAAGCAATATTCTTCGCGCGCCTTTCTCTGCTGGTAGAGAAGACTTGGAGTATTCTAGAGAGGAGTCGAAGCCTAGCCATGAAACAGATCGGACGTGTGTAGTAGTAGTTCGGATGGAAATGATAAGTTGCCGGATCTAGCAGTGTTTCATACATCAAAAGTGTTGGAAAGTGACGGCATAATTATTCCGATGTGTGTGTAGAAATTTCGGAATTTTTAAGTGAATTTTGTGACGACAAAAGACATATATTCCGCGTGGCGTATTGAGCAGGTCGGTGGCTAAAAACTGTGACTGCCTTAGGTACCGACAGACTTGATATTTGGCGAGCATTCTCAATCAAAAACAATCAGTATTTTTGTAGCTATTACGTTTTCGGGAAACGGAACACCATAAACTTCTAACGTGAGTGAAAGGGATTGTGAGTGACTGTGTTAAGACTAGCACGGGATTGGCAGTGACACTTGTTCACCTAAGTTTCAGAATATATTAATCGAGGACAAAATTTCCAATCTTTCATTTCTGTGAAAACTTTCTCCCGAAACGTGGATTAGTGACTTAATTGCAGCCTGGTTCACGTCGAAGTACAGTAGGTTTCACTCGGCTTTCCTACTGATGAGCTGCTGAGACAATGTTCACAGGTAGGTGCAGGTTCGTCGTAAAGGGACAGAAAGAACCGCGCCGCCGCACTATGTTTCGCGAAAATAATATTGTGCGTAGTTAACAGACGCAGAAAACAAGTCAATTTATTAAAAAATGTTACATTAACGAAGCGATTCGACTAACCAAATACTATCACGTCTCGAATTTTGAAGTTACATTCTGTAGGTATTTAGTAATCACAGAAGGGCTTATCTTATATATCTCCCAACTGGAACTACCACTTTATTTAACGAAATGTACATTCCATCATCAAGTTTGTTCAACACATCTTTTGTAATGGCAGTCATCGCACAATGACCGTTACTGGCCCGGTTCCGTAACCGCTTATGTCCAGTTTAGTCCCGTGTAAATTTGTAGCCTACCGCTATGTTACGATGATACGATACTCACGCCCATCGCGCGATCACGTTGTCTCGACCTTCCTCTGTCGGCAGCTGGGACAATCCGTCCGGAACAGTTTGGGTTCACTTCCCACCTGTCAGCTGAACTCCGAGTCCTTAGGGTCACAGAACATGTCAGCAAGGGCTTTAACTCCACCATGTCAACGCCAGCGGTTTTCTTGGTTCTGCAAAACGTGTATGAGAAGATTTGGCAGGACAATCTTGTGTACCAAATGCTGACTCAGACGTCTATCATCAATATCTATGTCAACTTCGTGGATACCTTCCTCCACAATAGGACCTTCTTGGTTACTTACGAGGGAACCTCCCCATCGCACCCCCTTCAGATTTAGTTATAAGTTGACACAGTGGATAGGCCTTGAAAAACTGAACACAGATCAATCGAGAAAACTGGAAGAAGTTGTGTGGAACTATGAAAAAAATAAGCAAAACATACAAACTGAGTAGTCCATGCGCAAGATAGGCAACATCAAGGGTAATATAAGGTCAGGAGCGGCGCGGTCCCGTGGATTTTTTTTTTTTTAATCTCATTTTGTTCGCTTTCGTTCGTTGCATCTGCTCGGGGCGGACGTCGTAAGAGATCCGTTTAAGTTCGTTGTTGATCGATTAACTCAGTTTTTTTATTACAGAGGGCAGCTAACCCTCTGACAGACCACGCTGAGCTACCGTGCCGGCATGGTTAGCCTGAGCAGCTGCGGAACGAGAGGTCCTAGGTTCAAGTCTTCCCTCTAGTGAAAAGTTTAATTTTTTATTTTCAGACAATTATCAAAGTTCAGGCACTCACACGTAATCAACTTCGCTCTCCAAAATTCCAGGACATGTTCGGATTTGCTTGGACATATGCAGGATTTGACGGTCTACACACGGAAAAATTTGAAAACGTTAAAAACATATGTTTTGACAGAGCACAGGGAAAACTGTGAAACTGTCGCACTCATTTGTTGCAGTTTATGTGACAAACTCTTATGTTTTCATCACTTTTTTGGGGTTATTATCACATCCACAACAAGACCTAAATCGGGCGTGGTAGAAGAATCTTTTTATCCATTCGCCAAGCGTACAAGTTAGGTGGGTCGACAATATATTCCTGTTATGTGACGCACATGCCGTCACCAGACGTGTTTTCCTGTGGAGGAATCGGTTGACCTATGACCTTGCGATCAAATGTTTTCGGTTCCCATTTGGAGAGGCACGTCCTTTCGTCTACTAATCGCACGGTTTTCCGGTGCGGTCACAAAACACAGACACTAAACTTATTACAGTGAACAGATACGTCAATGAACGAACGGACAGACCATAACTTTGCGAAAATAAGGAAAATAAACTTTTCACTCGAGGGAAGACTTCAACCGAGGACCTCTCGTTCCGCAGCTGCTCACGCTAACCACGGAACCACGGCGCTCCTGAACTTACACTATCCTTGATGTTGCCTATCCTGCGCTTGGACTACTCAGTTTGTATATTTTGCTTATTTTTTTCATAGTTCCACACAACTTCTTCCTGTTTTCTCGATTGATTTGTGTTCAGTTTTTCAAATCCTATCCACTGTGCCAAATTATAACTAAATCTGAGGGGGTTGCGATGGGGAGGTTCCCTTGTTAGCACGCAGGTGGACTCGATAGTGACCTGGTGTCGTTCCAACAACATAGCCTGAAATATAATACATCGTATACAAAATCAAATGAAATTGTTTCAGTGAAGCAGCAGAGAATGTTCACCTACACAAGAATCAGTATGATACATGGTATCGTTCATATCTGTTAAAAAAAGGCAATGCTAGAAGAAGTTTTCCATTACATATGGGACTTAAAGTTCCATCGCCACATCTTCAATGTGCACTCCAGTGATGTCTCTGGAATGAAATCATTGTCGGATGGAACAGTTTTACCATCCACCAAGATAGTAAGACCCTGATCCACTGGTGACGTTGTATTGTCACCTCCACATAAAAAAAAATATAAAAATTCGTGGCGACCCACTTCGATAGCAGCTTCAACGTTAGCCACTTCGCTAGCCAACGCATCGCAGCTTCTTCATTAGCAGTCTCTACGTGGCACAGCTTGAGATCAGCAGTCACTGCAGTTCAGTTGGCAGACTGTTGTTAGTAGCGGTCTCTGCTTGCTTGCGACACATCTGTGTAATTGTACTTGTGGATGATCATGTATAAAGAAATAGAAGAATTCTCAGATCAAAGTTAAGTATTTTTATTTGTCTTGTTGTAATAAAACTCATTAATACGAGTTGTTTGTTTGTTTAGAGAACCGAGTATGCGGTATTCCTAGACACAACATACCCACTCTACAAGTTTATGGTCGTACTGTCTTTGAGAATTCAGCGTTCTACCGACAATATATTGCTGGAGAAACAGTTCCACCTCCGAAGCTTTGCACTTCAGATGTAGCTAATGAGACTGTATCCAGAAGCCAGAATGATCTCCGATCCCAAAAAAAAAAATGTTTCAGTGCACAGCTGTCTCGAGCACGTTGTGTCATTGAAAACACGTTCGGTATAATAGTTATGGCGTATATTACTGAGAGCCACAGATACAGATAAGTAAACTGCAGATTGTATACTTAAAGCAGCTTGCTGTTTGCATAACTTCAGTATAATGAAGAGCCCGCATCTCGTGGTCGTGCGGTAGCGTTCTCGCTTCCCACGCCCGGGTTCCCGGGTTCGATTCCCGGCGGGGTCAGGGATTTTCTCTGCCTCGTGATGGCTGGGTGTTGTGTGCTGTCCTTAGGTTAGTTAGGTTTAAGTAGTTCTAAGTTCTAGGGGACTTATGACCACAGCAGTTGAATCCCATAGTGCTCAGAGCCATTTGAACCATTTTTAGTATAATGTAGAATGACAGTGAATGTTCAGCTGATAATCAAAGTGAAGAAGTCATATGGCCTATGCAAGAGCTGTTGCCAATGTGCGTGTTACTAACTGGACATCAACCCGTGATACAGTTCAAGTCCGCGAAACTATCGCTGATTACTTTGTCAGTAGGACATAACTTCAGTACACATTGTGTGTATTACTTTTGTGGGGTACTTGATAATAAATAATAACTACGTAATAAAATAATGTTGTGAAATAAAAATATATTCATACTTATTAGTAAAATTCAGCTCTTCTGCAGTCATGGCTCATGTTTCTGCGTTTTTCATCACATTTTTGTAGACCTGATGTGAAGTGTCGCACAAATACGTATACTTTCTGACGTTTTCTATCAACCGTTCAGTTTCGTCTCCCATCTTGTAAAAACCTCTCGACGAACTGATGTAAATCGACTGGACAGCGCGATACTTTTGTGATTTTGTACAAACGTATAGCCTGCCGCCGCGGTCAAAACTGTTTCGCAGCAATAGGCCACCTCGTGTGTGACAGGGCTAATGCTGTGTTGCGTCAAAGAAAAATAACATATTGCTAGATCGCGGCGGGCAGAGATGGCTGCCCACTGGAACAGACCTCGTCCTGTGTGACAAAGCCTTTAGTATATCTGATCAGCAAGAATAACCTAATGACCATATTAAGACCCGTCATCACAGTGTGTCGTATTCTGCCGGCTGTTACGTGCGTTTACTCAATCACCTGCTGCCATGTACAGTCCGTACGGGCTGTGCATCTTCTCATCGTGGTGGCATGTTTTGATACCTGCCGTCTCTGACATGCAAAGTTCCACCCGTTCCAGGAACCACTAACATACCTCTTGTAACTGTCCGTAGGCACCCTATCAATTCGTGACGGATATAGAAAGGCAGCATTCGTTCTACGACCGCAGAAAACAATTCGATAGCCAACCAGAGTCAATATAGCTATTTTACTCGCTTTCATAAAATATACAAAATTCTTTTATAGTTCCACAATCTGCTTGACTTTTTCTATCGCTCCAGAAATCCACTAGCAACTTTCTCTGAACTGGACCAATATTCTTTTAAAAACTCCTTAAATGCTACTAGATCTGTAGAAGTATTAGACACCTTGTTAGCCCATCATAAATGTCGTACCATAAAAGAAATTTGATCTTGCTGTGACCAGGACACAGGCAATACATCCCGAAATTCCTCTACGAACAATTCTTAGTGTACATTTCCGTGTGGATCGAAGTAATTAAATTTCCTAAAGCAAATGAACGCTGCTTCTGCTGAAGTACCAGGTGAAGCTTGCACACCCCTTTCTGACACCTTCGAGGTTGACTGTTCATTTATAATCAGTTGCTCATCCACTGTCTGACTTGTACAACCTGTTGTCTGTTCACTCTGCGTCGTCTCTGTCAAATGTCCCTTGAAGTTATAACTCTGTTCCGAACTTATTTTATAATTACTGTAATCAGTACGTCAATCAGCTTAGTTCCATACACTGTTTGCGTTAACTCTGTCGCTTCTGCAAAGGAATGGTAACCAGTCGCATTCCCTCCCAACGTTTTAGAGATAGTTGATACTGATTGCTTGTGTTGATCGCCACAGCTGTTCCGTACCAGAACAATATCAGAATCTAACTCAGAAAATTTTTTTCAATTGGCATACATTAAATGTATTCGGAGTTGCGAATATGGACCACCATCAGCTGTAGGACAGAATGGCGTCAATGAAAATTTGTATATATTTCATTGTAATTTCATTCATGAAAATGTGTGCCGGACCGGTACTCGAACGCGGATTTCCCGCTTGCCTCTCCGTATCGTTTTTCTTTTTTTTCCATCGCGCTGACCGCTTTTTTTTTTATTTAGGGAAGGTAGAGAAATAGAAATCTTTATTATTCACAAAACCATAGTACGTTCTTATACATTATAACTGTCCTGGAACGAACCTCGCTGCCGTCCTACCATGCAACATTAAATAACAACAAAGTCAAAGTGGGACCACCTCCGGCACCATTAAAAAAACATTCATAGATATTAAAACAAAATGCGAAGAAACATTCCACTGTTAACTGTGCAAGTGTTAGTTCTTCCTGGGTCGCATACTCGCGTAGTTTTCCTTAGCTGATCACTTTACTTTGTCGGTTTCACAACGACAGCACCGCCCCTCATCTTTGCGCACCCGGCACACCCCAAGTATATGGCGGGTCCGCAAAAACCGTTCCTACGAAATTGGCATACCAGTCCTTGTACTTTTGTAGCCGTAACAGTTTTGTGCGTCCATCTTGCAAGTATTGCCAGTAACCAAATACGTTCAGTACGTTCAGACGTGTGTCTCTGTACTATGTAATAGACCATTATTCCTGTGGTCCACGCCACTGCGTTCGTCTTATGGCGTGGAAAATACATTTCCTCTGGAAAAAATACTATATCGCAAGATAGTGTGCCGCATGAACGCTATTATCTTCCCTGCTAGAGACCAGACAGCCAGCGCCTCGCCGGAGGTCGTCCGTATCCAGCATGACGCTTTGCTGACACATGGGCAAATCCGCCAAATGTATTGTGTATTTTTTGTCATTCGTTCGTTATTTTCAGTTCACTACAATGTACCATGTTGACCTGACTGTTGTAGGCAGGTGGGGGTGGTGTACCCTGCGCCAAGCCGCGTGCCAATTAACTGCTGGATGTTTCCGTTTCACCCTGTTCCGGGCGATCTGTCGAAGAAGTAAATGGTACACGTCCTTCGATGTCGACTGTCGGGACGTCGGTAAACGCTCTCGAACGTAACTGTGTTCAACTATGAACGTGCGCACATGCGTTAACGGGGGCGATATATGGCCGACACTGACCGGGGGTAGATGCGATGCTGATACTAGTTCTTCGATGATCGTCCCGGTAACGAGTGATTCCTGTTGCGCCACCGTTTTAGCATAGTATTAATATCCATGGCACGCGCCTTCACGTGCACGTTCACTAAACCAACGCCCCTTCTCGCGCTGGGATGGTAAGCGCGTTGTACTGTACCTTAAAGAGCTGTCCCAGGCTTACATAGAACCCAAAAGCCGCGTGAATCCTCATAGCTATCGTGCGCGTCAAGGGTAGAAGGGTTGTCAGGTGGCACATCAGGGGAGCGAGATAAAGGTTGACGAGTGACACTCGCTGCAGCATACCCATCGACAGTAGGGCGTTTAGTCGTACTGACGTGCGAACTCTGAGCAACAGCCGTCAATATCCGCAGCCGTTCCCGCCGTCTCCTTATGAAAGCTGATACCCAAACATCGAAGTGTTTGCACCACAGATAAGGGCCCTTCCGTTCCTGGTTCTAGTCCACGCCCCACATGCATGAACTGTGATTTTCGGAAGTTGACCTCGCTGCCAGCTGACATCCCATGCGTCTGTAGCCAATTCAGTACTGATTGAGTCTCCCCCTCATTCCGTACGAGGAACTCAATGTCATCCGCGTATGCTCTACATTTGAATGATAGATGCCGCACGGAGCCCCCAGTAAGACAGCGGCGAAGGCCTGCGAGGCAGGGTTCTAAGGCGATCGCATATAGGAGGATCGACAAGGGGTAACCTGTCTGGCTGCTCTTAAGATCTTAAAATACTCTGTTTTCCCTCCGTTGATCACCATCGCTGATCTGGCGCCGTGCAAGAGCCGCATCACTGCAGTGGTCAATAATGGCGAAACACCCATCCTATTCATCACTGCTGCGGGGTACACATGATCCACTCGATCAAAAGCATGATCGAAATCTACAGCAACCAGTGCCCCCCGGATGCGGCATGCAGCCTCGAGGGCGACGACGTCACGATAGTCTTCCATGGCTGTGTGGATATTACTGATGCCGCCAAGACAAGTCTGATCGGCATGTATTCGATCCGTCAGCGACGTTTTGATTCGGCTGCTCAGTATGCGCATAAAGACTCTGTAGTCACTATCAAGGAGTGTCAAGGGGCGATAATCACAAGGCCGTTTGCCACCACTGGGTATCAAGAGCCCTACCGTGAATTTAATGGGAACCGGTACTTCCTGCCACAGAAGCCCATTAAACGCGCGTAACCACAACGGAGTCATAATAGTCACAAAGGCACGGTAAAATTCCAATAGGAATCCGTCTGGACCTGGGGACTTGTTGGAGGCACCTCGTGTAATTGCTTCCTCCAACTCCTCACACGTAATTTCAGATAACTCGTCCGCTTCTCCGTTCACACGCGTCGTGTCTGGGATCTCTTCCAGGACGTTCCCCAGCTCCCTCTGGCCCTCCCCGTCGCTCGCATAGAATCTACTAAAATGATCCGTGAACGCCTGTTCTATGCCCTTTTGTGTTGAAAGACGACGGCCATCGTCGAGATCGATGTCATGAATTAACGTCCTTAATCTTCGTTTTCTTCCCTTTATAACATAATGCATCGAGAGAGCCTCATTGGGCAATCCTGCGACCTCGCGTGTATCATCGTACCCGCCATCCTTAGCGCCGCAAGTTGTGCCAGCTTCGCCTTGACTCGGTGGACGGCCGTCTGGCGTTCTGGTGTAGGTGGCTGAGCGCAAAGTTCCCGGAAGGCTGTAAAGTAAAACTCAGTGGTCGTCCGCTGCCATTGAGAAACCTCCTTTCCATAACCTATTAACGTCCTCCGTAAAGCTGGCTTCGCGCACTCGATCCACCACTGCAGGACAGAACCGTAAGAATTTCGACAACAGAGGCAGACATGCCACGCTTCCTCCACCATGCGTCGGCATTCTGCATCACGCAGGTGGGAGACGTTTATCTTCCAGTTACCCCTTCATCTGCATACCTGCTGTCAACAAGGTTGACCGTACGAATATATGCATCATGGTCTGTAAACGAGGTCATCCAGATTTCTGCGTCCACCGTCGACATCACTAACGCCCTTGAAACGTAGATCCGATCCAAACGGCTCACGGAGTGGCTCGTAAAAAATGTACATCTTGGTTGGTTGCGATACTTCAGGTCGTATGTATCGACTAATTCCATCCCGTTGACCAGCTCCCTAAGTTCTTGGCTAGCAGTATAGTTAGGTTGTTGGTCCTTTCTGTCGAGCACACAATTAAAATCTCCGCCGAGTATGCAAGCATCGTATCGTCCCCGGAACAACGGTGTAACCTAATGGGCGTAAGAAGCTGCTCTGTCCCTTCTGTTATCCGAACCTGACAGTGCGTATATATTTATCAAACTTATTCCACCTATGGTCACGGCCGTACCACGGGCAGAAGGCAAATACTCTACTTCGTCTGTACGTATCTCTTCCTTCAATAGTATCGCAGTGCCAACGTTTCTCTCGTCACAAGGGGAACAGTAAATATCGTAACTGTAAAAGTCCAAGGGGGAAGCACCCGAACTTCCTGTAATAGCGCTATGTGTAAATCCGCAGCCTTTATCATTTTGATTCTTACTGTGGTGTCACCGCCAGACACCACACTTGCTAGGTGGTAGCCTTTAAATCGGCCGCGGTCCGTTAGTATACGTCGGACCCGCGTGTCGCCACTATCAGTGATTGCAGACCGAGCGCCGCCACACGGCAGGTCTAGAGAGACTTCCTAGCACTCGCCCCAGTTTACAACCGACTTTGCTAGCGATGGTTCACTGACAAAATACACTCTCATTTGCCGAGACGATAGTTAGCATAGCCTTCAGCTACGTCATTTGCTACGACCTAGCAAGGCGCCATTACCAGTTACTATTGATACTGTGAATCATGTACCGTCAAGAGCGACGTTCACCATTAATGGATTAAAGTTAAGTATTCCACCAGCTACGTCCGTTTTTTCTAAATTTTAATTTCCTTGTCCTGTTCCAGACCTCATGCCAGCCTGCGTGAGCTAAAACGCGTGCCTTTCGGCTTCCTCTAGTAACACGGGGCCGGCCGTGGTGGCCAAGCGGTTAAAGGCGCTACAGTCTGGAACCGCGCGGCCGCTACGGTTGCAGGTTCGAATCCTGCCTCGGGCATGGATGTGTGTGTTGTCCTTAGGTTAGTTAGGTTTAAGTAGTTCTAAGTTCTAGGGGACTGATGACCTTAGAAGTTAAGTCCCATGGTGCTCAGAGCCATTTGAACCATTAGTAAGACGGTGTTGGCTCTCCTGCCAACCACAACACTTACATTCGTCCCAATGCTATTGATCTTAACAGACCCTATTCGATAAGATCGTTACATGGCTGTCAACGTAGATAGGGCACCTTACGATCACTAATTCTTCCGTACATAGGCTGCTTCCTTTCTAATGTCCCCCGCCATCCCCTCATATGGTCTGCCGATATTCTGTGCACTCTTCCGGTCTTACACTGGGAGAGTATGTGGGAGCAGTTCTCCAGCATCATCTGTTCCCCACGTGGGTGGGTCTCCTGACCAGTCCCTTAGCTTCCCATCGTTGTCTTGCGTTGTAGGCGCCGTAGTCACCTCAGTAGCCTGTAGCCGTCTATTGAGCTCCTCTGCTGTTTCTGGAGCATCGTCATCGGAAGGTCATGCCGCCATCCCGCTGACCACCGTTGCATCCACGCTAGGCAGTTCTTCTGTATCCATGGTAGTCTGTTCTGTACCCGAAAACGCCTCAGAATTTCCTGCTGGATCAGATTGGTCGTTCTCTATCGTGAGGCGGCGCTTCTTCCGGCCTTTCGGTGATCGCTGTTTTCGTTGCCGGACCTCGGAATCAGAGGTCAGCCTCTGGTTGTTCGTGGGGGACGTTGGAATCGTGCGCCCTCGAATTATCGGCTTCTGCAAGTGCCTTTTCTGAAGGGGCCGCAAGCGGCACCGAAGAGAGGGCGTCCTGTGTCTGCTCCAGGCGGTCCAGACTAACGTCGTCGTTCCTTGACTCGTCACGATGTGCCTCCGTCTGTACTTTCTGATACGTTTCTGTCTCACGGCCTACGTCATCGCGTAATGCGGCAATGCGGTCATGGGGAGCACAGTCGGATGCGGTGTGAGTCGTGGATCATCCCGTGACAACCTTCGTTGAGTACACTCAGAACGTACGTGTCCCTCCTTCCCACACCCAGGGTACGTCCTTGGTTGTCCGTCGTAGATGACAATCGCCCTACAACCAGCGATGTACAAGTATGACGGAACATGTTTTCGGAATTCGATCCGTATTTGTCTGACGTCACTGAGGACGGGATACGTTTGGAAACTCGCCCATTTTTCAGCCAGATGGGATAGGACCGTTCCGTAAGGACGCAAGAGTGTATGTCACCAATTCTTAAGGCACTTCGAATGGAAGCTCAAAGACGCTGATCGTTCGTAGTCCCATGCCGGTGTTTTCAACTGTAACCGCTCCAACATTCCCGCCCGAATGACAGAAACGAAGTCCTTGTCGGTGTCTATGTAGTAGGACGTCACATGCTGCTTCATTGATGAGCTTGACATAGACCATGCTGCTGACTATAGATAAGTGTATTCCAGCTAGAACGTCAGGTTCGAATTTTACCTCGACCTGTACGTAACGTTCTATCTCGTAAGCCTTCGGTCGAGCATATTCGTTAACAAAACTAAATTTCAGTGATGATTTGAGGAACGACTAGACCATGATTCGTTGCTGGCCGCTGTGGCCGAACGGTTCTAGGCGCTTCAGTCCGGAACCGCGCTGTTGCTACGGTCGCAGGTTCGAATCCCGCCTCGGGCATGGATGTGTGTGATGTCCTTAGGTTAGTTAGATTTAAATAGTCCTAAGTCTAGGGGAATGATGACCTCAGATGTTAAGTTCCACAGTGCTTAGAGTCATTTGAACCATGATTCTTTAAATGAATTACCGCGGCACCCCGCTACAAACTTCACGTAAACACCTCTCGCGTACACGTGCGGCAGGGACGTAAACACCGTCCGAACCGCTGAGCCGTTGAAGGCTTACTAGTTAGGCTGTTGGTGCACGACTCACGGCTACACCCAAACTTCCATACGTCGTTAACCATGCGTCTACAACCTGTACTCGCACATCCGTTATGTACATTTCCGTACAGGCGAGACATTTTATTTGCCAGTCGTTTTCCCGGTGTCGGCGGATAAATACGATGTTGAAGTGCAAGTGTTATTCCGAATTACGGTGCAAAGTTCCTTTGAACATTCAAGAATTTCCAAAGGAACTTTGCATCGTAATTCAGAATAACACAGGCACTGAATGTCGTATTTTTTGTTGTATCTTCACCTGGCGTTGTAATTGCAAATTATATTTTGAAAATTATTCGACTGTGTCACGCTTTACTTCAGTTTCTTTCTAATCTCATCATTTCAGAGGACACATCAGAATTTACTGCTTCATTACCCTTACTTATTTGGATTTGCAAATTGGCATTTACTTCGTTGATTTCGGTTTGCATATTAGAATTTATACCTATTTCGGTAGTTAATTCCGTTTGGAGATTACCTAACGTTGCAGTTAGTGACAACTGAAAGACATTTTGCCAATCATGTTTTACTTCTGCAGCCAATTGCTTTTCCCCTTCATCTGTCATTATTTGAGTTCATCAACGCCATCAGTCAATTGCTCAAATTAATTTCCAGTTGTTCTACTTTTACTCCTGCTAACTCTACCGTTCTGGGAAATTCTACTGGCATCTCCTCGTCAAACAATACTTGTGTTGAAAACATACCAGGGATAAAAAAATTCTGTACTACCCGTGTCTCTCATAATACTATGCGCTGTAATTAGCTCATCACCTTATAACTGCGTATCTACTGAGTCTTTTATTTCATCTGACATTTTCCGTTCAAGAGTCATTAATGTGCCCAACAGTCGGCAAAGAAAATGAGAACTACCTCGCTGCCTGCTGTTGAGCCGTGGTGCACTGAACCTGCTGCACGGCTGCCTTGCCCCCACCACGCTCTCCGCCTGCTTCCCGGTGATCGTGTAGCCACACGCCGCCCAGCTTTATGACCGAATACCACTCGTATCTGTGCCTGCTACTCTGCTTCGGGCGCCCCTACATTCCACCAGTGTGACGAAAGCAGGGTGCGTCTCCTTCACAGCTGCTAGTGTTGCTTCTACCTATCTTACCTTTGGAGAAAATCTGACAAAACTTCCTAAGTACCCTGTTATTAACTGTTTCACAACATTCCATACCGAGCTTTGGCTCCCGTATACACCATTTTGAAACAGAATTTCACAGTATATTCGGCATTATTTCATAGCGATTCTTGGCTGCTCATGCACAATTTTGCAACATTTCCTCTCGCAATCAGATTAATTTTCACTGTGAGTCTAACAGCTGTGTTGGTGCCAAACATCACAGATCTACATCGGCTGACGATGAGAGAATCCGGAGTGACTAACCCTACATGACAATATAGTGTGCGACATAATTCACTGTTACAGTAGGCAGCAGTTTACAGGGAGCATGACACTACACTAATACTGTCCTACCTGACAGTCCTGACTCCTTGAAGGCCACTCACTCTGCTCCAACCTGAGAAACTCACCTTACCTTGCCTCCAATGCAGTTACCAGTATGCTTCGCTCTAACATGTGAATTCTGCGTGACTTAGTTTTTAACACAACAACGCTTGGGAAGTATGAATTTAGCCATCCATAAAGTGAAACTAATTCTTGTAGGAATGATCTATATTGTAAAGACCTAGTGTCTTCAAAATAAGTGGTAGTTCATTTGTCATTAGATCGAAACAAATTGAAAGATGGCGCCTATCAGAATTCATACAGTGTGCCGTTACCAGTGGTACCAAAACCACATACAAAACGTCAGTCACGTAAGAATTGATGTTTCATAAATACCATAACACAGCTAATCTATGTTAGTGCTCTTGGCCACATAGGACTTCTCACACCCTGCCATGATAGTTATGAAAGCCGTAAATAGCTAATCTGATGTTCTCCAAGTCAACAAATATTACACATTATGTGTCACGACCAAAGGATCATAGGCGGTGATAATACCACAACACTTGAGTAATTAACAGCTCACCAGTATGCCACATTCACCTACCTTCAAACATGGAACCACTGTTCGCACATACCGTAGCTTTGCTCATGAACTATTAATGTCTAAGTCGCAGCAGTTTGTCACCAGCAGAAATGTACCCCAACACATTCTTCAAGCTCAATGCCTGCACGATTTGGGTACGTTCCCAAACGAAGCTTATTCTGCCACCAAGATGGAATGACACTCGCCACATCTCCGTTCAGCCGGCGAGCTATGTATTCTCTTACAATGGAGTGTCTCCCCCCTGCTCTTGATCCTTGATGGCGGTGACGTCAGACACCACAGTTGCCAGACATTACCTCTGCCTATAATTACATCATTCTCTACGATTTACGTGCATGGAGATGGCCTCTAAACAATGCTTTAATAAATATAGCGAATTCAATACGGTCTGCCACAATAAAACGTAAGGTTGACTATGTTTCCCTTCGGCTGGGCCTGCTGATGGAACCGCCCATAGGAACCAAAGTGAAAGGGTATTCACCCCCAGGAACAGCGTCTTAACTTTGACGTCAGGTCCTTTCTCTGTATCCTTCCACGTACTCCTACCCCTTCCGGGTCTCGCTGGCTCCGCCTGCTATGACAATTTGCGACATTAGGGGCTGCCGGTTGTGCCTGCCACCGAAGGTGATATCTATCCTAGCTCCCGCCATCTCTGGTTTACTCCTGATAGGTTCAAAAAATTGCTCTGAGCACTATGGGACTTAACTTCTGAGGTCATCAGTCCCATAGAACTTAGAACTACTTAAACCTAACTAACTTAAGGACATCACACACATCCATTCCCGAGGCAGGATTCTAACCTGCGACCGTAGAGGTCGCACGGTTCCAGACTGAAGCGCCTAGAACCGCTCGGCCACTCCGGCCGGCAGTCCTGATAGGCTCTGTTAATTAAACTCAAATATCTCCACTCTACGTACTCCAGTCGTTAAGGTGTTTTTACCATTCTTATTGCGATAAAATCCTGCATCGTGTAACAGGTTTTCCAATTAATTATGTTCCTGAATTCTTGTTCCGAATTCAATAAATTATTAATTATCAGCTTGAGCGTGTACGTTGTTATGACAGCACGCACCCATGTCTCATTGCCACCAGATATACCTGTTTTCTTCCACAATTTGACCGGGTATAATGCTCATTGCACGCACTTGGATGACTTCGTCTTGAGAAACGATTCGACTGGTTTCCTGCGTGAGAGCGTTGAAAAATACGAGTATATAAGATTCTCCAAGCGAATCATGACGAGAATTAGGCTTCATTTCGTGGAGTCGCTTCGATTTGTACACGCACTGCTCCGGAAAGTTTCTGAGGCAGTGCATCAGAAGGACATGCACTTCACTCGAGTGGCAGCTCCTGGTGTTGGAAAGTTTCAGCTTGTGACGAAGAAGGGGTTCTTCCCATATAAATATCTGGCTTCGATGGAGATATGCAACAAATCTCAATAAAACTTTATATAACTGTATTCAGCAGTATTCTTATATAGACAATGATATAGTAGATGTGGGGAATGGGCGTGTGGTGAATGTTGGGCAGGAATTCAACATCCCTCATTTAGAGGAGTGTTAAAGATTTTACACGAGCGCAGACGTACTCTTGCTTTCAGATATTTTTGGGAAATTCTGGAGTATATGCGTGGACACATCCACTCTAGATCTTGCATTCTATTATAATGAGCCATTGCTTTCATGGAACACCATGTTGATAAAGACACGAGTCAACATCAAACTATTGACTGATATTGACATGCTGCTCGTTTTTGAATGTGGGATTCGCAGCGGACTTCGTCTGTTTGTTCCTAGAAATGCAAAGGGAAGAGTACAATCTACGAATGAGTGAGGAAGAGTACACAGCATGAAACGATTTAATTACATCTTATACTTGGATGTAAGCAACTCATATGGGCACGCCCTGCAGCAACCTCTGCCAACTGGAGGGTTTTGATGGCTGTCCGAAGATGAAATTGCCAGACTGGATAAGTTCGAAGATGTGGCTGTTATTCGAGTGTAGGAGATGCCACGAAAGCAAAAATGGGACATCCTAATAGCCTGTATGACGTACAGTAGAATGGTTGGTTGGTTGGTTTGGGGAAGGAGACCAGACAGCGTGGTCATCGGTCTCATCGGATTAGGGAAGGATGGGGAAGGAAGTCGGCCGTGCCCTTTCAGAGGAACCATCCCGGCATTTGCCTGGAGTGATTTAGGGATATCACGGAAAACCTAAATCAGGATGGCCGGACGCGGGATTGAACCATCGTCCTTCCGAATGCGAGTCCAGTGTCTAACCACTGCGCCACCTCGCTCGGTACAGTAGAATGAGATTTTCACTCTGCAGCGGAGTGTGCGCTGATATCAAACTTCCTGGCAGATTAAAACTGTGTGCTGGACCGAGACTCGAACTCGGGACCTTTGCCTTTCGCAGGCCAGTGCTCCACCATCTGAGCTACCCAAGCACGACTCACGCCCCATCCTCACAGCTTTACGTCCGCCAGTAACTCGCCTCCTACCTTCCAAACTTTACAGAAGGTCTCCTGCGAACCTTGCAGAACTAGCACTCCTGAAAGAAAGGATATTGCGGAGACATGGCTTAACCACAGCCCCAGGCTGTGCAATATTCTTTCTTTCAGAAGTTTTAGTTCTGCAAGGTTCGCAGGAGAGCTTCTGTAAAGTTTGGAAGGTGGGAGGCGAGGTACTGGCGGAAGTAAAGCTGTGAGGACGGGGTGTGAGTCGTGCTTGGGTGGCTCAGTTGGTGGAGTACTTGCCGGCGAAAGGCAAGGGTCCCGAGTTCGAGTCTCGGTCTGGCACACAGTTTTAATCTTCCAGGAAGTTTCATGACGTACAGTAGTTTGCAGCTATCTCAAGAGTGACTAGTTCCATGCTATAATTGATGACAACACTGGAGGACAAACAAAAATACATAATTCACTTCAGAAATCTCCAGCAGTGTCTGGGTTACGGATGGAAGTTATTAAAGCACCTGTGCTGTCTCCATCAGTGAGTCAAGTAGACTGAAGGAGTATATTGACGTTAACATTCATAAGATGGCTCTCACAACATGTGATTTTGACAAAGATCTGTGTACATTAATGACTAACTCGATTTTCGGCAAAACCGTGTGGAGTTTAAGAATCCACCGCGAAATTCATATATTAAAGAGATAGGAGAGGCGTTTTGGCACAACGGATTATATGACCAAATACAATCTTTATTGGAACACTATTTTCAATGAAGAAATAGTCGCTGTGATGATAGCTAACGTTTTCCTAGGGTTCACGAAAGCAGGTTACGTCGGTGTGTGTATATTAGACCTATCTAAATTCCACATGTACCACTTTCATTGGTGTTGTTGTTGTTGTTGTTGTGGTATTCAGTCCAGAGACCGGTTGGATGCAACTCTCCATGCTACCCTATCCTGTGCAAGCTTCATTACCTCGATGTACCTACATCCTTCTGAATCTGCTTAGTGTATTCTTCTCTTGAGCTCCCTCTACGATTTTTACCCTCCACGCTGCCCTCCAGCACTAAATTGGTGATCCCTTGATGACTCAGAACATGTCCTACCAACCGATCCCTTCTACTAGTCAAATTGTGCCACAAACTTCTCTTCTCCCCAATTCTATTCAATACCTCCTCATTACTTATGTGATCTATCCATCTAATATTCAGCGTTCTTCTGTAGCATCACATTTCGAAAGCCTCTGTTCTCTTCTTGTCTAAACTATTTATCGTCCATGTTTCAATTCCATGCATGGCTACACTCCATACAAATACTTTCAGAAAAGACTTCCTGACATTTAAATCTATACTCGATGTTAACAAATTTGGCTTCTTCAGAAGCGCTTTTTTGCCATTTCCAGTCTACATTTTATATCCTCTCATCAGTTATTTTGCTCCCCAAATAGCAAAACTCATCTACTACTTTAAGCGCCTCATTTCCTAATCTAATTCCCTCAGCATCGTCTGATTTAATTCGACTACATTCCATTATTCTCGTTTTGGTTTTATTGATGTCCATCTTATATCCTCCTTTCAAGACACTGTCCATTAACTCTTCCATGTCCTTTACTGTCTCTGACAGAATTACAATGTCATCGGAAAACCTCAAAGTTTTAATTTCTTCTCCGTGGATTTTAATTCCTATTCCAAATTTTTCTTTTGTTTCCTTTACTGCTTGCTCAATATACAGATTGTGGGGCGGCGGATAGGGTTATGTTAATTTTATAAATATAACACTGCATTTCCCGGCCGATTAACCATATGTGCGGCGGCGGGTGGAATTATTGTTGTTAAATGTGTTCCTATTATTTTTGCTGTTGTTTGCCGTTCTCAACACTGGCTCTCTAACTACAATATTGGCTACCAGAAAGTGATTAGCAAAACGTGAAGCCTGTAATTAGAATTCCTAGTGCCCACTTCATCTGAGAATACACTTACAGCTGCAGCTTATAGCTCTAAGGAATTAGGAGATTGTCCGGGATTTATAATCATAAACGATTTTCTAAAATAGTTGAGTATATTCTGAAAGTCACAGATGAAAAACAAAAGAATCCACACAACCTAACTAATAGAGTAGTTCAGAGTATAATGCGCTGATGCAACTATAATTGTCCAAATTGATTATTTAAATGAATGCTCGCCATAATTTGATGATTAGGTTCATCAAACGCCACGCTAAATAATGGTAGAATGTCTGTCCCGCGGCGGCACGTGAAAATACGACAATACGCAAACTGAAGATCGATAATTAAAGTCAACCCAGAATTAACACTTCACTCGAAAATGATTTCCTGGTTACGCGTATCCTGAGTAACTTAATACGGCATCCGAGGCTGTTTGTAGCAATGATACCGACACGACGCTACTTCCGACACAGGTGGTGTGCTATTCAGCGTCTGGTGAGAACTGGGGCCCTGCTTCCTCGCGCAGCGTTCTTATATATAAAGCCGCGGTGCGGACGGCTAAGGAAACGCCCGATCAAATCGGCTCTCCCGACTAGCCGCTAGGCTAATAATGCACCACATTAAGTTAGCGAATAAATCATAGCTTCTCTTGTTGATGGCCAATGAAGCTCTTAATTTAAATGTGCATTCAGCACGCAGGTAAGTATTGATAATAAAATTTTGACGTGGCTAAGTTAAATACTTTTGGCGAGAGAATTAATTTAATTACACTGCACGCAGTAGACGAGCTCTGAACTGGCCCTTTGGAGATACGCTATCGCTATAGTTTTATAGGTATTCAAATGAAACTTCTCACATCTTCATAGTTATAGCGGATCTACAACCTACTGAAATATAAACATCCTAGCCTTATTTATTAGCCTACTGAATCTGTCTTGCTTCCTTAAGTTTTAAGGCGAAAACCAGAAAATCATGAATTTCCACTAAAATCTTAAACTGTGAGATCCAGACTGTTTTTATTAAATTATTATGAAAGATGAATCTAATTATCAATTATTAAGTCTCTAGCTCTTTTCTGTTGCACCAATGATTTTTACAGAAAAACGTCCAAATTTCGAAAATGGTTAAAGGTATCGAACTGATATTCAACACACATTAATTTAGTATTACTCCTGACATGCTAGAAATGTTTTAGGTTATTTGCTTGATTTTTAAAGTATTGCGCAACATTTATGACGTCGGAGCTAGTCACAGCTGACTAGGCTGGCACACAATGCAAAGACTGATGTGAATTTACTACGGCGTGAGTAGGCTGCTTCCCTACATCACCCTCTACTTAAATTTTTTTGTTTATGAATGTTAATGAATGAAAAAAAATTTAATTACAAAAAGGGAAGCAAGAGTACAGCGTAACTTCCTATGAAAAATTAAAATTGAAATGTAAGCATGTAGAAACATTAAAAGAAAACTGATTAGCTACATTAATTATTTAAATTGCGAGCATGTTCACTGCCTCTTAAGCAACATTATTACTCAAAATTTAAGCAAAATTAATGAAACACTTTGGCATACATATTGCCTTAGACAAACAAACACATAAAAATATGTAAAATTATGAAAATCTTAAATCTATTAAATACATTTTTACATACACAAACTCAAAAGAAAAATAAAAGTTATTCAAGATACATAAACAGATGATTATCTCTTAGCAGTCTTTTCTAAACCTGAAAGAAAATTTCACAATAATTTTTAGACACGTGGTTGTAGCTGCTTTGGCTGGCGTTCTACACTTCCATTCACAAGGGTAGAGGAGGGGAAGTTGCTATGGTGTGCGTCCTTCACGTTGACTCTAAATTACAAGGGGAAAGCGGAGGGGTCACTGTGAGTTGTGTCCAAGTCACTCCAGGCTTTCACGCAGCTACCAGGCTGCCATTATCTGGTTTGTCCTGTAGAACAAACAAAAAGAGGGCCTCAGACTCTGTTCACTTAACATCTAAGGGTGGGTCACAATGAAATGGGGATGTATACATTTTATCCTTCAATATGTTGCTGGAACAAAGTTAACATAACCTTTTCAATATTGCTCTCGTGGTTACTTAATTGTCATGAAATCGGTAAACAAATGGCTCAAAACGCCGTTAGTCACTTACTACAGAAAATTTATGCTCAAGGCATACAACCATGAATCCTATTTAATTTCAATTTATTATTCCTGGGGCGGAACACTGAACCAATGCACGGTACATTCCTGATACAGTTGTACTTTATTCACTTAGCTGACTCATCTCTGATTACCTTATTCTTAGAGATAGTATGAGTATATTTGATTAGTAGTTTTCTCAGCTTCTTTGTACATGTGAGTAACTTTTGGTAATAGTACAGTTCGGAGTGTTCAAAACACACTACGTTTAGTTGGCTACTAAATCCACTTATTGGTCCTCTGCTGTTGTGTCAGTTCCACATCTGCAATTATGTACTTACTTCATCGAAGTGTATTTATGCTGAGCTAAAAATAATGTTTCACGTCTGTCAGTATGTTATTCAATTATGTTGCTAGTTTATGTACTTATTTAACACTCACTCTAATAACATTTAAATCATAGGATAGCACATTTATTTCGTATCTATAGTGTATTGCAGCTGATCAGTTTGCTCACGTGGCAATCCATTTCCACTTGATCGGACGCTGAAACCACAGGTAGTCTCTCTCGACCTACCACTAAAGTGCATCAAGTAATTATGGACGAGCGTAATGCTAAATTCCTTAAACGTATAGGACACCATGAGCTGCTCTGTCTCATCTAACATAGGGTACCTATGGTCGCATTCACGCCTCCAACTCATAACCTCAATACGTTAACATACTACACACTACACCAAATAACGGCCAGCTCCAACCTTATAAATATTTCAGGGACGTGTCCTTCACGTCTCAACCACAAACACTGTTCAATTCTATTACACTGCCATTCCTTGCTACACAAGGTGAGTTTATTCTTACAACTTGTCTGCATATTTTTCATAACACGAAGCACTCTCTCTTACTATTACTTAGTTACCTCTAATGCATACACTAGGTTTCCCTACCACTTCAGATCCTGCTTGTACACGAATTTGTATATCTTTTTAAAATATTATTGTGGGACCATTTCCAATAAAACAACACTTTGTACTTACTATATTACCAGGGTAATATACATAATTGTTACTCAAATACATTTGTATCTTAATTACGTCATACTTCTCTATTGTTTGTCACTATTAGGTTTGTCACATTAGGTTTTTTTTTTCACTAATCGGTGGATAGAATGGTTCCAGAACTCATGGCTTGATAGCCATGACGGAAAATTTTCATGTGTTGGAAAGAAGAGGTCGAAATTTTAGGTGGATAGAAAAGATGAAGAATGAATGAGACCTGAAAAGGGAAGAAGAACTCACACAGCTGGGACTGCACAGCTGCCACACTGTGTAGAGGTTACAGAACAACCTCCTCCCTACAGCATTCATTATTTTCAGAAAATTTTCATATTGGAAAGAAGGGGTCGAAATTTTTGTGGACAGGAAAGATGAAGAATGAGTGAGATCTGGAAAGGAAAGAAGATCTCACACAGCTGGGACTGCACAGCTGCCACACTGTGTAGAGGTTACAGAACAACCTCCTCCCTACAGCATTCACTCACCACCTATGAATTTCTTTAGGTCGATCACGTTCCTGAGACCTAATAGCTTTTTACTTTTAGGGTACTCCAGCCTATATGCATTGGCATGTGGTTTTCCTATGATCCTGAAAGGTCCTTGGTATACGAACATGAATTCCTTTGTTTCTGCATTTATTTTCTTTGATTTTTCCTTGGTTTTGACAAGGACTAACTGACCTATTTCAAAACTGGTGGGTACAGCTTTTGCGTCATGACGCTTCTTCCTTTCCAACGCTCTCTTTCTTATATTTGCCCTAGCCTTTAATTTCTTCTCGTCTGTGGATATTTGCGTTAGAATAGGGAATTCTACCATATCTGCAATCACATTGTGCGGTTCTTGGCCAAACATCAATTCGCAAGGTGCAAAACCAGTTGCATCATGTCTTAAGTTGTTAATTACATTCTCAAAGTACTTAATGTGCTCTGCCCAACTTGAGTGTTTCCGAGCACAATAAGTCCTGCAAAGCCTATTCAATTCTCTCATAATACGTTCACTCATATCTCCTAGGGGGAAATACGCAGATATTTTCAGATGTTTCACTCCGGCCTTATCTAGACATTCTTTAAATCTATCAGAAGTAAATTGAGGCCCATTGTCTGACAGCAAATTCTTCGGAACGCCAACGTTCACGAAGAAATCTTTTTCCAAATTTTCTACCAATGTCTTTGCATTTGCTCTTTTAATTGGTTATAGCTTAACATATTTACTGAATCCATCCACAACAACAAAAACATGGGTGCAACCACCTCTCGAAACAGGAAGAGGTCCAAACAAATTACAAGCCAGTAATTCTAGGGTTTCAGTTGGCTCTACTGAATGCATATCCCCTTGTATTCTGGTGTTAGCAGCACGGACTTTCTGGCACACTACACAATATGCCAGACGCTTGGCCACACGGTGGTACATGTTGTCAAACACAACCTTCTCTTTTAATTTTGCAATGCACTTCTTTGCATCGTAGTGCCCATACCTCAGGTGTACATAGTCGATTAGTAAGTCTACATGTTGTGAGGGAAAGCACAGCTTCCACTCAGAAACACCTACCTTTTTCCTCCTAAACAGAATACCTTTATGCAGACAATAGTATTGCGAAACCTTAGGATAGTTCGCATTTCCTAAATAGCTCTTCACTAATTTCAGTTGGTTATCTGCATTCTGCTCACGTCTCAAGTTCTTAATCACTCTTTTTAATGCACTTTCTTCCTCTACTTCGTGCAATGCAAACATTCGAACTTCATTTAGGTCTGTTGCTGTAATTCCAGCGTCATCACAGAGCTCCGCACTTCTAGGTAACCCATCAGCTACCAGATTGTCTTTCCCTTGAATATATCTACCCTCAAGGTCAAACTGCTGGAGATACAATGACCATCTTACCAAACGAGCATTCTTCAACTTACAGGTCTTTAAAAAGGTCAACGCCTTATGGTCACTGTAAACAATTATCTTGTGACCTAATAGATACTGCTCAAACTTCTGTACCCCAAATATAATTGCCAATGCTTCCAGTTCTGAGATGCCATAATTTCTCTCTGCTGCCTGTAAAGATCGACTTGCGAAAGCTATAGTCTTGTGCACTTCTTGTTCGTTCTCTATTTCTACTTGGAATGTCTCCACAGCTATACCATAGCCACTAGCATCAACAGACATACAGAATGATTTTTCAAAATCAGGATGATATAAAATAGGACTATTAATTAAAGATTGTTTAAGCATTACTGCTTTTGACCTGTTCACTTATTTCAGACATTAATTCAGCTGTCAACAGGCGGTTGACATTCTGCTGTCCAAACCCAAGGGGTATTCTTTTTCAGCAGGAGGTGAAGACAGGGCGCATTAAAAGCCTGATCCCTAACAAAACGCCTATAGAAGCCGAAAAGACCGAACGTCGATCTCAACTGCTTCTTGTTTCTGGGAGCCTCAAATTTTTCAATGACTGCTAGCTTGCCTGGGTCAGGCAGAATACCTTTTCCACTTATCATATATCCCAAGAAACCTATTTCCTCTTTAACGCACTCTATCTTTTCAATCTTTAGTTTCATGCCACCTCTCTCAATAGCCTCTAACACTTCCTCTAATAAAGCTATGTGTTCTTCCCAGGTAGGAGTTGCTATTAACAGATCATCTACGTAGACTGTTATTTTATTACTTAAAGCTGGCCCTAAAACATGGCACATCACACGTACGAAGGCACAAACAGAGATATTAAGTCCGAAAGGTACCACACGGTATTGGTAACAAACTCCTTCGTACAACAAAGCTGCGTTCTTCCTTGAACTTTCCGCCAGTGGCAAATTCCAATATCCACACGTGATGTCCATAGAAGTTAAGAATTTTACTCCCCGGAACTTTTGCAATAACTCGTCCATGTTCTGCGGTCTATCACTTTCCCTAACCACTATTTCATTCAACCAACGAGCGTCCAAGACCAATCTGACACTCCCGTCTCTTTTTGGTAGAACAACAAGAGGATTATTGTACTCACTGAGCGCTTTTTCAATCACACCCCACTCTAGCATTCTCTGTATCTCCTTTCGAACCGCCTCCTTCCTAGCTACATGTATTTGGTATGGCTTCCTGAAAAACACTTGGCCGGGTTTCACCTTCAATTGACATTCATAACCTTTGACCACGCCAGGTCGATCTGAAAATACCTTATGATGCCTTTTTAAAACCTGTCTTAGTTCTTCCTTCTGATTAGCTGAAATTTTATCGATTTCCTTTAATTTAGCTTCTATTTTGTCTAAAATAACTGCTTCTTCTTCTTCTGTGTTCAGCTTATTTTTACTAAGATTAACACCTTCGTCCCAATATCTCCTATTTTTCAGAACTCGTATAGGCAGCTCCTGATTGTCATCATTAGTTACTACATGTTTATCAGTAAAAGGTACCGTAATTACTCCAGTTATCGGCAAGACCAATTTTAACTGGCTTCTTTCAAAGTCAACAACACTCTGATATTTCGACAAGAAATCTATGCCAATTAAAACCTCAATACTGAGATTGTTTACAATTAAACATGGATGATCAATTAAATTACCATTAATGTTAAAGGGCAGCAAAGCTTCTTGCTTTACCGTTTTTGACACCTTGCCAGTAGCACCAATTATTCTTAGTCCTGATACCCTCATTACTGCAAGCTCGTCTTTACCAGGTAATATATCAAAGAAGGTCTGAGATATCGCACTCACTTCACTTCCACTGTCTAAGAGACAACGTACATTGATACCCAACATATTCACTATTATTATAGGATGGCGTATTCTAGGTTGTACAGGTGGTTCCTCAAACTCATCCAGTAGTTCCTTTTGGATTTGTCTCCAACTAAAGTGATCGACATCTGTCTTCATTACATTTAGGTCAAAGTGTGTAGGGGTTTCCGGAACTACATTTTCAGCTGCCTTTTCCAGTCGGTCTATTAATTTCAAATCGAAACACCGCACGACTTCATTACATTTAGTTTGCTGAACATGACCCAAATTACTGTAGTCTGAGCGATTCTGCGCCTCCAGACCGGGCATAACACTAGTTACAGCTAAACCACTTTCACCATTATCGTCGGGTTCCTTCTCAAGTGACAACTGGTCACAGCTACTGGGTTCATCGACCCCCAACAGGCTACCCACTACATTCTCACTTATCTCCTGTCCTAAATCTATTAGTACATTATCAACATCCTGAACAGGCACTTTAGATAAGAGCACATCATCCTCATCGTAAATATAAGCATGAATTTCTTCTGCTTCTTCACCTGATAATTCAGTATTTTGTAGCTCTTCCCTACCATTACACTGCTGCGCCTTCTCTTTCTCTTCCCACTTAGAAAGCGTCTCTAACACGGTATCTATCAAATACTGTGAGTGATCTAATATTTCTGTTGTATCCTTAGATGCTACCGACACTTCGTCCACATCTTCAGTTTGAGTATTCTGATCTGTCTTACCAATTATTGTAATTACTGGCTTAGGAAAAGTAACCGCCTGGTGAGCGCCAGTGTCCTCATAGACGGGAACTAGTTTTCCTGCCTCGGCCTACTGCTGTTTCCTTTATTTTCATTATAGTTAACTGACATAGCATTGCTTTCCGTACTGTTGTTTACATGCATAATTTTGTTTGGAACAAAATTATTATCACTTGGATGCCATTGCTGGTTCTGATAATTATTTCTCCAATTCCTACCTCTCTTAGGATGACGAACACCTACTGTTCTGATGTTTACATTGCCACTCTGTTCGTTCTTAAAATTACTACTATTGTTATAAGCATTTCTGTTACTACGTGCTTGCTCCTCATTGGCAGCAACACGTTCTAGAACTTCCAAATATTCAATGAAACGATCCAGATTGTCTCTAGGGGCAGATATAATTCTAGTTTTCCAATACCATGGCAGTTTGGCTTCAAGACCTAGTATAATCATTTCAGGTTTCAGCTTTTCGTCCAAATGTGACAAACGTGAGATCCATGACCTAGCAAACTCTTTAATTGATTCCTTGCCTGCATTGAAGCGTTTCCCACTCCAAAATTCTCTCAACACTTCATTTTGCTTATCGCTACACCAATACTCATTAATGAAAGCTGTTTTAAACTCCGCTAATGTTTTACACTTCAACACAACATCAGGTGACCAACGCATGGCGTCACCTGCTAAATGGCTTCTAATAAATGAGATTTTCTCTCGTTCAGACCAAGTTGGTGGAATCACATCTTCAAAATCGTTCCAGAAATCTAGCGGGTGGATATTTTTATCTGGATCGAACCGCAAGAACTGCCGACACCCGATAAAAGCGGCGTTTGCAGCTACAACTTGTTATATACTACCATTACCAGAAGTTACTGAAGCTACTTTACTCTCAATGTTAGCAATGCTAGTACTGATATTTTCTACTCTCATTTCAACATTATCTACTCTTTGCACAATATCAGTAGTATCAGTTTTGATTGCATCTACTTCTGCTTGACATATGTTTACTTTTATATTAACATCTTTAAATCTATCTGAGCACAGTTCAGATTCCTCCTCGATCTTTTCTGTTAACTTGTGCTCCAACTTCGCATCTTCCACTTGGAAGTCCTTGCGAACCTCAGCAACTTCGGATTTTACTGTTTTATACATTTCAGAAAATTGTTGAGCAACCTTTTTCTTAACATCCTCATGGTTGTAATCAATTTTATAGTTCAAACTGTCTAGATCCTTTTTCAACTTATTGCAACCAGCCTTGAAGGTATCGTCCATTACCTCCAATCGTTTATTAAAATTTGTTTGGCTGGCCACAATCCTGTTATTTACCTCAATTATATCAGATTTTAATTCAGCATTACTGCTTTTGACCTGTTCACTTATTTCAGACTTTAATTCAACATTACTGCTTTTGACCTGTTCACTTATTTCAGACATTAATTCAGATGTCATTTTTGCATTACTGGCAGCTATTGCTTGTAATATAACATTTAAATCAACAGCCCCAGTATCTTTGGGTTGCTCACTAGCTGGTTTCTTTTCACACTCAGGTGACCAAAAACTAGCTCCAACACCAGAATCATCAAAACTAAATGAAACTTCTGATTGATCAGTCATATCTAACTTATCCTTTTTAAACTCTACTATCTCTGATGACTGTTTCGTTTTTAACTCATCAGATAAACTATCATCCAATAAATTTACAATTTCTAATTTCAGCTTTACTACAGGGGTCTCTATTATTGAATCATTGCCCCTTTTTACACTACTGTCAGGAGACAATACTTCATATTTCACTTTACCATTACTACTTTCATGCATGTTTACACTTGAATCGTTGTCTGGATTTACAGTTCCCTCAACAGACATAGGTTTTGATTTAAGTTTAACCTCGGTTTCTTCTGGCTATTCCATTGCCGACAGTCTTTTAGTGCAAGTTAGTAAAATTTTTAATGGCTTTTCATTCAACTTAGTTCCTTCTGCACGACGTATGGCGTTGCCGGCGCGGCGAACCAGGATTCCTGATGCGATGTGGCACGTTGAACTGCAGACGGCACTCCGACGGCTGTTGTGTGTTTGCGTGGCCCGCAACTGCAGGCGCGGCTCCGGCTGCTGCGGCGGATAACTGCGGTGAGGCGAAACTGGCTTCTCTCGATGCCAGCAGCGCCGCTAGACTCAGTGCCAGCTCCGTCAATCCAGAGGCGTTGTTAATCCAATTGCGTCGTCCACATACGCACGTAACACATTCACTGTTCTATGCTCAGTTGCGTGTCGCATTTCACTCGCGAATCCGAATACTTAAAAATCACTTTCACTTTTACTCAGTTTATTTCCCGGCCGATGCACCATATGTGGGTGGCGGATAGGATTATGTTAATTTTATAAATATAACACTGCATTTCCCGGCCGATTAACCATATGTGCGGCGGCGGGTGGAATTATTGTTGTTAAATATGTTCCTATTATTTTTGCTGTTGTTTGCCGTTCTCAACACTGACTCTCTAACTACAATATTGGCTACCAGAAAGTGATTAGCAAAACGTGAAGCCTGTAATTAGAATTCCTAGTGCCCACTTTATCTGAGAATACAATTATAGTTACAGCTTATAGCTCTGAGGAATTAGGAGATTGTCCGGGATTTATAATCAAAAACGATTTTCTAAAATAGTTGAGTATATTCTGAAAGTCACAGATGAAAAACAAAAGAATCCACACAACCTAACTAACAGAGCAGTTCAGAGTATAATGCGCTGATGCAACTATAATTGTCCAAATTGAATATTTAAATGAATGCTCGCCATAATTTGATGATTAGGTTCATCAAACGCCACGCTAAATAATGGTAGAATGTCTGTCCCGCGGCGGCACGTGAAAATACGACAATACGCAAACTGAAGATCGATAATTAAAGTCAACCCAGAATTAACACTTCACTCGAAAATGATTTCCTGGTTACGCGTATCCTGAGTAACTTAATACGGCATCCGAGGCTGTTTGTAGCAATGATACCGACGCGACGCTACTTCCGACACAGGTGGTGTGCTATTCAGCGTCTGGTGAGAACTGGGGCCCTGCTTCCTCGCGCGCAGCAGTCTGATGGCTGGAAATTCCTGGTTTCCTGCTGTGATCGAAGTATTAGCCTGTTGGCTTCGCCTTCGAGCTTGGCTTGTACTGGAAAGGTTTGTGTTACATATCTGTTAAGGTTGTCATGACTATTAACTGCGGTAATGGTGTGTTTTTTTGTTTTTTTTTTTTTTGTGAAATATAGTTGGAGACGAGACAGAATGATGATGATGTGCATGAGTGTGAGTTGGTGTTGGATGAGGTGTGGAGATGCTTGAGATGATTGTGGAGATAGAGAGAGAGAGACAGAGACAAATACAGTTCAGTTATTGGTGGTACATTACGATCATATTGCCCATGTGTGCTAGTTCCCCCAAAAGTACTACGTCTAGTCAAATGACACATCCATATTTATTGTGTCTATAATCTATGATTATGTAGGTAGAGATACAAAATTACTAGGTTGCTCTAGGTTATTATAGTGTAGTTTAGTATATATATCTTATTCTAGTCTTAGTGTTACATTTCTTCACTACGTCTGATAGCTGATTAATTTTTTAACTATATATATTTTTTTTGTTGATTTTTTTTATTTTTTTAATTTTTTATTTTTTTTATAGTTCCTATCATTCTGGGGGATACTTAGCTAAATACTATGTTATGTGGTGTTCTATTATGTTTACTTTGTAATTGTTTATATTTTCAGTGTGATACATGTAACTGAAATCTTCGTTTATTAATTACAGACTGATTTTTAGGTTATTTGACAAGTTTGGGGTGTTGTCTTTTTTCAGTTTCTCAGTAGATCTGGCCATCTTGTAGTGGCCAATCTGTGTATCCTATGACCTAGGTTTCTAATTAGTGTATTTTGTGAGTTCTGTGTTTTTTCGTAGAAAATCCGTGCTGACTGGCGGATTCTCTCTTGTAGCGGTTGGACTTGGGCGAGGTGGTGCAGCTCGGCTGTCGGGAAGTCCGCTGGCAGGTGTAGGGCTCGTCGGAGAGTGCGGTTTTGCACCCGTTGTAGTCTTCTTGTGTGGGTGATGGCCGCATTACCCCACACGACCGCGGCGTACTCGAGGACTGGTCTCACCAGGGTGAGGTAAAGCACGACCCCCAGCCGTGGTGGTAGAGATGAGTTCTGGTTCAGGACTGGGTAGAGTTGCCTTAGTCTTCCCAGTGCTTTGGAACGTATTGCCTCGATGTGTGGCTTCCATGTCAGACTTTTATCCAGTGTCAGGCCCAGGTATTTAGCTGTTTTCGTCCATGGTACCAGTGTGCCTGTGATGGTTATTTGCCGATACCTGGCTGGTAGTTTTCGACGGCAAATAGCAATAGCTGGGTCTTGGTTGGGTTAAAGGACAGTCGCCACTTCTTTGCCTATTCCGTTAGTGTGTCGCAGGCTCCCTGTAGTCGTGCTTGTAGGTGGTTGGCACTTCTGCTCCGCGAGTATACGGCAGTATCGTCCGCATATAGGGCGAACTGTACTCTGTTTACTGTCGGGAGGTCTGCAGTGTACAAGATGTAGAGCAGGGGGCCGAGTACACTACCCTGTGGTACCCCTGCTTGGATTCTTCTTGCTCCAGATGTGCCGTCCTGCGCCCTCACGTGAAAAGTTCGTCCTTCCAGGTAGCTCCGGATCAGCCGTACGTGCGGCACTGGTACCCCCTGTACGAGTAGTTTGTACAGGAGGCCCTCGTGCCAGACGCAGTCGAATGCGCGGGAGACATCTAGTAGTACTGCTCCAAAGTATTCCTTGCGCTCGATGGCGTCCAGGGCTTCTTCGACGACCCTCAGCAGTTTGTGTGTAGTAGCATGCCCTCGTTGGAAGCCAAACTGTTCTTCTGGCAGCACTTGTTCAACTTCTATATGTCGGAGGAGTCGTTTAGCGTATATCCGTTCGAATATTTTCGAGACCGCTGGCAGGAGACTTCCTCGCGCAGCGTTCTTATATATAAAGCCACGGTGCGGACGGCTAAGGAAACGCCTGATCAAATCGGCTCTCCCGACTAGCCGCTAGGCTAATAATGCACCACATTAAGTTACCGAATAAATCATAGCTTCTCTTGCTGATGGCCGATGAAGCTCTTAATTTAAATGTGCATTCAGCACGCAGGTAAGTATTGATAATAAAATTTTGACGTGGCTAAGTTAAATATTTTTGGCGAGAGAATTAATTTAATTACACTGCACGCAGTAGACGAGCTCTGAACTGGCCCTTTGGAGATACGCTATCGCTATAGTTTTATAGGTATTCAAATGAAACTTCTCACATCTTCATAGTTATAGCGGATCTCCAACCTACTTAAATATAAACATCCTAGCCTTATTTATTAGCCTACTTAATCTATCTTGCTTCCTTAAGTTTTAAGACGAAAACCAGAAAATCATGAATTTCCACTAAAATCTTAAACTGTGAGATCCAGAAGACTGTTTTTATTAAATTATTATGAAAGATGAATCTAATTATCAATTATTAAGTCTCTAGCTCTTTTCTGTTGCGCCAATGATTTTTACAGAAAAATGTCCAAATTTCGAAAATGGTTAAAGTTATCGAACTGATTTTCAACACACATTAATTTAGTATTACTCCTGACATGCTTGAAAGGTTTTAGGTTATTTGCTTGATTTTTAAAGTATTGCGCAACATTTATGACGTCAGAGCTAGTTACAGCAGACTAGGCTGGCACACAATGCAAAGACTGATGTGAATTTACTACGGCGTGAGTAGGCTGCTTCCCTACAAGATTGAATGACATTGGGGATAGGCTATAACCCTGTCTCACTCACTGCTTCCCTTTCATGCCCCTCGACTCTTATAACTGCCACCTGGTTTCTGTACAAATGGTAAATAGCCTTTCGTTTCCTGTATTTGAACGCTGCCACCTTCAGAATTTGAAAGAGAGTACTCCAGTCAACATTGTCAAAAGCTTTCTGTAAGTCTACAAATGCTAGAAACGTAGGTTTGCCTTTCCCTAATCTATCTTCTAAGATATGTCGTAGGATCACTATTGCCTCACGTATTCCAATATTTCTACGAAATCCAAACAGATCTTCCCCAAGGCCGGCATCTACCAGTTTTTCCATTCGTCTGAAGAACTCGCGTTAGTATTTTGCAGCCGTGACTTATGAAACTGATAGCACCGAGCGAGGTGGCGCAGTGGTTAGACACTGGACTCGCATTCGGGAGGACGACGGTTCAATCCCGCGTCCGGCCATCCTGATTTAGGTTTTCCGTGATTTCCCTAAATCACTCCAGGCAAATGCCGGGATGGTTCCTCTGAAAGGGCACGGCCGACGTCCTTCCCATCTTTCCCTAATCCGATGAGACCGATGACCACGCTGTCTGGTCTCCTTCCCCAAAACAACCAACCAACCTTATTAAACTGATAGTTCGATAATTTTCATACCTGTCAACAGCTGCTTTCTTTGGGATTCGAATTATAATGTTCTTCTTGAAGTCTTAGGGTGCTTGGCCTGTCTCATTCATCTTGCTCGCCAGATGGTAGAGTTTTGTCAGGAGTGGCTCTCCCAAGACTATCAGTAGTTCTAACGTAATGTTGTCTACTCCCAGAGCCTTGTTTCCACTCAGGTCTTACAGTGCTCTGTCCACCTCCTCACGCAGTATCGTATCTCCCATTTCATCTTCATCTACCTCCTCTTCCATTTCCAGAATATTGCCCTCCAGTACATCGGCCTAGTATAGACCCCATACGTACTCCTTCCACCTTTCTGCTTCCCCTACTTTGCTTAGAACTGGGTTTCCATCTGGGCTCTTGTTATTCATGCAAGTGGTTCTCTTTTCTCCAAAGGTCTCTTTGATTTTCCTGTAGGCAGTGTCTATCTTACCCCTGGTGAGATATGCCTTTACATCCTTACATTTGTCCTCTAGCCATCTCTGCTTAGCCATTTTGCACTTCCTGTCGATGTTATTTTTGAGCGTTTTTATTCATTTCTGCCTACCTCGTTTACTGCATTTTTTATATTTTATCCTTTCATCAATTAAATTTAAAATCTCTACTGTTACCTTACGACTTATCTCAGAAGAAAGATTAAGGGAAGGCAAACCTACGTTTCTAGCATTTGTAGACTTAGAGAAAGCTTTTGACAATGTTAACTGGAATACTCTCTTTCAAATTCTGAAGGTGGCAGGGGTAAAATACAGGGAGCGAAAGGCTATTTACAATTTGTTCAGAAACCAGATGGTAGTTATAAGAGTCGAGGGGCATGAAAGGGAAGCAGTGGTTGGGAAAGGAGTGAGTCAGGGTTGTAGCCTCTCCCCGATGTTATTTAATCTGTATATTGAGCAAGCAGTAAAGGAAACAAAAGAAAAATTCGGAGTAGGTATTAAAATTCATGGAGAAGAAATAAAAACTTTGAGGTTCGCCGATGACATTGTAATTCTGTCAGAGACAGCAAAAGACTTGGAAGAACAGTTGAACGGAATGGACAGTGTCTTAAAAGGAGGATATAAGATGAACATCAACAAAAGCAAAACGAGGATTATGGAATGTAGTCAAATTAAATCGGGTGATGCTGAGGGAATTAGATTAGGAAATGAGACACTTAAAGTAGTAAAGGAGTTTTGCTATTTAGGGAGTAAAATAACTGATGATGGTCGAAGTAGAGAGGATATGAAATGTAGACTGGCAATGGCAAGGAAATCGTTTCTGAAGAAGAGAAATTTGTTAACATCGAGTATAGATTTAAGAGTCAGGAAGTCGTTTCTGAAAGTATTTGTATGGAGTGTAGCCATGTATGGAAGTGAAACATGGACGATAACTAGTTTGGACAAGAAGAGAATAGAAGCTTTCGAAATGTGGTGCTACAGAAGAATGCTGAAGATAAGGTGGGTAGATCACGTAACTAATGAGGAGGTATTGAATGGGATTGGGGAGAAGAGAAGATTGTGGCACAACTTGACTAGAAGAAGGGATCGGTTGGTAGGACATGTTTTGAGGCACCAAGGGATCACCAATTTAGTATTGGAGGGCAGCGTGGAGGGTAAAAATCGTAGAGGGAGACCAAGAGATGAATACACTAAGCAGATTCAGAAGGATGTAGGTTGCAGTAGGTACTGGAAGATGAAGAAGCTTGCACAGGATAGAGTAGCATGGAGAGCTGCATCAAACCAGTCTCAGGACTCAAGACCACAACAACAATAACAACAACTGTTACTCAAGGATTTCTACTAGCCCTCGTCTGTTTACCTACTTGATCTTCTGCTGCCTTCACTATTTCATCTCTCAAAAGTACCCATTCTTCTTCTACTGTATTTCTTTCCCCTTTATTTGTCAATCGTTCCCTAATGCTGTCTCTGCAACTTTCTACAACCGCTGATTCTTTCAGTTTATCCACGTCCCATCTCCTTAAATTTCTACATTTTTGTGGTTTCTTTAGTTTTAGTCTGCAGTTCATAACCAATAGATTGTGGTCAGAGTCCATATCTGCCCTTGGAAATGTCTTACAATTTAAAACCTGGTTCCTAAATCTCAGTCTTACCATTATATATTCTATCCGAAACCTTCCGGTGTAGCCGGCCGCGGTGGTCTCGCGGTTCTAGGCGCGCAGTCCGGAACCGTGCGACTGCTACGGTCGCAGGTTCGAATCCTGCCTCGGGCATGGATGTGTGTGATGTCCTTAGGTTAGTTAGGTTTAAGTAGTTCTAAGTTCTAGGGGACTGATGACCACAGCAGTTGAGTCCCATAGTGCTCAGAGCCATTTGAACCTTCCGGTGTCTCCAGGCCTCTTCCACGTATATAACTTTCTTTCATGATTTATAAACCAAGTGCTAGCAATGATTAAGTTATGATCTGTGCGAAATTCTACCAGGCGGCTTCCTCTTTCATTCCTTACCCCCATTTCATATTTACCTATTACTTTCCCTTCTCTTCCTTTCCCTAATGTCGAATTCCAGTCCCCCATGACTATTAAATTTTCGTCTCCCATCACTATCTGAATGATTTCTTTTAGCTCATCACGCATTTGTTCAATCTCTTCGTCATCTCCGGAGCTAGCTGGCATATAAACTTGTACTGTTGTGGTAGGCGTGGGCTTCGTGTACAATAATGCGTTCACTATGCTTTTCGTAGTAGCTTACTCGTGCTCCTATTTTTTATTCATTATTAAACCTACTCCTGCATTAGCGCTATTTGATTTTGTTTTTATAACCGTGTATTCACCTGACAGAAAGTCTTGTTCCTCCTGCCATCGAACGTCACTAATTCCCACTATATCTAACATTAACCTACCCATTTCCCTTTTTAAATTATCTAACCTACCTGCCCGAGTAAGTGATCTGACTCTCCACGCTCCAATTCGTAGAACGCCAGTTTTCTTTCTCCTGATAAAGATTTCCTCCTCATTAGTCCCCACCCGGAGATCCGAATGGGTGACTATTTTACCTCCGGAATATTTTACCCAAGAGGACGCTATCCTCATTTAACCATACAGTAAAGCTGCATGCCAGCACTGCAAGGCCATTTTGGTTAATTTTACAAGGCCAGATCAGTCAGTCATCCAGTGTCTTGCTCGTGCAACTACTGAAAAGGCTGCTGCCCCTCTTCGGGAACCACACGTTTGCCTGGCCTCTCAACAGTTATCCCTCCGTTGTGGTTGCACCTACGCTACGGCTACCTTTATCGCTGAGATCCGCAAGTCTCCCCACCAACGGCAAGGTCCATGGTTCATGGACACAAAGGCAAGGTACCCAATCAAAATTGTATGTCTACAGTGCAGACAAAGGTGCCAATCAAAGGCAGAATGAGGGTCTGCGTCGTGTAGCATCAATGGCTCTCAGAATTAATGACTCCAAGGAGTGCCTTGTCAGTGGTGTTGGTGGTACTCTGCCTCAACCTTCGTATGTTGTGCGCGAAGTAGGCATTCGATCAAGAGACCATGTGGTACATAGTGTACGGCAACTGAAAGTCAGTCTGTCACTCCTTAATGACAAACGGTTCATTTGAAAGGATGAGATGAAAACTCTCTCGTACTTACACTATTCTCTCAGGTAACAGAGAGAAAGAGAGTGGTTTGTTATCTACTTGTAAATAATGTGTAAGTGCGAGAGTATGGAGAATAGTATGTACCATTTGCCGTCGTGTAAATAACTGTGCATTTATGTGTGTGTCTGCGCTAGTTGATCGCCCATTATGCGTGTGTGTGTGTGTGTGTGTGTGTGTGTGTGTGTGTGTGTGTGTGTGTGTGTGTGTACACGTCTGACTTTATTGTACTTGTATATATCGTATAACTTTTTCACCAGCTGCTAGTCGTCCCAGCCAGTATTATTAGTAAATATACGTCTCGCTTCCCATGTAAATACGAGTACTAAAAGCCTCTATACTGGAACAGTGATATAAAAGAATAAGAACTGTATATTAAAAAGTCTCTATTATTTAACAACTGCACCATAACAGAAGTGAATGCTGCAAAAAACGGTTTGGAGTAGGAAATATAGATTCTTTATTAAAGCATCCCCTTTCAAAAAAATTGCTAGTATTAGTGTTTTGCTACATTTGTATAACTTTCTGTTAATTACTAAGAAGCTATATACAAAAATCTGTTAACAAAAATTCATACTTATTTCACAAATCTTTGTTAGCAACGAAAAAAATACGTGTACATATTGCTTAAAGCCAGATGTATTTAGCAAGGAACTATATTATACGTACATATTCTTAATAATGTAGAAATTAGTATGTTATCATATACATATATTGCATTATTTATGAATAAAATCCTGATTCCCACCAAACCACATCAGATACACAGTTCAGCTGCAGCTGATCTCTCTGATGATCCTCGCAACTGGCCTAGAGAGAGAAGGAGAAGTGGGAGAGGGGAACTTGTCTTCCTGTAGTATTTAAGTCATCCTCTTGGGCTAGACAGAGATGGAGGAGGGGCAAGGGGCACTGGTTTTCCTGCTATTTTAAGTATTTCTGTTGATCTAAATCAATAGCAGTGGGTGGTCTTGATTCCGGCGCTCGTACCGGCACAATGAATGGATACCTTCATTTTCCCACCAATTTTATGTGATACAATTCGTGTAGAGGTGGGGGCAGTGGAGGAGAGAAGCCTTACCTTGACACATGGTATGTATCAGGTTATGTACACTGATCAGCCAGAACATTATGACCACCTACCTAACAGTCGGTATGTTCACTATCGTCACGGATAACAGCAGAGACGCGTCGTGGCATGGAAGTAATGAGGCCTTGCCAAGTCGCTGGAAGGAGTTGGCACTACATCTGCCCACACAAGTCACTTAACTCCTGTGAATTCCGGGGAGGGGTCCATGAGCTTGTTGTCTGCCTAGCATTAAAGTGTGATGTTAGTTCCGCCACAGTTCGCCCCCTATCCTACTTTACCAATCTACCCTGCCTACGACGTCCGACATCTGTAACGAGCGGGCGCCGCCCAACCTTCAGTGTCTGGACGTGGTTTCACCACGTGTTCAAGACACTCACCACAATATTCCACGAACACCCGACAAGTTGTGCAGTTTCCGAAATGCTCGTGCTTATCCTCCGAGCCAACACGGCCTGTCCTCGGTGAAACTTTGATCGTGCGCCTTCCCAAATCTAAACACGGACAGCACGCTCACTGATACTACATGCACCGTGCGTGTGCCTGACTAGCAGTCTCTCCTTGCCAGGTGGCACTGCTATCACCTGGACAAGTTTATATCGGTAGTAGGTCGGTAGTTATAATGTTCTGGCTGATCACTATAGTATCCTTGAATTAACCGCACAGTTTCCTGAGAGGAATTGGTTGGATATCATTTTACGTCAGTTTCCATGCCCACTGTCTTCTCTCCAATTTCTGTTTTGATTATTGTTAAAACTGATCCATGACTAAGAGCCTAATCCATCATATAAGCGAAATCAATGAATGTTTCTACTAAATCCATGTGACTATGTATCAATTATCATCAACAGATTCTCGAGTGGAGGCCTTCTTGAAGTTAATATTCCAATTAGTTCACCCAGTGCACTTAAAGTGAGCTAACTTATATAGTTTGTGTTAGAAAAATTCTCCCATACTTCCGCACCCCTTTGATATTCAAATCCATTAAAACATTCGTTGTGTAACTGAATTTACTTTCGTTGTCCACGCTGGATTCACAAGTGCATTGCTTCAAATGGACTAAAGTCTTTAAATATGTCTGAACTATGGTTTGCTCATATTTGAGCAGATCCACGCAGATTTCGATTTACACATTTTATTTTGGTTCTTCACTCATACTGACACTGAATTTATCTTTGCATGAAACTTCCTGGCAGATTAAAACTGTGTACCGGACCGAGACTCGAACTAGGGACCTTTCCCTTTCGTCGGCAAATGCTCTAACAACTGAGCTACCCAAGCACGACTCACGCCCCGTCCTGACAGCCTTACTTCTGCCATTACCTCGTCTCCAACCTTCGAAACTTTACAGAAGCTCTCCTGCGAATCTTGCAGAACTAGCGCTCCTGAAAGAAAGGATATTGCGGAGATATGGCTTAGGCACAGCCTGGGGGATGTTCCCAGAATGAGATTTTCACTCTGCAGCGGAGTGCGCGCTGATATGAAACTTCCTGGTAGAATAAAACTGTGTGCCGGACCGAGACTCGAACTCGGGACCTTTGCCTTTTGCGGGCAAATACTCTACCAACTGTTTTTTTTTCATCAGTTTCTTTATTACAGAGGCCAACCAGCTCTCTGACCGAACACGCTTTTTTTTTTTAGTGGACCAGTGGGGGCTCGGGGAGCAAAGTGGGCAGGTGTCGAAACCCGAGGCCTGGCCACAGTGTCGCCCTCACCACCACCGAGCCTGTGGTGCTAAGGGAAATGGGAGACACAGGAATCAACAGTAGTGGAAGGCGTTGTTATTTATTTATTTGCGTGTGTTTTTGTAATATTCACTAATATCATGAAATTATGTGAACACATCGGCGAAAGAGAAAAGAAATATAAATTCTGGTTAAAGAAAAAGAAAGGAAAAGCAAAAAGAAATAAAATCCGCGCAATCTGCGATGCGCTCTCCCATCCACGGAGGTCAGAAGGAGAATAGATCGTAGGCGGTTGAAACTCAGACACCGCCCGGGGAGGAGGGGTAAGTGCCCTCTGAGCCAGGCACCCCCCAACTCAGTGGAGGTCTAACAAAGACTGCTCGAAGATAGTTAGCAAATAATGTTCGGTAACGTGGCGTGTTTTCGAGAGCTGCATGGGCTGTTCGTAAATAGATGCAGAAGTCAAGGCGGGATTTAGGTCCCTCATGAAAGAAATAAGCGACCGCCCACCCTTTGACCCACGTAATAGCGTGACATTTGGCGGCGGGAAAATGTCTGTCCTCCGGGTATAGAAACATTCGAGGTTCGATTGTGTCTGGTGGCACCCGGAGATAGCAGGCAATGATTTGCTGCACGAAGCGCCATACATCTTGCGATGAGGCGCATGTCAGACGGTGTTCATCAGTGTCCAGTTGCTGACAAAGGTGACAAAGAGGGGATTCTGACAAGCCAATGTTGTGCAGTCGCTGCTTCGTGGCAAATTTCCTGTTGACTATGTGATACCACAGTGCCAGGACTTGCGTAGGGAGGAAGGGCTGGTGGACGGTAGTCCACACTATGGGCCACTGGATGGAGGGATGTTTGGTCTCCATCACATTCCGGGGAACACAGCGCTGCAACAAGCTGTAAAAATCCTTAGTCCTGGGTGGGCGTGTATCTGGGAGGCTGGTATGTATGTAACTGTAGTCGACGAAAAAGGTCGAAAGATGGGACAAATGAGGCACGATATGGCCGACAGACACCGGTGGTGAGGTGGAAGCAGGTAGGAGGACCTCAAGCAAGCTGCGTGTTAGAGATGTACCCTGGCCCATCCACTGTTTTGTCATGGTACTCATGTAGAAGGCTGCAGCTCGCATACGAACATTGACGAGCCCGACGCCACCATATCGTGGGGGCAGGGTAAGTGTCTCATAACGGACATTGAACATTGAACCAGCCGTGAGATAATAGCCAAAAGCCGCCTGAAGGTTGCGCCCAATTGCAGTTGGCAGAGGGAGAACTTGCGAGATGTGAACTAATTTGATGCCACATAAAGATTAAGAAACTCAACCCGTTGAAGTGTGTCCTGGCGGCGCAAGAGGTTCTGGCGGACGTCGTTGCGGATGACGTGTAACAGGCGACGGAAATTCGTTGCCGCTGTGCGTGTGACCGTGGGGGTAAAGGTAATGCCCAGGTACCGGAAAGTCCGCTCAAGCGGCAGGGGTGCCACTTCACCCTCCGGGAGGCGTCGTCCAATGTGCATTGCAGAAGGTTTGGCGACATTCATGGCACTGCCAGCGGCAGCCCCATAACGGGTAATCAATTCGAGGACTTCTCGAATCACAGAGCCGGAGCGAATGAGGAGGAGGAGGTCATCAGCATATGCCCCACAGCGAAAAGTGTGTTGGCGTAGGGTGAGGCCAGAGAGCTTGATCGTCAAGCCCCGAATAAGGGGCTCAAGGGCAATGGCATACAGGAGGTTAGAGAGGGGGCACCCCTGCCGTATCGAACGGCAGATAGGTACCGGCCCTGCTAAAAGTCCATTGACTTGTACACGTGAACGGGCACTGTCGTAAAGACGCCGGATGACGTCGAGAAACGGAGGGGGAATACCGATTCGGGCTGTCACCGAAAACAGGAAAAGATGACGCACTTTATAGAAGGCGCTGTCGAAGTCTATAGCGACGACCGCTGCACGGAGTCTGCAGGCCGCCGCCAACGCAATTAAGTTGCAGCATTCCTCTGTGGCAGTCTGTATGTTAACCTGTCCTCCAGGCGTCGTTTGCTCTGGCGAGAGGATATGAGGGAGTATTATTCGGAGCCGCATTGCCAGTAAGCGCGCGAAAATCTTGTAATCGGCATTGAGTAGGGTGAGCGGTCTGTAACTCTTGACCATCGAACCACGGGCTGGTTTGTGGACTGGTATGATGATGCCCTCAGCAAAGGCGGGTGGGATTGCGTGGTCATATGTCATCAGTTCTTGATACGTAGTCGTCCACAGTGGTGCCATGAGGTCCCGAAAGGTACGGTAAAACTCAATCGGTAAGTCGTCAATGCCGGGCGATCTGTTGACAGCACCCTTAGCGACTGCGTTGTTGACTTCGTGTAGGGTGACCGCGACTGTCAAAGCATCCGCCATCGTGTGGGGGAGGGTGCGCGTGACGTAAAGCAAAATGGAGTCGTCTGCTGCAGTTTCAGCGACTTCTTCACTATAAGTACGACGGTAGTGCTCGACGAATGCGTGGACGATGTCATTCTGAGTGGTCACCTGCGTGCCATGAGGCGTGGTCAGAGTGCTGATGAGCTGCCGACGACGCCTTCGTTTGTCGGACACTATATGATGCATGTATGGAATTTCTAAATCCGCGTGATCGTGGCGTCGCGTCCGTATCACGACCCCTTGCAGTTTCCGGCGTTCCAGCGCAATTATCTTTGCCTTAGTTCTTTGCCGTTCCAACTGGTTGTCCGGGGTTGGCGTTTGAGCGTCCAGATCTCGGAGAATCGCATAATAGAAGTCAACAGTGGTGCGATGCCAGTCGGCCATGTCCTTCCCGTATCTTATCAGTGTCCTCCGGATCGCCGGCTTGGCGCAGTCCAACCACCATGTCAATGTCAAGTGGTAGGGGGGAGGGCGTCGGAAAAGGCCAGCGGCAAGCGTTCGGCGCCCCGTATCGCAGATCTAAGAGTTTGTGAGACATATATCCTGTCTAGTCGGCTTGCGGAATGACTGGTAAGAAAGGTACGGCCAGAACGGTCACCGTGTTGAACTTTCCAGGTATCGTGAAGCAGGAGGTCTCGCACCACTATACGTAGATCCTGGCATGTAGTATAGTGGGGAATCTGATCTTTAGGATGCAGAACGCAGTTAAAATCATCTCCTAGTAGGTAATGGTCATAACGCCCTAAAAACAGGGGAGCGATTTCCTCGGAATAAAACTGGGCTCTTTCATGCCGTCGGTCGGTGGTGCCTGAGGGAGCGTAGACATTAATGATGCGTGTCCCCATGGCAGTGAGTGCCATGCCCCGAGCCGATGGAAGGAAGGCGACATCGGTCACAGAAATCCCGTGGTGGACGTAGATGGCCACTCGGCGGCCCATAGGATCACTCGCGGAGGCATGGGCGGTATAGCCATTGATATCCTGGAGACTAGCCAAGTGAACTTCCTGCAGAAGGGCGAAATCGATATCCGAAGCCCAGAACATTTCCTGCATAAGGTGGATTTTCACCCTGGAACGGATGTTGTTGGTGTTGATGGTTGCTATCCGGTAGGCCTGGTGTCGGATTGCTGGAGGCTGGTCCACTCCACTGTCCGCGCAAGGGTGTGGGCGTCGCAGCGGAACGTTATCCCGCTGGCCCGCTGGGGAGTCTGGGGAGAGTATGATTAGTGGTGCGGCCGTGACGGCACAGGGTCCCGTAACGGGTCCTGCTCCTCGACCTCCTCCTCGTGCCACGCCGTGGAAGCGGACACTGGTGTATCTTCCATTTTGTCTGCAGAAGATGTTGTAATGGTGCATGGTGTAGTGTCGCCTGTGATACGTTCATGATTTAGTTCAGCGTCAGCACGGGGCGCAGGCACACCGATAGATGTCTCCGCGCTCATACCGTCTTCGTCAGCAGTAGCGGGTTCTGAGGCCTGGTGCTGGTCGACGGTTGCGTCCTCCTCGACTTGTAACGTCTCGTCTTGGCCGGAAACTGTGCGACGTCTTCGCTTGCGACGTTTCGGAGAACGTAGTTTCCTTGTGCAACCCTCCGTGTCCGACGACGGAAGGGAGTCGCGTCGTTCTGGCAGAAAGGCCGCTGTAGGAACGATGAGCGAGTCGATCTCCATCGTGTTTCCGAGGTCAGAGTCAGCGTCCGGTTGCGTCGGCATCGTCGCAGCGGCGTCGATGGCCGGCTGAGACGGCGGGCCGTCCGAGGCGCTTTCCGTCGGTTCAAAAATGGCTCTGAGCACTATGCGACTTAACTTCTGAGGTCAACAGTCGCCTAGAACTTAGAACTAAATAAACCTAACTAACCTAAGGACATCACACACATCCATGCCCGAGGCAGGATTCGAACCTGCGACCGTAGCGGTCACGCGGTTCCAGACTGAAGCGCCTTTAACCGCACGGCCACACCGGCCGGCTCTCCGTCGGTGTCTGGTCGGGCTCGTTGGTGGCGTCGTTTGTGGTGCCCGGGCGACGTTGCAAAGCGCTAGGAGAAGCTAGAGCAGCAGCTTAGGTCACCGGTAGCACTGTAGGTTGCGACGTGGAAGTTGAGTAATACGCCGTTGTAGGCATTCGGATCTAAGGTGGCCTTCTTTGCGCACCCGGAACAGGTCCGAGGCTGGCCGTCGTATATAATTATAGCACGGCATTCGCCGATCTGTAAGTAGGACGGGACGAGGCTTCGGAGATCAATGGTGACCTGTCGGACCCCGTTTAGGACAGCATACGTCCGAAACTGTGTCCACTTCTCCGCAGTGTGGCCATGGACTATGCCGTATGGGCGTAGTGCCGCGACGACTTCCTCAGCAGGAAGTTCGAATGGCAATTCGAAAATGCGTATCGTTCGCATACCTAAGCCTGCGTGGTCGACGGTTACCTCTCCCACATTGCCATCAGCACGACAGAAGCGGAGCCCCTGTTTAGTCTCACGTAGTATGCGTTCGCACGCCGTGTCGTTAATGATTTTCACATAGACCGTGCTGCTCACGATTGACAAATGTATGCCGATAATATCGGTCGCCGGGATCTTCACTTCCTCTCGCAGAAAACGCTCCACCTCGAGTGCTTTGGGTCGGGCATAATCGGTGGAGAAAGTAAATCGGAGTGTTGATTTACGGTAACGGTTCGCCATGGATCGTACAAGGTAAGCCGGCACTTAAGCAACGGCTGTCAGAATGTAAACAAGGCGAGCTCGCGCTCCGCACGCAGTCAACACGTACGCTTCCGCTCTGTTTCCCTGCCGAAGGCAGACTGCGACCAACGGAGCTACCCAAGCCCCGTCCTCACAGCCTTACTTCTGCCAGTACCTCGCCTCCAACCTTCCAAACTTTACAGAAGCTCTCCTGCGAACCTTGCAGAACTAGCACTCCTGAAAGAAAGGATATTGCGGAGACATGGCTCCGCTACAGAGTGAAAATCTCATTCTGGTATCTTTGCATGCATCGAAAATATCAACCACATGTCATCTGCTTTCAACTGTACTATGGGCTGTTGTCGGATTTTTGGCCATAACATAACTCATCATTGCACCAGCCCACAAAACTGCAACACTATTTACTACTTTCTTCAGTTCCGTGATTTCATTTTCCCGACATTATTTCTCTCCCTCTATCTGATCTTACAAAGGTTGGTTTCTTAAAATTAATTGATTCATCCAGCGTTCCAAGAACCGATTTAAATTCCTTTTCTCATTCTGAGCACACGCAACATTTTGCATGAATGCGTCCTTCAAAATACTTTTCCATTGCTTAAACATTAATCTATCCGTTGTCTCTGGCAATATTAAGATTATTCCTTTTAAGAGATTTCTGTTAAATTCTAAAACAGTTCACCTACCTGATACTTAAATCCGGTTAGCCCAGTATAAGTCCTCTTTAATGAGAAATGAATTCATTAAATTTGTCATTTATACTCATAATTTCTTTATTCTGGACGATTTCCATTTTATCAACTCATTTTCATAATTTTTTTTATCCTGAGGTTGAACAGTGCGTTACAATTTTGAATCAGATAAGACTGCTTGATAATTTCGTCAGAGAATTCGTTATCGTTGTGCACTGATTTTCTGGTCGCATATACCTCGCTCACCTTGGAGTACCCATAACGTTTATATCCCACTCTGATCCTCACTCACGCTCCATTTCCCTAAACAAGTTTCTCACGGTGACCATTTCCTCAACAGCGATAGATGAATTGTAATTATTAGCAAGAAAACGCCCATTTTTGCATGTTGCAAATGAAATTTTTTATTCGTGCGCAGAAGGCATAAAGAAGTGTATTTGCTTACAACTACAATTAAGATTTCTTAAACATCAGTTCGTCTGCCACGGACATGCGAATCTACACTACAGGCCATTAAAATTGCTACACCTCGAAGATGACATGCTACAGACGCGAAATTTAACCGACAGGAAGAAGATATTGTGATATGCAAATGATCAGCTTTTCAGAGCATTCACACAAGGTTGGCGCCGGTGGCGACACCTGCAACGTGCTGACATGAGGAAAGTTTCCAACCAATTTCTTTTACGCAAACAGCAGTTGACCGGCGTTGCCTGGTGAAACGTTGTTGTGATGTCTCGTGTAAGGAGGAGAAATGCGTACCATCACGTTTCCGACTTTCATAAAGGTCGGATTGTAGCCTATCCCGATGCGGTTTATCGTATAGCGACATTGCTGTTCGCTTTGGTCGAGATCCAATGACTGTTAGCAGAATATGGAATCGGTGGCTTCAGGAGGGTAATACGGAACGCCGTGCTGGATCCCAACGGCCTCGTATCACCAGCAGTCGAGATGACAGGCATCTTATCCGCATGGCTGTAACGGATCGTGCAGCCACGTCTCGATCCCAGAGTCAACAGATGGGAACGTTTGCAAGACAACAACCATCTGCACGAACAGTTCTACGACGTTTGCAGCAGCATGGACTACTGTATCAGCTCGGAGACTATGGCTGCGGTTACCCTTGATGCTGCATCACAGACAGGAGCGCCTGCGATGGTGTACTCAACGACGAACCTGGGTGCACGAATGGCAAAACGTCATTTTTTCGGATGAATCCAGGTTCTGTTTACAGCATCACAATGGTCGCATCCGTGTTTCGCGACATCGCGATGAACGCACATTGGAAGCGTGTATTCGCCATCGCCATACTGGCGTATCACCTGGCGTGATGGTATGGGGTGCCATTGGTTACAAGTCTCGGTCACCTCTTGTTCGCATTGATGGCACTTTGAACAGTGGACGTTACATTTCAGATGTGTTACGGCCCGTGGCTCGACTCTTCATTGGATCCCTGCGAAACCCTACATTTCAGCAGGATAATGTACGGCCGCATGTTGCAGGTCCTGTACGGGCCTTTCTGGATACAGAAAACGTTCGACTGCTGCCCTGGCCAGCACATTCTCCAGATCTCTCACCAATTGAAAACGTCTGGTCAATGGTGGCCGAGCAACTGGCTCGTCACAATACGCCAGTCACTACCCTTGATGAACTGTATTATCGTGATGAAGCTGCATGGGCAGCTGTACCTGTACACACCATCCAAGCTCTGTTTGACTCAATGCCCAGGCGTATAAAGGCCTTTATTACGGCCAGAGGTGGTTGTTCTGGGTACTGATTTCTCAGGATCTATGCACCCAAATTGCGTGAAAATGTAATCACATGTCAGTTCTAGTATAATGTATTTGTTCAATGAATACCCATTTATCATCTGCATTTCTTCTTGGTGTAGCAATTTTAAGGGCGAGCAGTGTATAAGTAAATGGTCGTAACTCAGCTTATAGTTACCCTTTAAGCTGCGTCCACCGTTCCTTGCGTGACAGTTGCTGCCCTATCCTCCTGAAGGATGTGTTAAGTCCTGCTGCCTATTTGCTTCGTCGCTGTCCAATTGAACTGCCGAAGACGTGTGTTGCTATCGTGTCACCTTGCTGCTCTGTCGATGTCCACTGCAATATCAATGACGTTTGCAGAAATCTTGCGAATTTTCTGCTCTATCGCTGTCTGCTGAACTGCCGAAGACGTGTGCTAAAATCGCGCCGCCTTGCCACCTGTTGATGCCCGCTGAACCGCCGGCAACGAACGCTGACATCGTGTCGCCTTGTATCCTCGTCACTGCCCACCGATCTGCTGAAGACGTGTGCCGCCTTTCTGACCTGTTGCTGTCCACTGAACAGTGGAAGACACGTGCTGAACTTGTGCCACCTTGCTGCTCTGGTGCTGACCACTGAACTGCGGAAGTCATCTGTTGAAAAAGTTGTGCGTCCTGCTGTTCCTCCGCAGTCCTCTGAACTGCCGAAGACGTGTGTTGAAAACGTGTCGCCTCGCTGTTTTTTCGCTGCCCGGGGAAGTGTCAAAAACGTGTGCTGGCGTGCTGCTGCGTGCCTGCTCTCCTGCCGACTGCTGAATTGCAGAAGACATACGCTGAAATCATACCGCCATGCTTCTCCTTCTCTATCCGCTGTAATGCCGAAATGAACTGAGATCCTGCTGCCTTGCTGCTCCACTGCTGCCTGCTGAATCGCGGTGGTTGCATCCTCCCCACACTCCCCACCCTCCCTCCCCGAGAATTCCGACGTACAGTATCGCCTGTAACACCTGTGTCTGTTCCAGAACTCACACTTCATTAATTTCCTGTCTTCAGTAGTGCTAATACTCCAGACCAAATCACGGACGAGTCACCATTTCAGTTCCATGAGAAGAAATTAAACATGAAATATATTCGCATCTGCGAATATGGACAACCATCAGCTGTATAGTGGAATGACGACAATGAAAATTTGTGCCATACCGGGACTGGAACCCGTATTTCCTACTTATCGCGAGCTGTATTTTTACCATTAGGCTATCTGAGCATACTCACAGCCACTTCTAAACTTCCATATGTTGTCAGCCGTCTGTCTACAATTTGCACTCGTGTATTCATTATGTACATTCCTGTACAGGGAAGACATTTTAACTGAAAGTCGAGAAGTACAATGCAAAGTTCCTTCAGACATGCAAGCATAATTCCTGCACATTTAGCTGTCTAAAACGACAGTTGTCAGTGTGATGAGCAACAGAAAGACGTTCTTGACAGTCTTTGACTCTACTGACACCTTCTGATGTTTCAGCCTTTCTGTATGGATAATGTGGGGCTACATCCTCATTGAATGTGATTGTACCCCTTTGGGGTGCCGTAAGACCTTAATGTTTGCTCTCTCGTGCAAGTTGGATCCATTATGTACTGTTCAAAATCATTCGACGAATTCTGAATGTGATTCAAAGCAGCAAAGACTGCTTATGTTTTTTCAGGCCTCCTGTTTCACACTCTCCTGTTGCTTGATCACAGGAGGATATGACATTAGCACACATGTGAATTAAATGGCAATCAGTCCCTCCAAGACCTCCCGGCTCATCAACACCTTCAATGGCACGTGCCCACATTTACTGAGAATTTTAAAACTGTGGCTTCACCGTGGAAACCTGGAAAGTAGTCCTAGACGCCTTGAGGCAGGCAAATGGCATCAGAGGGTGTCAAGTAGCTGCCTGCCTGCAGGCGCTTAGAGTTATTTTGCTGGTGTTCTCAGAAAAGGCGCATTTTTAAAATTTTTAATAAATGTGGAGAGTGTGACGGAGGATACAGCCGAACTAGGAGAGGTGGGGGTTGTGAGGGACCCTTTGCCATTATATTCACACAAGTGTCAATGTTGCTCCCCCTTGTTTGTGCTACATGAGGGCACAAAACACTAGGACTGATAAAGCGTAAGCACCCTCTGCTATTTCGCACCACGTTCACGTTTCGTCCAATGATTTTCAACGGTCCCTTGTAGTTCCATCCTACAGGTGAGAGCAAAAATTGCGGTTGCGGTCGCACGGCACTCCAAAGGAATTAGATCATATTCAGTTTTAACGAAACCTCACAGTGTCCTTAGAGAGGGACTGAAACATCCTTTTATGCTACCCCCTGAGACCGTTTCTTATCGATTCTGAACGGTGGTGTCTCTGAAACCTTTTCCTCGACCACCTGTAAGATAAACGCGTGATTTCAATGCTGGGAGTCGCCGTTCCGACTTACAAAGCAGAGGGGTTAAAAGAAGTCGTGAAATGTGGGTAAGAGTGGGTGTGTCGACCTTACCACCATGTGACAAGTCCACGGTGGTGCTGGGTAGAATTGTGGTGAAATTTGGTACCCATCTTACACGTCACTTAAATTCCTCAGATCCTGCCTTTTTTCTCATGTGTCAATACCTTGCTCTGTGATGTGTTTTTGACCTCGAGGGTGACGTCGTAGCGCCCCATGCTTTTGCACAATTACAGAGGAAGGTTATAGGTACGTTCGTGCCAAATTTCAAAATTATACGTTGCAGTGGGACACAATTACGCGTTTTTGAAAATGTGGTCCTTTAATTGTGCTGCGCAGTGTAATTATAGTCGGTTCAGAGAACGTGTGATCAAACGTAACGGTGCCCTTGTGATTTACGAGTACAACGTAGCTGCGGCGGAAACCGCAAATCGTGTTCTTGTTATGGACTATACCGAAACTGAAAACGGATGAGCTCAGATTGCAATAGCTGAAGCCCGACTGCCAGAAACTCCTATTGAATTTCTTTACGACCATCAGGTAGAGCAAAATTAACATCCAAGATCTACAACAAATGGTACACCCATTAAGCCGTCACAGTGTCGAATGTTTATTTTTTTAGTCAATGAATAAAATTAGGGGGAAAAATCGTGTAGTCGCAAAATTTCGCACAGTGCTGGAACATAGTAAAATTCATGACCGTAGAGGTGTGACCGTTGCGTTCGGGAGGAGGCGTTCAAGGGTCACTTTTTCATGTTTTTGTCGAATAACTCGAAAACCGCGGCACCTAGCGAAAATATTTTCCAGTACGAAATTAAGCTATATTAATTTTACTACATAAAAGGTTCTACTCCTTTTCCTTTGTAGGTGTTATAGCTTCCTTATTGCAGGGGATAGAAAGCCCGCCTGTTACAAAAACTGTCTTGATGCTATAAAAATTGGTATTTATTGTTAAATGCAGTAGATTGTGAACAATTATATATATATTTTTTACCACAGCTAACTGCAGTAGACCGTATTAAGGGCTAAATTGCGTTCTGGGTGTGTAGCAGGATGGAAGATAGAGGTGGAGGTTAGAAGCGTGAGGGAAGGTAGCTCACGAGGTTGTGATCATCCACTTCCCTCCTTCATAGGTGTGAAAAATGAAGAGCAAGCTAGCAATTCCCAATTCTCTCTAACGCATTACGTCACAAAAACCAACTACAGAGTATTTCACAAAGTTATACCGACCCTTCCGCAGCTCGCATTATGAATCACTGGCGACATAGTGCATAGACTCTCCTGGTAAGACGTGTGTGTGTTTATTTTCCCAAAAGTGTGTTAATAGTATATTTAGTTTGGTGTTAACACAACATTGAATATAGATATGATTTGCTAATGATATAAACGCAAGAAAGGTATATGGACAGTCTCGACGTAAACCTCTGCACACTGTTTAACACTGCTACAGGGTAAATTGATTCTTAGTCATACTGTACAACAGTTCCAGCGTTATTCTGCGAAAGGTAACTTCTCCACCACGAGTGTTGCTCGCTCTTGAGTTTGCAGCCAGACCATACCTCATCAGAATTTCCTGTCCAGTTCTCTCATGTAAGTAGATAAAATAATTTCACTGAGTTTGTGTTTATACTGGGAATCTATTTTCAGGTTTTTAAGTGAGTAATTACTTGCAGGTGCTAAGTGAGAGTTTTTAAAAAATATATCCGTTTACCCCCTAAGAGCCATGGACCTTGCCGTTGGTGGGGAGGCTTGCGTGCCTTAGCGATACAGATAGCCGTACCGTAGGTGCAACTACAACGGAGGGGTATCTGTTGAGAGGCCAGACAAACGTGTGGTTCCTGAAGAGGGGCAGCAGCCATTTCAGTAGTTGCAGGGGCAACACACTGGATGATTGACTGATGTGGCCTTGTAACACTAACCAAAACGGCCTTGCTGTGCTGGTACTGCGAACGGCTGAAAGCAAGGGGAAACTACAGCCGTAATTTTTCCCGAGGGCTTGCAGCTTTACTGTATGGTTAAATGATGATGGCGTCCTCCTGGGTAAAATATTCCGCAGGTAAAATAGTCCCCCATTCGGATCTCCGGGCGGGGACTACTCAGGACGACGTCGTTATCAGGAGAAAGAAAACTGGCATTCTACTGATCGGAGCGTGGAATGTCAGATCCCTTAATCGAGCAGGTAGGTTAGAAAATTTAAAAAGGGAAATGGATAGGTTAAAGTTAGATATAGTAGGAATTAGTGAAGTTCGGTGGCAGGAGGAACAAGACTTTTGGTCAGACGAATACAGGGTTATAAATACAAAATCAAATAGGGGTAATGCAGGAATCGGTTTAATAATGAATTAAAAAATAGGAGTGTGGGTAAGATACTACAAACAGCATAGTGAACGCCTTATTGTGGCCAAGATAGAAACGAAGCCCACGCCTACTACAGTAGTACAAGTTTATATGCCAACTAGCTCTGCAGATGACGAAGAAATTGAAGAAATGTATGATGAAATAAAAGAAATTATTCAGATAGATAAGGGAGATGAAAATTTAATAGTCATTGGTGACTGGAATTCGGTAGTGGGAAAAGGGAGACAAGGAAACGTAGTAGGTTAATATGGATTGGGGCTACAAATGAAAGGGGAAGCCGCCTGGTAGAATTTCGTCCAGAGCATAACTTAATCATAGCTAACACTCGGTTCAAGAATCATAAAAGAAGGTTGTATACATGGGAGAATCCTGGAGATACTGACAGGTTTCAGATAGATTATATAATGGTAAGACGGAGACTTAGGAACCAGGTTTTAAATTGTAAGACATTTCCAGGGGCAGATGTGGACTCTGACCACAATTTATTGGTTATGAACTGTAGATTAAAACTGAAGAAACTGCAAAAAGGTGGGAATTTAAGGAGATGGGACCTGGATAAACTGACTAAACCAGAGGTTGTACAGAGTTTCAGGGAGAGCAAAAGGGAACAATTGACAGGTATGGGGAAAAGAAATACAGTAGAAGAAGAATGGGTAGCTTTGAGAGATGAAGTAGTGAAGGCAGCAGAGGATCAAGTAGGTAAAAAGACGTGGGATAGTAGAAATCCTTGGGTAACAGAAGAAATACTGAATTTAATTGATGAAAGGAGAAAATATAAAAATGCAGTAAACGAAGCAGGCAAGAAGGAATACAAACGTCTCAAAAATGAGATCGACAGGAAGTGCAAAATAGCTAAGCAGGGATGGCTAGAGGACAAATGTAAGGATGTAGAGGCCTATCTCACTAGGGGTAAGACAGATACTGCCTACAGGGAAATTAAAGAGACCTTTGGAGAGAAGAGAACCACTTGTATGAATATCAAGAACTCAGATGGAAACCCAGTTCCAAGAAAAGTAGGGAAAGCAGAAAAGTGGGAGGAGTATATAGAGGGTCTATACAAGGTCGATGTACTTGACAATATTCTGGAAATGGAAGAGGAGGTAGATGAAGATGAAATGGGAGCGAAAGGCTATTTACAATTTGTACAGAAACCAGATGGCAGTTATAAGAGTCGAGGGGCATGAAAGGGAAGCAGTGGTTGGGAAGGGAGTGAGACAGGGTTGTAGCCTCTCCCCGTTGTTGTTCAATCTGTATACTGAGCAAGCAGTAAAGGAAACAAAACAAAATTCGGAGTAGCTATTAAAATCCATGGAGAAGAAATAAAAACTTTGAGGTTCGCCGATGACATTGTAATTCTGTCAGAGACAGCAAAGGACCTGGAAGAGCAGCTGAACGGAATGGACAGTGTCTTGAAAGGAAGATATAAGATGAACATCAACAAAAGCAAAACGAGGATAATGGAATGTAGTCGAATTAAGTCGGGTGACGCTGAGGGAATTAGATTAGGAAATGAGGCACTTAAAGTAGTAAAGGAGTTTTGTAATTTGGGGAGCAAAATAACTGATGATGGTCGAAGTATAGAGGATATAAAATGTAGACTGGCAATGGCAAGTAAAACGTTTCTGAAGAAGAGAAATTTGTTAACATCGAGTATAGATTTAAGTGTTAGGAAGTCGTTTCTGAAAGTATTTGTATGGAGTGTAGCCATGTATGGAAGTGAAACATGGAGGATAACTTGTTTGGACAAGAAGAAAATAGAAGCTTTCGAAATGTGGTGCTACAGAAGAATGCTGAAGATTAGATGGGTAGATCGTATAACTAGTGAGGAGGTATTGATTAGGATTGGGGAGAAGAGAAGTTTGTGTCACAAATTGACTAGAAGAAGGGATCGGTTGGTAGGACATGTTCTGAGGCATTAAGGGATCACCAATTTAGTATTGGAGGGCAGCGCGGAGGGTAAAAATATAAAAGAGGAACACCCAGAGATTAATACACTAAACAGATACAGAAGGATGTAGGTTGCAGTACGTAATGGGAGATGAAGAAGCTTGCACAGGATAGAGTAGCATGGGGCGCTGCATCAAAGCAGTCTCAGGACTGAAGATCGCAACAACAACATGGCTGAGTAGTGCTTAATTTGTAAGTGTGATGTAGTCAGTGACCCACGTACTGTTGGTACGAAAGAGGGTGTATTGTTGAAAGTAACATCTGCAGCTGCCTGTCGTTGAAAGCACATTGTAAAGCTATGTTACCGTGTTCTAATCACTTGGTGATGAATTAGTGAATGTCGAGAACGGTACTGTACTTCTCTCACCATTAATTGCGTTGCTGCTAGATTGCATAAATCGCTTCCATTGAGGAGGTGCTGGCACTTAGTGGGCCAAACTGAGTGAAGCCACTTACCACACGACTACAGTAGCTCTTCCAAGGTGGATGTCAGTACGTCTGGAAAAATTAGACTTATCATGCTTAAATCTGGAACATTAATATGCTGCAATGCATTGCTTGGCTTGTCTTGAAATATCTGGTGTTTCTTAACATCTAGCTGACCGAACTCTGTTACCGAAGAAGCCAGTTTAAATCTCTGGGTCTCTTCACAGAACTGAACCTGTGGTGACGCATTTGATACCCACAAGGTGAGAAAAGAATTCCAGCCATTGATAGTGTAGACAATGGAATCAAAATTGCCGAATACATATTCATAGCATGTTACACTTAGAGCGAGTTCTTCAGTATGGTAGACAGCTGACAGCTCCAGCTGTTGAGACCTTTTACATAAAACGCCGACTTACCAACTGCAAATAAGTGTCCATTAAATAAACTTAAGGGATCTCCATTGTATAAACCACGAGCTCGGTAAAATTATTTTGTCTATTCACGAGCGAGAAATGGACAATAAATTTGAGGATGGTGTGTCTGCTTGTAAAGTCGAAAGCGAGCAGCACTGTTGGTGGGGAAATTGTCATTCCTGTAAGAACGCTACAACTGCCATACAGGATGACTAAAATGAGTTTTCCCATTAGCAGTGTAGAAAATAGTGCAAAGATTACGAAGAATCCGTCCATATGCTTGTCTTGCGTTTGTATTATTAGCAGCTCATAATTGTATTAAACGTAATAATTAACACGCTGTGTCTTTTTCCCGGGAGGGACGGACCAATGCGTCGCCAGTGTTTCGTAAGGCAAGCTGCGGAAGGGGCGGTACAACTTTATGAAATACGCGCTATTGCTTTTTGTAAAGCAATACAGTAAGGAGAACGAGGAACTGTCTGCTCGCTTTTCATTCTGCAGACTTACAAAGGAGGGAAATGCGCGACCAAAATCCGGCGAGCTACCTTCTAAAAAAAAATGGTTCAAATGGCTCTGAGCACTATGGGACTTAACATCTATGGTCATCAGTCCCCTAGAACTTAGAACTACTTAAACCTAACTAACCTAAGGACATCACACAACACCCAGCCATCACGAGGCAGAGAAAATCCCTGACCCCGCCGGGAATCGAACCCGGGAACCCGCGCGTGGGAAGCGAGAACGGTACCGCACGACCACGAGACGCGCGCAGCTACCTTCTCCCACACTCCTAACCTCGACCCCCACTTTTGCGTCTGGTTACACTCACAAAACACAAATTATCCCTTAACACGGCTGTACTGCAGTTAGATGTGGTGCAAAAATATATTTGTTCTTAAACCACTTCACTTAACGATAAATATCAATTTTATCGCTTTAAAACAGTTGTTGTAATCGGCGGTTTTTCTATCCCCTACAACACTGGAACTATTAGTCCTAGAGAAAAAATGAATAGGACTTCTTTTGTAGTACATTTAATGTAGTTTAATTTCATACTCGAAAACAGTATCGCTTGGAGTTATTCGATAAAACCGTGAAAAGGTGACGTTTAAATCCCTCCCCCTGCCCCCCCCCCCCCCCACACACACACACACCCCACCCCTCCCCCGGGTCACTAGTTTTACTACGAGGGTTGTTTTTTAAGTAATAGCCGTTTTTATTTTTAAAAAAAGATACAAATACGTTTGCAAAAAAAACTTTTATTTTCTGATTCTACACACTTTTACCTATTTTTCTACATAGTTGCCTTGTTTATTTAAGCACTTGTCATACCGTACAACTAAGTCTTTAATTCCCTCTTCAAAGAATTCGGCCGCGTGCTCCGACAGCCAAGAGTTCACGGCCGCTTTCACTTCATTGTCGTCATTGAAGCGCTGCCCGCCAAGATGGTGTTTCAGGTACCGGAAAAGGTGAAAATCGCTAGGAGCAAGGTCGGGGCTGTATGGCGCATGGTCCAAAACTTCCCAGCCAAAAGAATCAATCAAATCCCGACTCTTTTGAGAGGTGTGAGGCCTAGGGTTATCGTGCAGGAGCAAAACTCCTTTTGTCAGCATGGCGCGCCTTTTGTTTTGAATTGCTCTGCGGAGCTTCCTTAGAGTTGCACAGTAGGCATCTGAGTTGATTGTCGTTCCTCGTGGCATAAAGTCCACTAGCAAAACACCGCGCCGGTCCCAGAACACAGTTGCCATAATCATGCGCTTTGACAGCGTCTGTTTGGCTTTGACCTTGACGGGTGAGGTTGTGTGTCGCCATTCCATCGATTGCCGCTTGCTTTCGGGAGTGATATGGGATACCCATGTTTCATCTCCAGTGACAATTTGACTCAACATGTCATCCCCTTCTTCCTCGTAACGAATCAAAGAGTCCAATGAAGTGGCAAATCTCTTCCCTTTGTGGTCCTCTGTGAGGAGTCTGGGTACCCACCGAGAACACAGTTTCTTAAAGTTTAGGTTTTCAGACACAATTTTGTACAAAACCGACCTTGAAATTTGTGGAAATTCCAAAGAAAGAGTGGAAATTGTGAATCTTCTGTCCTCACGAATCTTTGTTTCGACTGCAGCCACCAAATCATCAGTGATCACAGAGGGCCGGCCTCAGCGTTCTTCGTCATGGACGTTTTGACGGCCATTTTTAAACTCTCTAACCCATTGACGCACTTTACCTTCACTCATTGCATTCAAGCCATAAACTTCTGTTAACAGACGATGAATTTCTGCAGCTGATAGGCTTCTCGCGGTCAAAAAACGTATCACTGACCGTATCTCACTCGCGGCGGGCGATTCAATAATCATAAACATTATAAAGTAGCACAGCGATGCGTACACGTCAGTTACAGAGCTGGAACTTGCATCAGTGTGAACGGGAAGGATGCCGGCAAGTGGCGCGGTGGCTTGTTGCGGCGTCCGCGCGAACTACGGGACTATACGCGCGAACGGCCCTTACTTAAAAACAACCCTCGTATGTTGTTCATAGCAATTTCTTCTAGCACTGTGCAAAAATTTGGGACTACTCGATTTTTCCCCTAATCGACCTTTTTTGGTTTTCATTGAGTTGGCTAATTGCCTAAAGAGTATCCATATGTGACAAAACGGAAAATGAACAGGGATTTGACAAGCTAATTTATGAAATGCATATTTGTTGATAAGGAAGGGCACTTGGCAGAAGAGAAACGTTTCACAGCAACAAAGAAAGACTTGCAAAGAAAGTATAATGCGATATCTTCCATGTAATGAGACCAACGTTGACTCTTCAACAAGTAGATTGGATAGAGTGTTCCGAATGTCGCACTTAGTAGTGTGCGATCTGTTCTAACTGAAGAGGAAAAGTTGTGTGTGATGTTTACTAATAACAGACACTATAAGTTACAGTAATTTTCGACACAATAATCCTTTCACTACATATAAGGTGTAAAAATTTTTTAGAATTTGAGAGGAGATGAGGAGAAACACACATTTTTGTGTCACAGGTGCACCGTTGCACCGCTAGGGTTCAAATGGCTCTGAGCACTATGCGACTCAACTTCTGAGGTCATCAGTCGCCTAGAACTTAGAACTAATTAAACCTAACTAACCTAAGGACATCACACACGTCCATGCCCGAGGCAGGATTCGAACCTGCGACCGTAGCAGTCGCTCGGTTCCAGACTGTAGCGCCTAGAACCGCACGGCCACTCCGGCCGGCGCACCGCTAGGGGTCTATGATTGTTTTGACGCTATTGTTCTTAGGGACAGTGTTCATACTGCCGTGTAGTGAATATTGTTTTAGAGATGTTGTTGAAAATGACGCACATTTACATAAATGCACAACTGGCGTTTGCGTTTCGCGTGCGAGAATCTGACACACTTCAGAAGAGCTGACTGCCCGCTTGGCTGAAGCTGCATCCATTTTTCATAAAACACCTGCTTGTTTTGAGCATCTTAGAAAATCATTAGCACGCAGAAACTAGTTTTGCATTAAAGTAAGCGGACGACATTTTTAGTAACATCACTAAACTAAACTAGTATCAAAATTGTCATCGGCCCCTAACGGGAAAACAGTGCACCTGTGACATTTATGACCAATAAATAATGTTCCTTTATCCCCTCTAAACACTCAAATATTTTGTGTTCGCAGTATTTTTAGATGGTGGAAAATGTATTCAACTTAATCAGTACTGACGTCTCACCACGTGATCAAGTTCGTCTTATGATAACTTTGGAATAGTTTACAACGAAATTGCACAGTAATTGTTATTCTATAATTATGTTCAACGGCTAAACAGATGTCAAAATATGATCGTTTCTGGATACAGCAGCCGCAGGTGCAGCTACCGCCAGAAAAGATAACATCGCAACGATCTGTGGTGAACTTCAAGGAGACATGTTTAGACAGCGTTACGCTAGTCTGTATTAGACAGAGACTTGAAATGTCTACCAATACTGAAAGCACAACATTAAATAAGTTTTACCTGAGTAATTTTTCAGGGTTTTCCCGGCGATCTGTTGCAATCTAGAGGTGTCGCGTGTTCTGCCGGGTACCAGTGCCGTCTGCCGGCCAATGTGGCCGAACGGTTCTAGGCGCTTCAGTCTGGAACCGCGCGACCGCTTCGGTCGCAGGTTCGAATCCTGCCTCGGGCATGGATGTGTGTGATGTCCTTAGGTTGGTTAGGTTTAAGTAGTTCTAAGTTCTAGATGACTGATGACCTCAGATGTTGAGTCCCATAGCCCTCAGAGCCATTTGAACCAGTGTCGTATATGCACAATGTTTCGACAACGTGACTCGTTGCCGTGATCAAGTGCTACCTGGGACTGCTAGTCAAATGGAACGGATCGAATATTTACCATGATCAGCCAGAACATTATGACCCCCGACCTAACACCGATATTAGCCAGTCCATGGCTACAGCAGCCTCACCTGGGGAAGAACGACTGCTTGTCAGACACACGTACGGTTAATGTACCGTCAGTGAACGTGCTGTTCGTGTGCAGAATGAGTTTAACTGAGGACAGTTTGTGAGGGCCCTGAGGCTCGGCACGAGTATTTATACATATACATCTACATCCATACTCCGCAAGCCACCTGACGGTGTGTGGCGGAGGGAACCTGCAAGGCCTGTTAAGTGTTCGAAGAGTGTTGTGGAGAGTGGCTTCAACACGTTGCAAAACCAAGGTGTAACCACATACATACGTCCTGAGGTTTCTCGGCCACCCCTCATTACAGATGTCGGACGTCGTAAGCTGGGTAGACTGGTAAAACAGGACAGCTGGCGAAATGTGGTGGAACTAACATCAGAATTTAATTCTGGACGTGATACAAGTGTGTCTGAACACACAGTGCACCGAACACTACTAACTATGTGTCTCGGCAGCTGATGACCCATGCATGTGCCAATGTTAACAGTTGGTTCAGTTGGCTCTGAGTACTATGGGACTTAACATCTGAGGTCATCAGTCCCCTAAAACTTAGAACTACTTAAAGCTAACTAACCTAAGGACACCACACACGTCCATGCCCGAGGCAGGATTCGAACCTGCGACCGTAGCGGTCTCGCGGTTCCAGACTGTAGTGCCTAGAACCGCTCGGCCACCCCGGCCGGCCCAATGTTAACACCACAGCATCATGCAACTACAACTGAAATAAGCATATGACCATCAGCATTGAACATTGGCGCAGCGGCAGATTATAGCATGGTCTGATGAATTCTGATACCTTCTTCATTATCATGCCGATGGGTTGTGGGAGGAGTGAATCCGTCGTCTTCCATGGGAACAGTTCCTTGACACCTGCACTGCAGGATGGAGACAAGTTGGTGGTGGCTCCATTATGCTCTGGGGAACATTCACGTTGGCATCCGTGGGTCCAGAGGAGCTCGTGCACGGCACCATGACGGCTACGGAGTATGGTACACTGGTTGTAGACCACGTACACCCCTTCATGAAGATCATGTTTCCTGACAGCAGTGGCATTTTTCTATCAGATTACGCGCCATGACACAAGGCCAGGAGTATGATGGAGTGGTTTGAGGAACACACTGGAGAGTTCCAGTTGATGTACTGGCTCTCATCTGGCCAGAACTGAACCCAAGCGATCATATCTCGGATATGGCTGAACGTAGCATCAGTGCTCATGGGAATTTACAAGAGTTAGATGACTTGTGTGACCCAATGTGGAGCCAGCTCCTTCCAGCGACCTACCAAAACCTCACTGATTCCATGCTACGACGCGTCACTGCTGTTATGTGCGCCATAGATGGAATACCGATTATTAGGTAGGTGGTCATAAAGTTGTGGCTGATCAGTATATGTCTGCTAACTTCCCCCTTTATGGTCCGTTCTACGCGTTCCGTCTGCGATTCGTTTCCGTTAAGAGGGTATTACACGACAATCCGCCGCGATCGGTACTGGTCAAGCGCAACAGCCATCTAGAGGTAAAACGGGTGAAACTACGAATACGAGGTGCATTCAAGTTCAAGGGCCTCCGATTTTTTTTGTAATTAACTACTCAGCCAAAATCGATGAAACTGGCGTTACTTCTCGACGTAATCGCCCTGCAGACGTACACATTTTTCACAACGCTGACGCCATGATTCCATGGCAGCGGCGAAGGCTTCTTTAGGAGTCTGTTTTGACTACTGGAAAATCACTGACGCAATAGCAGCACGGCTGGTGAATGTGCGGCCACGGAGAGTGTCTTTCATTGTTAGAAAAAGCCAAAAGTCACTAGTAGCCAGGTCAGGTGAGTAGGGAGCATGAGGAATCACTTCAAAGTTGTTATCACGAAGAAAGTATTGCGTAACGTTAGCTCGATGTGCGGGTGCATTGTCTTGGTGAAACAGCACATGCGCAGCCCTTCCCGGACCTTTTTTGTTGCAGTGCAGGAAGGAATTCGTTCTTCAAAACATTTTCGTAGGATGCACCTGTTACCGTAGTGCCCTTTGGAACGCAATGGGTAAGGATTACGCCCTCGCTGTCCCAGAACATGGACACCATCATTTTTTCAGCACTGGCGGTTACCCGAAATTTTTTTGGTGGCGGTGAATCTGTGTGCTTCCATTGAGCTGACTGGCGCTTTGTTTCTGGATTGAAAAATGGCATCCACGCCTCATCCTTTGTCACAACCGACGAAAAGAAAGTCCCATTCATGCTGTCGTTGCGCGTCAACATTGCTTGGCAACATGCCACACGGGCAGTCATGTGGTCATCCGTCAGCATTCGTGGCACCCACCTGGATGACACTTTTCGCATTTTCAGGTCTTCATGCAGGATTGTGTGCACAGAGCCCACAGAAATGCCAACTCTTGAGGCGATCTGTTCAACAGTCATTCGGCGATCCCCCAAAACAATTCTCTCCACTTTCTCGATCATGTCGTCAGACCGGCTTGTGCGAGCCTGAGGTTGTTTCGGTTTGTTGTCACATGATGTTCTACCTTCATTAAACTGTCGCACCCACATCCATAACTCCATCACCACATGTCTCCTTCAACTTTCGATGAATTTCAATTGGTTTCACACCACACAAATTCAGAAAACGTATGATCGCACACTGTTCAAGTAAGGAAAACGTCGCCATTTTAAGTATTTAAAACAGTTCTCATTCTCGCCGCTGGCGGTAAAATTCCATCTGCTGTACGGTGCTGCTATCTCTGGGACGTATTGACAATGAACGCGGCCTCATTTTAAAACAGTGCACATGTTTCTATCTCTTTCCAGTCCGGAGAGAAAAAATCGGAGGCCTTTTAACTTGAATGCACCTCGTATTAGCAGACAAATTATCCGTGCGTCAGAACAGAGAGCAGTTCTAAACTGCCGTCAATCCGCGCGTGTGCAGAAGGGTGTACAGTAGTGCTTTCTGCTTGTTATTTGGCCTTTAACCTAACCTAACCCTAACCTAACCTAAGCAGTGGCTAATTTCAGATTTTCGTGTTCGGAATTTTTCGCGTTGAGTTATCTTCCTCTTTTTTTTCAGTAACCAGGTTTCCTAAATGCAGCAAAGAAACTTTTCTTTGTAGTAGACTCTTTTATACTAGCTGTTTGTGAAATGAAATGGAGCAATGAGGGGTTAAGCGTCTTAATTTGGGCACACAGCGAGGAAAGGTGTACATGTGACTCGCTGTATAATAATATGACACGTCGGCAATCGTTTCTTTCTGAGTAATGTGCATATAACGCCACACGGTGATTTTCGATTTGTATCGTAATGCCTTAACTTACGAAAGTTCATATGTGTTGTGATTGCATCTCTTGTTTATTTCAGGATGCCAGAAAAGAGAAACTGGCAGCGATTGGCGACTAAGTCCGTGCAGTTTCGCCCAGTGCGATAGATGAGGACTGAAAAACTCTGAGTAGCACCTACATACCGTATATTCAAAACTTGGAAAAATAACACAAGTATACCTTTAAGTATTGGTCTTTTTAAGTGCTGCAAATTGCAGTGCATACATCCACAACAACTTTTGAAATGGTTGGCTGTGCTATTCTGTGGCTAAAAGCCAGACTCTTAAAAAATTCCCCATTTGGCAGCAAACGTAATGTTACAACCAGCCTTCAACATTACAGGGCGTTCACCGGTATATTATAAGTGGTCTTGGCTGGTATGATCACAAAACGTATAAACATATAATTCTTACTTTTGAGAAGGTGAGATAGCATCCATCATGACTGTGCCACACTTTCTGATTCCATCTTCTAACATAGACAGCAGCTTCTCGAAACAGGCCATGTCCATCCTTACGAAGTTCCGAAATTCTTGCGGATCTTCGGGCCTCAGTTCTTTCATTAACAGTCAATATATTCCCCTGCTTCGTCCCTTCTTTTCAGCCCCAGTCGAACCTAACAACGTCTGGCTTTTCGTTTTCGTCGCCGTTCTGCCCTAGTCCGAAGATTTACTGTCACTGCCAGGGCAATGGCTCCAAAAACAAGTCGATCCTCCATGTGCAATATGCTGTATAAATGTAAATTTCGATATACATATGCCTGTGTAACCAAGTGTCGTAATATAAAGCTACATGAGAGAAAAACAATTACTTAATCAATAATGGTAAAAAACAATTTCTTATTAAATATGATCCTTGAGCTCACAGAAATCATTTGAACGTATGACGTTCCAGTATATCATACAGTCGCCCTTGAGTTGCGCGCTGTAGAACGAATGACTTTACAAGACATCAGACAGTTCCATTTTCTTTTCGCGCGTATCGTCTGCTGCTCGCGCTAGGTATATCCCGCGTGGATGGTGTAATAGGTCGGAAGTGAACCAGTCTGTAGTTAGAGGTATGCACGTTAGGGGCGCTGATGGACAGATGTACGGTTTAGGCTCATCGTGTAATACTGGCTTTAGAATCATCGTGAGACTTTCTGTTTTTGGTCCGATGCGTCTAGCAGCTATCTGGCGCTCTGTTCTCTGTTCTCGGTATGGTGAACCTGATGCTCTCTCTGGGTTCGTTTCTCATGTCTACATTGTCGTTTCTTCTTTTTGTTGAGTACTGCTGCAGCAACCACTCAATTTATAGCAGTTTCAGAGAAAGATCCATGGCTTTGCTGAGTTGGTACACAGTAACACGATTAGTGAAATTTTCTGACACCTCACCTCCCCAGTACCTTGGAGTCTGCGACAGAACCCCAGTTTTTTTATTTATTTTATTTCTTTTATAGATTATAGATGATTAAGTTCCAGGCCCTGCTCGGCAATGGCTGATTTGGTTGCCTGTCTCAGTGAAGTGTGCCTCTAATGTTCTTGAGATCTGATGCCCACTGTCCCAGTTGTTTGGACAATGTCAAGCTTCCAGATTTGCAAGGTACGTTATAAATTTCTGGTTTTCGTAAACAAATGTCATCTTTCACACTGTCCAGTAGCAGTCTTATTATGGTAGGGGGACAGGACTCACATTTGAAATTTTGCTTCTTGAGAATCCTGTTGAGCTTGGCAGAAATAGATCCTATGGAGATCAAGTAACCAGATTCTTTGCTTCATCTTGCTCTTCTTCTTCTCTATCATAGTAGCATAGTGGCTGCTTGAATAGCCAACGAATCTCTTTGACCATCTGTCCATTTTTGTAGAAGACTTAGCGTAGATGCACGATTTCAGATGTAAAATTATCTTGGTCTGACAAGGTTTGTGACTTGTGGAACAGTGTTGTTAGAACTTCTTCTTCTCCACTGGGTGATGACAGCTGACAGCTTGCAGATATAAATCAGTGTGTGTTAATTTGGGTTGCGTGAGCTGACTTTCCAAAAACTCACTGAGCCTGTGCCTACCACGAGGCCAGGTCACATAAGTGTTAGCCACATACCTCAAAAAACATGTGGATTAGTATCTAGCCATTTCTAATGCTTCCTTTTCAAATTTCTCCATGAACACATTGGCAACCAATGGGCACCAGGGGATGCCTGTTGTTATTCCTACTGTCTGCTCAAAATATTGGCCACCACAGAGAAGATACGTTGAAGTCGGTATATGCCGGAACATGTCCACAAGAGCATCGTCAAATTTCTCTGCAGTCAGTTTCAGTGCGTCTTTCAGTAGTATCCTGGCAAACACGAGTACTATCAAAATTGACAATTATATCAGATTGTGTGTTATGTAGTTGCTTGAAACATTGGGTGAAGTCCTACAAGTTGTGGAAGTGTTGAATACACCTCTCCCGATGTGGTCACAGCAGCCTCTTCAAATTCTCGGCTGCTTAGTACGCTGATGCATCAATGTTGCTGAAAATTAGGCTTAGTGGCACACCCACTTTATGTAATTTAGGCCGTTCATGTAGTGTAAGTTTAACTGGCACTCTTGATTTTAATTGTTTGATTACTTTTCCAGGCATGCCATTTCGCTCCAAGAGAGCCCGAGTCTACTTGTAAACTATGTCCGGAGGGTTACATTTTGCATACAGTACGTGATCAAAAGTATCCGGACACCCTCAGAAAAATAAGTTGTTCATATTAGGTGCATTGCACTGCCACCAACTGCACAGGTACTCCATATCAGCGACCTCAATAGTCATCAGACATCGTGAGATAGCAGAATGTGGCCTCCGTGGAATTCACGGATTTCAAACGTGGTCACGTGACTGGGTGTCACTTGCGTCATACGTCTGTACGCGAGATTTCCACACTCCTAAACATCCCCAGGTCCACTGTTTCCGATGTGATAGAGAAGTGGAAACGTGAAGCAACACGTACAGCACAAAAGCGTACAGGCTGCCCTCGTCTGTTGAATGACAGAGACTGCCGACAGTTGAAAACGGTCGTAATGTGTAATAGGCAGACATCTATACAGAACATCACACAGAATCACTGCATCAGGATCCACTGCAAGTACTATGACAGATGGGAAGTGAGGAAACTTGGATTTCATGGTCGAGTGGCTGCTCATAAGCCACAAATAACGCAGATAAATGCCAAACGACACCTTGCTTGATGTAAGGAGCGTAAACATTGGACGATCGAATAATGGAAAAACGTTGTGTGGAGTGACGAATCACAGTACACAATGTGTGGATCCATTGGCAGAGTGTGCGTATGGCGAATGAACAACATCTGCCAGCGTGTGTAAAATTCGGAGGCGGTGGTGTTACGGTGTGGTCGTGTTTTTCATGAAGACGGCTTGCACCCCTTGTTGTTTTGCGTGGCACTATCACAGCACAGGCCTTCATTCATGTTTTAAGCACCATTTTGTTTTCCATTGTTGAAGAGCAACTCGGGGATGGTGATTGCTCCTTTCAACACGATCGAGCACCTGTTCATAATGAACGGCCTGTGGCGGAGTGGTTACACGACAATAACATGCCTGTAATGGACTGGCCTGCATAGAGTCCTGTCATGAATCCCGTAGAACACCTTTGGGACGTTTGGAACGCCGACTTCGTGCCAGGCCTCACCGACCGACATGGATACCTCTACTCAGTGCAGCACTCCGTGAAGAATGGGCTGCAATTTCTCAAGAAACCTTCCAGCACCTAATTGAACGTATGCCTGCGAGAGTGGAAGCTGTCATCAAGGCTAAGGGTGGCCAACACCATATTGAATTCCAGCTTTACCGATAGAGGGCGCCACGAACTTGTAGGTCATTTTTAGCCAGCTGTACGGATACTTTTGATCACGTAGTGTATCTGTATTTGATTCCATCAGGAGTTGACGAACTTCCTGATCATAGTCAGTATTGTGCATAACGACTACGGAATTTCCTCTGTTTGCTGGAAAATCCACTATGCTGCTGCCTTCCCGCAATTTCTTGAATGTCAGCCTCTCATCACTGGGAATGTTCTAATTTGGAGGTTTCGTCTTGGTAATCGCCTTGCACGTCTCCAAGGAGATTTGTTCTGACACGTTTTGTGGAAGTTTTATGGTACCTTGCTCAAATGCACTGATGAAACGTGAAATTGAGACAGTACTAGGAGCAGTTGCGAAGTTGAAGCCCCTGCTAAGCACCTTGGATGTGGTGTCACAATCTGCTTGCCACTTAGGCCAATCACAGAGAGAGTATCTTCCTTCTGCTGTGATTTTTTACTAATGTGGTCAAACTTCGCAGAGTGGTAAATTGAGGCATTCTTCATGGCACACACTGCGATGGACCAAGAGACACTGTCTACTCAGTCGCAGTCTTTACTTTGCAGGGAGGCTGACACGTACAGGTGAAGGTGAAAAAGCCACCTGGCCACCACATCCAGACTCTAGAGCATTTCTCGAATCCTTTCTTTCACAAGTGTGATGCTCGCGGGACGATTTATCCTGTACACACTCTGAAATTGATGTGAAGTTTGATCCTGGCTAAAACCAGTAATACGTATTCCTCTTGACATCCCAACAGATAGCTCAGAAAACTCAGCAACTTCCGCTTTCTTTGTCGAAGCTTCTTCAGATTCTTGATATCGCAGTACAGCTCCTCTGCATAAAGTCTAATGATGTAATTATTCGGACTTTCCCAACGATCCGCTGATATCTTGAAGTGTTGGTGTGCTGCTGGATATCTGTGTGGCCCATGCACAATATTTTGACAACGTGACTCGTTGTCTTTATCAAGTGCTACAAGAGAGTCTGTGGCCCACATGTTGTTATGGTTGTTTTGGGTATCGCACAGAAGTTTCGATGGAAAGTCCTTACACATCCTCCATAGATTCCCGATCTGTCCCCATGAGATTTCCACATGTTTGGACTCCTAATAGAAGACATTCGTGGTCGTTGATTTGCTTTGGCTGAAGAGCTGCACACCTGGATACAATCATAGTCCCATAGACAATTGCAAGTTTTTTTTATGAAGGCACTGACCATCTTGTCTCACAGCGGGGTAAGTTTATTAACAGATAAGGTGATTACTTTTGAAACAAAACCTGTTTACTTGCTTTGTTCTATTTGACTGTCGGTTATAGATTAGCTCTTAGCAGAAAGTATAATACGATATAACATGAGCAAATGAGGGAAGGCAACATGTCGTGAGCCACTCTCCTCCTTCCATTCATCAAAATTAGGGAACCTTAACTCACTTCTCTCATGTAAATTATGCTGAAAGGAAAAGAATTATGTGAGTCTAGAACTAAATAACATATGAGTATCACATGTATGAAAGTGTTCCCGCATATTATCCTTCATACCTGCATATACATCACCATATGTTATATTGAATATATAATTATCAGTAACTTCACAAAACAGCTCAGTATTTCAGTCATATGTAGACTTCATTACATTGTAATGGCAGTTAAACATAAACTCCTTTGACATACCCATTATACAGATACCAATGTAAATAAGTTTATTATTGTAACCAATTAGATTCACTGAATTTTCATATTCTATGTATTCTAGATAAAATTAATCCTAATTTCATATATTGTTCTAAATTTCCATAATTCATTACTTATTCGTATGTATTATTTCATGTAGTTAATAGTCTATACTTATTCTCGCGTGCTAGAGGTAGACTCTTTGGTTATCAAGTGGCTCCTTTCGAAATTCCAAATTAACTTCAAGTATATATACAACAGTTGAATCATCTGGTATCTTTTTCCCATTAACATTTATATTTCCTTCCAGTCCATATGTGGCATAACAGCGAACCAGTGCTTAACAGCATTGGTTAAAAACAGTCTTGGTTGCAATTTTAGTTTTTTTATTTTTCAACGACGCGTTTCGCCTTATTTAGGTATCTTTGGGTTATCTAAATAGAAAACAGAGAATCGCGATCGCGTTGTGCAGACTTGGATAACCTATAAGAATGTATAAACAGATCACCTATTGAAAATATAAACACAGCAAATACCTTAATTTGGTATTTCTTAAGAATCCTTTAGTCAGTGTAGCCAAAGGGCATCGTCGAATATATCAGGCCAACATCGCCTTCGTTAAACTCAGTAAAAATTAGAAATATAAAACAGTAAAATCATTACCTTTCCTAGATGGACGCGAGAGGCACCAAGATCTGCATAACGCGTTCCCGTTCACAGGAGCGAGTAACAGTAAAATGGGGGCTCAGGTAGTAAGCATAATGCGCCACAGCGTCGTGTGGCAGTACTGAAGCTTCTGATTCTGTATTAGGCTTCAGATTGTTTTTAACCAATAACTT